>NC_092825.1:2497431-3126597 GCF_039878825.1 Excalfactoria chinensis | reverse complement strand
TACTGTCAAATAAACAAGATTTTGCTCGAGCTGCATGATCTGGAGTTAACTGTATTAAAGCCACTGAAGCATAAGAAAGGCGGGTTGAATCCAGCTGTGCTGGACAGGAATCTCTTTGCATCTTCAAATACAGTCACATCTGTGTTGTATCTTTTCACAGGTAGATATTGGATTTTGCTGCTGGGTGTGCTGGTTGTTGTAATGTTTGGCTGCAAAAATCCAAGGATGGAGGCTATGTGGCTGCATCTCCTGGAAAGCTTGAGCCTTTAAAGGCAACCACTTCACTTTGGAATTTAGTGGGGGTGAAAGTTCACAAGGAAGTGTGAAAAGGGATCATGCATAGTACAACATGATCAAACGCTGTTCTTTAAACATTAAAACTGCAGTGGGGGTAAAAAAAAAAAAAAAGACTTAAAATAACTGAAACTGTCCAGGCAATGGCAAGGTTTGGTTCAAACCTTCTCCTCACACCACCTCCCAGAAATAATCCTTCAGATGAACCATGCAGAACAGCCAAAGATTCCTTGGACATCAGTAAAGAGTCACTTGGAGATCTTCCTAAGTTTAGGCCAAGTCAAAGTCATAGAAGCAAAACCTGTCTTGGCAGTGATTTGGTCCATAGAGACTCAGCAGCTCTCTGGGCACTCCCCTTTTTCTGGAACCAGAAACACTAAATACAAGTACCAAGAAAAACTTGCTGTTTCTCATCTTACTGCTGAGGTTGGGAGGCTTTTCTCCTCCAGGGATCAGAAACCAGAACCAACGGTGAGACCACTTTTCTCTTTGATACCCACACTAGCATTTCAGAGACTGTGGCTCCTATTTATTTATGCTCTTTCTATCTCACACAGGATCTTCTTTTATGCTTTTACTTAGACAACAGCTCAAGGAATCTTTATTGGTCATGAATTCCATCTTTTTTTTCTCAGTAATGAAAACTACTTATATTTTATTTCACCAGAGAATGAAAGTCTCAAGGACCCTCATATGTCCACTTTCCAGGGAGAACAATTCTCCGTCTGGCATATCAATCAAACCCATGTGGATGCCCAGGATAACTCTTGCCCTTGCCACCCGTGTTTAAGCAGCTGATTCTCACTCCTGGTATCTCCTTTAGGGCAGGTTGAATCTCTCTGTATGCACCATTGGCTCCATGGTTAGACTGATTACAAAGGGAATTTGGATAACCAGCACTAAAACTTGCACATAGGCGCCTTGGTGTAGGCACCTTCCACTTGTGTGAACCAGAAGTAATTACAGCCCATTCCTGCACACTGTTCCTTTGTATCCAGCAACCTGGAAAGGTAGAGCTAATAGAAACAGAACTCAACTGATCTGACATTAGCATAGAATAAAAAACTTTCGACTAGTCTGACCCGCTAACCCTAATCTCACAATTGCTCCATTATTGATCAGGAAGTGTGCACTAATTAGCAGGGCACTCAAACAGAAACGCACTATGAGCTGAATTACCAGCTCCTCCTAGATGTCCTTTTTGAGGTTGGAAGTTATCATCTCCCTCTCTTTTTGGGTGAAAATAGTGCACAATTACATGAGAAAATGAGTCTCGTTTTTGTCTTGCACCAGTTGCTCTTGTCAGCTGCTTAGTGACAACACAGTCCCAGAAGCATTTACTTCACACAGTGCTCTAGATGCCAGCTAAGGCAAGCCTAGCCTTGCTCTTAGTGGATGACACTAAACGAAAAGGAAAAGCTCATAGACTGATTTGCATTTATGCTGTCTCCTTTTCTTACACAAAATGGCCTGTAGCTCGGGGATAGACATGCAGAAATGACTTAGGACAACCAGGCTGCAGGATCCATGTGGAATTCAAGTCTCACATGCCTTCTCCAGTCTTTCCCTCTACTTTGCAGGGCTGGAAGCCCTAATGGCCCAAAATTAGGTGGCTGACTTTTGAAATGGTCTCCCATTAAAAGTGAACTGTGGAAGAACTGTGGAAGAACTGTGGAAGAACTGTGGACTTCATTGGGGAATTTGCCCACCTGATAGACTCTTTTGATGGCCTTGGGTAAGATGGGGTGAATAGTTTTGCAAGGCCAGAATCTGCTCTACTCCCCTGGTTGTTCTCACCAAAATGAAAGGAGCCATTCGGAAAGAAAATACTCCTTCGTGAGTTCTGCTGGGCCCAAGGGAAAGGTTGGCCCATGAGAAGATCATCCTGCTACCGATGTACAGGGTTCAAATAAGGTTTCTTGTGGCAGACACCATGTGCACAAGGCTCACATACAGATCTCTTCCCACGTGTTGATTATCTCCAAGGGAGGAGCTGCATCTCTGCCTGCTGTCATGAACTTTAGTCCTATATTTCATAAAATGCAAGCAACTGCACCAATTCCAGAGCACCACAGGTTCAGTGCAGAAGAGGAAATAATTTTGTACTTTGCAGCCGGTTACTTTTCATCTCAATCTGATAGTTCATTCACCGCAGTAGAGGCTGGGACTGAACAATCTGATTTGTATATGCAAGGTCTTCTGCCATGCCCAAGAGGGACAGCCAGATTCAAATGGTTATTTAGATTGGCATCACCATTCTCACCAAAGATTAGGTATTTCTGGTCTTGCAGTCTTATGAGCCTTTTGGTCAAGTGTCCAAGAAGGATTTACTGCAAGTAGGGAGTGCTTTTCTTCTTTCCCTGTTTCTCTCTCCTAGGAATGCTACAATTAATGCTTTACCACAACACATGGCATTTTACAATCACCTCTCATACCATCTCAGTTTCATAGAATCATACAATCATTTAGGTTGGAAAAGACCACTAAGAGCATCTAATCATCAACCCTCCACCACCATGTTCACTAAAACTCATCCTTCAGTGCCTTTTCTACACTTAGCTTAAACAACTCCAGGGATGTCAACTCCACCACCTCCCCAGGCAGTCTGTGCCATACCACTGAGAAGCAGTTCATCCTCATATCCAACCTAGACCTCTCTTGGTACAACTTGAGGCCATTCCCTCTTGTTCTGTCACTGTTACCTGGGAGAAGAGGCCAACCCCCACCTCACCACAACCTCCTTTCAGCGAGTGTTAGAGCGCTTCCTTACAAAGCACTCCATTCTCATAGTGCTTCCTACAGCACCCATTGTGCAGAACTAGCCTGGGACAGCAACTGGCACAGGGGTGACCCTGGTCTCACACAAATTAATGCATTTTGCAAAAATGCAGAAAATTTGTAACCTCTCTGCACCTGCTGGAAAGGACCCTGTATTGCCCCATGCCACAGAAAGTTAGCTTTTTCCCTTTTCATTAATCAATGTTGCAGCCAGAAGTCATCTCTGTATAATATGGGTGCACTTCATGACTAAGAACGTCCCTAAATTAGCGTTCCAATAGACCCTGAGCCCATGCAATAAGCGCCCTCCCAGGCAATGGGGATTGAACCTGTTCTCCACAACTGTGGGTCAGGACTGTGCACATTCAGCTAGGTGCTCACTTGTCAAATGAAAAGTCAGTATTGATTCTCATCTTACTTTATTTTTTTCCATACAAAGTGATTAATTTGCTAAGATCTGTGCTATTCTTCCTCGTATCTTTGAGAACCTCTTGAAATCATGCTTCAGCCCTTTCATCCCGGGCTGACAGATAACCTGCTTGCATCAAAACTCCGTTTTCAGTTCTTGTGAGCAACTTGTGACTGGAAATATTGACCAAGGCAGTCCAAAGTCCCCCTTTTAATTAGCAGCTCGCCCTGCAGCATGGATCAAATTCCAGTGCTCTACACACATGGCGTGCAGCTCTGTTCTGCCCCGACCTTGAGATCTTGCTACTTCACATGCCTGGAAGGCAGAGTCTAAACTAGTAATAATGATATTCTTGCCTTTACACTCTCTTTCACCCAAGGACCTCAGTGTGATTTAGAAATATTGGAAGGCTCTGGCCAAGTTAAATATCGCACCTCTCCCTGAATTGTTTTTATTCACTATTGTTTCAAGAGCCACGTTAGCATGCTCTAAACATCGATGATGAGTGAAAAAAGGCTGAAAACCCTACTGGATGATTTTGCAGCATGCTTGTGACTCATTTTTCTTGCACATTCTTTTTGGTTTAATTTGTTATAAAGCTGCAAGAGGCCACACTTTTGACTCTCAGATAAACAGAAACGAAAAGTCCTTTCTGCTTTGACACTACACTGAAGCCACAGTGAAAGATACTTGGAAAATTGAGTCAGAGTCATGGTGTTCAGACTCACTTGTTATATTTATGGTTCTTCCACACCTCATCAATTCAGAACTGAAAAGAACCTGCATTTTCTTTTTTTTCTTTTTAAATAAGTAAATAAAGGAAAAGGAAAAGGAAAAGAAGTAGCTGAAGCACAACTAATAGCAAAGGATGAAGAGCAGGTGTAGGTAGTGAACCTGTGGTGGATGAGAATGTGTTGACTGTGGGTGGCAGCCCTACAATGGCAAAGGGGTTGGAACTAGATGGTCTTTACAGTCTCTTCCACAATAAGCCATCCAACGACTCTATGATTCTATGAATCTGTTCTTTTTCTTCACAAAGGAGATTTTAGCTGGTTTTAACTCTGCTTGGAAATGTTCTGTCTTCTTAGGTCTGAAAATCAACATGTTTCTGGAAAGAAGAGGGCTGGTGCACTTGTCCTATAAAGAGTGGCTGAGGGAGCTGGGCTTGTTCAGCCTGGAGAAGAAAAGGCTTCAGAAAGACCTCATTGTGGTCATCCAGAACTTAAAGTGAAATTATAAACAGGAGGGAAATCAACCTTTAAAACAGGTAGATAGTGATAAGACAAGGGGGAATGGTTTTAAACTGAGAGATTTAGATTATATGTCAAGGGAAATTTTTTCACTGAGAGGGTGGTAAGGTGCTGGAACAGGTTCCCTAAAGAATCTGTGGATGCCCATCCCTGGAGTTGTTCAAGGGCAGGTTGGATGGGGCCCTTGGCAGCCTTAGATGGTGGGGGGTAGCTGTCCAGAGCAAGGGGTTGGAACAAGATGATCTTTGATGTCCCCTCCAACCCAACCTATTCAATGATTCTATGCTTCTGTGAAGACAGTTTGCACTCTGACTAATTCAAGCTGAGTCAAAGGGAAGCAACTTGGATAAATGTCCTTAGGAAAGCACCCATGGGTAGAGTCTACGTGATAGTCACTCTTAGTTCAGACCTGCAGACACACCAGGTGAACTTGATTCCTATGGCATTTTATGAAGAAAGACTCAGTTGCCCAGAAAGATAGAGAGTATAACATATGTAGGTTTAAAAATCTCCATTTGTATGTGTTTAGAGTAGGAGAGAGTTGTTCGAGTATATTTTACCAGAGATAGAATATTCCTTCTGCTCATACTGGTTGCCATAAGGCAAATACAAACTTGCTATCACAGGCCCCTCCAAAGCACAGCATTGATGCCAAGACCACAAATGGAAGCCACAAGGAGGAAAATGCTGATAAGCATCTTTGCATTTCCTGGCACTCAGGCTGCCTTAGCAAGGAATACCTCCCCTTCCTGAACTGCTCAGCAATATACACACCGTTTTACATGTGAGCCATTGAGATGCTTAAGTGTCCTGGCCAAAGTCTTGGAAGAGTTGTGGCCACAGATTCAAAAACAGAGCTCATATGTCTTGTCTCTAAATCTTGCTGACTAAGCTCTGTGAGAAGTTTCTTGTCCCATCACCTCAGGTAGATTCTTCTGTGCTAAATCACTACTAGTAAAAAGTCCATAACAATTAGAATAATTAACTCCTACATAACCACGTCATGATGCACTTTGCAAAGATCTCCAAGAATCCCTTATCACTGTTTTGCATCTGGCTTTGTTAAAGCACTGGAAAGTGAAATCATTCAGCCCCAGGCTTGTCCTTTTCAGTCCTGGGTGTGTCTGGGATCAGAGAAACCCTAAGGTCACCATGAACTCTTGGATCTCAGCTCTCTGCTGTCCAAGGTGCAGGACTGCCAAAGGAAGAGGTAGTCATTACAACACCAGGACACCAAAAATGGGTGAGTTGTATCACATACCTACAAACCACCCCAGGCAGGCTGCATAATCTTATTATTCGTACCCATATTAGAAATGGCCAATGGAACTGTTCTTCAGTAGAAAGAGACAGTATTTTGACTGGAGTTTCCTTTCTGCAGAAACCACACTGCATTTTTAGTTCTTTTCCTTTCATTCTGCTTTGTTTTGGGGGAGGACGCTTCAGATTTACCCAGCTATCTGAGGCAGATATCTGATGTCTGATAACACCAGCAGGAGCTGAACAGAAGCGTTTATGCTGCATTTATGCTGAGCTGTGTTCTGACCCTTCGTTAACGGAAACCTCTTAATTAATGTTAATCTGCCACCTTCACTACAATACTGAAACATGCTGATCATATCCTTATCAGAAGAACATGCAAAAATTCCTGAGGTTGTATTTAACTCTCAGACCACCAGTGCTCCTATGTGCCCATTAGTGGCACAAAGCACATTTTTAATGAGCTCAATCTCCAGTTTTTACATTCTCCTACCAAATCTCTTTTTCTTCATGATTCAGAGTTCCTCAAAAACTAACTGCCTCTATTTTCCGCTTTATGGAGGGTCGGACAGCATATCATATATGGTCTAGTATTAGCTATGGTTGTTGGCAGGGCGGTTGGAGCTTGATGATCCTTGAGATCCATTCCAACCCAAGCCATTCAATGATTCTGTGATATCAGACCTTGGTGGAGGCTAAGTTTGGTGTAAGAATGTGCTGAGATCTCTTCTAGATCTCTCAATGTTATCTGAAGTCAAAGCCACCTGTGGGTTTCTGTGCCCTGCTCAAGGAACAAAAGAGAGACATTCAAAGTTGAAAGTACACAATGCAACAGAAGTGTGACTCGGAGCCATCCCACAGCCCTTCTTGTTAACTCAATCTCAGCTCCTAACGGTGGTTTGGCTACCATAAAAATTAGATGAAACAAATGTGTCTTAGCATTTGGGATTTTATACTTCCAGAAGACATGGTACTCCCTCAACAAGAGCAAGTTCTTCTGCATGGAAAATGAGGAAAGGGATCTTCCAGAGCCCCAGACACCTCTCACATCAGAGACAGTCCAGGAGATACCCAAGTCCTGCTCATTTCCTTTATGTTGTAAGACTTTTATTGCCCTGCAGTAGATATACAGACAATGCTTCCACATCATGCTTCACCCTTCCCATTACCTACAAGTGGACCAGTAGGACTGAGAGGTGCTGAAACATCTGCATGACTCTTTGGATTCATCTACAGAAGAGGCAAAGTTGAATTAATTTGACTGGTTGTCTGCAATTTATAAGGTTAATAACCTGCTTCTTGCAGAGAGAAACGAGGACTAGAGGAGGAATGTAGCCCACAAAGTGCTTCCGTATGGTACCATCTCCCAACTGAGCTGTTGCTGCATATGGCCATCTCAGCTCTTGTCATGTGGATGAAATCTTGAGACACATTCAAGGAGATTTACTATTCTGCTCTACAAATTGGATATTTACAGGCCTGGGCTGATCATCTATGTTCCTCTACCCAGAAGTAGCGCATATTGACCCAATTTCTGTACTTAATACTATGCTGTAAATCCAGCCCAACTTCACAGATTCCAGCTGATTTATTTCAAGGTGACTGAGATTAGAACATGACGTAGAGAAATGCGTTGCTTCAGCCACAACTATCTTTTCACTTGTTGGTTTAACACCCCTGCACTGCTTAATGAGGGGAATGCTTCAGATCTGATCTTAAACAAACCCATGAACCCAAAGTAATAACCACCTTATCTGCCTCCCTCTGACCTTCACTGAAAGGCCTTCTCAGCCTTCACCTCATAATTTTATGCTGACAGTGGGGAATAACCTAGAGCCAGAAGGAGATCGGAGAGAATAGCACCATAGCTCCCAGTTATTACCTTTAGCCAGGCTTTTGATCATTGCACTCCTGGAGTTATTTGCTTTTTCTTGCCTTTCATATGAATTTGAAAGGCAAAATGCAACTCGTTTTGTTTCCAGACGCTAACATACTTCACAATTTGTGCTCAGTCCCTAGGATTTGCAGGGCAGAAGTCGTCATCACACCATAGACAGCGTCCTGGAAACCCATTCCTGTAGAGACGGCAATGCAGACAGGGTTCAGCATAGCAGTAGATGGCGCTGAAGACCTTGGAGCACACCAAGAAGCCTTGGATAACCCACGCTCACATTCCAGGGCATCTCAGGGAGCCTTTTCCCCCTCCGTTCCTGTCTGACCGAGAAACCACCACAGAGAGACACGAGAAGACCCTCCCAGTGTAATATGGGTCACTGGGGCTCAGTGCAGAGCAGGCTAAATCTTAAAGAAACTCTTAGTAGATGAGGGGGTCACACACACTGTGGATGAGAGTTACTGGCTCTAACAGGGAGCATGAAAATGGCAGCAAACCACACACCACAGCCCTCTTTCTGGGCAGGTGTAGTGCCTTCTCCAACACTTTGCTGCTCCTTCATTTGCAGAGTTCAGCATGGTTGCAGGGAGATGATGGCCTTCTTTCTCTGATTGCATTCACCTCCCCAGACACAATTGCATTTATAGCTTCACAGGTGTGTCTCCAATTACAGAAGTGCTGCAAGTCAGCTCCAAGCCACCGTCTGTCACTGTTACCACGAGACTACTGGGAACATGTGACTGCCTGTACCGTGAGATTTCAGGTCAGGAACCTTCATTCTTTCTCTTATCTGATAGAACATGTCGTATCTTATGTGTAGCTCGATGAATCTGAAAAAATATTACCTTGACCTCCCCGACTTCCTTGTCTGTTCTTCCTGGTTTCAGGGGAAAAGTAGAAGAAAATAATTCCTTGGTCTTTTATGGAGCATAGACAGGGTGTATATACGTTATATCCAGTAGATTGCTATAACTTATGGCGCATTGGCTTTGGGACTACATGGGTTTCCTAGGTGAGAAATGCAGATTTGAGTCATTCCAGTGATGGGTAGATCTTATACTCTCCAGAGTTCCCTGACCTCAGCTCCCTATCCAGTCAATGAAGTCAATGGTGTCAACGGTAGAAGGATGTCATATCACCTACGTCTAAAGTTGGGATCACATCTACTGCTTTCACAGCAAGCCAGGCATCACCCACCTTTCTCTTGCACTGCACTGGGAGCACTGAAGCATGTTGCAGGAACTGCGATGGGAAATCTCAACTAAGGTTTGTGTCCTCTTAGTAAATTGCTGTCATAAAAACTATTAAAGCATTGATAAGGATAAAACCTTATCTCCTTAATTATCTGTGGGCATAAGGGGCAGATAGAATTTTGCCAGAACAAAATGTTCACACTGTGTTTAACACTTCACTGAGTTATCGGTTCCAATTTCCTTCCTGAGTCTCGCAGGGCAATGGAGAATCCCCCCAAGGGTCACTTCTGGATAAAGACCTGGCTCCAAAAAATAGCTGTGTGAGAACTCTACTCTCTTTTACATCCTTGAAGACATTAAAAAAGAAAACAAAACAAAACATTTCCCTGGGGCCTCTTCCCTGGCCTCCGGCATCATTATTTGTCCCATCACAGGTCTTCATGATTTAGTAGCTTATTGTGTAGTAATGGTGATAGGAGGACAGTTGGACTAGATGACACTGTAGGTCCTTTCCAACCTTGTGATTCCATGACTCTGTGATTCTGTGATCATTTTAGATAGGAAATTCAGTTTCTCACTGAATATTGTTACCTAATCACCACAGTCAACCTTTCAAACTAATTTCCCCCACTAATATTTTCCCTAGTTTCCATCAAGCTGGTATAGATCCAAAGGTGGCTGTCACGTGTCATGTGTGCTCATCATCAAGGAAAGCTTTTCTCCCAGGAGCCACACCTCCATATTTTCGCCGTGGCTTAATTCAATCTATCTATGTATGGAGTGCATTAGTAGCCATGGAGTCAATCAGAAACTTTTCCTCTTGAGTCATACGAGGACATGTTTTTTTTTTTCTTGGTAGCTACATTGGGATGATCAGGACATCACTCATAGCATCACTAAGGTTGGAAAAGACCACTAATCTCATCCAGTCCAACCATCAACCCATCCCCACCATGCCCACTATCTACATCCCTCAGTGCCACATCTGCCCTTTTCTTGAAACACCCCATGAATGGTGACTCCACCACCTCCCTGTGCAGCCTGTTCTGAAATCAATGCACACACCAGTTTCATATTGACTCAGCCCAATAAACCCAACATATGTTTTTTAATTGAATTGTTCTACCGATGTTTGCTCTGGCAGAGGCGTCCAATGCATTGTGCCAACTCTACACCACTGTAATATAAGAGCATGCTAATATTGTATACATCCCTATATAGCCATGTTTGCAATGAAACACACTGAGAAAAGATGTAGATGTGTGCATCATGTGCCATTTATTCACTTCTGCAAATATCATATTTGTGCATTGCTAATGCCAAGGCATCCAGACTATCAAATCCAGCATTGTGTATTCATACGTAGGTGAACGTGGGTGGACAGAAATATAGATATGCATAAATGCATATGCATACATACACACACATATCCATATGTAAAAACTTGTGAATGCATGAAGATAAATGAGTGATGCAGATGAGCACTTAGGTGCAAGTTTAGCTATCCAAGAAGAAACGTTCTTGTGCATCTGGACACCAAATTGCTAGATAACCCAACGTGTTCGCAACAACCTCACAGGCAGGAACTCCTTCCTGCCCTGCCTCAGCGGACAAAACTGTGCCTGGCTTCTTTGCAAAGGAAGGTGTCTGGCATGCTGCATGAATGTGAGTGTGTCCACGAGACAAAGAGAAACAAATATTTGAATGCTGAGTAGCGATGAACAAATAGCTGCCAGTGTTTATCCCACACCCCAGGGTGGGGCTGGTACTCAGGTTGATCAGGTGAGCCTTTCTCTTGTTTATTTTTGCAGTGTTGTTGTGTTTTTTTTCTCCACCTTTGCCAGCCCGCCAGTGGGGTTTGGTGGGGGAGGGAGGGTCAGAAGTGCTCTGCAACCATTAAGGGATGAGCTGATCAGGGAGAGTTAACGAGTGGTGTGGGGAACAAGGAGCCATATCTCTCTAAATACAGTGAGTCAAACTCACCTCTGGGGAAGGGAGAATACAACCTGAAGCGGAGAAGAGGCGTTGATGAGGTACCATATGTGCACTCAGTCACATCCACTGCTGTTTACTCAAGCTGGAAGGATGGGAGCAGGAGAAAAACCTGATTTAGGTCACATCAGCTTTTCTCATTCCTGGAGCCAAAACATCCCTTGGGCAAGAGAAGGAGGAGACGATGAGCTGGTGTATTGCGTGGGTGATCAGATAGGACTCGATGCACAGTCCTGGACGATGCCATTTCTCCCAGCTCCAAGCAGAGGGTGGTTTCTGCATCTCTAAACATTTCTGTTTTATTTTTTGTGGATCTCATAGTAGGCTGTTCTGGCTTACCTGACACTTCATTTCCATAACCGTGCTACTTTGCGTAACTGGGAACACTTGTTCTCAGCATGGGTAAAGCAAGCATTAGCTGGCACGGATCTCACCAGATTAAGCACCTCAAGGATGGGCATGGCTTGGTGCATGGGCTTATGGGCTCTGCACAGAACCTTTTTGGATGCTGAGACTTGCAACCAAGCAGTGAGAGAGTTATCCAGTACCTAACTGGCCATCAATTAAATATCAATTTTGCCTAAGCCACACTGCGTGCAGCAGTTACTGGAAATGATTCTGACACGTGGTTTTGTGCTCACAGCTCTGCTCTGCTCTTTCGTTTTGAGCAGCTGTGCTGTTCCCAGCAACTGGGCAAAGTTGCAACTCTCAGTCACTTCTTCCACTCACTGCACGTGAGCAAATTGCATTTACTGTCAGCGAGCTGTGACTACCCACAACTTAAATATTGACGTATGCAAAGCCTCCAGACTTTCTTAAGCAAGGGAGAAGCCAGCCTTAAATGCTTTCTACAGGCTTCACTCTAAACGGATAGGTGAAATTCACTTGAAATCAAACACATGGACATGAAGTTAAGTGGGGTAAATGCCGAGTTGTGTTTTGTGGCTCCATCATCTGCCTACCTGGATGACATGAATTCTGCAGTTGTCTACTTCCTGGAGATCCTGAAATGAAAGGTGTGAATGGGGTGAGGTGAAAGCACTTCTGCCCCGAGTGATGGTGACAGAGACTGATGAATGATGTGGGATCACTGCTTGGTCAAGATTACTTCATGCTTCAGTTCACAGGACCGCATAAGTTGTGCTATCAGTCTAAAACTTGGACCATAGGAGAGGAAGAGGGATGCTGGAAAGCAGGAAGGATGTTTTCACTTTGGGTCTCCTTTGGGAGATGCCTCAGGGATGTCTGAAAGCAGAACGTTCATCAGCCATGCAGGCGGGTATGTGACTTTTGCTAGAGGTCACAACAGGAATTTATCTCTAAGGAAAGGAGCTGTGAAATGTGCCTGGGATCCTGGAGATTAAAAAAAAAAAATGGGACAAGTTGCCAGATCTTCCAGACCTTCCAGGCTTGGCCTGGATGGAAAGAAACCACCTAAAGGCTTTTGCAGAGCTATAATGGATCCATTGTGCAGCCTGCATCCCTCGCTGACCTCCCAAGATGCACCGATAAGCATTAGATGTGCCACTCCCAGACATAACAGTAATAGAAATAGATGCAATGTTAACAGTAACTACAATAATAATAGTCATAATAGCAATAGTAAAATTAATTAATTAGTAAATAAATGAGGGGCAACACTGCTTGACCACCTTCCTGCCTATAAAGAGCTGATGTGATGGTAGGGTAAAACCGTCTTCTCCCTCTGACTCAAACGGACAAGAAATGGTGGTTCCCCATTCCCCACACCTCCATGTGCACACGGGGGACAGCTGCTGGGACTGAGTTTTGCTCTGAGTGTTGGGACTTTCCCAGGGCCATGTGTGGCATGATCACGATGTGAATCACACCCTGCTTTGCTCCTTGCCCAGTGGCTCCCAGTCGCCTCCAGTTCCAACTGTCATAGTGGTTGAGCAGCCCCGCTGATTTGCCAGTACAGACACAGACTAGCACATTCCTACAGAAAACTTCCATTTTTGACTAATATTTTCAAACAGAGAGAAGCTCACCTGGAAGAACCCTTCCAAGCTTTCCCAGCTCTTCCAGCCTTGTTTAAAAGGAGCTGACTTCTCTGAGCAGTCACAGCCTCCGCTACACTCCATTCCTGCCCGAGTGAGCTCCTACAGACAGCACAACTACAGATAATCCCAGCCAGCACGAGAAACAAGCTCCTTGACAGCTTTATTTACTGCAGGCATGAAATATGATTTCATTTGCTCTTTATGCGTATTTGCTTTGGTTCTTTGGTTAATCACTTGAAATCAGATGCTACTGGATTTCTACCCTGGAATACAGCTATTTCATAGCAAATGCCTCAGTGCTGTGCTTTGTCTCATCCCACCACAAGCAGAGGTGATGATAATTGAGAGTGGCTGGGGAGCAGCTAATGGGATGCAAAGCATATCTGATCCAACAGAGGAGACAAGTCCTGATTCTGCAATCACTCTTAGCCCTTAGTTTCCTTTGGTGCATTCTTTCCTAAACCCTTCCAGCTGCTGTTTATTCCTACAGAGATGTCTTGACCTCTGGCATTTGTGTACTGGAGGGTACAAATGGATTTTGAGCGAGCATGGGCTCCCCACAAAGCACCCTCCAACAAAACTGGACTCAGACCAGTTGGAACAATGAATGGGTCCTGCAGGTGTTTATCTAAAATCACCCATTCAAAACAATAGAGGGATGTAACAGCTTCTTCTGGATACTTCACCCCGTGTTTACACGTAGGCCAACACGGCCCCTTTTGAAGTAGATGGCCAATTTGCTTGTGATCATTAGCACTTTAAATATTGACTTCCTGATCAGTTTTTAATTATTAGTTATTGCTTGCATTTCTTTTGGTGATGACTGATTCACAGCCTGCGAGAGATGCACTGACATGAGAACTCCTGTTATCATACAGTTGAGAAATGACCTGGACAGTGTGATTGTGTGGAGTCCTACTTGCTACTGGCAAACATCTGCAAAAACCCCAAAGCCAAGCCAGGAAGCCCAATCCTCCATCTCAGAAAGGCACATAAACCCAGTGGCACAACCCAGAGGGAAATATTCTGCAATGCATTGTTTGTACAGTCACTGGGAAATACAAGAGGGCTTCAGATTCCCAGGTTGCTTGTAAGCAGAATGCAAAGAAATCCTCCCAAAGAGGCTGAAAAACTCACATTACAAGCTCAGAGTTATTGCAATAGCACCCATCCACCAAACCCCATGTGCGTGCTGTCTCCCAGTGGCAGGCGTGCAATCGCCTGGCTTAGCCTAACCCTCCCCTCACTGCTGAGTCAGCCTCTTCACAGGCAAATCAACTTCACAGCCATTACACAGAGCCTTCCAGGCTGTCTGACATCCTCACAGCCCCTAATCTCTGTGTCCTGTCCTTACCAGCCCTGGAAGCAGTCGTGCAGGGAATAGCAGCTTTGCAAGGAGGCAGCTCCGGGAGAAAGCAGCCATTTGCAGACATGCTCAGATCAGCTTAGCAGATAGGAAGGTAATTAATACCTTCACTAAAACCACTGCAGACACACAGGTGGGCTTTATGTTTGAACTTACCTTCCCAATCCTTTCAGCCTGTCTGGGTCAGTGGTGGCCACTCTGTCTCTCATGGTTTCCAAGAGCATTTCAAGGGAAGATAGATAGTGAGATGCCAAAGACACCCCTCTGAATCCTATCTGCATTCCTGAGATCATAGCTGCTTTCTGCCAAGTCTTCCAGGAGGGGCCTGAAGGTGACCTGCTGTGTGGGCAAGGTGTGTGCCCATCCCTCTGTCAGATAAGGGCAAGAAACCCTAATTTCCTCTTGCTTGAGTGATGAAGAGCAGAACCCAATCTCTCATTAGCTGTGCTTTATCCCCATAAGTTTATCTTGCATATTATTTTCCAACCAAACTAATGTGTTGTCAAAAATAGGCCAACAGTTTAGTCTCAGTGCCTTAGAATCGTAGAATGTCTTGGTTTGGAAAGGACCTCAAAGACCATCTACTTCCAGCCTTCCTGCTGCAGGCAGGGTTGCCAACTGCTAAGCACCACCAGATCGGGCTGCCCAGGGCCCCATCCAACACAACCTTGAACATCTCTGGGGATGGGGAATCCACAGCCACTCTGCAAAGTCTAATCCAGTGCCTCACCACCCTCTGAGAAAAAAAAACACAAAACCCATCAAATATCTAACCCAAATCTCCTCTTTTGGTTTAAAGTCAATCGCCAAGGTTAAAACCATTCCCCATTCTACCATGTTCAGTTCTATAGATGGGGAACAATCAGAGTTGTTCTGCCCGGATTCCATCTCAGGGCAGCTGAGTGAAAGACGCTGGTTGCTACAAAGGGATCTCCTTAGGATGTGCCACCTTGCCAGAGGACAAGGATATGTCCATTCATGACATGGAAACGAGCTGTGGGATTTTTGGAAGATGTTGGTTTCCATCCCATTTGGACAGGAAGATATTTTTATTTTTATTTACATGGTGAACCAAAAGCCTTGGTGTTCAGCCAACGTCAACCATAAGTCTTGCAAAGCCTTTATTACAGCTCTCCTGATTTAATTTGCTTATTTCCTTTTTTCCCAGCCCTGTCTCTCTCCAGTCTTCGCTGTTTCTTACAAACGTTTCTATGTGATTTGTGCAGACCTACTTTTCTCACCTCTATGCAATAGATCGAGTCAGGGGAAAATATGCCAGAAGCAGCTTAAAATTAGTCTCTGTGCAATGCCCGTGCTTGGGAATACTCACTGAAAGCATGCATGCTGGTTTAGCAAGTCTGGGAAGGCATCCTAGTCATTATTACAAATTAATTACGGTGAATATTGGTGCGTTATTATTTTATTATGCCTTATTTATACAGCAGCCAGTCCCTGCTGGGTAATTTATAGCCAGATAAGAAAATAATTTCTCTAAGTAGCTTCTAAAAGGTGAGATGGAATCTGTCTGATCTGCTTATCCACACCGATGGGGTATGTTACAGTACAAGTGCACCAGAATGAGTCAATAAAGAAGGAATTTGTAGTTTGTTTTTAAAGGATACAAACAGGGACTTGGGGTGTAGCTGTTTCAGGAAGATAAGCTTGGGGGGTGCCTACACACCATGCCAAGACTGCAGAGCAAGAAGTGCTACAAATGCTTAGCATATGCTAAAGGAACAGGGCAATTAAAAAGAGTGAGGACGTGTGGCAGGAGAGCACGTCTGCCTCTTGTCACAGCTGAATCAAGGCTGGGCAGAGGGAAGAGTGGATGAGTCAGGATGGCCTGGCTGGTAGAGTGGCATCACCCACTTGTGACATTAATCCTGTCCGGAAGGTGAAGGAGCAGCCCTGGAACATCCAGAGTAAGTCACAGTCCCTGCAGCATCTCTCCAGGGAGAGACTGGAAGGAAATAAGCTATTAACGTTTGTACCACTACCTTGAAAACTGGGTTGATGGTGTGATGATCTACAGTCATGAAGGACAGTGTGCTTGCCAGTGACCAGAGAGCCATATGTGGAATTTTTCCCCTCTGTTCTTCCACTGGTGCCTGGAGTAATGGGTGGGTAGAGAAGGGCCAAGAATCAGAGAAATGACATTTGCTTCTCCATGCTGCCGTCTCACGGAACTCACTGCTCCCAAGGGAAGACATCAGTATTTTTAGGTCCTTCTAAACCAATACAACCTCTGCCAGCCAGCCAGCCTTCTTCTCTCTACAAGAAACAGCAGCTCTGCCCACGGGTTGGCATCCAGCTTTGGTGAAAGCATCCATTGCAGTGCGGTGCTCTCCAGTCTGGTTTGGATGACATTTATCAAAATGCTGGGTTTTCATTCTGTTGATGCTGAGTCGGTTGTTTTGGTGGATAAAGGCAGCAAAAGACAAGATCCAGCTCTGGAAATACCTCTTCATAATGACCAAAATCACAGCTTAATTGTGGGGTTTGAGCTGCAGCTAGAAATATCTGGATTTGGGGCTGTGCTGGTTCTCAAGCCACCCTCCACAATGGTAATTAGTTGTTAGGTCTTAATTACTGCTTCTCTTCATAGCTCCAGTACAGCTGTGCTTTCTGGTCACAACCTCTGCTGCCATCCATTTTTGTACCAGGCCAAGACTTTGCCATCTTGGATTTCAGCACAAAGACAGCTGAAATAGTAGGTATCCAATAAATGCAGCAGTAGGTATCCAATAAATGGCTGACATGAGGTGTGGGTGCGATACAAAAGTCTGTGCCTCGTACTAGATAAACGTGTAATTCACAATGCCTATCTAAACTTGAACCTTAACTCCTCACAGCCCCTTCAGGTCATGCCAGCTGAGAAACGTGTCAAGCCTCCTTAGATCAAACAAGAATGATCTCACTTTGCCAACAGGTTGGCTGGCCAGCTCCATCGGTTGGGTTTGGTCTGCCTTGCCATCAAGGTCACCACACTCAGCATCCCACTGGACATGCTCTTATCATGTTACAAATTAGTTCTTCCATAGGATCATGGAAGGTAACAGTCAAGAAGATCTCTCAAGGCATTTAGCCCATTGTTGGCTGGTGTTGGTCATCAAGGGATGGTGATAGCTCATGAGAGGAGAAACTACCAGGAGATCTAACACCACTTTGTGTGCCAGTGACTGATTTTTTGGTATTCAGGTCAATAAAGGTCAATCGTTTCAGTATCACTCTGACCACTGTTATTCTCTTTATATAATGCAGTTTCTTCTAGCACTGCTGACAACTAGATTCAGTTTCAGTTCTCTTTTTCTAACCTTTTTTTTTTTTTGGACCTCAAGAAAGGAAAAGCACATGCCTGGGGAAATGACACAGTCCAGTTTCTCACTGTGACCCCGCCATCTGAAAAATAAAAGTATTTTTTAAAGTTCATGTATTTACTCAGGATGTTGCAAGGAACTGTCACAAAGCATCTGTCACTGGAAGGCCAGAAGGGTTTCCAAGTATCTCTGATGTCTTCTTCCATGGGGTTGGGATGTGGAGCTGGGAGGATGCTCTGCAGCTGCCAGGAGGGTGCTGTGCAAAATGAGATTTCTCCAGCCATATTGAGGGGCTTTGGGAGCACCTAGTCAAGGGTGGCTGCTGCTGGTGGCACAGCTGGTGGCTGTTCCCTTTGGGGCTTCCTATTTAAGTCCCAAGCAGGAGAAGAAGCTGCTCCATGAGGGTCACACAGGTTATACCAGGGTAAAGAGTCACTAAGGGTTTTACCAGGGGACCCCTAACCTACTCTATAGGTTCAGTTTAGCTGCTCCTTGGGCACTCAAGGATGGGGGAGATCAAGAAGAGAAGCCTGGTATTGCCGCTATCCCACCCCACCCAACACCATCCCATCCCATATTGTCCCATCCCATTCTAGCTCATCTCATTCCATCCTACCCAGTCTCATTGTAGAAAAAGTGCACACCTGCATTTAGACACCTGGAGCTGTTGCAAACCAAGATAATTCCCATTAAAACCCTCAAGCAGCAAACAGTTTCCTTGCAAAGCAACACCCAACCCTGCAAAGTACCCAAATCCTTTTTATTCCTTATGGTGGGTTTTTTTTTTTGCAGGGTAAAATAGAAACAAACCCTGCAGCTCCCACGGCGCAGTTGCAGATGCTCCCCAGGCATGGGCAGGTTGGATGGGTGCTGGCTGCACTTCATACAGCACGCTGCATTGTAAAGGTTTGCCCACAGTTTATTTAATCCCTTGCACGTATCAGACGCATTCCTGAGCCATCAATCAGAGCTGAGTCAGCCAGCGTGACCGGTCTGTGTTTTTTTTAATAGCAATCACAAGTTCTCTCGGCTTGTTTGCTGGCAATGAGGTTGGATTTGCTTTTTTTTTTTTTTTCCTTTTTTTTCCTTTTCCCCTATGATAATGAAAACGGAACCCAGCGAAAGGAGACAGAGTTGACCGTGAGCAGGAAACGTTCCCCACTGTCAGGGGGTAACCTTTAAATCCAGCCTGCCTCAAGGAACGTCTGTCACGGTACAGAACGCACTACAAGTCCCTTCCTGTCCCTGCATGCAGAAAGAGAAGCAAGAGTGTTTTCTTGCTGAGCAGCCTTGACAGCGCTGCCCTGGGAGGTGAAAGCTGTTTCTAAGCTCTCCCTGCAAGGATGAGGTTACTGTGGCTTCATCAGCCCTAATAGGGGATGCAGGAGCAGTGCTGCTGTTGTGTCTGTACCCAGCCTCTGCCCAGCTGTGTATGGTGTGGGCACAAGGCCACGCTCCCTGCCCTAAAATAAGGCAGGAATGTTTTGTCTTCACTTGGGTCGGGGAGGGCAGCAGGTTGCTGAATAGGCAAAACAAAGAAGGTGTTGTGGTTACCAGCTTTCCTGGAGAGCATGAGTCCTCCACGCCTCTGGGGTGGTTACAAGGTGAGCATCACCCCACAGCTCTCAGTGCCCACATGCAAGCCTGGAGAAATGCAGGTGCAAATCCATTTTAAAACCCTATAGAATGATGAGGACAAGAGGAGAAGGCAGATGGTCCCTGAGCATCTCAAGCCCTGCTCTAAAAAACTCCTCCTGCCCCAAAGCCCCAGGGAAGATCAGAGCAGGGCCTGCAGTTAACCAGCAGTAGCCAAATCCACACCTACAATTCAACTTCCATGTGGCATCTACCATCTTCCAGCTCTGAGGCAAGGACAGACGTGATACCATAGGACATCTCTACTTTGACAGAGAAGCACCAAACCATTGTAAGGAGGTGTACCAGGTTTGAATAAATGGCTGATATCCAACAAAAAAATGCCATATAATCTCTTAAGTTGGTAGTGACCCTTATAGGTCATCTAGTCCAGCTTCCCTGCAATCAACAGGGACGCATACAGCTCAGTCAGGTTGCCCAGAGGTCCATCCAGCCTAACCTTGGATGTTTCCAGGGATGGGGCAACCACCACCTCTCTGAGCAACCTTGGACTCCCTCTTACATTCAGCTGGGATGTAGCAGTCAGAGTGTGAAGGGATCCTGCCATAAGTGCAGTTGGATTTATCACATCATTCCTACTAATGAGCTCTTCATGGACCAAACAAAAAGCTCCAAATTGCTGCCATGTGGTTAAAATGAAAGGGGTTAAGCCACAAGATCAGAAGGGCTTTTCTCAGTTGATCTTCAGAAAATGCACTGTAGGGCTAAGAGGAGCCTATAAAGGGCACAAGAACTAAGTAATGCCCGTATGTACATGGCAGGATTGCATTGGGCACAATCAACCTTGAGAATACCAAACTTAAGTTGGAACATGGAACAGTTTAGGTTGGAAGAGACCTTAAAAATCATCAAGCACCAACCCCCTGCCATGGGCTGGTTGCCATACACCAGATTATGTTGCCCAGGACCCCATCCAAACTGGCCTTGAACAGCTCCATGCTATGTACCCAAAGGCGCAAATGTAAAGCAAGTGAATAACCACATCGCATCTGTATTTCAACAAGTTATTTTATTGGTCCAGCAACTGCAAAATATACAAATTTCTGAAAGGCAGACCCTGTTTAAGCTGGCACAGCTTGATATCAGGCAATTATTCCAGATGTATATACAGAACAGTTAACAGCAGAGATAACAAAAACAAATCCCAAGTATAACTACCCTTCTTCTCTCTCCAAGCTTTGCAGTATACATTAAATAAATAAACAGCGCTTTGCTATTAAAAAAAAAAAAAAAAAATCATAAAAAAAAATAAATTCAAGTATCACAAAAAAAATATACAGGAAGAAATAAAGGAAAAGGGGAAAAAAAAAAAGACTGGTGTGGTTCAACAAATCCATCTTTGCACCTTCCCTCCCTTTGCAGCTGCGGCATCATTGCCTGGGCTTGCCAAAACATAACGGGAAGCATGATGGGATGGGATGGAGATGACATCCTGCCACCCACTCCCAGCATGAGGACCTCTTTGCTACTCATGGGCCAACTTCCCCCTCTTGAAGAAGGGGGGGAAAAAGATAAAAATAAAAGCCGACCAACTTCAAAATTTCATCTTCTTATAGGACCAAGTCTTCTATTTCCAGAAGCTTAAGGTTTGGGTTTATTTCTTGCTTGCAGACTTGTATATATTTGTACGTATGTACGCATCGACACGCACTCAAACACACACCGAACATCTTGTTTACAGGATTGATCACAGGCAGCCAGACATCATGTTTGCGTGTGCCGGCTTATCTTTGGGTAGCAGGAGGAGACAGATCAGCTCCCCAGGAAACGGGCTGAGAAGGCAGCCAAGTCACCTTCCCCCAGCATCTCTCCTTCTCAAAGGCAGAGAAACCAAAAGGGCTGATATGTCAACCGCACGCGCACGAGCCTGCGTTAATACAATTATTGCAAATTCAAGAAGAAAAAAAAAAAGGGGGGGGGGGGGGGGGGGGAAATAAGTGTTTTTTGTTTCATCTGTACAATATACACATATGGACACGCTCATACAGGGCACCACCGGGATGGTTGGATAGAGACCACTGTAGTCCCTGAGCCTTCCCTGCTGTCGGTACTGCTCCGAGCCTATGCAATGTGGTTTTTGTTGCATGGGACTGAAGCACTAGGCACTGTGGTTCACCTTTTCTCATAGGACAAAGGGACCAACCCTCCCCACCCACCCCCCCATCCCCAAAGAAGCCAAAATAAAATAGCAATTAAAAAAAAGCACACAAGAAAAACTCACAACAACAGGGAAAGAAAACAACACTTTCCCCACAAACCTCTCCACTCCCATCTGCAGGGACGTTGCTTCCTACCCCAGGGGAGGGGAGAAGGCCATAGAAAGGATTAAAAGCAAAGGGCTGCCCATCTCCAACCCTCCACTGTTGGTGGAGGACCCTGATGACTTGGCCTCCTACCTACAGTTCAGCTGTGGAAAGAGGGTTGGGGGGAAATGGGAATAGGGAGATGCTGAACACACAAAAGAGGGGGTTGGGGGGGGGGGGGGGGGGGGAAAAACCACAGAGTTTTGCACAATGCAGTAGTGGTTAATTGCCACAGTCAACTGCTGGCTCACAGCCTGCATTAAAAGGCTCTCATCTCCAACCTTCATAAATTGGCCAACAGAGCCCAAGCCAGGACTGTGTCCATTGCCCCCTGCACACGCGCACACACACCCCTTGGAAGCCATAACAACTGCTTTCATGCAGTCCCAGCTTCCTAGCACGCACAAGAAGTAATTAAAAAAAACACTGCCTGTATTCAAGCTTCCCCTGTTAAAGAGGCACAGGTTAAAAAAAAAACAACAAAAACCAAAAGAAATATAGTCATGCTCCTGCCACAAATAAAGTGCAAAAACCAAGCGGTTTCTAAGTATAGACATATACCCACACGCACACACACACCTGTGTGCATGTATATATATATTAAAGAAAAAGAACAGCAACAAAAAAATTCTCTTCTTAAGACCTTTTTGTCAATACCTGTCCTGCATCCTGGCCAGGACACCTGCGTGTCTGCAAAATACACCCAGTGCAGCTGCCCACCGATGGCCTGAAGTGATGTGGGGACCCAACCGCCCCATCTCCTCTTTCCTCCAACACAGAGCATCCACAGGATGCCAACATCAGTGTGGTTCCCCTTGATATTACAAGCAGCTTATAGCCAGCTTCACAGCAGCAGACTGATATTCTCTGCAACCTACCCCCTGCTTTGAGATGCATCTATTAACATGAGGGTTTTATTATTATTATTATTATTGGCTAAAAACAGCCGTTTTCATGTGTTTCAATGAGCTGGGCTGTGCACATGGCAGGCTGTAGCTGGCACAGGACTGCAGCACAGCACATAAAGGGCTTTCTTGCAAAAAAAAAAAATAGTAATACTTATAAAATAATAATAATAACAGGAAAAAAAATATCCAAATTCCCCCTCTGTTCCCTCCCTCCCTTCTTGTCCCCATTACTGCTAACCCCGCACCATTCACATATATACACACACTCCACCCAAAGATGGATGGGTACCATTAGTCTATACAAAAAGAGCTCAAAACCGCTTAGAGAAGGAAAAATTAGAACTTGGAAACTCCTGTGCGCTACAAGCGCTTCCCAGCTTCCTACACACTAGCAGGACACCGGAGAGGAGAGTAATGCTGCAGCCTGAAGACCTGGGAGCTCGTCTCCCTCCTCTCCATCGCTCTCCCACTTCTCTCCCCCCTCCAGCAGAGCAGTTTGCAGATGAACAGGCGTGGGTAGAAACAGCCGAGGGTCGACCTCGCCACAAACGGAGGAGACCTGTTTTACAAGCAAGCTTCAGAAATGACGATGGGATGGGAGCTGGTGTCGCTGGTGGCCTCGCGACAGCACTAAGGGACTCACGACGGCTTCTGCGAGTTGTTCATGTTCTGCAATGAGAGGGGAAGGAACACGGTTGGAGTCATGCTTGGAGTATCTTTGCACAGTGAGAAAGGGGGGGGGGGGGCACAACACTATGACAAGGGTCACCACTAAGAAAGCGTCTATCTACTACAGAGGGAGAAGACATCATCCACTCAAGGAGAGAGACATGTTGACTTGCTGCCTGAATCCTTCCCTTGAGCATCACCCATCCAAAGGATGGGAATCTGGCAGGCCTGAAAACCAAGCTGCTCTTTGTCCATGCAATACAAGGAGACAGGACACCATAAGAGCCCAACTAAGCATCTCTCTTGCTTGCCTCAAAGGTGGACAGTGTCCCCACATCTGCTGAGTGGAAGTCACTGTTTGCCCATCCTCAACACTGCCCTGCTGCAGAACCACCTCCAGCCAGGGCAGTGATGGCCTGGAGGATCTGGCATGGAAACCAACCACCCTCAGTGGTGCTGCTGAAGCCAACGTTCACCTTTATCATTTCAAGGGTTTTAGAATGGCTTCAAGCACAGCCCTGGTGCCACCACAGTGTCAAGAGACATCTGCTAATGCACAGCGAGCAGCAAGGACAACAAATCCAGGGACAACCAGCTGAACACCAGCAGGAACAGCTCCCACAAGTGATGACTATAGGAGATCATCAGAGAAACCCAAGGAGAGATGACCACAACAAGGACATTTCTCACATCACAAAACTACACAAAAAAAGGCTGGGGGGGAGGGAGGAAGGAGAGTAGAAGGGACTAAGAAACAGCTAGGAAGGCTTTTCAACCTATTTTAATCTTTTACAACCTAAACTGGTCTTTTACAAGCACCAGGAGCCATGGCCATGCTACAAGACAGCACCGTTCTGCAGTAGCTAAAGAGACAGGACAAGGGTTAGGAAAAGCCACGTGCACCCACAGCTATTTACCTTGGAAATATTAGTAAAGAGAAAACTTTGAGAAAGTGACAAACAGGTCGTCTTTAAGCATGAAAAAGTGAAAGGGGAGAAGAAGGGAGGGGAGAGGAGAAGCTTTTCAGTCGGGTTGTTGTTACAAAGTGCACTTTGGATCACAAACCAAGCAAAAAAGGAAACCACATCAGTTCATCCTGCAAACCAAAACCAGTCCAGGAGCACACAGCTATATCCCTGGGCTCTCCAGGTATCCTTTGGATGGGATCAAGCCCCCACTGGGATGGTTGACTTAGCAATACTGCTGCTGCCAAACACCTCCAGCAGTGCAAACAGAGGAGGGAACCTCCACCTCCCCTGACCCCATATGGGTTGTAGTGGGAGACAGTGAGGATGCACAAACAAGGTGACAGAAGTGACAGAGGTGAAGGTCCCTCACAAACCAAATGCTTAGTGACATCATTTTGGCTCCCTCAAAAGCAAATCCTAATTCCCATAGTACTAGGTGGCAACAGACTTCCAGAACTGGAGAAACCTTAGCTTGCTGCATCCAGCCTACACCTGGGATGGGAAGCCACCAGCACCTGCTCCAAGAGCTCTTAGTGTAGTGCAACCTGATGTAGACCTCTAAAATTTAACATAAGAGAGGGGTTTTTATTTTGGTGTCCCAGCCAGCACGCAATACTTCCTATTGTAACGTAGTTGTGAAGAAGCTGGATGGAGGGATGTACAAAAAGAAAGTCACTCTCTAAGCAACCAGACCAGGAACTTCATCAAGGCAAGAAAATGAGCATAGGCGTGCATGCCATGGCAGGCAGCTCAACACTCACGCAGGAGCATCAGCAAGCTCTTCCCAAGCACACCCATCAGCAAAGCCAAAGTCTGACTTTTCTACCACCCATTTTTGGGGAGAATGGGAATAAATATGAAGTCCCTCAGCTGTTACACAGAAGCAAAGCCAATTTATAGCAGCTCTTCCCATCTTGATATCACAGAATGAACCAGGACAAGGATGGAGGTGGGCTGATTGCTCTATAAAGGACAGAGACATGTAGGCACTATGCCAGTGGAACTCCCAAATCTCCCTAGTTTTTTGAGAAGACATTTGAGTACTCCTTGTCTAATGACTGATACTCTCTTTACTCAGTGAGGTAACATGAAACAAGTCCAAACAGCTTCAATTTATCCAGAACCATATTGTCCCTATTATACAGTAATTTAACAGCACTGTCAAAACCTCAGTCAATTCTAAGTAATGCATTAAAGGCTCAAGGCATCTTGCCTACTAGAGCTATGTCAAGACATCCTTGTTTCTGATCTGCCTAAGAAAAATGGGCAGGTTAGTCCCAAAATTAACATTTGCAGAACAAATGCAGTAATGCATTTCAGCTTCCATACAGGCAATAAAACCCTGCTAGAAGCTGAGGTCAGAATCTTATCTGGAAATCATCAGTGGCATCACTCAGGCGTAACTCGAGCCCCCGTGACAGGCAGACCACCTGGGTCCATCACCTATGAAGTGCTACCATGGAAAATGTCAAGGAAAACCCAAGGGTATCTTATCTCCAACTACTCAGTGAGAAAGCAGAACTTCAGACAGCATCCTGAAGTAGAAATCTGCTGTTTCCCAGCAGAATTTGGGCACTTAATCAAGATAGGGTACTTAAGGGTTGGACAAAGCAACATTCATAGCCTCCTCTTTGTAATTCTTAAGACGCACCCAATTCCCACCCCAACACACAAATATTCAGTCCAAGAAAACCATGCCCCAGCAAGGTTTCACAGCAACAAAACAACCAGTGGGACAGTGAGAAACAAGGGAAGAGGGAAGGAAAAGAATAAGACCCAAGAAGGTACTTACAGGCATGCCTTTCCTAGTAAAGGCTGTAGAGAGACAGAGAGAAGGGAAAGAGAGGTGTCAGTAATGCTGCGCAAGACAGGGCAGGGGACATAAGATATCAGCAAGGGGCACCTGGACACCAAACACTTCCAGACCCTAAAGCCAGGACAGGGTTTGTTGTTAGACTTGAGCAGCTCAAAGCAAAGCCCCAAAAGCCAAGACACTGAGCAACTGACCTGCTCAGTGCTGTATGGGGTGGAAAGGTTCATGCAAAGCCATGAAGCAGTGCAGTTAGAGGGAAGCCAGGGGGCACATCACACTAATCCTGGGATTACGGATTGGGGACAACACAGACAAGGCAAAGAAGGAGCAGACAAGACAACAAGACCCAACAAGCAGCACAATATGAGGCTCATGTACCATATACGGCTGCTTCTCTGGTTCCACCCAAGCTCCTTCACTAAGGGATGGGGTCTCCATCTTTTCACAAGCAGGTTAAAGAAGAGATAACATACAAGCAATATAGCATGAGAGGATCAGGTTGGATATTAGGAAACCCTTCTTCTCAGAAAGAATGGTGAGGTATTGGAACAGCCTGCCCAGGGAAGTGGTATAGTCACCATCCCTGGAGGCTTCCAAGAAAAGGGCAGATGTTGTATTGAGTAACATGTATAGAGCAGTCACAGGAACAGGTTCATGGTTGGACTAGCTGATCTTAGTGGTCTTTCCAACTTTAATGATTCTATGAATCCTTGGGTTTTCACCCGGGGCTGCAGAAGGCAACTGATGTACAGGGCATGAGTGAACACCAAAATTGGCTTCTACTCAGTTTTGGTTCATTTTGTTTATTCCTCTGGGAATAGAGAACTGCAGGCAGAAATGGGTCCTGACAGTCATTTTCTAAGTGGAAGCCCAAGAACATGTGTGTTATCGCAATGCCCAGATCTACAGTGGAACAAATGCCTTGGGGGAGGGAAGGGTGAGGTAGGCATGAGCCCTTTGGTTTTGCCTGCTTAGCCAACTGGCTCTCACATGGACATGGTTGTGGAGACTCTGCACTAGATGATGCTGGCTTGACGAGGGGTTAGACCAGCTGGACCCAAAGGTCCTTTCTAACCCAAACCACAGTTCTGTGACACAGCAATGTCAGATGGGGGACACCAAGGCAAATTCCTAGATCAACTGCTTGATTAAACCCACAGCTTTCGGGCTGACCAAAGGACTTAACAGCCACCTATTACTGGCTGCTCCCAAACACCAACCCAACATGGATAGGGGGACACAGCACCCATGGGAGAAGCGCAGACAGAGCATCTCAGAGCCAGCAGCAGCACAAGATGCGACAAGTGCAAGCCGTTCTCAGCTTCAGGAGCGACAGCAGGAAGACAACAAACAAACAACAAAGAATGACAACCAAAAATAAAAATAAATTAAAAAAAAAATTAAAAATAAATTAAAATTAAAGAGTTCAACTAACTTGTCCCGGCAGCTGCGTGGGCACTTCCTGAGGAACACAGCCTGGCAGGGTGGAAGAAACAGCCACATGCTCCTCAAAGCTGTTGATGCGAGGCTTTTTGATGGGCTCTGGGCTTGCTAGAGGGGTAACGCTATTACGTCTCATGAGCGGGTTAGGTCCCTTCTTTGCTTCCTGAATTAGAGTGAGACAAAGAAAAAAAAAAAATGTAAATAAAAAGAAATAAAATAAAAATGAAAAGGGAAGAAGGCGACAGTTATAAAAGGGGAAAAAAAAAAAAAAAGCAAGTTGTTTCTTTCCTTAAAGCAGCCTCCTCTTTTTCCCCCACAATTGCTTTCCATGTGCAAAAGGATAAGTTGGATGCAATGAAATGCTCTGGACACCAAAAAGAGAAACTGATGCAAAATGTTGGAGAACTTAAATATGATTTGCCAAGAAAGGTAGGAAAAAATAAATAAAGAAAGAAAGCCCTGAGCTCAGAAACAAGATGGCTTTTGTCCACACCTGAGCCTTCAATCATGAAAGTAAAACGTGCATTACTACAAAGTATAGCAGTAACCAACAGCAACCACTTGGCACAAGCACCCAAGAGAGGTGCCCATTGCTCTGCTCCTCAAAGCTGGTCCCTCTGATTGCGAGAGCAAGAAGAGGAACGACAAGTGAGCTCGAGTAGATAAGAAAGGATGGGGAAGTGGGACAGAGCAGCCAGCGAGGGTCAGCACAGCACCAAGCTTCAACTCAAGGCATGTGGGATGGAGGGCAGCACCTTTGTAGCTGAGCAGAGGAACCCAAGCGCTTTGCACATGCCTCGCTCCATCCTAACTGAGCCCCATAGCCAATCCTGGCAACGGTGACGCAAGGGCATCAACGACCCTGATGTTATGGGAAAGTGACCAGCTTTTCCTATGCATTGAGGTCAAGGAGCAAAGAAAATATGTAGTCCAAAAGGAGATGGATGAGACCATCCAAATCCCAGACAGGACCCACCACAAGCTGGAAAGGTTGGAATGCAGGGCTTTCCTTAAGTGACCATCCAGCCCCACCACCAAGCTGGCATCCCCTTGCTCTGATGTCTCCTACTTTTGGCCTCTGAACTCCTGGTGGAGCACACAGACCTGACTTTATGGAGTTTCTCCCCTAGTAATCCACCACCCTACATAACAGCGCTCTAATAGACTCATAGACACAAAGGCACACTAGGAAAAACTACACAGGCGGGTGCTGGCCAAGCCACCAAGCATGGATTCTGCCAGCCAGCTGGGAAACCTGGGAGAAGTCACCTTCTCCATCCACAGCTGTATTTCCCTGTTGGGAAAATGGATGACCACAAAGGCAAAAGTCAGAGACCGACTGACTTTTCCCTGGGTCAGCTTTAAACTAGGTAGCAGGCACATGCATGAGGGTTTCCCAAGGGAAAAGAACTCTATCAGCCACATCTACGCAGAGCAAGAGCCCAACTGATGCACCCAGTCCTCCAATGGCACTTTGAGCACTAGGTTGAGCAATCTTCCCAGGCATCCTCCCTGATACCATAGGGCAAAGGAAGGGAACACCCAAAGGATGTCTCAGAGGGAAAAATACACTTACCTCTGGCCGCTCCCTGTGAGTGTTAACAGCTTCAATATTCAGGGAGATGGATTCCACGCGGCAGCCTGCAGAAGGAAGCACAGAGACAGAGGCTGTCAGCAAACCAAGGGAAGGTGTTACAAGGTGCTCCATCCCCAGACCTCTGTCTGTGTCCCAGAAGCTTGGATTTGTGAGGAGCTGCAAGTTGAACACCTCAGCACATTGATTAAGTAGCATTCCCACTTACCATAAGCCACTGGGGTCAACTTCAATACCGTGTGAAGAGGACATTTCAGGTAGGGCATTTCATCTGCAGAGAAAGCAAAGCAAGATTAACCCCACCCTTCTCTAAAAACTGGTTCAGACATCTTCCTCAGCACCTAAACCGATCCCATACCAAAGAGATGCCATACTCCAGGCCCTGCACAAACACAAGCACATCTCACCTCCTACACGTTGCATCCCTCCTCCAACAGGATCCACCTCCTGCCCAGGCACAGAGAGCTCACCTGCACTCTTGTCCAGGAAATAAGCAAGGAGACAACGCATGACAGCCTGGTGACAGATCACAAGGACATTTTCTTGTCTCTCCAGCTCCATGATGACTGGCTCCAGACGCTGCACCAGGTCTTGGTAGGACTGAAACAGAAGAGCAGGGAGATGAGCATAGAGTCAGGAAGTCAAGGACCTCAAAAGAAACAATTATCATTGTCTTGGTCTAAGTATTTGATTTCATACCTCTGATTGAACTAAACCAACTAAATTACTGATAAAGATGAGTAAATTTGACAGTGCTTCAACTTGGCTACTCTATAACATAGCTACTGATCAGAGGAAGGAAAAAAAACCATTTATGCTTCAATCACAGCCCTGAAGAGTTTACTGAGGTAACCTACAACTGCACAGAGGCTTTCAGATTACTGCCTCCGTTGTCTCAGAACTTGCTTTTCTGCGAGTTTTTAAGCTCTGAAGTATGAATCACCCTGAATACCTCTCAGGTTTTGATAAGTTTCAAGATCAACCATTTCATATTGAACCATGACAGATATCCAGAAGGAACCCAGGCACCTAGAGTCAACGTCAATCACTCACAGATACTCTCCTTTAGACCTGCTTCTATTAGACTGAAGATTTATTGTTCCCAAGTGTCTATGGACATGATCTTTAATTTGGGACTAAAAAGGTCAGTTCACAACCAAAATTACCATCCAGAACTGATGTAGATTCCCAATTCCATATGTCACACCTTGAAAACAGATAGTGTTCCTCAAGTCAGGGACAAACAGAGATATCAACAGCAACTCACAGCAAATGATGCAAAGAGCAGAGGATGAAATCACTACTTTAAAAATGAAACAAAGGGAAAAACCTGGGCAGCACAAGGCTGAGTGAACCTAATGGAAAGGATGGAGTAGGAAAAAATGGGAACACTTGCTTTTCTTCTACTCTCCTACTTTGGGTGTAGAGAAGAACCATGAAAACAAGGCCATATTCAAGTAACAGACACATCTCCAAAGGTCTCCTACCTCTCCAGAAGGATAGCGGTAGTAATATTTATCCTGATCACGTAAAGCAAATTCCTCTGGATGCTGGTCCCTGATTTCTTCATAAGTCATTTCTTCACACACACCCTAAGAGAAGAGGATAACCATGAGGTTACTGGCCATGCTATACGGAATTGGCCCACCTAACCCACACACCCTTCTCCAAGGCAACTGTCTTTAATGTGCTGAAGGATTGGATATAGAACAGTTTCATGATAAAGTCACCTTAATCTACTTATTCAAGCCAACATCTTGAACATTTTGTTTAAGGTAGAAGTAAAATCACAAGCCAGATTTGGAGTGCCAGAGCAGGAAAAGTATACAATTCCCCATAGAAGGGAAAACTCCCTACAGGAGATGAGACTTAGGCAAGACTGAAAAAAAGCCAGCACGATCATCTCCTCCTGCATTCAAAGCTACTTACAGCATCTATTTCATTGAGGGCCTTCCACTGCTCATAGGGCAGCTGGAGCGCTTCTGCTGTTTGGATTGTTCTCTTAAGTTGGCTGGTCCAGACTTTGAGGTCCTTCAGGTTCTGCTCCTCAACAAACTTGTTCAGTGCCAGTGCAAACTGTAGGACAGAGAAGAGGTTGAGTCCTGACCCAAGTGGGATCCCATTCAGCTTCCCAATGAGTTTTCCTCCCTGCTTCCTAGTAAACATTCCCTTCTCCAGATCCTTTCTGTCTTCCATGGCAGATGTACTGGCCTTCTGTTCTAAGGTGGAGTCCCAAAAAGCTATAAAGGAGTATGGGAACAAAGAATGGAAGAGGAGAAAGCTGCAACCTAATGTAATCAAGGAACAGCAGCAGCATCCAAGAAGCCGTGCCACAACCTGGACTCTCCTATGATGTGAAATATCCCAGAGCATCCTTAACCAACGCTCTGTTTATTTGTCAGAGAGCTAACTGATGTTTCATGTAGTCCTCGACAAATCACACCTCAAGTGAGCAGGTCCATTTGAACTTCAAAATGTTAATGGAAAACTAAAATAGATATTAGCCCTCCATGAACCAGCTCTCTTGACCAGTCCTTGAAGAATCAATTACTGAGCAAACTGAGCTCTTAACTATTATCTAAGAGAGTTTTTTGAGGCCATGCTTAAGCCAAAATTTGACAAGCCCTATAGATGGATCTTCAGATCATCCCAGCTGGCACTGATTAAACATTCAGCCCAATAGATGGCATCTCCTACAGCTAAATCCCAGAGAAATATTTCTCTCCTCCTTACCTTCTTGCCCCTGTTGGAGAGGCCTGAGTCACCTCCAATCTTCCCCTTGAGGTTGAACTCGCTCTCACCGTGCCGACAAAGATAAATGGTGCGGGGCTGAACATGGATGTTCATTAAGTAGTAAACAATCCTGCTTTGGATGTGATCCTGAACCCTGTTGACCAGGAACCGCCGGCCAACATCGATGACTTTGATGAGAGAAAGCTCCCTAGGGAAAACACAGCAAGGATGAGGAGTGAGGTGGGTGTCAGTGGGGGAAAGTAGAAAGGAAAACCATCACTCCACAAAACGGCCTTGTGAGGTATCTCAGTCAATATAATCACTCAGCTAAAAGGATTTCCTGCAGGCTATTTTCAACAGGAAGTTGGTAGGTTGCAGCAATTCATGGAGAGCTAAGTAACATGAGTGTAATTAGCTTCCCTCCTTGCAGCAATAAAGAGGATTAAGCCTAGCAAGAAGCACATCCCACCCCAGGACAGCACTGAGCTGGACAAGGATTATCCACACAGAGCACATGGATGTGTCTGTGAGCAGTGGAAAGGCTGAGAGGTGAAACATTACTGACTGGTTACCCACGTGGCTATACAGGACAGCAAAGGTTAAGCAAGCCTTAGTTGCATGCCCTGGGTTAACCTTGAGCTTGCCTAAACAACCCCTTCTTTTCACTGGCACCATGACAAAAGCATCCCAGAAACACTCCAGCCCACCCACCCATCCCTTTGTTTTCTATGTATTTATGCCTAAACTAGATAATCTACAAGGTCTCTTCCAGTACAAGACATCTGTGTTCCTATGAACGTGGTCAAAACCAGTACACGCTCTTTAACACAAGGCTAGAGAAGACAGCATTACACTTTAAAGGAACAAGCATGATTTACAGCAAGCCTTGACCACACACTATGCAAGCACAGTCACGTGTTTGAACACCAAGTGAAATACAGCTCCATACTTCATTACTCCGCTCCCAGGAAACAAAAGACATTCAAAGACAGGCTCTTTGTAAGTCAGGAAAGTTTCTTACCGGTCATAGTCATCAGGGTCAAGAGGCTGGTAGCTGGCTTGGTAACAATTGATTCTTTTCATGAAGTCCTCCATGGCATCGGTAGAATTACAGTCCCGGTAATCAGGACTGGAGAGTTTTACTTCCTACAACAGGGGAGAGAACACACCGAAAAGAGATGTTAGGAAGGTTCCCAAGGAGGTAGAGAAGGCTGCTACCCCACCTGGGGTAACAGGCAGAGTAGGGCTCATATAGTCAGAGCATGCTAATCTCAAAATCCTGTCATGACCAACCGCTGTCTGGCCGAGCCATTAAACATCCATCAATTATAACATAGGAGTGAACAAGACCAAAAGTTAAAGACAAGGAAAACAGATTTGCTATAAACCATTGTGTTACTACACACTAGAATACACTAGATGTAGACTAGAAGGACACATAGGGACTAAGTTCTGTCTAACTTGCTTTAATACAATGTCTTTCCTGCTTTAATACAAAGTCTTTCCTTGGCTTTGAGCAGAAGTATTACACATCAGTAACCCCCCAACCAATCCTGACACCAATGGGATAACATCATAGGGCAGCAGCTCCCAGCAGGAACAAATGCCCCTAGACTGGTGCCTATTGTGAAGCCAGTCTAGGGAATGGGGCAAAGGCCCATGAAAAAAACCCTGATAGACTCTGGATATCCTGTGACACATTCCCAGACACCGTAAAACAACTTACAAAAGGTAGGCTGGAGATAAGGCTGAAACATAGCCCAAGGGGGGGAAAGGACACTTCCATTGAAGTTAATCATGCCCAGGTAGGCCAATTAGCATCTACTCACCCTAGCCAAGCCTAACAGGCAAAAGCTCATTTCTGCTGATGAGAAATCAAAGATCTAGCAGCTCCCAAAAGAGCAGATAAGTAATGTTTTATGTCACTCCCCCACTCAAGCTGCCAGCTAGTGGCAGGAAGCCTCTGAGCAGATCTGCTTTTCCCCTCAAAACAGACCTTAATAGATACTGTGAAACTGGATGTGGCTGAAGTCACCAAATTTAACTGGAATTTAAACCACACCCACCAAACAATCTGATGGGATTTAAGCCCTCAACCACACCTACCGCTTCGAAAGGGTGTTTGGGGTCACTAAAGTATCCTGAATACTTTATACACCTCTCCTTGATACCATTAGACATCAACAGAATGCAAGGGCTCCTTTCTCATCCCAGGACAAATATATTATAAAAAGACAAAACTCCTAATATCCTCAGCTGAGCCTGGAAAGATGCCTTTTGAAAAGAAACCAATTGGACACAGGTGAAAAATCCTACAACAGGAGAAAACAAAAGCAAGTGGCTTTCACTCTTACCATGACATTGGTGGCAACAACATTGGGATCGTTGCAGACAGATTCAATGAAGAACACCTGCAAAGCACAGCAAAACTCAGCTGAAAGCCAGCAGTAATGTTTAGATCACTCAGCCAGCTCTTGCTCAACCCAGCCTTCCCCCCTGCTTCACCCAAGAAGCATTTCCTCCACCTCACTTCTATCCTTTCAATCCCCAGTACTTAGAACCAGGAAAGGCCTCCCATTCCAGCAGCAAAATCCCCCCCTTAAAACAGAGCATCATGAGGATAGCCCAGCAGTGATAAACTACACATTATTAATAACATATAACATTATGTGGTCTATGCAAGGTGGGCAGCAGCAGGACAGTACCAACCTTGAACCCATTTTCTTTGGCAAAATTTAGGATCATCCCTCTCCTCTCCCGCGTGGTATTTGTGGCATCAAAAACCTGTAAAGCAAAGACTTTGGTTAGCCCCAGGGATGCCTGGTTTCTCACTGAGCCCTTCAAACTACATCCAAGGTGGAACTGTGGCTATATCATAAAAGCTGAGCTCACACTAAGCCACGTACTTTTCTCTCTCATTAAGGGCATTTTATAACATCCTATCCCCATCTGCCTCATTTTTGGGAGCGTTTAGGAACTTTCTCCCAGTTTCTGAGCATATAGCCCCTCTTCCTGCAGGTAACATTGCTCTGAGCTGCACAGGGCTCAGCACTTTCATTAGTGCCAAGAACCACAGAGAGCATCTCTTACCGCAATCTGGCCAGCCTCCTCCGTCAGGTACAGCTTGACATCCCTCAGGGCAGCCAGAGCACACTGCCTGCAAAAGAGACCAGGATGCATTGGTGATCTTGACCTACCAAGCCCCAACAGCTTCAATTTGTGCCTCGACATCAGGGAAATCTCAAGATCCAGCCCAGTCCTTCTGTCCATCACACCACAGCAATAGAGTAACCCCCCTGTATGCTTCACAACCCATTTGGGACACCAATGGTAGATGGGGTGCATACTCACCTCCTGACTTTCATAGCCTCTTCATTGTCGGGGCGAAAGAAGTCATAGGAGCTGTAATGCTTCACTGCCTCACGGCGATATTCCCCCACATTGAAAACTGCAGGAGAAAGGTAAAAATCATAAAAAAACTGGAGAAAACATCAGCTCAAATCAGCATGCAGCCCCCAGGAATAACACTTTTTAGCAACAGACTGAGAAAAGACATCTTTAGAGTAAAAGGCTCCGGATCATCTCTTTGTTTCAAAGGGATGGGAAAAATGGGGCATCTCCCATCCCATGTAGGACAACGTCCCACCAGCAATAGGACTGAGGTCCTGTAGCACTTTCTGAGGACTGAAGCTGGTCCTTTCCCCTGTAAACACCTCACCTTTCGTTGGGACGCCGATCCAGTTGAGATAACGAGTCAGCTTCTTGGAGATGTAAGTCTTTCCCCGGGCCGGGAGGCCAACCATCACTATCACAGTAGGGGAATTGGCAAGCTGCGGCCCACAGGCTATGAGAAAGAAGAGAAAGCAAAACACAAGCAGCTTTTAATCCATCAGCTCATCTTCCTTGTTGTTAAGCCTGCCTCCTCCAGGTCCTTTCGAAGTTACAGAAAGCCCAAAGTCTCTACACCATCTCCCCTGCATCCTCCACCCATGAGCCTCAATGACCAAAACCTCAAGCAGGGAAATCCACCGACTCAGTTTCAGAATGGAATCTGCTGAATGAGGACATCAGAGCCATCCACCAAATGCTCCAGCTCTGTGAATCACATGTGAGATGACTGCCCCAGTTAAGCCACGATGACCCAAATTCAGACCCAGCAGGATAAAGGATAAAGCAGGATACATATTGATGGCTGTAGAGGTGCAGCTGCCTTCCCAAAGCATCTTGCAGGATCCTCTGTTTCCCCATCAAGGGGAATATAACCCCTCATCAGCATGTAAAAGCAGATACATGGGAATTATTCATCTCCTAGACCTAAGCTGGTTATTTTGTTTGTTATAAAGTGGGTCCTGTATCAAAAAGGTGGAAGTAAACCCAGAGTGATGACTGGAAAGTTGAAGACTACTCCAATTCAATAGAACTGCATGACCAAAATGCAGGCAGAATGATGACAAAAGTAGCCATTTTCTCCATAAATCCTTTAGAAAGTAAATGCTGGGGCAATGGATTGGTTTGTAGGAAAGCACACATGGCAGCATCCCTCTGCCCTCCCACATCACGAACGTTCACATGGCTTCTACACATCAAGAGGCCAAGGCAGCAAGCCAAGCACTTTACAGGCAGGAAGGGAAGATCTTAACGATGCCTAATGGAATTTGGATTAGGCAGGCACCTTTCATACCACTCAGCATCACGTGCTGAGCCCTCCCGGCAAGGAGCAAGCCCCTCCAACGGGATTTCTCATCCAACCCTTCAATCCTGGAAACCTCATGGGAAAGGAATGCGGGGAGTGAATGGCTGATGGCAGAGCCATAAAAATGTGCCTTAATTATGGGCTGTGAGCTGAGGCTGCTCGCCTCGCTATGGGGCAGGTGGGATCCTGGGAGGCAGCACAATTGGTGGCTGAAAGAGGATGGAGGTAGTGGGGAGGGATTGGTCTCAGGGATAGGCACATAAACCAAGAGGTATGCACAGAGTATGCGAAGTACGTGGCATTTCCCTCCCAACAAACAAACAATCAAAAAAAATCCTACAGCCAAATTAAAGCCACACGTTAAAAAAAAAATGCCAGAACTGCTGCAAAGAGCCACTCAGCATCTGCATGGCTGTCTCAATAAAGCAGAAAGGAGATGAGAAAACTATCAAAAGGTTTCTCCCTTCCCCCCCAACCCCCTTTAAGTATTCTGCTTTCCTCAGGACAGTGCACTGGGTTCCTTTGTGCATCCTGTCCCCTTGGGTGCCATATTTCAAAAGCCCAGGGCAGATCAGGGCAGCTCACAATGACCTCAGTAGCAGGCACTGACTTTGCACACTGGGGTACCCAGGGGGCTGCCAGACATCCAATGGAAAAGGGCTTTTGCTCTCTGAGTGTGAAGTCCAGATAGAGAAAACATGTCTCACGTGCTCTAATAACTTGAGAGGGAAAAGAATTACACCTGAATTGATCCGCTCCTCCTTTCTCTATCTGCTAGCAGACACAAGATATCAAAGACTGGGGCCAGGAGGGTCTGAGCAATTAAAATAATGGTGCATAACGACGGACAGGGACAATGCTGGGTACTGTTCATGCCCCCTTCAGCTCCAAACAAGTAGAACAGAGGTGGTCCCAAAGCTCCTGCCCCCATGCAGGGGGCAACAAAACCAAAGGGAACAGCTGGAGGAATCTCTCCCCAGATCAGTCTGCTGGCAAATGGAAGACCCAGGTTCCCCCATAATAATGTGGAAAAAGCATCCGGTTAGGAACCTAGAGACATTTCCCAGAGCTCCAGGTCAGTGGTGGGCTCATCACATGCACCTACTTATCAGAAACCTGAGCCCAAATTCAGCAATATCACAAAAGCCAGCCCTGAGCTCTAGGAAACCTTGCAGCAGGGATGAAACAGAACCCGTGTTTTTGCTCCCAGTGCTTCACAAAGACCCAATTCATCATTCCTTTTCACCACACTGGAAAGCTATCACAGGGTTTTCAATGCATATTCATTACTTATTATGGACAGCGGTTCAGGTAAGTCAAGGTCAGGGATGACTTCCAAAAGGCTCCAGCAGTGTATTTCATTGAATGGCTTTGGTCAGAAGGCACCTTAAAGCCCATCCAGTTCCAACCCTACTGCCATGGGCTGTTGTCACTCATCAGATCAGGCTGCCCAGGGCCCCATCCAACCTGGCATTAAGAACCTTCATGGATGGGGCACACACAGCTTCTTTGATCAACCCATCACAGCACCTCACCATCCTCTGAGTAAATAATTCCTTCTGAACATCTAAGCTAAATTTCCCCTTATCCTGTCACCATTAACTTGTGCTCCTTCTCCTGCTTACAACTTTCCTTCTAGTACTGGAAGGTCACAATGAGGTCTCCCCAGGACCTTCTCCAAGCTCAACAAACCCAACTGCTATGAGAAAATATCACAGGACCTCGTATCTGGGAGCTGCTGAGAGCTCCCTGGAGCGCAGAAGGAAAAAGAATAGAGACAAAAAAGGAAACTTTTCTTCTATAAATGGTTGAATAAAAAAGAGCCACCTCCCAAATCCATGTGCTTTTTACTGCCTCTTTGTATGTAGGCAGCACTCCCACGTGCCTCTCCCTCCTAAAAACCCACTCCGCATCTTCCACTCCATTCTCAGATTCCCTTTTTCCAGCTTTTGGTTTCCCCCCCCCCCCTCTTCCATTCTGCTGACACCTCCAAGGGACACATTCCTACACCACGCATCACCCCAAGGAGCCCACAGAACCCACATCCATGCGATCTCTGCATCCCACGTGTGTGCAGCGATGCTATGGAGTCCGGACCCTCTGCCTTCTCTCTCCCCTACATCCCCCTGCCCGGCCCCTTCCCAGCCCCTACGTGTGCGACGTGCAGCCGGACCCCCATTGAATGGATCGCCGTCAGAGGGCCGGATGAAGGCATCGCCGCATCCATTCGAGCTGCCATGAGGACGGGAACAATCGGGCCAATTATTCCACGCTCAGAGCATCCACTCGGCGCTTCCCCGTTGATGCTCTGCGAGTTCCTCCTGCTTTCAAACCCCCCCACCCCTCCCACCGCGACCTCAACAGCCTCACATCGGAGTCTTTTTGTCTCCGGTTCTTTGTTGCAGCCGAGGAATGGATTCTGCCTACGGGAAACCGCTTAGTTTCCGAAAGCCCAGTGGGGTTCTTTCCATAGATTGTAACAAACGATGCCCAAATGTGTCTCGTTCCTCCCTCCCAAAGAAACATTAGAAGCCAAGTTAATAACGAGCCGCTTTAATACATGACAACGCTAAGAAAACTGCCCTGTCAGAAGCCAGCAAGAAAAAGAAAGCCAAACCAGCTTAGGAATTTCTTTCAGAGGTGTCAGCCCTAGAGAAAAAAATCACATCGCCGCACTCCAGCTGCAAAGTATTACACCGTTTCCCCCCCCCCCCCCCCCCCCATCAGTCCCACTAAAAGCAAAGCCCTGCGGCCATCCAGATGTTGCAGAGCTCCCTCGGAGCTGCTCCCACAGACGTGCACGGGGCACAGCATCCCCTCAAGGCACAGCCACGGGGCAACCGCTCCGTGCAAATGAATGCCGCTCTGAATCTGTTGCTTTGTTTTCCTTCAAACGGGCCAACTTTCCAAACCGAGCGAAAATGCAAAACGGCTCGGATGAAAACCTCGAGAAAAACCATCGGAAACACTGATTCACCCCAAGCGCTTCCATCCTCTTCCAGGGCTGCAAAGTGCCACCTCTCTTCTCTCCCTCCCCCCTCGCGGCCCTATGGATTCCCACAGCCGCCCACTGGGGAATCCTACGGAGCTGCCCTAGCGGCCAGCTGTCAATTGAGGGAGAGCGAAGAGCCGTGCTGCCATCCGTGCCACACAGGCACCCACGCGATCGTTTTTATTCATAACCATAAAACATTCTATTTTATTCTAAGCACGGCGTTCACTTTTGAACAGCCACATTCATTCCGAGCTTTGGCGCAGGGCTCGGAAATGCCATTTTTGCCCCTCACCCCCCCAAAATCACTTTAAAAGATTAACCTCCTCTAACCCTCCTATCTGACCCTTAGCACAACAAGGGGACGAACAATCCTCCTTTTCCTAAACCCGCTGCTCTAACCTCCCTCCTACAAGCTCTGAATTCATTGCTAAATGCTCCGAGTTGATCACCAGGTACACAAGCAAAGAAAAAAAACCCCAAACCTCACACATGGTGCATAAATGCCGTCGGATTTAAACAGGGTGCCCATCTTAGCGACCTGCCCCGTAGCCTTATAATCCCATCGGTATTACCGGGCGGAGGAAGAAGGGAATGAGGCCACGCGTATCCAGAGGAGCCGCATCCCAAAGAGCTGCGCCTTCCTCCGACCGCCGGGGCTGGAAATGAGTCACGGACCGGCGGAGAGAGGAGGCGGGGACACATCGACACCGCACGGGTAACGTACAGCACATCGCACGCCGCGTTACATAGCAGAGATGATAGAGACGCTACCGCATATCGCACGCTGTATGTGAATACAAAGGGAACGTGCCGACATCGCAAAGGCTCGACCCAGCAGGCAGCATCGCGCAGGAGGGATGCGGGGCTGCTCCCATCCCATCGCTGCGATGCTACGACCATCCCCCAAGCATTTCTCCCTCTATCCCCGTGCCGGTACTCACAGCGGCGGGGTAACGCCGGGCGGTTGTCATTGGGCAGCCAGATCTTCTGGATGCGGCTCTGCGTCAGCTCCATGGGCATGGTTAAAACAAAGGTCTTTTTGCGCTGCTCTGCGGCCACCTTGGGGCGTTTGTACGGGATGGAAAGGGAGAAAAAAAAATAAACAAATAAATAAAAAAGCGAGAGGGGGGAAAAAAAAGGTAAAATAAAAGCGATTCGCTGCTTGGAGGGTGAAAGGATGGAGGTGCGGGCACCGCGTGCACAGGAGGAGGAGGACGAAGCGCTGACCTTAATAGCGAAACGGAAAATAACTATAATAAATTAAAAAGATGAGCTTTTCTCTTTCCGCTTTAAAAGCCAAACCCCTCCAGCCTGTAGCAAGAATGGGGTCGGAAGGAACACAGAGCAGCAGCTCTTCTCTTCTCCCCTCCTCGCACTGAAGCCGGCCCGGCTTCGGCGCCGCCTATTTGTAGCCCGAGAAGGGGGGGGGGGGGAAGGGGGAGGAGGGGGAGACACACCGGCAGCGGCTCCACGCCCCCGGGGGCGGTTCTTGAAGGGGGGGGGGGGGGAAGCGGAGCTGCGCTGCTGCGGAGGGCGGAGCGGAGCTGCCGCCTGGTGAGCGTCGGCCGCACTGCAGCGCGGACAAAGGCGGTGCCGATGGGATCTCCCTCCCCCCCCACAGCCACCCCGGCAGGCTTTGTTCGGAGTTGGGTGGGGTGCAGGTGGTTGGGAAGGGATGGGAGCGAAGAGTGAAGGTGGGGGTGTCGGAATAATAGAGTGGAAGCGGGACGTTGGAGAGAGAGCGAAGGAAAGATGTGGATGGGGAAGGCAACAGCTGAGACGGAGCGGCAATAAGGCAAAGTGTGTGGGGGGGAAGGAAGCAGGGGAAAATGCGATGAAGCAGAAGCGAAATGCAAGTGAATAAAGGAGGGATAAAGTGCAAATAAAAGGCAGGAATTGAACTGAAAAGCAGAAATAAAATGCAACGGGATAAAACTGGACTCTAAAAAAGGCGAAAGCAAAGAAAAAACGCAGAAAACGGGGGGGGGGGGGGGAGCAGAAAGTTGCACAAAAAAGGGAAGAAAAAATGCAAAAAAAATGAAAAAAAATTGGAAAAAAATATGAAGAAAAATGATATAGGAAAAATGGAAAAGAAATAAAGCAGAATTAAATTGGGGGGGGAGGGGGGGAGCAGGAATTGAATGTGTAAAGCAGAAGTAAAATGCAAACTGAAGGAGGAAAATGCAAATGAAGTCAAGAAAATGACGGGAATGAAGCAGAGATAAAATGCAAATGAAGCAGGAAGAAAAAGTATGAAGAATAATATTTTTTTTTTTAAAAAGCCCTAAAATAAGAAATGAGAATTAAAACGTGAAAATGAGCAAAGCTAAAAAGAAAAGGGGGAGGAGACTGAAGCAGAAATTGAATGAATATATATATATATAATAATAAAGTGAAATATATATCTATAATAAAGTGAAAATAACGCGAAGAAAACGGGTTGCGAATAACTTGAGGCGCAACGGTGGGATGGGACGCGCATCCTACGCCGGGGGGGGAAGTTGGGAAGGGGAGGTGGGGGGGGGGTTGAGGGAGCCGCACGTCGCTCACGTCGCACATGGCTGAGCCGGGCAGGGCCGCCTCCTCCCCCCGCGGGGATCCCCGCGCCGCTCCGCCTCTTCCCTGCCTCGTTCCGCGCAGCGCAGCCGGTCCCGGATTGCAAGAGAACGATGCGCTGTACGCCCTGCGCTGCGCACGGTTGTTGTCTACCCAACGCATCGCCGCGTCCTTATAGACGAGCGTTACCCATCTGCTGTGTTACCGCGGGTTGACCTGTCCGCCTTATCAAGGAGCATAGTATGAAGTTGCATGGACAACATGAATAAATGCTTTAATGCCCCCCCCCCTCCATTAAATGTGTTGTGTCACCCCCAAAAAGTATCTTTGGGGGGATATGTAGCCCCCGTGCAATGAGGGGGACCTAAGAGGGGTCCTGGGTGGCCAATATATAAGTCCTATTTCATGGCTAGAAATGCTACACTTCTGCTTGTATAGGTATTAACAGTGCAAATATTGGATGGAGATTGAAATGCCAAGAAGTAGCATCTGGAGTTCTATCCTGTTCTTTATATACTCAAGCTGCCCAAGGAGGCTGTGGATGTCCCATCCCTGGAGGCATTCAAGGCCAGGCTGGATGTGGCTCTGGGCAGCCTGGCTGGTGACCGTGCACACAGAAGGGGGATGGAACTGGATGATCATTGTGATCCTTTTGGACCCAGGTCATTCTATGATTCTATTTTATATATTATATATATATTCCTCTCTATATAATGCTCTATGTTATTCTACACACATTCAATATTCTCATATTTTCATGCCCTCTGTATATTCACCTCTATATAATCCCCTGTATTATTCTATATATACCAGATATTGTGCTATTTCCCTCCTCTCTCTATATATATAATCCTCTATATATTGTATTTGATATTATTACGTTTTCCTCCCCTAGAAGCAAAGCTGGTGTATATTTTCGTAACAAACCCAGAAGGAATATATTTTTAGCTGCCTCCCTATATGGAACTGAGATGGATGGGGCAAAACAACACACAGGGTGCCTCCCCCTGCTATGTAGGGTAAGTATATTTGTGGGCAAAAAGAGAGGGGGGAGGGAAGCTGCTGTGAGAGAACTGGAGAGGATGCTGAGATTTGGGATGTGGGAAGGTATGAGGGTAGGGATGGGGGGGGGGGGGAGGTTGGGGGATGGCTTTTCACAGCTGGTCCTAAAATCACCACCCTGGGAACATGGAGAGGAGTGGGAAGAGAGCAAACCTCCGCCTAAGCAGAAATCACCGTCGCTTCAAATTAGATCCACCTTGTAATTCTTGGCTAAAGATGGCTGGATAACTGGAGCGGAAAGCCAGACCATCCTTAAACTCCTAAATAAGTGGCCTGGTTTTCAAAGGCATGAGCAGGCAGCTGCTGCCAGGGAGGTCAGCTGGAAGGAGCATCATTACTATTTATAAATGCAAGCTGATTTGTAAGGGTGGGGCAGCACGAGGTGTAAAAAGGGAATGACTTGAGATCTGCAGGTGTTGGATGGGCTGCAATGACCTTGAGGGTCTACAGGCATTGGGGGCAGAGGAAGGAGTGTGAAATCTCAATTCTGGGAGAGCAGAACCTATGGTGATGATAGGTTGTTAACATTTCCCTGCTGATCATCCCAATGTGATGTGACCCAAAATCAAAACCTCGAGTCCCCCCCATTCCTTTAGGGATGGCAACCAGCCACCCTGGCACTGCATCCATGCCATCAAAATGCAAGGAACGGCAGCCCCAACTCTGACTAAGCTGTGATTCATCACCCTTTCCCTTTCTTTTTCTTTTATTTTCTTTTTTTTTCTCCTTTAATGGAAGCTTGAAAGGAAAGCGTGAGAGCTATTCATGCCTACACTCAGTGCAGCACATCTCCTTGTGATGTGGCATCGAGGCAGCGGGGTGCAGTTTGTGTGATGCTCAGGGGGTCCGGGAAGACAGATGGAATCCTATAATCATTAAGGCTGGAAAACGCCACTAAGATCATCTCATCCAACCATCGGTTGGAATTAACATCAGATGGAGATACCCGTGAAGTTACAAGTCCCAATATCCAACCTGATCCTATGATTCTATGACTCTGCACGGTTAATATTTGGAGGCGGTGGGTCAGAGTTTGGTTGCTGTCATCTCAAGGATGCAGCTCTGTGTGAGCTGGGCAGCAATTCCCAGCGAGGCCTTGGTTTACCAATCTGTGATTTGGGCACAGTTCTCTCTGGTTGCAAAATTCAACCAGCAGCTGCCCCAAACCTTGCTATTGCCTTAAAGACACCACGTTGCAACAGAGAAAATTACTCATCTGGGATAGCGGAGGGGCATTTATAACCAAGAGCTGTAAACAGACTCTTTTGCTTCCAAAAACTGGCAGCAGGACCTTGGAGGAGCCAAGGAAATTGTGCTTGCAATGTATTGAGGGAGGTGGGGACTTTCACAAAGTGTCCCCCACTTGCTGCTGGCAGTGCTTTTTGGGGGGAACCCTGCAAGCATTTGCAAAAGGCGTGCAGAGTGGAAGGGTTTGCATTGGAACATTGCATGCTTGGGGCTGAGCTCCGGTCTCCCAGCCATATGCAAACACCCAATGAACCCATTCCCCTATCCAGGGACAGGCTGTCCGGGTTTTAACCTATTGCACTCTGCAATTGGACTTGGTGTGCTAAGAGAACATCATCCTTCCCCAACAGTAAGCAATCTCCAAGCAATGAAATACGCTCTGGGCTGCTCAGCGTACATCCGCTGCTGCAAGCAGTGGCTTTTCTTAAAATAGCTGCAAGCAGAGAAGGGAAAATAATTCAGATGGGTTCAGGCTTGAGGAACAAGTGCTGATATGGAGTGGGGGAAATCCCCATAGAGAAACAAGCATTGCCCAACCCCGGTGTACCAACACCAGCTCAGCGCTGTGCTGGGAGCTGCTCTTACCTTGGAGCTGCAAAAAGTAGAATCACAGAATCATAGAATGGACTGGGTTAGAAGGAACCTTAAGGATTATGAAGCTTCAGTACCTCAGCTGCAGGCAGGGCTGCCAGCCTCCACATTTAATAGCAGACCAGGTTGCCCTGTGCCCCATCCAACCTGGCCTTGAACACCACCAGGGATGGGGCATCCACAACTTCTCTGGGCAGGCTGTGCCAGCACCTCACCACTCTCATAGTAAAGAACTTCCCCTGAATATCCAACCTAAATCTTCCCCTTCGACTTAAAACCATTTAAAACGAAATACAGCTTTTAGCAATGTCCTGCTCTGAGCTCTCTGCGTGCAGTTGCCATTGCACTGGGTAGGATGCAGAAACTATTTCAGGATGGTAAATTCTGCCTGAAGACAACAACTTCCAAAGTCTTGGAAGGCTTTTCTTTGTTTTGTTTTTCAGCCAAAAGGATGAGGGTTCAAACCTCGTTAGCACCTGGTTTACAGCAGAGGGCTTTGCAAAGGGAGGACAGCAGTGCTGTGGGTGGGGTGCTGGTGATAACTGGGTGAGTTAAAGGCAGATAGTTTGGGAAACGGGAGTTGCAAACACGTTGTCTGACCATGATGAATGGTGAAGGAAGGATGAGAACCTGGTTTAAACCCAGTTCTCCAAGCTAGGAGCAAAACCCTTCTGACAGGGAGTGACCGGTCCCTGGGAAGTCCCATAGGGCCAGATGAAGGTGTAAGATGGACAGCAAAGGAGCCTTCCACCCTGATGATCATGTTCAAAACCTCACAAGTGACATTTCCTTCCTGGGCCCATCTTGCCTAAACCAAAGAATCAGATACAACTGCATCTCTTCTTTCAAGCTACTATAATGTTTTCCCATGGAAAGCACCAGGAGGAGGTTCCTATGGCTCACCTTAATCGAGGTGAGAAAAATTACAGTCTGAACCTCTCCTGGAATTCTCAAGAAAGAAAACTAAGTTCAACATAACATTCTGAACCTGCAGTGTCTACCAAAGCAGGAACATTTCTCAATGCTGCCTGAAAGTCTGCTCAGAAATGGATCCAAGGGGTTTGAGCAACGTCCTGTGAAAGTTCCTGACCTCACCAGGCAAGAACAAAACAGATCTCACCCCATAAACTGCTCAATCAGACAGATAGCTGACTTCCCTGGGCTGCAGAGACAGACATGGGGCTTTCAAATGGTTAGAGGGCAATTGCATGGCAAGCAGTTGGGATATTCCAATCTTGGGAATCTGATATCGTTACTTCTTGGCATGAAATCTGTCTGTAGAACTTCAGGCTTGGTCCCAGCAGAATAGGTCAAAGGGTGCAGACACACCAGAGCCAAACTCCAGGTGGTGGCATTGCCACTGACTCCACAATATTCACATTAGCCTGGCACTGGGCTCTACCTCCTCTTCCCAGATACTTCCAGTTATATCAAACCAACATCTCCTAGTTTGTCCCGGTGCTTTTCCCAATGGGAAATCCCTCATTGAAGCCCTGGGGTTGATTTAGTGCGTGATGCCAGAAGGAGGTATGACTGACTTCAGGTGACCCAGTCCCTTACCAGGATGCTACAGTCCCCTCAGACAAAGCATCCTGCACAGAATCCTGCTAGTTGGCAAGAAAAGTGTTTACAGGATTACTGTATCCCAGGTGAGCCAGATCAGACAGCACCTGCCCTGCTGCCAGCATAACCCTGCCATATGCTACCACAATGTCTTCTCCAGGCCCATCAGCAGAAATGGGGTCATACCACATCCACACCTAATCCCAGGTGATACAGCAAGTCAAAGATCCAGCCATAACCCCACTTTTTTGGGGCAGGTTGTGTTAATTAGGAGCTTAATCATCAGCCCAGTAGTGCATGAGGGATGCAGCCCTCCAGTTGCATAGGGAACACCCTACGGAGCAGCCCATTCAACCCATTTAAAGTGCAAGATGGTCACCCTCCGGAAATCACAGCCTCTCATTATCCCGTGGATTCTGCTATCGAGTTATTTCCTAACGTCTTATTTGCACCTGCCTTTCATTAAGGGCCTGGATTGTTATCTCATCATTGCAGATTATTAAATCCAACAATGGCAAAAGCTGCGGCCTTTCATTCTGGAACTGACTCACCTTGTGATGTAAGAGGGACAAGCTCAGCATCGCCATGGCAACCACTGGGCTTCTCAAAGAGTACTGATGTCATGAAGCCAGATGCTGGGGGGACCGTGTGGAATCTCTCAAAGAAGTGGGAGAAACTACAACACAGTCACAGGACTGCAAACATTAATAGTTAGCCCCAGGGTAGCTGGGGTTAGGGAGAAAGCAGAGAGGAGGGAAATTGAGTGGCCGGCATTCCTGAAGCTTGAGGAGCTACTTGTAGGTGCAGATTAATCGCAGTCTGGGTAAAAGGATATTCTTTTAATCTCTGCCATCAACCCCTGCTGATATCAGTATGGGTCCCAGTGTCAGTTCTGTTATCAGTAGGTGATAAAACACCATTCTACTGATATAGGTTGGTTTGTTTACTACCAGGTAACATCCCAGGAGGATCTGCTCCCTTTGGAGCATGGCTTCTGCCCACTGGCACATCCACAGATTGCGCATTTGGAAAGGATTTATGTATTTATTTATGGGTGGCTGCAAGAATCTCGGTACATTTCTACCTCCCATGGAGAGAAAGAGACACTCCAAGAGCAATTCACTTGCCCTGCTGTGGATATTGGTTGTAAATCAGGCCAAGCTGTGTCCTAAGGGGTGTCTGCAGCCTGTGAGCATAGAGGTAGAGACATTAGTGCTGTCTACTGCCAAAGCTATCATATGCAAAACTCGGTGGGCTCCAGAATGAGGTGATCCAAAACACAATTCCTCATTCCTCAAGGCACAATTCAGTCAGGGAGTCAGGAAGAAGCTCTGATGAGGAGTTGTATTTCGAAACTGCGTACGTGCTGGTGATCTTTCCACGCCCTTGTGAGCACATCTGCCATATCGACAACTCACTTGTCCCCGCTTCCTTGCAGAGCTGGAGTGATACAGGTGATTGTTGCCCAACAGCATCCCACACATCTCAGCTCCAAAAGCCGTGTTTGGGACCAACACCACTGCTTGGGTTGAGCTGTTCCTTGGGTCAGCCTCCCTAAAGGTTCACTTCTCCATTTGACTACTCTATTGACCATGAGTTGTTCCCACTAAAATATGATGGAAAAGGGTGGAAAATGCATTCTCATTATAACTGCTTCAATGTTTCTGGTCACATTACCCATCAGGAAAGCAGAGCAAAACTCCTTGCCATAAGGAGGCTGCAATTCTGCCCTCCTCCTCCTCAAAACACAAACAAGAGACTATAGGAGATGTGCGTTTATCTCACACGTTCATCCACACCGTGTCAGTGGGCTCAGAACGTCTCTGTTGGAGTCTTCAGAGACAGGAAGGTCAGAGCAAGGGTTTCACATTTCCCATCCCGGCTGTTTACTCAGTGTTCAGGCGGCATTAAAACAACTGCTAGAGCACAGCCTGAGTCAACACAAGCTCCGACAGCCGCCCAGGGATGCTCTCCTGCCAACTTCCCAATAAAGAAAGTGAGCGGTGCTCAGGCTGAAGGCACAACCTTCCTTTGCTTCCTGTCATGCTTTTGTCGCCTGGGCTTGCATAATCCAGGGCACCAAAGTGATGGGCTCTTGTGGATGCCCTGTGTGTTGAACAGACCTTTGGGTTGCACAGACTCTTGGGTCAGACAGACTTTTGGGTCAGACAGACTCTTGGGTTGCCCAGTCCATGCACTGAATCAGTGGGAACCCCAGTTTCCTGCACCCATTGCAATGCTGACACTCACAGAGCCCAGACCATTTCCCAAAGCTGCCAACTATGCAAGATAAAGTTTGTCACCACTGAGGACCCCACTGGTGTGAGATGAAGGCAGACCAAAAGACCTGAAAGCCCACCTTCATGCAACCCACCAAACCCAGACGAGCATAGCTCCCTTGGTTGCAGAACACATGCTGGGTCACATGCGATAGCCTTCTGATGCTACTTAAAAATCTGGTCCTTTTGCATTCAGACAGGCTCAAGTCATCGATGAAGAGGGGTGACTAAGTCCTGGCACTGGCGCACACCAACCACATCCCACATTGCTTTGTTTTGTCTTGTTTGCTGCTAGCCACCATGGCCACGGCACCAACCCAACCCCAAGGCTGCAATCCACAGCCCAAACCAGAAAAGGTAATCACAGGTTCTCCAAAATTCAGCACTCAGACAGTAAAATCCCTACCTAGAAAAGGCCAGTTTCCACCCACGTGTCCTCAACCAGGAAGTTACGAAAACTGCTGTCATTGCAACAACAACTTGTTGAGCATTTTTTTAGTGTTTTATAAAATCACGTTCAGATTCATCATGCTGATGGGTTTGACTTGGGTTGGTTTCCGAGCAGCTCCACTGCACCCAAAAATTAGCAAAAAAAAAGAAAAAAAAAAAGAAACACAGCAGCAATTAGAGGCAATTTCATGCTTAATAGAACCAAAGACTTTGCAGACCGTGATCCCCTGTGCACGTGTTATTCCCAGTTGCTGAGGTGGAAACCTATTGCCTGCTTTTGGCAAAGAAACCTCAACGAAACAAACAAACAAATCACTGCTGACAGGTGACTCTTCCACCTCGACTCATCCTTCTCAGGGCACGGTTCTACAACACAGGGATTTCAGTGGCAAAGCTGCTTCGGAGTTCCTCTTCCCACCCCAAAGCCTTGTCATTAGCTGTCAACTGCACCCAGCATTTCAGTTGGGAAATTGACAGAGACTGAAAATAACTAACAGCTTTTTTGTTTGTCTGTTTTTCTCTTTTATATTAGGAAAAAGAATTATTCTCAGAAGGAGTGGTGATGCATTGGCACAGGCTGCCCAGGGAGGTGGTGGAGTCACTGTCCATGGAGGTGTTCAAGGAAAGGGATGATGTGGCACTGAGGGACGTTGTTAATGGCCACGGTGGGGATGGGTCAGCAGTTGGACTGGATGACCTCAGTGGGTTTTTTCCAACCTGGGTGATTCTATGATCCCTCAGTACTGGGGCTCCCTTGGGCTGTCAAAGCCCAAGTCTCAGCCCCAGCCACATCCTGCTGCTCCCATTAGAAATCCTTCATTAATTAGAGGGTTTTCTAAGAAAACCTTAAAACCAACAACTCAGATCTCCGCCATGGGCAGGTTAGGCTCTCCTGTTGGCATCAGGATTGGACACTCCTCTGGCTCATACCTTGTAAAGGGACAAGTTTCTCCTAGATAAATACACATCAATGACTTAGGATCTTTTATTCTCCACTCACAAAGCAGTGCCCATTTGTACTTCAAGGGGCAGAATAATTCAGTTTCCTGGGGCTGCTTGCAAACAAACACCCTGCACTGCAGTTTCTCCCTGTTGTTTACTAAGCCATCCTCAAGCCTTCCTAGAATTCCCTCCTTGGCAGAGGAAACCCAAGCACCAGCAAGCAGTTGCTGTTCATGCTCCCTTCGCGTGCTGGCAGCTGGAGGGACTCGAGGTTGGGAAGCAGAATTTCCTCCCAGAGCACACGCGAGCGGGGCGTGCACAACCCATGCAGCTCTGCAGGCTCACGCGTGCTTGGGAGTGTAGCACTGGGCTGTCCTCTGCATGGCAGTGAGCTCTGCCTGGCCAAAAAAAGAACGTGTAAACAAGTTTACCCTTCTGCCCTGCTGAAGTGCTCTCCCCAGGTCAGTTTGGGTAAGCCAGCTGCTAAGTGGAGTGCTCTGGGTTTTGGCTCAGGGAGGGGAATCAATCATTTCGGCTATAAGGGGTTTTGTGTGTCAGCTGGTTAACTTGAGCCCTGCTGTGACCCTGCCCAAAATCCTGGTGCTGAGGGCAGTGCCTCCTTTTTCATTGCCTATTCTCTGTCCCCAAAAGAGCTCCATTCCTAACCCAGCTCGTTTTGCAAGGAGAAGTCTGTCCATCTCACACTCTACACTCAAGATTTCAAATAATCTGGGTCTAGATGAACAAAACTCTCCCTGAAATCCAGCCCCAAACTCTTCAGGTGGAGTTTTAACCCCTTGCTGCTATCCGAAAAGGTAAAAGCTCTGTGTCACGCTGCTGTAAGGCACAGAGCAGCAATGCACACCAGGATGTCCCTGCCCTGTGACAGGGGACACAGTGCCACATGCTCCAGCAGGGACAGGCTTGATGCAAAGAGCGCTGGATCTGTAGATAAGATAAGGTAAGATAAGATAAAGGATTTGGACTGCTGCCACACTGCTGTTGGAAAGGAGCTGGCAGCGTGACTGCAAGCACTGCTAGGTGCATGTGATGCTGAGCAGCCAGTATTGCATGCACCTCTTAAAATTCACTGCAGATGTGCCAGGTTTCAGAGGGGGATTTCTTACCAGCTCAGTTGCCCTGTGTTTAACAATCACAGTTTCCCTTTGAAGAAGCAGCATCTTAAAGGGAAAAGGGCTAGGAATTGTGGCTGAGAACCAAGCAGCTCATTGCGTGAATGCACACACCAGGTTGCATCCGTGTGTGGCAGTGCTCTGATCGGGATGGGATGCAGCCAGACCCATGCACAGCATTAACCCTGGAGCTGAGCCACCAGCAGAATCCCCCATTGTTGTCCCATCAATCCCCCTGACGAAGCCCCACGTCACTGTGGGGCTGGGGACAGGCTGTTCGGGTACAGTAGCACTGCTGTGGGCACACACACGGTACAGTGCGCAGGACTTGCCATCTCATGGTATCAAATTGCTGTCTCTGCAAGAAATAGCACAGGCTCATAGCAGCCCTGTGCCTCTGCTCAGGTCTCCAAAGAGCAGATAAAGCCACAGCCACTAGCACATTGCTGCACCCTCCCACGCCTCACTTTCCCCTGCCACACGTCATATATGTGGTCACCCTCAGATGAGGATTGACATGCTGGGGAAAAAGGGAAAGAAAAAATAATCTCAGCAGCCAAATATGAATCAATAGAATGATTTCCTTGAGGTAAAAAATAAATATATAAAATCATGAAAAAATCCAAGAGAAAAAATACTGATGGGAAGGTGGCAGAGTGTCACCATGCCTGGAGGTGTTCAAGAAAAGGGCAGATGTGGCACTGATGGGACATGGTTAGTGGGTATGGTGGGGATGGGTTGATGGTTGGCCTGGGTGATCTCAGAGGTCTTTTCCAACCTTAGTGATTCTATGATTCACTTTCTGCTTTTGGGAAGAGGTTGAATCAGGAAGAACAACACCAAGGAGATGTTTCCTAACTTGGATTTGTGGGAGAGCACGAAGAGAATGGGTTTGTGCTCTGGGAAGGAGACATCTTAGAGGGAGAAGCATGGGAAGAGCTTCCAGATTGAAAACAAAAAAGAAGTGTTATAAGAAAATGTATCCATTCCCAATAGAGAGGAAGATTAAAGGTAGGTATATGAGAAGTTGCCCAGCTATAGAGGAAAATATGGGGAAAGGTTATCATGGGAGAACAAGGAGTTGGTTGGAGCTTGATGATCCATGAGGTCCCTTCCAACTCAAGCCATTCTATGATTCCATGAGTCCCCCAGGAGGAAAGTATAAGAGAAACTGAAAATTGCTCACCCGGGGACCATCCTTGATTGCCTTTTTTCAGCCTTCCTGCTGCTAAAATCTGTCCGTGTTTTAAAAAAAGCCTGTAGCCCTACAGAGACCAAAGGCAGCTCTCGTGTGCGTGTGTGCACGCACGCAGCAGGCAAGCAGCGATCACGCCTTGCTTGCTGGCTGCTGGTTTTGAAATCCTCCCACGTTCCTCTGCTAAAAGCCCGTGGTCATCTGATTTTATGCGAACACCTCCAGAGCTTTGCCTTCGTAAGAAGGGATCTCAGCAGGTTCCTGCCACGGGCGAAGATACGGGGATGAAACTGTGAGGCGGCTGCCGTGACAGCATGGAGAAGATGTGAAGGAGGTGGAGGGCAGGTAATCAGAAAGCCTTCAAAGGTTGGTTGTTTTTTATGGCAAGATAGATTTTTTTTTCATAATGAGGGTGTGTTAGAATGGAGTTGGGCATATCCAGGTAGGTTTTTTCTACCTTGGGTGACCACTGAGATTGGTCTTCTCTAGGTAGATTGGTCTTCTCTAGGTAGATTGGGCTTCTCATGCTGGTGGCACAGGTGAAAAGCACTTAGGTTGTATTAACACCTGTTCATCGTGTAAATTAAGAACAATTTCTTCTCAGAAAGAGTGATCAAGCAATGGAGCGGGCTGCACAGGGAGGTGGTGGAGTCATTGTCCTTGGGGGTGTTCAGTAAGAGCATAGACATGGCACTGAGGGACATGGTTAGTGGGCATGGTGGGGATGGGCTGATAGTTGGAAGAGATTATTGTAGAAGTATTTTCCAACCTTAATAATTCTATGATTCTAAATATGGCACAGGACATTCTTCTGTCCCTGCAGGAGGAAGGCAGGAGAGCAAGAGGAGAGTTCTTCCACCAGCTCCAAGTGGCTTGGTGGCTGCCTGGTCCTGGGAAGGCAGGCTGCAGACATGCCTGTGTGCTCCCAGGCCAGGAAACTAAAGGATGCTATCAGGAGCTGCATCTTAACCTGGTTTCAGTTCCCAGACTTGGGAAGTCTGAGAGGCTGTAAAAACCCATCTCTCCCCATCAGTTGGTTTCTGTGAGCTGGGTCTCCAAAAGCACCCATAACAATACATAGCCTGTTGTAAGCCTCCGATTTTGAGCAATTTCAAGTGGGTTTTGCTGCATGTCTTGCCCTGGTGGTGCTTACTGCACAGCCCCACAAAAGCTGCGCCAGCACCAGTAGGAACACAACCACTGGGCACGGTGCATCCTTCAACCCATTAAAAGCTCTTAACAAATGCTAGGAAAAGCTATAGAAAATGTAACGTCACAGTGGAGAGGTGATGCTCATCGAGTGCTTTCTTGGAGAGCAGGGATATATTAGAATGGGTGTTATTTGTGGATGGACACCTGCGCATTTGAGTTGTTTGCTCATGTTTTGCCCAAGGGGCTGAAGTGAAACTAAGAGCCACAAGGAGCACGCTCTGTTGAGAAGCACAGGCCATGGGGAAAGAGGGACACGAGGGTGTTTCCAGTCTTCCAGGAAAGGTGAATGATGAAAACAAGGTGACACTTTAATTAAAGCATGAGCCAGTGAGTCAGGAGAGCTGGAGAAAGCTCAGCCACACATTTCCTCCCTGCCCTTTGAGCAGATGGCTTTGAGCAGACCCACATGGTTGCAGACACCAGGACAGACCCCACAGTGACACCCAGACCCCACCCAAGCAGCTCCTGACAACTGCTCTGCTTCTCTTCAGCTGTGTCACTAGGAGATGTAATTCATCTGTGCCCATAAATTCCCCTTTGACATGAAGTGCTCAACACATGCACAGCACTGCCAGGAAAGCACAGAAGCAAGGAGTAATGGATGACGTGACCAGCAAGCACAGCATTTGCAAGCCAGAGTGATGAAAGGTGACAAAGTTAGCTGTGTAAGTACCAAATATCTGTAGAAAAGCACATCTCCAACCTTTGCTGTAATCACTCTGGAGGAGTAGACAGGTCTGTGGCAGGGTGTGTTATAATGTGAATAGATGCATACAGGAGCTGTGATTTCATAGAATCATAATCATAGAATGGCTTGGTTTGGAAGGGACCTTAAAACCCATCCAGTTCCAACCCCACTGCACAGGGCTGGCTGCCACCCTCTAGATCGAGTTGCCCAGGGCCATATCCAATGTGGTGTTGAATGCCATCAGGGATGGGACATCCACAACATCTCTGGGCACCTATACCCATTGTGCTGTGTGCAAGGATGCCCTCCATATTGCTTTCAGACTAAGGAGAGATGTTTAATTCAACTCGTGTGCACAGACCACAAGGCACTGCTTCCCTTCCCATCGCCAGCACAGCAGGGCTGAAGTTTCAGACAGATCCCTCAGGAACTCCTGTGTGTCCCTCCTTTCTCTCCCCCCATTTTAGTTGAGACATCCCAATACTCCCATCAGCAGAACTGCAGCATGGCCAGCATTTGTGGAGGTAAGAAATGAGATTTTCTCCAGTGCTCCCAGTCGATGTGATAGTGTCTAAGAAATCAACCCCTTCTCTGAGCCCATTGCTTCTAACTGTCCTTGAGCATCCCTGCTAGAAATACCTTTCTTTATCATCTGAAACTGTCAAATGCCTTGAGGTTAGTTGAATGGCAACTGTAGTGCAGGCATGAACCACAGATCCTGAGGTGATGCCACCTGCTGCAGTGCCTGGAGAGAAAGGAAGCAGAACAGAGCCTACATGTGCAAGATTCATCATAGAAAATGAAGGGAAACCCAGGAAAGCGATGCCAAAACTGTAAGACTGAGAAGCCAACAGAACCAGGAAGAAATCTGCATTTTACTCCCAGGATACCCTGTTTCCACATGAAAAGATGGCTCGAGACCTCCAACATGAAAGCCCCAGTCTCCACATGCCTCAGGCTACTTGGGGTTTGCAGAACCTCCTCTGTGTGGCTCTCAGTTGCCCTGAGCAAGCTCTAAGGTAAGGTGCTGCTCCCAGAAGGCTCCCAAAGGCTCAGCCTTCTTGCCAAGCTGGCTGGAGGCCCCATTTTCCATTGGGAGGGTTAGCTTTACATCCTGACTCCAACTCCTCTGGGGCCACCACCTTCAGCTTTTCTAGTCTCAGCATGAAGGGTTTCTTGCTGTGGGGCCCTCTGGAATGACTCATGAGCAAAACCCATCTGCACTGCCCTCTGAGCTGTGTTGGACCTTCCCAAGGTCTTTTTAGAGGAGATGCAAGTTGATGAGGAAGCTGCTGGCAGCTGCTCTGGCATTTCAAGGTTGACCTCTAGAGGTTTCTAAAGGAGCTGTGACTGGGATAGCAACCAAGAGTTGCAGAGCTGAATTCTCCATAGCAAGGTGACAAGGACATGCAGGGTAGTTGTGCCACAACATGGCACCATGGCCACACTTTGCTCCCTGTCCTCACCAACCAGGATTTTGCATTTTCAAAGCCTGATGCATTCTTCTCTCCTCCCACTCCCTGCCACCCGCTATCTCTCCTTCTGCTCTAAATGAATCCGTTTATTGCCTAAAATTAAACCAAGACCTGCAGCCTGCTGTGCTGTCAGGATGCGAGGGTGTGAACCACATCACTTCTCATTAAGCCTTAAATGGCAACATCAATCTCTGTGCCTGAGATCGTGGGCGCTGTGAACATGACTACGGGAAAACTGCCTCACACCCCAAACATCCTCCCCACAGCTGGGAGAGGTGAGAAAACCCAATCCAGCCACCCCTTCACAGTCCATCCCTGCTGCTCTTTCACACCACACCAGCCTCAGCGTGCAGCATCCCTGCAGTGATACCTTGTGCCCCTTCCCCAGCTGCACACCAGCAAGGAGATACTGCTCTGCTTCAGCAAAGATGGGTTAGAGGCTGAGCAGCATCCTCTCCTTATGTCCTTCCATGCCTTAACTTACCCCTGCCTTTTTATCTAGGCTTTTCCTCACCTAGTTTCTCCACTCAATAGAGCTCCTGGGACAAGAAGCCACCATGAGCATCCCTCCCATGCCAACATCACTATACCCTGATGTGACTCATGATGATAAGGAGGAGGTGATGTGAAGGCCTCCATTTTTCAGCAGCTCAGGGGAAGATGGAAAGCTCATCCACCCACCTGCAGGGCAGCAAGCAAGTACTATCAGAGCTGAGAATCATTAAGGTTGGAACAGACCACTGAGACCCTCCGGCCCAACCATCAGTCCATCACTATCATTCCCACTAAGTCATATCCCTCAATGCCACACCTGCCCTTTTCTTTAACACCTCCAGGGACGATGACTCCATCACCTCCCTGGAGAGCCTGTTCCTGTTCCTCACCACTGTTCATGGGAAGAAATTTTTCCTAATATGCAGCCTGAGCTGGGTCCTCTTTGCCCCATGCTGCCAAGCTGGGTGACAGCATGAATGCTCTCCGTGTAACGGAGTTACATGGGAAGGAGAGATTGTGGGGGATGAGAGAGCATGAAAAAGGGCTGTGAGGTGGAATACCCCACTCAGAAGCCTTTTTCCTCCCGGGATTCAGGCAGCACAGTTCCTCCAGCTGAGCATCTCCCAAGGACAGACACAAATGCATGCAGGTCGCCAGTTGTCAGCCTGCGTCACCCCAAAACCCTCTCCAGCACCCCATACACTGGCACAGAAAGCTCCTGCTAGCCTATCCTCCTTCCTTCTTACACCACCCAGAGCAGATTTACACCAAAAAGCAGAGAGAAACTAAAAACCCACAGCCAAGGGCTCACATTTCTGCAGCCCCCCCACCCCAGCATCATCGCGTCTCTGTGTCCTGGACACACAGCCAAGCTTGGTGCTTGCACCCCTATAGAAGGGTTTGTGGGACACCTCAGTCCCCTCCCCAACACCCCCAAGCCCATCTGGGAGTGTTGCCCACCCCAAAGCCTCGGTCTCTACCTTTGCGGAACGGCATGGATGGGCGGGATGCAGGGCTGCGCTATCGGTGGCAACGTCCAGCTCCGTGTCTTAATTTTATCTTCCTCCTTCCTCTCTTTTTTCTTTCTCTTCAGGAGGAAATGGGCATATTTGGGCAAAGCCTGGCAGAAACCGACGTCATTTGGAGGCAGGCGTTGCTGAAAGGAGGAAGTTCTTTGGGTTTTGCAGCTCTTAACCCCTTGCATCCCAGAGACAGCAGGGCTGCTGAGCTGAAAGCAACAGAGCATCAATCTCGTCTTTGTTTTGCAGTGCTATGGGGCCAAACTGAGAAAAACACTGCTTCTCCCAACACCAGGAACCCTGGCATTCTATTTAGCATCCTCTGGCCACCCTTGTACAAACAAGTTGATCTGAGGCTCACTCATGGTGCTCCCCAGAGCTCAGTACTGGGGCCAGCCCTGTTTAATACTTTTATTGATGATGAGGAGATAAGAGTTCATCTTCAGTAAGATGGCAGATTACACCAGGTTGAGAGGGAGTGTCAATCTGCCTGAGGGTAGGAAGGCCCTACAGAGAGATCTGCATAGGCTGGACTGATGGGCTGAGACTAATGGGATGCACTCCAACAAGACCAAGTGCTGACTCCTGAACTTTGGTCGTAGCCATCCCATGCATTGCTACAGGCTTGGGGTAGAGTATCTAGAAAGCTCTGTGGAGGAAAAGGATTTGGAGGTGCTGGATGATGCTCCACTAACATGAGCCAGCAGTGTGCCCAAGTGGCCCAGCAGGCCAATGGTAACCTGGCTTGTATCAGAAATACAGGAGTAGGGAAGTGATCAGCCTTCTGTATTTGGCACCAGTGAGGCTGCACCTCAAGTACTGTGCTCAGCTTTGGGCCCCTCAGTACAAGAAAGACATCAAGACCCTGGAACTTATCTAGAGAAAGGCAACAAGGCTGGTGAAGAGTCTAGAGCACAGTCGTATGGGATTGTTTATTCTGGAGAAGAAGAGGCTCAGGGGAGACCTTATCTCTCTCTAGTACTCCATGAAAGGAGGTTGCAGCAACAAGGGTTTTTCTTAGAGGGTCCTTCTTGACTCCATGCATCCCAACACCCGTGTGCAGCAGGGATTCCCCAGCTGTGCCCAAGGCCGGGATGCCATGACAGCAACCCGTCTTCTGTGGGATTCTCTAGCAGAAGTAGTCATTTTTTTACAGTAAAAGTTCTTTTTTCCCCACTCCATTTGTTGGATTTATTTCCTCTGTTTACCATGTAGCAGCTCTGCTGATCCATCCCTAGCAGGACTAGGAGCTTGACTCAACGTCAGTGCCGTACTCTGTATAATCAGTATAAACAGTATAATCAGGTTTAGACCCAGTGATTGGACATTACGGTCATCAAAATCCATGTTTGGATGCTTACGTTCAGACCTTTTGTCCATAATATCCTGCTCATGCTTGCATAGTCTGTAAAGTGCATAAATCCTCAGTTGTTTTTGTTCTGCAACCTTGATCTTTCTTGGTTGCTCCAAAAACATCTCAGTAGGAACATCTCAAAGGTGATCAGGATCTATATTAGAGGATGGTGGTTAAGGTTGCTGGGAGGACCTTGCTTCCATCAGTTAGGCAAAGAGGCTTTACTCCATCCCCTTTGCAGTTGGAGTGGTGCAAAGGCTTAAATATCCCAAGCACAAAAGGGGTGGCAAATAAGTAAAACACCTGGTTGATAACTGGGATTTGCTCCAGTTGCTCTCTGTGTCGGGCCAGAAAGTTCCTGAACAGAACCATATCTCCATGTGTCTATTCTGCTTTTCCATGTTTTCCTCGTAGGCGATCTCTAGAAAGCAAATTGCGAGCTCCAGCCAAGGCCATCACAGGAATCGAAGCATCTTCTTGCCTCATTCTCTGTATTACATCCTACTGTTTTTCGCCCACAGAAAGCACCTCGGGCATCTCTACGTGGTGCCAAACAGTTTAAATAAACAGGAAAGTCTCCAAACATAGTCTGGGGATTTGTGGTATGCTAGGATTTTCATCCCACAGCCAGTATTCAACAGAAGAATGGCAAAATGTTGAGAATATTAAAAAAATAAATAAATATCTGGAAGCTGATGTCAAGATGGGATTTAGATGGAATCAAAACAACATATGGTTTGGGTTGGGGAAGCAAGGATGGCTCTTCTCTTGGTGGAGCGCAAACACCAGACTGCACGGGCAGAGAAAGCAGCTTGGCATCACTCAGGCTTTTAGGAACAGGTTGGGCAAACATGCTGGGAGTGGTCCTAGCCAACACTGATCCTGCCTCAGGGCTGAGGGATGGTGTAGATGGATTCTCAAGATCTTCCCAAGGCTTCCATGCTGGGAGAGGCACCAACAGCAGCGGTGTTTGCCAGCACCTTTCCCAGCCATGGCCTGTAGGAAGCTGTCTCCAAAGTAAACAAAAGCATGATTTAATGGCTATTGAAATGTTGGGGGAGTTGGTTAGTTGAAATTAATCCAGTGTCTTTCACCTTTATACCAGGTTTTAAGCCCACGTTTGGCTGAGATGCTGACTGCAGCCAGGTAGGCAGTGTTTGCACAGCCCAGACTCCTGACAAACTCCAGCTAAAAACCAAAACTGATCATTTTCATCAATATCTGCACATTTCAAGGGGCATGGGAGATGGGGTGCTCTGCCATGCTAAGATGCTCAACATTTCTGCACATACCTAAGGGAAGTGGAGACATATTAACCTATACATGGAGAAATTGATATTTCCATCAGTGATTGCCCAGCCAGGAAATCACTATTGAATTGACCTGCCTTTCCCATCAGCAGCATGGCAAGATGATACACAGGAACTGTCTGCAAGCCAGAGATGTCAGTGCTGTTCTTGGGCTGGAGCCATGCAGTCTTTTCATGCTGAGAATCAGACACAAGGATCCACTTTGCAAAGAGGCTTGTGCACTACGAACAAAAAATGATGTGAGCAGCTCATTTAAAATATTTATATCATCTCAAACTACTTGTGTGGCAGAAGCCCAAGAAAGACAAGGGTGCTCATAATAGCTGGCACTGAATGCATGGTGGGTCATGCTTACATGATCAGTCAGGCTTGCATAATTCTATTTCATCCTTTTGTAAGATGCTGGATTCCATGGACACAGGCTCTTAGCCCCTGGCCTCAGCCCCTGGATTACACCATGACTGAAGGTGTTGCTGCCCCAGACCTTATCCCCCTGCTCAGCTGTTCTTCTGCTGTTGTTCTCCTAAGCCAGTCTTTCTTAGCTCCCAAAATTGCACATCAGTGACCAGCCACTGGCCAACCTGTGTGTTGTTTATAGCCCCGAGTCTTCGGTTTTCAGTCCGCATCCTCACTTCTTCCAAGGCTATTCCCAATCATCCTGTGCTCCAGGTAGCAGAGACACCTGATTCCAAGCTCTGTTTTGCAGCTGCTGATAACAAGTTTGATGCTTCAGCCTTGAAAATTTAGCAGAAGGGAAAGTTGCAGAGAGGCCTATGGCTTCTTACTATGTCAACGGCAGTAACAATAGTGTTTGTGCTGGGAGAGCAGACAGCACACAACCAGGCTGTCAGAGTTTAAGGTGCAGCACAGGTTAGAAACAAGCAGCTCTTGGAGACTCTCCAGTCAGGCTCCACATGCACTGCAACCTGACCTAGACAGATTATTTTTGCTAGCCTGGTATTAGAGCTGGCATCCTCATATCACAAAGATTAGGTGCTCTATAAAGGTGTCATGAGAAGATTGGATTAGAGAGATGCGGGTCAAAGACTTAGGTAAAGGTGCTCTTGGTCCCTTGCACAGCTCTGGGCCCCAGTCTCATGTTCTGACTGCAGTAATCGGCTTTTGGGTTTGAGAAAGAAAGGCCCAAGAGTGCTGTAAGGAACTGGACAGCATTTCCCATGAGTGATCTGCATGCAGTAATTACTGCAACTGTACCACCCGCTGCCAGATACATACCTTAGCGGCTTTCTTGCAGATGCCTGCTCAAGCAGGTTCCTAGATGTGATTGTGCTCTTTCGATGCAAACCCAGCCTCTCTTCTCCAGGGATATTTCCATTGATTTCCATGGCTTTGAACTGCTGCAACACTCCTCCCCAGCACGGAGAGAAACACCTACATCCTTCTTCTGATGCATCCAGACTGACAACTAATCAATTCCTTCTCACCAAGTCCCCCTGAGAGGTGAATCCAGGCTTTACGTTTTTTCTTTCTGATTGATGTATGCATTGGTTTTATCAACGCCAATGTCACGATGTTCATAATACAAAAAGCCTCAGCCTTCTTGTGTTTTTATTTAATATTTCTTGAGCTTTGCCTAAAAAAAAAATGCTGGAGGAAAAACAAAGAACATCAGGCTATGTCCACAGATAAAGCAACTTGTTGGATAGAAATAAGACTAAGCCAGAACACTTTGGCAGAGCAAAGTGAGGGAGCAAATACATGAGCAGCACCGTGATAGATGGCCATATTTTCAGGACTTACTTTTTTTTTCTCTTTCTCAATCCTTAATTCCTGACTTCCTCTGAAGAGCTGAGACGTTGCAGGTGAATGTGATGCTCTGGGGACTTCATTTGCAAAAGCAGCCGCGTTGTGCTATATATGGTATGACGTGCAGAGCTTTAACTGGTGCATTGTATGGAGCTGGGCTGCATGCTCCTCTTTACGTTTATGTTTGAAGCAAATACCTGAATCCTGGCTTGAGTGCATTTCATTTCCATAAAGTTTCTTCCCTATCAAGCTCTTTATATGCCTCGCACATGCACAAAGAAGGAAGAAGAGTCACTGGGAACAGTTCCAACTCATATCCTCTCCCAGTGATGACAGTGAACCTCTGCAACTGCATAACCCCACTGTTCTCCTGAAGTGCCTCCAACAGCTCAAAATCCATCCATTTTCCCCTTCCCATCCTTGCAAGAGGAGCAGGTGCTGCTGGAGGAGCATGGGCTTGTTTTGCTAGAGTATCATTTGAGTTTTGGTTCACAGTTGCTATACAAGTTTTACAAGTTTGAAGCAGCAAAGTCCAAAAACACTACCCAGCTTTCTGCCCGCAGCAAGAGGTGGAGAGATCTGTGAAGAGCTGAAGACCTTTGCCTTGGCAGGACCACATGGATTCCTGAGCTGTCTCGGATGGAAGCAGGAGATCACGTCTTAGAGACTGAAAAACAAGAAAAGGGCTGTGAGGTGATGCTTAAAAACTGCTTTGGGAAAAACATGTTCTTCCTACAGGAGGAATGAGAGGTAGAAGAGAAACAAGAAAAGGGTCGGTTGTCTTCCTGTGAGATACCTTGTTTTCTTTATAGCTCAGGTTCTCTTGTGCTTTATCAGCTAGTAAAGCATGTATTGCTTAAAGCATCCTTGTAAAACCTCTGGCACCTGCTTTATCTGGTTTATGTTGTGAACAAAATTTAGTACTGGAGATGCTACTCTTGCTAGAAGATATAGGGGAATACCAGCCTTCATGCCTGCCAAAGAGGGGTTCTGCACAGGGAGCACAGCTGAAGGGGAGCACAGCTTCTGTCCCCCACCTATTGAGCTTAGGTTGCATTAATGCTGCATGGTGACCAGCAGCAGATGTATGGCTGAACTCTTGCATTCCTAAACTAACACAATAGGAACAAGGAACCAAGCTTTGTGCTTTGGGATTAACCTACTTTCTGTTACTTAAAAAGAAACACCATACACATTTGTGTGGTACAGAAACTGGAGAAAGCAGATGTGAGAGGAGAAATCTGCACAAGTGTGCGTGCTATCCCTTCTCCAATTAACTGCTTTGTTTCCTTTGGGTCTCATCTGCTCTGATCTTCCTCAGTGTCCATTTCCCACCCCATGTCTGGCATACAGATGGGCTTTGTCATATTCCTCTCTCCTGAGGAACACAGGAGTGGACATGGTAGGTCTGTACAACCTTTTCCAGCAGTTAAAAGCCCTGCAGACTTGAATCTGTTTTCTCCTCCTTACCACTAATTTGGTGCACTGCAACTCGAGTAACACTAAACTTGTAGCAATAAATAGCATGTAAAATCACTCTGGATATTGAAGGCATATAGCACATATACCTGCTGGCTTGTAGAAAGAGAAAGGCAATCATACCAACACAAGCAGTCATTATAAGAATGTTTCAGAGTTCACAGGTCCTTTGGTGAGGAGGAGAAAGAAGCAGCTGCCCATTTGTTGCTCCTGACACATACTGATGAGTAAGCATGGAGCTGCACAGGAGTTAAGGCTTCTGTGCTCTGGAGCTGGCTGACATTATAAACAAATCAGCCAATTCTTGCAAACTTGAACAATTCTATCATCCTCTAGGATGCATAAAACATCACTGCAGTCCTCTAAGGTAAAGTTTCATTTTCAAACTCACTGTGCAAATGGATAACAGGGAGATATGAGACCTCCCTTGAGATTCACCTCCTCTCTCACAGACCAGTTATTCACAGCACCTCAAAACATCCACATATATATCTCATTCATTACCGTAAGCACCAGTGCTGTCTCCTTTGTCAGCCCAGTTATTCCTCCAGAGCACCACAGCAAGCCAATGTTTAGAAAAAGAAAGGGTATCACGTTTCCTTCTAGGAGCTGCCTGCCCATCTTCAGCTGGGCTGTGCACAAGTCCTGTAACAACCAATGATCAGATGTTAGTGGTGCTGTGCAAACAATATGCTGCAGAGACCGTCTTTGTGGATTGCTTTTTGTTGTTGTTCCATCTACAAGGGTCAGTCTGATCTTCTTATGTGTTGTGTCTCCTTTCTACTTACAGTAACATGCTGGGGAGGTGGGGAAAGGTGAGGTGGGGAAGAGATCAGATCATCACCTCTTTGTTCTGAGGTCCATATGTTGAGCTAGAACTGAAATCTCAGTCTTTAGGAAAGTATATAAAGCTGGCTTTATATACTTTATATACTTTTACTTTATATAAAGACATAAAGCTGGCTGCCAGAGTGACCAGAGTAGTGCAAACAATATTTCCATTCACAGAGGGCAGGCCTTGAAGCAGTGACAAAATAATGACCACTCACATAACCCAAACTGGTTGGGATGTGACTGTTCTTTAGCTTCCATGCATCTAGAATGAAGTCTTCACAGAATGGCCTGGGTTGAAAAGGACCACAATGATCACCCATTTTCAACATCCCTGCTATGTGTAGGGTTGCCAACCACCAGACCAGGCTGCCCAGAGCCACATCCAGCCTGGCCTTGAATGCCTGCAGGGATGGGGCATCCACAACCTCCTTGGGCAACATGTTCCAGTGTGTCACCACCCTCCAAGAGAAAAACATCTGAGGGTGAAAAGTCATTTAATGGAAGCCTTGCCTGTAGGACAAATACAATTCTGAAGCTCAGAGGGTCTCCTCCTACATGCAAATGCACGTTAAAAAATGTAGACAGACGAACAGGAGAGTTTTCAAAGCAGCAGTTCCTGAGAGACTGTATATTCTCATTTCTCTGCTGGCAGCAAATTAACAAACTGAGTGCAGTGCTAATGCAATCAAATCTCTATTCCTCTTCTAAGGACAAGTGTCTCATCAATTAAAGGTATGAATTCACCCAGAGCCCAGTCATTACCACACAGTACTGCAGTTATTGGAACAGAGAGTGCTTGTAATCAACACGATTGGTTCTCTGCAACCGTAAGCAGCTCTTGATTTATTAGGGAAAGAAGCAAGGTTACAGTCAGGAAAACGTTATCAACACTTGGTACATCTGTTAGCAGCCCTCAGCTCTATGGATGCTCTTATTCTTTTCCAAAATTCTTCAGAGAATTTTCATTTATATTTTAAGATTCTGGAGCAGCAAATTCTAGAAAAAAATCACGAGCATCTGAGCAACAAGAAAATCATTAACAGCATTCAGCATGAGGTCACCAAGGGAAAGGACGCTTGACCAACTTAATTAACGTGTATGGTGAAGTGGAATGGTAAACAAAGGGAGAGCAGTGGATAATTGTCTACCAAGACTTCAGGAAGGCCTTTGAAATCATCTTCCCTATGATTCTCAGTGTGTTGTTGATGCCAAAAAGGTGGAGGAATGTGACCAGCAGGTGGTCACATATGGTTTACTCAGCACTGGTGAAGAACCTGGAGTACTGGGTCCGGTTCTGGACTCCACAGTATAGTCCAGGATGGACATAATGGAGAGTATCCAATAAAGGACAATGAAGATGAAATAGCTCTCTCCTTTGAGAAAAGGCTGAAACAGCTCTCAGCCTAGAGAACAGAAGGCTCAGGGGGAATCTCATCACTGCCTAAAACTATTTGAAGGGAATGTTGTAGAATGGGGATAAGCTCTTGTCAGTGGTGCCCAGCTCTAAGACAAGGAGCAGTGAGCACAAATCAGAGCACAAGAGATTTCTCTGAACATCAGGAAGTACATTCTATGCTCTATGGGTGACAGAGCACTGGCCTGGGCTGTCCAGAGTGGTCGTATTCCCCCCCCCTGCAGACCTTTGAAAGCTGCTTGGATATGGTCTTAGGCACCCTGCTCTGGGTGTCCCTATTTAAACAGAGGCTGGACCAGATGGACATTGATAGTCCAATAACACTGATTTCTGATGAGATCCAGAAGACAAATACAAGCACTTCCTGGATGTTGGTGCTGTATGACTTTTCACTAGCAGCTCTAGCTGGCCATGCCTGTTTGTTGGTACTTCTCAAACTGGGAAAAAGAAAACAAACAAACAAACAAATAATAATTAGAAGTTATTTTGAGTGCTATATTCTTACTGCTGCATCTGCTGGCAGAAGTGGAAGAGGCCATAATAATTTTCTTTCGCCTTCTAAAAAGATGTAATTTGCAACATGAGGTAAACTGCAACGTACCTGTGCATGGATCAGCATAGCATACAAGCAGAATCACCTGTAGAATTAACAACTTCAAGCTGATTCAGCAGGGCCTGGAATTTCAGCCTCTTGTTCCTGTGGTTGACATTCCTGTTGCTGCTGCACGGCTCATCTCAAATTTTCTTCTCTATAAAATCAACGACTGTTTACTATTTTACTACATCACAGTTCTGCCTCACAGAAAAGAGCATCAGAAGTACAAAGCGTGTTATTTTGATGAATGCTGGGCAATTAAGGAAAAAGGTCATTATAAAGTCTAAGTTTAAGGCTAGGAGCACTTACCATTTTCTGCCTTTAAATAAAAAGCAACTCCTCCTGAAGGAATTTGGGTTTTAGTTGCATAGTTGCAAATATAGGGCTATAGGGTATAATCTCACCTCTGCAACCAACCTTTTGCATGACCTTGGGCAAGACACATTTTAGCTGCCTCCTTCCTTCTTTGCACGGCTGTTTAGATAACATTTTGAGGCAACAACTCTCATCCTTCATATAATATTAGCACGTCGGGCTTACATTTGACAACAGTAATTTAAAACTTCACATTCCCTTTGAGCGCAAGGCTCATCAGATTTCTTCAGTCTGACACTAAGTGGGCAAGTGATGAACTGACAGATGAAATTCAGCATAAGCTAAATACAGAACAGCGCACGTAAGAAAATACAGTCATAACCGATGTTCATAATGATGGGCTCTGAAATAGCTGTTACCGCTCAGAAAGGAAACCTGGAGGTTATAAAAACTAAAAACTACAAAGGCATCAAAGTCAGTGCTTCCCTGCTTTTAAAATAGCAATCAGGCAAAATGTAACAGGCCGTCATTCTATTTGTTTTCTGTAATCATGGTTTTTTAAGGCATCACACAGAATGAAACAAAAATGTTATTGCTCTAGACAACAGTTGTGAAGTTACATTTACAATATACCTTACAGAAGAAAAAGTCAGCGCACAGCTTCAAGTACAGAAAGACAAAGAAATGAGTGCAAGTAAAAGTTCATAGGCGTAACAGAACTCCAAATTAAGTGCTGTGCTGCTTTTGGAAAAGGTGCTGACAAATTATGGAAGGAAAAAAGGATGCATAAGCAGAAAGAGCTGAAAGTGTTAAATGAAATGGAATTTGAGAACCTGAAAATCAATAACAACAGCTTCCAGAGGAGTTAGGAAGTAGAGAATTCACTAACTACATTTTTAAAGGCCATGCAAGTCATATCTGACAAAGCCTGAGCCAACACATCAACGCAGATAAAGTGGAAGAATATGCATTTGTAAAAAAGAGAATGCTTTTCTGCTAACTACCTGACTTATATCAAGTTACCTGTAAGGCCTTAGACTAAGGACCATGGTCAGTATGTCTGACCCTTTTCAGGTTTCCACTTGGGCTCTGTGTTTGTGTTTCCTGTAGCAGCACCTAGAGGCCAACAGCTCACAAACCATGCTCCAACATCACTAAACTCTGCTGCACCCAGCAAAATTACTACCTATAATGAACGAAGCTTGAAATGCAACTAAGACAACGTATATCTGCTCACACCACAGAAGGAGGTGAGCTGTCTTAGTGACCCCATGGTACAGATAAATAAATATTTATTTATGCATCTCCCCTATGCGGATCACTAAACCAACAAGCTGCTTTCTCTGTATTTACAGAGATAAGTGCAAGGCCTTAGTCTTAAACACTGACAATGATCTTCATAACTGAATGGCATAGAGCTCGCCAGTAAAGCAATTATCAGCAAACAGAAGACTTTGAACGCATTAAACTGGAAGCTCAGAAGTTGGTGCGACAGATTAAAAAGGCAGAAAAGCCAGTTAGAAGAAAAAGTCTGTAAACTCAGGAAGTGCTAACAGCTACTCATTCAGAACAGCGGTATTTGCTGAAATAAAAGCCTATTTTCCTGTTTCAAGTTATGTTCACATCACAATAAATGGATTACCAGCATGTAACTTTCTGCAGCATGACATTCAAATTGTTTAACTCCTGTAAGCAAATATATGCTAACGGCTATTAGGCTAATTTCTTTATTTTACTACATAGTAGAAAGAGCTTTAAAGTATATTGCTCAAGGTCAAACAGAAAACTAACAGCAGAGCTAATAGAATCTGAATTCTGTTATGGCCCCGAGACCTGTGGTTTTAGCATTAGTCAGGTTGGTTCTTCACCTTTGCTGCATTGAGGATCTTCTAATGGTGGATTACAGCCACTGCCAACACCTTGGAGGGAAGGCCTTGTGTAACAGAAGAGGACAGTAAGGAAGCTGACACACGGTAGGTAAAATACAAGTTGTTATTTTTTAAAAAAAAAATTGTTTTCTCTTTTACAGGCAAATGTTTGTACAGGGGTTGTTGGAACACAAGCAGACAAGATAAGCAAGAAACAAGACGAAGGGTCTGTCGTATGGATCTGCAGCCAAAACTTAATAAAAAGGCAAGAACTGGAGATACTCACAGCATTGATCAACTACAGATCTACATCCCCTCCCCCAAATACATGTGTATAACAGGAAAAAAGACATCCAGCATCAGCTTCTGAACAGCTAAAATGCCCTCAAAGCTCCCTTCCATTTTAATACCCACACAGCTTCAGTGGGAATTGTAAATGCAATGGAGCACACAGCCACCATCACTGCACAGCCTTCCCTTGCCACCTTTGTCACATACTGCTCCCAAACAAAAGGTGAACACGAAACCAGGAGCAGAATGCTACATACTATTTTACACCAGACTGCAAAGAGCTGCAGTGTTTAGAAGTTTAGTTTGTCATTTCTTCATACTTTTCTATGAACATCTTCTTCCACTCCATTCTTCTTAGGCATGAATCAATTAGAAGTTAGTTACCTACATTAGAAGAATTGAGAACATGATAGGTGGCCAGATGAAAGAATGAATTTCTCTCAGTTATATAAACAGCATTTCATTAAGTACCTGCAATCAGTTAAGGTTGGCTTTCTAGCAAAGACTGCCTGACAGTGTAGAGCATCTGCTAACAGTCCACTCATTCTGATTCAAATGCCTAAGCCTTTTTTATTTCCTTTCTCTTTCAATTTCCCTCTATTTAAATGTGTTTTCTTTGGACTTGGGAAGAAACAAAAACTCACTCCCTGTTACTTTAGTCTCCATTCTGGCATAGAAAATATTGTGCTAAAGTCAGGAAAGAACAAACTAGCTGCCAACTGTCCAACGACCCCAAATCACTCTGGTGTGCAGAGATGGAGGACTGACCAGCAAGAGTAATATCAGGAAAGAGAAGCATAATAGCACACAGTCCTTTTCCAAAGCTTCCCACTTACAGTGGATGCTGCACAGGAAAACTGTGAAGAAGCACCAGAACAAGGAAAACAGGAATACAGACAAAAGCATTTCCTCAGCAGTGGGTTTGCAAAATAATTGAAGTCAAGGGATGAAAAGTTCAAAACACCAAGGATTCCCAGAGCAATAAGCAGAATTGTGCAATTCAAAAACACAACAGACGTGAATCTTAATTTCAAAGGGCTTTATATTACAAAAAAATGAAGTCACAACGAATGCGAAAAATCCATTCAATGAGGCTTGTTTCCAGTCTGCTAGGAAAGCTACTTTCTCTTCTTTTTTTTCCCAGCCTACTGCTGAAAACATGATTGCCAAAACAGTGACACCTCGAGCTAGATTTTTAAAATCAAACTTGCTCTGCCAGATCCAGTACTCTGAACTTGTCCAGGTTGTAGAAACAAGCCTTCACCACTCGGCCGCCAAAGTATCTTCCATTTAGATCCACAACAGCTAGAATTGCAACAACAAAAAAAAAGAGGTCAGCAAGCAGCAATTCAGCAACTAAAAATCTGAGTCCAATGAGCGAGACTGTTTTAATCTCTTTGAAGAGGTGAACTCTGAAATTCATATGACACAGTTTAATAACCTACCTTTAATTGCAGACTCAACCCGTTCAAACTCCAAAAATATTCTTACAGCTTCATCATCAGGGGCACCAGGAATCTGAAAGAAAACCCAAAAACAAAACAAATGAAACCCCAACAGATCTGATTAGAACAGTAACAAAACCATTGCACTGCACTTCTTCACAAAAGCAGAATGTAAAATTAAGCCAATGTAATTCAATTCTTCAGTTGCCAAAGGGAGGTTGAAGACTGCCGAACTTGAGTCCTGTTTCTCTATGGAAACCTTTTGAATCAGCTCGGGTGAAAAGTTTCAGTAATCGAAACTTAGAAGCATCTCAAAGTGAAAGATTAATTTAGCAGGAGGAACTAGAAAAAGTTCCAAAACACTCCACAATTTTGCTATTTCTGACATTCAGAGCTCACACTTCACAAATATTGGAAACATTGGAATCACAACACAACAAAGGACCCTTTGATATCCTCTAATCTATGCTGCTCCTTCACAGCAGTAGTGTGCCAGTCATGAAAGACAAATGGCCAGTTCAACTTTTGGAGTAACCAGAACAAGAGAAAAGATTCTGTCTTACCTCAAAGATGACACATTTCCCAACCTTGCCATATTTTTCACATTCTTCCTTAGTTTCAACTTCCAGATCTTCATCCACCTCACCAGCACCCACCATATTCTGAAAGTTTAAACAATAAATGTAAGTCATTGGATGCAGCCTGAATAGACAATTATGTAGATAAATCACGGATGCATGCGACTGTGACTATGAATAACTTAAGCTATTGTTTACCAGGTCAAGAACCATTTGGTCACATTCCAGAGCCCAGACAGTTCCCTAATACTAAGACACTGTGACACGGTCCCTGTATAATCTAAACCAAAGTTGATATACAGTCACAAATTGTATGTTTTCCTGTGATACATTTTCTCCACAACACACAGAGCATCATGTAGGTGCAGTTCAGAATTGTCCAAACTGTACAGTCACTGTAACAGGAATGCAGGTTTTAGCAATTGAATCAGTTGTGCGTGCTGGAAACACCAAGACACAGCTTCAATCACAACTTACCCTTAGTAGGACCACTTTAGTTGGGCATTTCAGTATCTCAGTCAGTGGATTAGAATCTGCCTTCTTGGTTGCATCTGCTAGGAAGAGAAAAAAAGTTAATCATGGAATCATTTTAGACTAATGCTCATATGAAGGCTTTAATCAGAATCTTACTGTTAGCAAACAGTGAAATAAAAACCATTAAGCATAGTTTTGTACTGGTGAGGAAGAGTACTTCAGATCCTGTAGCTACTTGGAAGGTCAATATGCAAAAGAATCACTGCTTCAAAGATCATAGACAATGTCCTATTTCCTTGAGGGAAATCATTTGTGAGTTTAAAACTGCATCAGATCCACTAAGAATTAAAAAACAGATCTCCTGATTTCCAACACTTGTGTTCAGATTTGTGGTGTTCTAGTAAGTGGAGATGTTGTTTCTAGATCAAACAACAGCAGGGAAATGAGGGCATTATCTAACACACATGATAGGGGAAAAAAGCCAGCAGGAGTGCAGCAGGATCACTCACTGAAGTGAATGTACGAATGTACAGATAGAAGGTTTCTAGAACACCCCTAGGGTCAGTGACTCCACCACCTCCCTGGGCAGTCCATTCCAGTGCCTGACCACCCTTTCTGAGAAGTAATACTTCCTAATGTCCACCCCGAATCTCCCCTGCCGTAGCTTGAAACCATTCCCTCTGGTCCTATCACTAAGGACACGAAAAAGAGGCCAACCCCTCTACACTAAAGAAGAACAGCTTCACAGGGAGGATGAGTTAAAATAATTAATAGAAGACCACTTCAATAAAATGTTGTGAAGGTAAGTTCCCACAAGAAGGAGCACAAGGCATTGTTCCAACTAAGTAGTATTTTCTGCTAGAACCAAGGGCTAACAGAAATCCAGGAGGTCACACTGACCACAAACTGTTATTTCCCACAATCATTTTTCACAAAGTTATTGGTGCAGGACAAGATTACCTTTCTCTGTAGCATCACCAACAATGATCTTGCCACCCCTCTTGCTTGTTTTCTCTACAGAGAGTGCTGTGCTCAGCCCCTGTTCATGCTTTCCCAGCCCCTGGCCCTCTCTGAAACCATACTTCTGCATGATTTTATGAGCTACTGTCCCTCTGCAAAAAGAACAAAACCATGAGTTAGTAAAGGTTTCTTATAATAACATCATCATTGCATTTCTCCAGAGTGTGCAAGTACTCAAAAGTTGTTCACACTTTTCCAAACACATTCAAAGTTCTAGTAGCAGAGCAAGTCACACATCATGCAAAGTCCATTTAGTCCAGTTTCTAACCTTTTGTCAGTGGCTGGCATCAAAAGACTGAGAGAAAAGGCAGGTGTGGAACCATCTGCTTCCCCCATTAGATCACATTAAACTACCTACTGCTTTGAAGTCTGCATAGATCCAAAGAATGTGGTTTTGTTAGCGCTTCCTATGACAAACCTGGATATTCTCAGTATTAATTAACACAGCTCTTCTTTCTGGATTTTCAAGAGCTTACTAATGTAATAATTCTCTAATCTACTAAAAGTACCATCTTTGTTGGCATTTCTTTGGAGCACATAGCTGGATAGACCAAGGCATAAAAGAAATGTCATGGTACAGTAATTTACACCACAGTAAATAATGTACACTAAGTCACTTCCATTCTACCAAGAGGCATTTAAGATAACACAGAAAACACTGGATCAGTGACTACATGACACATACAAAGGCCTGACTTTGTAATGCTTGAAATCTGAAACACTAAGCCACAGAATAAACAGTAGTCAATTGTATAAGCAAAATATAACAGCAACTCCTTCAATGAAGTGAAGGTCCCAGCGTAGTGCTAAATAGAGGAGGTAGCAACACATAAATGGGTTCACCAGTACTACTTCAGTTGCACGGGTCTTTTTGTTTTGTTTTTTTACATTGCCCAGAAAAATGATGTTTCTACTGAAAAACTGATTGAAAAACTGTCTCCAAAAATAAATGTAGTGTAACAGTGTAATAAACTATGCTTTTATGGTTGTGTTTGTCCTGCATGCAGTTAGGATCATATCGAGTCTGCACTTCTGCAACACCTTGTATGACTGAAAAGAGAGCACACAGCTAACCATTACACCTTTCAAATGAGGTCTCGGGGCTATTTTTAACCATACATTTGACTTCATTTTGCCACCCACTGTAGAAACACAAGCATCACACACAACACAAACCCCAAGCAGAAAAGTAAACGGACAGATTTGCAACCACAGCTGTTCCCACACTCATGCAAATATGCTTTGAATTTCTGAAGAAACAAACTGGAGTTGAAATAGGCACATAACAGAATTAGGACAAAGCTGGAAAAGAAACCTAGTGGAACTAACAAGCCACCTCTGCTTTCCTGCAGACTACATTAGCTTGGACTGTACAACCCATAAACACTTCATGCTGGAATGTGGCTTCAGAACTTGTCTTAAAAACACAGACACCTCAAATGCATTTCTCTCATTCAAATAAATCCACTGCTTTTTCTGTATCCTGTCAGTTATGTCTACACGCACTCAGACTAACCATATACATACAATGTGTTATTTACTTCTACTGACAACTATTTTAACTTTTCATTCCTGTCACCTTCTAATGCTTTTTTCCACCATATGTGAATATGTCAAACATTTACCCCATGTTAGCAAGGAATGAGTTGCTAGGTCCTGTGGGGGAACGAGGTCTGTCTGGCTCATCGTACACTGGAGGAGGAATGGCTGCCTTGGAAGATGGTGCCCGAGGTCTTGACTCATCTTCATATGGGAATGATGCTACAGCTGAAGAAAAAGAGACATTTGCTTTGTCACTAAAATATGTTGCATGTTAGGAATGCCAGCATGCGATGCTTTCAGTCTCAGCTCATTTAGAGAAAGATCCCTATCTGCAAGTTGTACCTTATCTGCTTTACACAAAAACATCTTTCACATAAATCCAGACAAACGTTTCCTATGCACGCAGAGCTTTAACATCCCCTTATCTTCTTCCTCTTGCCACAGGATTTAAACTTAAAGAGTTATTCTGGATTTTCGTCATAGAACAAATGATGAGTTTATATGTATATATCATACATGTGTAAGTCTGTAACATATCCATTAACTTCTTACTTATCAAACTGAGAAAAACATTAAGCAGCCATGTGCACTACAGTGCGCCTATCCAGACAGAGGACAAACAAACTTAACGCTCCATTCATCAGGAACACAATTATGACATTATATCAATACACACATCTTAGGCCTAAAGGACTGTAAAGAAAGCACACAGAGGAGAAATCAGTGTTCCAAAAAGAATCAGCACAACCCAAAATATTTATACAGATCCCTCTGATAAGAGACACAGCACAGGGAAGAGATACGTATCATACAGATTACATTAGATTACTATCTTCTACTGAGAAGTCAAATTGAAAAATATAAAATAAAATGAAAAAAAAACCTACAACATAAGCCTACAGTGCACTGAAGAAAATATGCACAACACACTCTTGAATGTATTTATGGCCTTTTAAACTGAATTTGTTTTGAATTACCTTATTGTGAACTACTGTTTATATCTTTCCCCCTATGTCATATGTGAAGTTTAAGAACAGTGAGGAAAAAGAAAACACTATTTCAAATCAGAGCACCTTGAGTTGGAAAGGACCCACATTGAATCCACCCCCTGGCTCCACTCAGGACCACCCAAAATCTAAACCCATGTCTGAGGGCATTGTCCAAATGCCTCTTGAACTTTGGCAGCTCAGTGCCACCCTCTGGTATGGAGCTTTCCCTAACAGCCCCTGCCCCTCCTGACATGGCTCCATGCTGTTTCCTCTGGCCCTGTAGCTGTCACAGACAGCAGAGCTCAGAGCTTCCCCTCCGCTCCCTGTGCAGAGCTGTGGGCTACCATGAGATGGACTGAACTGCTGCACTTCTGCTACAGTGCTATTTTCTGAGGTTTTTCCAGTCTAGCTTTGGGTATCAAGTAACAAGCAGCACAAAGATTTCTTTGTATGCTCATCTCACAGAGCTCTCCCCTCAGGATATTTCTAACATTTCCAGCCTATATTTATTTTTCCCTGACTCTACTCAATTGCTCCTAATTATTTACTCAAAACATTTTCTGTTGCTAATGTTTACACACTTCAAATGCTTTCACTATTATATCATTCACTTACACCGCCAAACTTCCATTATTTTATTTTAATCTTCTTTCAAATAAAATCTGGCAGGTCCTTTATGTGCACTATTATCTTTAAGGGCATAAAACAATGAGCAGCACATCGTGTCATTTATAAACTTGACCAGATATACAAAGAGAACCCTTAGCATTCTGTTCTTACAGCACGATTCTGCCACCTAGTGGAATACTGCGATATTCAACCCAAACTCATTGAGGACAACCCTTTCATTGTGGACAACCTCATTCATAAGGCACCTCTGAAAGCAAAGGGCAATGGGAGAATTCTCTCTTCATACCACTGATGTTTTTCATCCTCCTGTCTTCAACATCACTTTTTTTACACCACAAATGAGTAACCAGGCACGGTTACAACAGAGCAGCCTGCTAAACCACTTCTCCAGCTATACAGAAAGAATCCTTTATAACAGAGACAGGAAACAGTAATATTATAGGTTCCCCACAGCCTCCCTGCAGTCAACAAACAACTAGAACAGGTCACCAGACAAGAAAGAACCACATGGAAAGAACAACAGGATGACTTCACTAAATAGAAAGCTGAGTGAGAATTAAGCAATATTACTGCTCTCAGAGAACAGGATTTTGGTGTACTTACGTTCTTTGTCCTTCTCAACCAGAGAAGTGGGTGGTGCAATTGCAGCTCCTCCCATACCTGTGAGTAAAACGGAAGAGAACATGTTTGTGTGATTAGGTTCTGCTGCTTGGAATAGCTGCACTGAGGTTTAACACAGCTGCTGGCTCCAAAAGCAGCAGCAAGAGTGAACGATCCGCATGAAAAGCTTACCAAAGAAGTTCATATTGCAATCATGCACCACATGTTGTTTCTAGAGTCAACATATTGCATAGAATTGCAAAGTTAAAGGCTACAAGGGAATCAAACCTTCAGTTCTAAAACAGTTCAATTAAGCCAATACTCCGCTCAAGCTTAACTACATAATAAGAGTACAGTACAAAGCCCCCTCCCCATTTTAATACGCAGCATTTTAAGGTAGTCACCAAATTGGTAAAGCACCAATAGTGAAAGCTCAATGGTGACTCTCATGGCTTCATTTTATCCCATGCTTCCCTTTTCTCCTGGAATCCACACCAGGTGTAAAGTTAAAATAGGTATTGACAAACCAGTGGAAAGGCACAAATAATCAAGATGACAGCTTCCACCACAGGAAAAAACACTGTATTAAAATAGCTACAATGTAATAAAACAACAGGTTTATTCTAGTGGCTCCAATGTTAACAGTATGCTTCCCAACTGAAGAAAAAGAGAAACACAAAATACATCAAACCAGGACTGTGACCACATCATCCTTGTCCCTTGTTTCTTCCTCCTACTAATAAATAGCTCCCTTACTTCTTTTTCTTCTCTCTCTTTCATAATCTTCATCTTCATCAGAATCCGGATCCGGTCTTCTTGAAAACCCACTGGCTTCATGCCTGTCCTTACGTCTTCTAGGAGACACAGCAAGTCAGGATAAGAAACAATCCAAGTCAACTCTGCTTTAACTCATGACACTACCTTTGCCATACGAATTATGTGGCATTTGGACAATTGAATTAGCAATTTATCATGTGCTTTCTATGAAAATGTAAGTAAACACCCTTACTTTTAGTGTTGTTTTTGTTGTTGTTGTTGTTTGTTTTTATCCTATTTTTAACAGGAAATGAATTCAAAACAAGATCATTTTCCATTTGCAAATCAATCAAGGATAAAGTATGGAAATGAGGAAGCCTATGAATAAATCTAGCCCAAACTGATGACACTGAAAGAAAGACTACAATGGAAGAGGTGCTGGATGCAAGCAACAGGATGGCAGTAGAGCTGTTAATGAATCATCCTGCATTGTAGAGATTCCCTTTCAAATTCCCCACCAAAGGCTATCTGAAGCAGCGATTATCAGTTTTAAAAGGAAAAAGTCTTCATGCTTAAACAGTGTAACTCCACAGACTTCATGATCTGTACTACAGTGAAACTGCTTATCAGTTTCACTTAGAATAACCAAATGTAATCTTGTTGCCTGGCTAATGTTTTACCAGCTATTTCAATAGGAAGTTGAATCTGCATTCAAAACCTTTAATAAGATTAAAGGGATTTCTTATTCCATAGACAAAGCACTGAAGTACTTAAAAATTAATATTCTTTTGTCCACAGGTAAGAGAAATAAATACATAATGTACTTAAACTGAATGCAAAACATGAAGGAAGTAATAGGCAACTATGCTTTGTAAAGGCAGCGCTCGTTATGCTTTAAAACTGAAATGAATTCAAAGGCCAGTGTGAAGTATGTAAAAAGGGAAAAGATTTATCTTTGAGTGTTGATAGGCATTTCTGATGTCAGGCTATATTGACAACAAACACTCTAAAATAATATTATTTGCTAAACCCAAAGAAATTCCCTGAAACTCTTCAGAGATGTACGTTTAACTGCCTATTCTTTACCTCACTGCCAATATGCCATATGTTAAAACAAAAGCCTTACTTTTCTCTCTCTTCAATTTCCTTTTGCCTCTCCAGCTCACGCTGCCTCTGTCGTTCCTCTCTTTGCCGCTTCACCACTTTTTCATAATCATTTGGAAACATAGGATCATATTCATCTGCCAAAGGAATCAATACATCTCCTGCAGAAAAACCACTAGGTACGGGATCCTTGAAAGAGAAAAAGGAGAACAGTGATGTTTGTCAGCTGAGATCATAGAATCACGGTCCTGGGCAACCTGTTTTGTGTATCCCTGCTTGAGTAGTGCTGTTGGACCAGACGACCTCCAAAGGTTCCACAACTGTATCACTGTGATAATTATTCATATCATTATACACTGGTGCATTGCAATTACCTTTGTTATTTACCTGTCCATTTTGCAAAGTATTCTGAAGCTGTCTAGAAGAAATGTGTTAGGAGCAATGTTTTATTTTAATTGCACATTCATCAGGATGCTTCCAAGTCGTATCACATGGAAGTGTGTAAAAAGCTGAAATGCTCATTAATTAAAGAACCTCTGAGCTGAGGTTCCAATTCTGGAAAACAAATCAGTTCTTTTAGCACTTGGAAAGACCATTTAAAAATAAAGTAGAGATGGTTGTCAAAGTATTCCAATTCAGAAACATCTGTTAACAGATGGAGCCCATCTGTTTTGTTCTTACCTTTAACCCAGCTGCTACATGAGGCGGTGTGTCCACGATCTGTCTCTCATCAGAAGAACTACCTCGTTTCAGGTCAATCACTGGAGCAAGTACTGTTGTTTGTTTGGTTCTCTGACTCTGAAAAACAGCCAACACATAAAGTACCTAAAATAGCACACTTTCTTCTTTTTAAGGAAGAGAGATCAGACTTTGCTTGTGCATGCATTGAAACACACAGCGATAGGTGAATGCTGTGCACTAGGATGAAAAGCACACATTAAAAGCACAGGGGACCTCTTTAGGTTGAACCTAGCAGATTTTTTCCCAAGAAGGGTCTTAAACCTATTCTAAAGACATGTTTTACCATCTAGCAAAATGTTATTGGTCCATTTTTCAAACTTATTCTATTCTTCTATTACCGGTACTCTATTTCACAGAACCATAGAATATCCTGGATTGAAAAGGACCCACAATGATCATCCAGCTTCAACTCCCCTGCTACGTGCAGGGTCACCAACTACCAGATGAAGCTGCCCAGCATCACATCCAGCCCGGGTATTTGTACACATGCAGACAAAGAAAATACCTAACACAGCAGCCATTTCCAATTTCATTCATGCACAATGCTCCAGCCAACAGCAAAAAACCCTGCTGTCAATTTTAGCAGTGTAAATCAGCGCCAATTCCAATGAATAAATGCCATGTCTCAGTATTCATCTGTATCAGTATTTAAGTAATCTCACTCTAGACCTTACAGATCACAAAGAACATACACTGCAAGAATCAAAACAGAATAACAGTACTGTGTAAAGGCACGAGGTGAAATACTGTCACAATAAATAGAGGAGAAAATGGCTTACAGCTTAAATTCAAGGAATTGGCTTACACTCCTTTTCCCTTCCATGTACACACAGTTTCTCTGAGTATTTCTAATGCACAATGATTTGTAATCTAGCACCTAAGGCCCTTTAAACAGAAAGCATAAAATGATGCAGATGTATAAGTAACAACTATATAATAAATGACCGGTAAGCAGCACTGGCAACTCTCAAGTGCAGCACAACCTTTAATTACACTTTAAACAAGAAAAAAAATAACTACCCTCATTATTTTCAATGCTAAATGTGAAGATCAGCTTTTGGCTCAAGCAGTACCAAGATTTGAGGCTCACAGCACACACCAATTCTTTGTTCAATTTTCATCTTGCCAGACTTCCAAGAACAGAGCTGAAGACCATCTTGTGCCCCCATCTGTTTTGTGAGGCCCTTTGCTACAAACCCACAGACAAATCCTAACAAAATCACCTCAAATCTGTATTACAAGGTCACGAACTCTCAATGATCTGAGTATGAAAGAATCTTTAATAACAAGAAGCAAAGTTAGGAAGTCGATACCTTCGCTTGAGTGAGAGCTGCCTTCTTCACCTGCAGTTGAGACTGCAGTAGTTTGAAGTTTTTAGACCAGCCTTCTGTTTTGGAATCGCTGGTCTCAACTCCCAAGTCGTCGTAAAGTGACATTTTCTCTTCAATTTAAAACTAGAAAACAACAACAATAACAAATAAATCAGACGAGGTCACAAATATACACCCAGTGCCCAGCTGCTGCTATTTAAGGTATGTCTGGTTATCATGTTTTTAAATAGCCTTTTTTCTTTTTCAAGCCAGAGAGAATTCCAAGCAATAACACTGGGCTTTTTGCTGCATAGTAGCAGACTATGCATACAGGACTACAGGTAAGACTGTGTAAAAATAACCACTCCAAAGGTAACGAATACTCTTCATAGGTGTTAAAAACATCCTAAACTTACACCTTTAGCACTACGTATCAATCATTTCAAGTCCTGAAGTTGCACTGGACCCCAGACCAATATTTGGAGGTTTACAATCAAGTTCAACATCAAGTGCAACATGATCCTCAGAACTTCAAGATCCAGGCAGAATTACTCTCTGCTGACATTAAAAGTGATCTGCACAAACATATCCACACTTCATTCACCTTCTTCAATATTACTGCTTTTTGCCTCCCTGTAGGTTTAAAAGGAATATCTCGTTGTAACTGTATTTGCCAGACGTTTAAAGGCCTTGCAAATACACAGACGTGCACGTATATAAAATTAGCAAAACAACACCAGCAGCAAGGTGAAATGAAATCTATCACCTTGAGCGTTACTTTGTCTAGCATGAAAGGTAGAAGGGAAAATGTGAATATAAACAGATCTCTGATAGAGAGAACAATGTGTGTAAGGCCATTATTTAGTCTGTATGAGGCCTGGACTATAGTCTCTCCTGCTTTAATAAGTTTCTCAACTTATTGCAATATTATGATGAACAGTCTACAGTGAAATCCTATAGTTTCATCGACAAGATCATGCTCTCACCGATCTGACAGGGAACTCAGGTGTTTGCTGCTAAAGATACACCTGAGATGCATTTAAAGCTATGGGAAAAGTCTCAGGTACAGCTGACAGCAAGCCCTAAAGGGGGCCACGTTCAGCAAAAACAAAAGACAAATAAATGAGGTGGAATTCCAGTGGAATAGGGCTCCATCCAACCTGGCCTTGAACTCCAAGGATGGAACACCCACAGACTCTCTAAGCTGCGAGCGGGCAGATACCGAGGCCGTGAGACATACAGGCCGCGCAGCGGGACTGAGGGGCCCGACCCCCCCCCACCCTATAGGCCTAAAACCCTCTGACGGGACCTTCTCTCACCCCACCCACCTCTACGCCTTCCCTCCCCGCACCCTCAGGACACGAAGCGGGCTTCCCGAGCGGGGTGTGCCGGTCGGGGCCCACCGCCCGCTGCTCACCCGTCACCGCGCCGCCGCCATGAGCCGGCCGCTAAGCCAGCCGGGAACCAATTCCCCTCACGGCCTCTGCGCCTGCGCGCTGCCGTCCGTCCTGCTGTTATAGTGCCCCCTAGCGGCTGGAGGTGGGAGAAGCATCCCCCGCCTCCATCTTTTCCCCTCCCAGTTTCGGCCCAGCGTACACCAGTATGATGTTGGAGAGGGACCCCTCCGGAGACAACAATAGTCCTGCCTCTTCCCATCGCTGCGGCCTCGGGGAGGTTGTTTTTGATGCGGGAGGAGTCGCTTTTATTTCCTGACATCCCTCTTGCAACCGGAGGCCTGACCGTGGAGCCCATTCCCACAAACAGGAGAGCCCCCAATGCAAAATCCTACACAGACAGAAATCAAACGATGTTGTTGGAGTTTCTGGCATGGTCGGGGCACTTGGTTAGGATTGCAGTGCGATCTGTTTCCTTATGGTTAGATGAAAAAGTCATAATATAGATAGTTCATAGATAGTAAAGCTGCTGCTTTGAGAAGAGCTGTTTCCAAGTTCTGGACTCTTCTCCTCCTATTTCTGCTGGCCCCTGCTAAGCAAACCTTTCTAGGCAGTGCGTTTCCAGATGGATCTATTTTAATAATAGCAGTGAAAGTGAGAAAGAAAATGCTCTTTGGTTTATTTATGGAGCATTTGCCAAGCGTTTTTTAGGAGTTGGACTAGATGGTTTTCAGAGGTTCCTTCCAACTCTAAGGGTTCTATGATTCTATGATTGAGGAGAAAAGTTTACACGCAGAGGGTGGTGATGCACTGGAACATGTTGCCCAAGGAGGTTGTGGATGCCCCATCCCTGGAGGCATTCAAGGCCAGGCTGGATGTGGCTCTGGGCAGCCTGGTCTGATGGTTGGCAACCCTGCACATAGCAGGGGGGTTGAAACCAGATGATCATTGTGATCCTTTTCAACCCAGCTCATTCTGTGATTCTATGATTTTCCCCTTGCCCTAGAAATGCCTGCAATCTTAAAGGAAGGAAATGATACGACGCACATTTCTGTAGCTCCGTGAAAGGAAGAAAATCAGCAGGATACATGAATGCTGATTTTACGGTGATAGAATCCCGCTGAGAAAAGACTGGTATCTTCTGTTAAAGGAAGGAATCAAATGGTTAATTGCATCAAAAGGTACTGAGAAAAATCACTGTGGATTGAAAGGCTGCAACTAAACAGCACAGCGCAATATCGCAGTGTGAAAGTCATTGGGAAGAGATTAGAGCGTGCAAAGGTAGAAAATGCAATCATAATGGGAAAATTCAATCCATGCTAGGCAGACTGGGAACAAGTCACAACAGGGAGGGTAATGACTGAGTTATTAGACCTATAAATAACTGCCTACTAAAGCAATGAATCGGGTAAATTGCTAGAGAAACAAGTCTTGCTTAAGTAAGTCTGCAAAGTGCATCTGATGTGGATCAAAATGTATCCGTCCCTTTTGGCAGGAGATACTTGTATGCACCTGCATAGGAGATGGGCAGATGACAAAATCTGCCTTGTTGATTTCAGGGAAGCACGGAGCAGCTGCAGGCAGGTAAAGGAATCTCAGCATGCTGCAAAGCATAGAGGTCCCCATGTAGAGAGGAGCAAAAAGTGATGGAGAGACAGTGGAATCAACCAGAAGCTGAAAGCACAAAGTTACAGAAGGATGGCATAGAGCTGGCTGGGTGATGAGATGGCAGATGGGACCCAATGTTAATGAATGCAAAGCAATGCACGCAAGAGAAAATAGCACTGACAAAACACACACAGCGGCAGGCTCTAAATCAGCTGCTGCCTTTGAAGGGATGCTGCATTCATTGCGGGTAATTTGCTAGAAATGCCAACTCAGTGCTCTGAGGGAAGCAAGAAAGCAAACAGGCTGCTGGAAATACTAAATAAAAAGAAGAAGAAAGCAAAATATAAATGCAGGACGCATGTGTACTTTGAACGGCCATCTGCAACCTTGGGCGTCAGTCACCCCTAAGAAGGAACAACACGATGTATAAACTTAAAGGCATCGGATGGCAGTGGAAAAGAGGCAGCTGGGGGTGGACCCAGAAAGCATCGAACATCCAAAATGGTACCAAAGAAAAGCGGGGAGGTGGGGAAAGGGGGAAATAATGCAATCTCCTTTATTCACCCTGATGGTGGTCTCTAAGGTGGAGGAAAAGAAAGAGAGATCGAGGATCTGTGCGCTGTGGGACGCTCTGGAGGATAAGTGGCATTGAAGAGGGATGAGAGGAGGTCCTGGAGGAGGGGATCTGATCTCTTGCGTTGTTTATTAGGTATCCTCGGAGGATGTGGGCTGCTCATATGCCAAAATGACATTAGGGGGCAGTGCGTCTCAAGCTTTGGGGTTAACGTGGTTGGGTGGGAGCGCGGGGACGGCAGCAGGGCGCAGAAACACCAGGGCTGCTCCGAGAGGGGTCTATAGGGTTCGGAAGGTGGGTGAAGCCTGTGGGATGGAGCTGTGGTTTCCAGCCGAGGGTTTCACTGCCAGCTGACCCCACTGCACGTTGTGCTGTTTGCTTTGGCTCAGGCAGAGCCTTCAACCCGTTCTGCACGCTTTGCTTATTTATTTCTTTAGGAAAGGGCTGTTTGATTGTCAATGTCATCTTCCCAGTGGCATTCAGCATTGTGTGGGTGGCAAAACAAAATGTGAGAAGGGCAGTGCCTATGGGAATTTAATACTGGCTCAGGAAGATCAGTTCAGGTTTGGGAAATCTCCAAGGAGGAATGATCTGTAAGAACTGAGAACAGGGACACAAAACACTTGACATATTCTTCCTTCTGCTGAGGGAACAGGTGAGAAACACCTACAAAAGAACCATAAAAAAACCATATATTTTGCTGTATAGAAAAATGACCCAAACTACGGAAAGATTTGTATCTAATATTTACTGTTTTTTACCTAATTTCACATTTTTTGGCTCAGTTCCACCATGAGAATGAATAAGAAATGCCCCAGAAGATAAATATTTCATCACAGATTAACGTGTCTGATAGACTAATTTCAATGTTTTGTTTTCTTTTCTATCACAGCTATAGAAAGCTGTGTTGCTATTGGCACTGCGCAGCGAAGTGTTTCTGTTTGGCTGGTGATGGGGAAGAGTACAATAAATGACGACACGACCGTTTTGTTCTAGCATCGCTGTCTCGAGCTTGAAGAGCTCAGAAAACATGTTGAAAATATAACAGTGAAAATATTACACATGACCAGACTCAGTGCAGATGGGACGTCTGCCGTCATTGAAAGGAAAAGAATAAATGGTTGTGCTGCTCTGCTAGGGAAAGGTTTTGGGTGGGAAGTTATTCAGATCCTCCCCCTATGTCAGCCATAAAGGGACTCTGGGTGCCAGAGATGCAGGTTTCTTCTGTGCTTAAAATCCCACTGGAGCATCAAGGAAATTGGAGGCATTCCAGGAGAGTTGTGTTTGTTCTTGTGAAAATAAAGAGGGATTTAAAAAAAAACACAAACATATATAGATATATCTATTAAACCTTTGCTGGATTGTTCGTGGTCTTTAAAATTAGAAGCTTTCAGAAAGATTTCAGAAGCCAAGAGAAACAGCGCGGGAGGGTTTGGAAGGGAAAGAAAGGATTAGCTTTGCAAGCTGCTTGCCTGCCTTCCCAGCCATGGCTGAGCGTGACTGTAGTGAAAGCTTTCTCTTTGGTCTTGCTGTCTTTCTGTGCTCCTACAATCAAACAAACGTTGGCTGAACCATTATATCTATAAGAAATTTCAAGAGCTTCCACTCCATTTTAAAGGTCAAACAATGATAAGTACTACAGTGGAGATCCTTCGCTATTAGACTTGTAGACTTGTCTCCACATTAGAAGATCTTATGCCACGAAAAGCCACTGTTTAAACTGAGTGAACCTCTTACCACATGAAAGTGCTGATTTCCTTCTAAAAGCACACAATTCCTTTGATTTTCCATCCTAAAACAGTACTTGAATATACTGTAGGTTCAATAATGACACTAATTCATCTCCTTTTGTTTTGAGATTCTGCCTGGAAACCATTTGAAGCATTCCGAGCATCAGTTCTCTGCAAATGAATGGATCTCAAGTTGAGTCCTCAAAAAATGGAAGGAGTCTCAAACTTTAACATTCAATATCGACTGAAACACCTGCATGAAAGCTCCATCCAAATCTACAGGTGCTGTTTCTTCTTTAACTACACTATAATTCTGGATTTGAGGTTAAATTCTAAGAAAACTGGGCCGGTAATGGGTGATATGACATTGCTCTGGAAATGCATCTGTACCGATGATTTACACATAGGTAAGTTTGCCCTTCCTCTTGCTGAGAGATTTGTATCAACTTCTTATGAACAGTCATTTTCAGTCCAAAACAGCTAAATCCAAGAAGTTAAGGTTCAGAGAGAATACTCTGAAGCCCCTGAAGACATCCATCATGACGCTCTCTGTGTAAACAGGATTACTTGGGGTTAATATCGCGTTGATGAGCACTAAGATGGTCATGGATTGTCATACGTTGTCCAGAAAAGTTGTACAGTCTTCATCCTTTGAGGTTTTCAAGACCCAACTGGATGAAACTCTAAATGGGGGATCTGTTAACTGACCTTACATTAAACAGAAGATTTAATAGACACTCCATCACAGTCTGAATGATTCTGTGCATCTGTGATTATTTCCTTGTCTTTTTTACTGCAATAGTTCTCCACAGAAGTGAGACCAAGGAGAGGACTTAGCGTCAGTGCTTGCCATGCATGACTTACCCAGTGTTCTGATCATGGAGAAAATGTGCAAAAAGGATTCCCCCTCCTCCTTCCCGCTTAATTATTTAGAAATAGCTTGGGAATTGTAAAGCACAAGTGGATTGTGGCACCTGCTGTGTTCCCTGAATAAGCCACTTCTTCAACCTCATCCCAGTGTATTTCCTACTGCCTGATTCCAGGTGATGCCTTTCCAATAGAAGAGCAGCATGCCAGGTGTTCAGATCACTCCTCCTAGGTCAATTTATGGAGTTGGATATTTCCCCTGAATCAAAGTCTCACCTGGAATGTGCAAAGGATTACCAGTTTTTAAACAGAAATGCAACTTCTTTCCCATATGTAGAGCCTTTTTCTGCTGGGACATGTTTTTGCTTATTTTTAATATGGCTCTTTCTTCCTGTGTGAAGGATGTGGTGTATCCTTGGCCCCGGTATCCAATTGAATAACACTGATACTCTCAGTGAATTTTTGAAGCTAAGATGAAGGTGTTGTATTGAGAATCTGTTGAGTGAAGGACAGCTGGCTTGGATCAGCCCTTGAGGTCTTGGAGTGTCCTAGAGGACTTACATGCAAACCCTTCCAGATTGCCTCCACCGTGGAAATTCTCTGTCCAGACAGTAACAGGTATACTAAAACATCCTCATCCTTGACACTGGGAATGGACCAGTCTGGTTGAAATGGTAATGCTTTGGGGTTTTGACCTACGGCAAGCTCCAGGCAGCATTTCCCAGCTGTATAGCAATGATATATCCCACACTCCCTTCAGAGTAGGACTATATTGGATATATGGACATCTAAGATCTGGTAAGAAGCCTTATACAATTCCAGTGTATTTCATCTCATCCAATTGTAGTTGTCTAAAAGTAAGATATCCAGTAAGTTTTCAAGCATGAGCTACGGACAGGAAACAAATCATCTCCAGGAGACATTCCATGAAAGAACACTTTCTACTTTTACTGGGAAAGTTTCCATATCCCATTTTATGTCCCAGCAGTTATTGCTCATAGCTGTAATTTTGTGAAGAGGTTTGTGTGCCCTGGGGTTTGTGGTAACTCTGCAGTTCACAACGTACTGCTGTAATGAAGTGCAAAGTGCTATGTGTTTATTCAGAGGATGCCAGCCCGTGCAAGAGAGAAAAACTTGAATTCTCTGTGTTATAAAATACCCTGATGTCTGGAAATTAAGACATACTTAATGGCAAGAGCAGAGTATCCAGCATTTTAGGTGAGGTTTCTTGCTTCTTCCTTTGGAGATATCCTGATTATTGAAAAAAGACCCGATACTGAGTTACATTAATGGGGAATCTAGACCAACCTAGCAATTCCTGTGTTTCTTAAGAAATAACATTGCAGCCATAGATAGGGCTCCCTGAAGACCCTAATAATCTGGTCCCATGGCATCACGCGTGGCAACATGAGGAAAACTGGATGTTGAACTTTCATATTTTTGAAGGAAATATTCACCACATTTCTCGTTTTTCTCCCTTTTTCCAGTTTATAGAAAACCAAAACCTTAGCCATAAATGATCCACAGCCAGGTGTGAACATCATCTATCCTTCTGTTCCTGAAAAACAAGGAAGACATCAACCAAAGGAAGACAACCAAAACATAAAACCCCACACTCTTTGGGTAAGAACCTTGTAAACATCATTATCTCCACCGTCAGAGCAGACCACATGCACGTAAAAAGGATGTGTTATCAAAAATATCTATAATGGTGACCTTAAAACAGTACAAGAAGTGCTAATGAATTTCTTGTTATTTTAGAAAGGGACTTTCTTCTCCGTTGGTGCGGAGAGCTTCCTGAAGCAAAAACAAATGAAGCTCTTCTCTCTCTTTCTTTTTTAAACATAAGTTAGAAAACCTTTTCAGCCAAGTTTCTGCTTAGTTGTTTTCTAGCTATTCAGAATTAGAACTGCTCTGAACAAAGACTTCTACTGAACTGTCTTTGCTCAAAGACTGCATGACACTAAACAGGAGAACACAGAGACATCCCTGTACTTACAGTCACAGTTTTTATTAGAAATGTGTTGTTATCAATGCTTTATTGTGTTTGGGCAGAGGGAAGACAGAGAAGTGCTTTCCCCAGGCCATATTCAGAGCTAGGGAGACCAAAATTAGTATGTGACACTCTTAGCCATCTCCTTGGGCTTATCTTTTGACATTTATTCCCTTCAGTGGCAGGCCATTCTCAACAAGCTGTCTCTTTCTTAGCTCATCTGTTTTCTCAGTTATTTGAGCCATGTTGAGAAGGTATGCAGAGCCAAAGCAATCAACATCCTTGGTACTTGCCCAGTTCCACCATGTTCTATCTTCTCTCTCAACTAGCAAATCTCTGGGGAAGCGCCCATTGAAGACAGCAGAAAATACTCCAAGTCTTAGCTCTGTCTCTAGAAAGATTTGTGTTTTTCTCAATAAAGTGAGAAAAAGTTCAGGTTATGCGTGCTGATGACTGGACCAAGAACTGGAAAGGAAATCTTTCTATTTTAGTGTATTCATGCACATGTAAATTCCACTTAAGAGTGATGATACAGATATGCACTTTTTGGTGGACATGGTACAAATACCACATAGCCAAGCAGGCAGACACCATCATTTTATTATCCTTTATATTTTTGTGTTGTTCTATATCTGTTCTTCCTGCGGTATCTGAGCTGCATGTATCTGATGTGGCATCTAGAGTACCTTCCTTTTCTAACTTTAAATAAGTTGGCAAAACACTCTGAATCAAGTCTTCTCTGTGGCTTTTTTTATTAGTCTTATGAATTGTTTTGGGTTTTCCATTGTTCTTCATAAAAACAGTTAATGATTTATTATTTTATATATATATATATATTAATGCTACTGTTTTCATCATGCAGATAACAGGTGTGATGAGGATGGTCATGAGGGAAGCTGAGCAAACACAAGTTAGGATCTGATGGATACAAACTAAAGCAGTCCTGGGAAACCTTGTCTTCTTTTCACTGCTTCAACTCAAGTAGCATCAGCCTCAGTGTAGCATCAGAACAAGTGAATCCTTGTCCAATCCCCTTGCCAAAGCAAGCTGCCCACAGTCCAGATGCTGCCTTCTTAAAACTCAGTTCTCAATAGGACTACCTGTGATTAGCATAATGAAATGATCAAAATAGGTTGAACTGTGAAAATTAAAGGTGCCAGCAGAGAGTTTATGTACATCCAAAGGAGAAGTGAAGGAGCCCACATGTTTTTTCCATTTGATCCCTTGCTTTCTCTAAGTTGCTGTACCCTTTTGAAGCGTGAAACCATTTGAGATGTGATGGGATGTTGCCGAGGAAAAGTGGTCTTCAGCAAAGTTTGCATATTTCTTGTCCAGTTGGGAAATGCAACTAGTTTTGAAGCTGATTGCATGCTCTGTTTCTGCTCAGAGAGAGTCCTGGGGCATGGACCCTTATTTGGGACCAAATACTCTACAGTTACAATGAGCTCTGTCCTGGTGCAGGGGAGAACGTGTGAGGCCATTTGCTATGCATGAGCAAGTACTCTATAACCTCCAAAGCCAGGCTGGCCCTTCTGTGGTCACATGAGCAGGGTAATAGGTCTGGCTATAAAGTGTGCAAACTTTTATTTATGAAGGTCATGCTTCCTCAGGGTAAGTGGAGTTTTGTTGGCTTCGTTGACTTTGTTTAGCAGACTAATACATAACTGTTTTGTTGTTTTGGTTTTTTTTTGCTTTTTTTTTTTCTTCAAGGAACAGCTACAGGGCATGAGATAAAATTTGTTTCATGGAAATATCTCCTGCACTTCATTAGCATGTATCTCATTCAGCTCCATCCTGTCTTGTTCATGTTTCTCCTTCCTTGTCCTCCCAAGCCCCAGAGGGGACGACCATTAGAGGCCTGAACAGCACAACTACCAAGACATTTTTTTACTACTAATTGCAGCAGGTGGAGTTTGTTTGCATCAACCAAAAGCTGAGAGTTAAGGTTTGGTGGGTATCCTCAGACCAAATGTGCTAATCCCACAGTAGCTGTCCCAACCCCACACCTTCTCTACTCCACAGATAGCGCTTGGTCCATGAAAACAATATTACGGTAACAGCAATAAAGTAAGGTCACAGAAATCTAACCCAACAGAAAGGAAACCAGCCAACTATTTAGTATTTCACACATAATTGTCTCTTTTCAGACTTATAGCTCTGTTTACTAGCATCAGTTCTCCCTCATTAGCCAGAGCAACACTTAATTGCCTTGTTTTAGATCGTCTTTGTCTACACGCCCTTGAATGCTGGTGTCATTGCAGTATTTGAGAACAGCTAAATCTGCAGCATAAATACACTCCAAAGAGAAAATCCTGAAGCACCCATAGGAAAGGAGTGCTTTAAAATGATGTCCCCAGACATGAGGTCTGACTTTTGCAACATTTTCTCAGCCTGGGTTACTCTGGCAATAATTTGAAGGATTGCTCTTGATGCTGTAAGAAGAAGCTTGGGGACTCTTGGAAAGGATGTTATAAAAGAATGCTGGGCCTCATTAGGAGCAAAAACAAAGTCACGACTCCTTAATCTGCAGTGAATAATAGGCCAGCTTTAATAATTTATGCTCACAAAGGACCAAGTCATATTATTTTCTATTTCTTTAGCCTTGCTGATGCAAATCGTATCATGGCCTTTCTACATTCACTCTACTTCCTTCCTCAGGACCACACTGATTTTCTCACTCTTACACGAACATTTCTTGGTTAGCGGTTAGATTTAGAAACCTCCAACTTAGCCTAGCTGAAAAACTTTTCTAAACATTTCCCACCTCCGGTATTTGCATTTAAAAGTTCTTTTTTTTTTACATTTCTGTAAGGAATCCTCAAAATCTGTGCAGTCCAGATTTTTATTTTTTTTTTCACCCTCTGGATTAAGAATAACTAGGAACTGAGATGCCTCCACTCACATTTATTTCTATGGCGTAATATTTAACCCCAGTTTTTGGGACATCTGTAACAGCTTAACTTCAGGGCTGACTCAACAAAATTCATCCTGCTGAGATTATATCTGCCTTAACTGAACTGCCTCCTAAGGAGAAGCGCTTGCCCCACTTCTAAAACTGAAGAATTAGAAAGCTGCCTTATGATGAGCAGAAGAAAGATTTCTAATGGTGGTCTTCGATTATGGTAGGTTCTCTTATGGTTGTGGCAGTGTGAGTGCCCAGTGGTAGAATAGAAGTAGATGCCTAAGATATAGGGTATTTATGTCTAAGTTTATCATCTAGATCCTCTTTATTTTCAACATGGGAAAGCAGATATTTAGAGGGCATGTTTCACCTGACCTATTTAAAACATTTTCTGAGATACAGTCATGCCCTAGTTGAGTCTATATGTCTTAGCTGACAGTAAAGGGAGTCTAGACAGACAGCCCAGGTATAGACATTTCCTCTGTGCAATTCTAGAAGCGTTGAGAGTTTCATCTTTGGTGTCTAGGGAGGAAAGCCTTCTTTTTCTTGGTTAGATAATGGCAAGCATTGCATATCCAGCATCCAAGACAGATATTACACAAAGTTTTGGCCTGAATTCTACTTCAGCAAACAACATGATTATGTTGTACACCTGTATAGACCCAGCGCAAACAAAAAAACTCGTGTAAAAAGGAAGTTAAGCAATTTATCTGGGCTAAAGAATGGTTGGTGCAAAAATCAGCTGGTCTCTGAGACTGTCCAGAGAGGTAGGTTAGATCATAGTATCATAGGATGATAGATGGCAAATAAGAGTTAATGATAATGCAGAAGGACTTTCTCTGAGTAAAAATTATAGGTTGAGAGCATTGATTGTAGCTGTGGACACAGCAACTGATTGTTGCTGTGTCCAGAAATGGAGGACTATCCTTAACAGACCATAGAATCTAGTCCAGAAAAAAATGGAGGGGTCACTTATGCTGTGCCCAGGCAGAATCAGCTCCACCTCAAGCATTACCAACCATTGACAAGGTCCCTTTTTTCCCCTTCTCCATCATCATTGAGAGCTGACTCTCAAGTTATCCAGTCTTTGCTTTGAGGTCACGTTTTCCAGACCTTTTTGTCATCCTCCTTGCTTTCCTCTTAGCTGTCTTCTGCTGCTCCATGTTTACACAGCATCCTATCCATGGCTGTACTGTCACAGCATCAAACAAAGAGTTGCTTGTATGTTTTCCATACTTCAGAATTACATTTACATTTTTTTTTTAATGTTTGATTTGATCTTTTTACATGCCAGCCCTGATTTGTTTTCAGAAGAAGAGCTACCTAATCAGCGGTGCAGCTGTTCAGTTTTGCAGGTAGGATGTTTTATCCTGTCTGCATGGACTACTCACACCTGTTCTCTAATTTGCAGCCAGGTGTTTGCTTTTTTTGTCCAGTAGATTGTGGTCATTCTGAATTCCCTTCCTGCTTTTTAATATACTCACGTGCTCTCCTGGCTTTGTATCTTGTGCGGATGCAGCAAGTTTTGTCTATATTCATGGTCCAGATCTGCTCATTAGATGTTGTGATATTTTAATAAGAATGTGCCTGGTGTTGGATTCCTGCAAGGAAATAATAGAATGCTGGACACTAATCTGATGATTTTAGACAACACCACCAACAGCTAAAAAAGGCCAACAGAATGTCAGGTTCCATCACTGGGAATGGGCTGGGAACAATGTTTTGCTGCTATCTAAAACCTTGCTGGGACCACATGTAGGGTAGGCTGTGCTATTGTGATCGCTGCATCTCAAAATTGACTTAGTGGAATTAGAGAAGGTCCAGAGAAAGACGATTAAATGATCACAGGGATGGAACAGTTGCCTTACAAAGAATGACAGCACAGATCTGGGACTTTAGACATGAAGAGAGGGAAAACATGGAGCTGATGGGTTAGGTTAACTGCATTATGGAGGTGAGAGCATACGAGCCACCAAATCCTAGAGTAACAGAAGGGAAAAGACACAGTAGATCCATTTAGAACAGAAAAAACTGGAAGCTGTTTTTTGGTATAGAATACTCCTTCAGTTTGCTGCCAGAAGAGGTTGTGGAGGACAGTGGTTCTGACAGACTGAAACGGGGATTACACAGTTGATGGCTGTCCAAAAATAGATCCAAAATGCAGCCATGGATGCTAGTGGCAAATGGCCTGATCCAGCTAGGTTGTGCTTATGCTTTATGTATGAAACTGCATGAACCTTTTGGGTTTAGGATCTTGTACACACTGACCTGAGAGGGAAGAGGGTAGCTTTTAAAAAACATATTATTATTATTATTTCACATGAAGGATCTTCAGGGATACTATGTGACCCTGGTCTCTTTGTCCTGGCCTGGTTTTATATGGGCAGCTTAAAGCTGTTTGTCCAACAGTGAGCATTCTCTGTTTCAGAAAAAGAGAATTTCCTGTATCTCAGTGGATGTGAAGAAAAAGCCCATATTCTCAAATTGCTGGCACTGAGCCACAGTATTATAAATATTCATAGAGACAGCTATGGTGAGAAGTGTTCAAAACACTGAGAAAGAGAGAGATGCTGATTCTTGGATTTGTTCTGGAGGATGAAACCCTCCTGATACCTACTGACAGAAGCAGGAACACACCAGGTCCCTTTCAATACACACATACACTCCAACTTTTGAACTGAAGCATAATCAGTTTGTAAAGGACATTGAGTGAGTTAGTTGATGGACTTTATCCAGCACTGAGTATCAGACCCCAGAGGTTCCCTTCAGTTTTATGGTCCTCATCACAGAGCTTGGCATCTGTGAAATAGTTAATGAGAGTATGATGAAAAATGCCAGGATGGTTGACAGGTGAGACTGTTCATAGTTGATAAATAATCAATTCAAGCTCACTTTTGAAGTTCAGTGTGGATTTTTGGGATGGATCCATATCACCCAACTGTGTCCACGTAAAAGGCTCATGGTTGGCTTAAGTTGATTATGCTGGTTGAGTGGTCTGCAGATGGGGGGATGGAGGGAAGTTTGGATGGGTGATTCATCATGTAGATGTCAATGTCCAGAAGAGGTGAATCACCCTGTAATTGCACTTATTGACTTTCTCTGCTGACTCAAAAAAGAACTTCAACAACTATCTGGACCATGCAGTTCTCTCTTGACTGTAACCAGAGTCCTTGTTGACCTTGTCAAATATGATCTACTTAAGGTACAAGATCTGTGTGCCACATGTTGGCTCTTCCTCATTTTTATGGGAAATAAGAAGCAGATTAAAAAAAATCTGGCCACCATAATGAGGTCTTGGGGAAACATTTCTGATGATCATTTCTAATATGTGGCATAACCAGGATTTCTCCATATTTTCACACTGATGAGTTGATAGTTGGACTAGATGATCTTAAGTGGTCCTTTCCAACTTTAATGATTCCGTGATTCTGCTTTGCAGCAGAGCTGGATGTTGTTGCGGAGGACAGGAAGGGTTTTTTGTGCCAAACGTAATTTTTGTCATCTCTGTGAACACGTTCCCACATTTGGCTTAATTCTGAAATTCTGAAAGCTGACAGCAGATGCTTCTTTTTTAGATCCTTCCTTTCCTAAAGCTTCTCTCTGCACTGAGCATCCTCCAGATTTAGAGAAAACTTTCATACCTCGAGGTGGTGGTAGAGCAAAAAATATTGTGTTTGTGTGTATCTTTTCCACTGCAGAAAATCTCTGGGCTAGAAAATAAAGAGTGTCTGAAAGAAAGAAAGTAGAGCTGATCTGGATATCACTGTGGGGCAAAAGCCTGTTTTATCATGTCATTGCAATGACTTTTCTTGAAAATACTAATCAGTAAGTAATCTGTAAAAGAATCCAAGAGTGATTTAAGTGCAAAGACTACCCGAGCTGCATCTGTTTGTTATAGGGTATAGCACTGCTTCCCATGCTTAAGGTGAGGTTCCCCATAGATTTCTTCCTAAGAAAAAAACAAAACAAACAAAACCAATTTTTGGTTATTAAGCACCCTCACCATACTTTCAAGGATATATAAGGAAGATACAGGTTAATGACATTTAGTTAGCTATTCGTGCCCCCCCCCCCACCCTTCGCCATGTCCTGGCAAGGTTTATATGAATGGTTACCCCCTTCAACAGAGGGTTTAGGTAAGAATGAGTCACAGAGGAACAGCTGAATTAAAGAAATAAAGCACAAAGCTTGCTTTTTCTAGTGAGTTCTGTGGATGTTTACCGCTGTTTTAAAATGGACCCTGTTGCAAAAACATCATAGCACTTCTTTAAGTGGACTTTGCTTACAACACCATAGGTTTTATTAAAAAACAATGCCCAGCTGAAAACTAAATGCTAATCTGTTTTATTTGAGATGCTGAAATAAAGGAAATGTGTCTCCTGGTAGATCTTGATACAGGGCTCGATGAATTTCTGCTTTCTCTCCAGTTTCTGAATGATTCTGCTATTTTCCAACAGATAAAGCTGCATCAGGTGCAGGGTAGGTGAACTTCAAGCCCCCACTGATCAGAGCTCCAAATCGAAGGCCTCCCAACAGTAAGATTTTTAAGAGCATTTCTGAGGGATTTTAATTACTGCTCATTAAACATAGACCTAAGGAAGTCTGGAATTGAGTCTGCATCTGCTCTCTGGCAACTCGTTTTCTGCATCTTACAATCACAGAATCATTAAGGTCAGAAAAGACCAATTAGATGAGACTAAGCTCATCTAATCCAACTCTCAACCCATCCCCACCGCGCCCACTCACCCAATGTTCCCCAGTGCCACATCTCCATGAACACATCCAGGGATGGTGACTCCACCATTCCCCTGAGCAGCCTGTGCCACTGCTTTACTGCTCTTTCTGAGAGCAATTTTTGCCTTACATCCAACTTCAGTCTCCCCTGGTGCAATTGAAGGCCATTGCCTCTCATCTCTCTTGGTCTTTTCGGTATTGTTTTAAAATCATAATAGTTTGCAACACCTTGTTTTGCCATCTCCATTTGTCTCTGAGACTGAGACCATGTGGTGGTCTCTTTTCCTCCCATCCCTCTGCTGAAAGACAGCACTTTCTGAGCAGCCAAACCCTGGAGACCATTTTGAGAACCCTCAACTACCAGCACAGACACCAGCATCTTCTTTTACCAACTCCACCTTCCTCAGGGCTCAAGAAATTCCAAGTTCTCTCCATCATTATCCAGGTTTCATAGAAACAGAGAATTGATTGAGTTGGAAAAGACCCTTAAAATCATCTGGTCCAACTCCAACTCAATGGACAGGTTTCCACCACTTATTTTTTCATCACTTACCCTCCTTTTTTTTTTTTTTTTGCCGCACATTTCTGTTACAAATCATCTAAATTTTAAGACCAATTGTAATTTTTCTCTTATAAAACCCTGTGGTTTTTTTTTTCTGTACACACATCTTTCCTCTGCTCTTGCTCCTTTCTGCACCCAGCTCTGCTTTAGGACACCTGAACACCTTTTGCTGGCAGAAGCAGTGCTGTTTTTTCCAGGAATCACTCAGCACGCTGACCTATATCACAGAGCTGACCTAACTAATTGCTCTCACAAGCAGCAACCGTTTTTCTGACCTTTAAAAGGCCTAAATGTTGAATTACGGGTCTTTCTCATGCAAACTGTGCTTGTAGCAATTAACCACCTGGGGTCACCGTTCCTTCCATCTGAGTGTACGCAGTGTGCTCTTGCTTGGAGAAAAACTCACCATTTCTAATAAAATCTTAGCGGCTATTATCCGCCTACACTGAGATTTGCTGCTTGAAAGTAAATGGTTGCATGAAAGCTCTTGCAGCTTACCTTCCAAAAAAGACCTTGACCAGCAAGAGAACAAAATATATAGCTAATGAAGGATCTGCATCTGCTGCCCTTCTCTCAGAGTTTGCACTCATTTACTAACTGCCAGAATTCAGAATAGCTGGGGGGGGATGCAAATTGGCATGAGGGGGCTGCAGGAACGGTTCCCATCTCGCAAATTCAGGTTGGATTTTAGCAAAAATTTATTATCTGAAAGAGTGGTGAGACACTGGAACAGGCTGCTCAGGAAGGAGGGGGAGTCACCAGCCCTGGAGGCATTTGAGAAAAGGGCAGAGGTGGCACTGAGGGACATGGTTTAGTGATATGGTGGTAGAGGGTCAACGGTTGGACTAGATGACCTCACTGGACTTTTCCAACCACAATGATTCATCTATGAAAGTCGATAGTTCAACCAGGCAAGAAACAGAAGAAACAACTGGAAGTGAACTCCTCTACCCCCAAAGGTCAGATCACATTTCCAGTAGTGGAAGAACGAACTGTGAGAAAAAAATCTGGGATTTCTCTCAGTGCTATACACCAAACACATTTTCCTAACCCAGATGACCCATATGCAGTTGCATATCTTTGAGCACCTTGGAAAAAGGTGATAAATTAGGACCTATGACTGTCAGACAGATGTTCAAAGACCAAATCTCTCCAGGTCTTTCGGACTACATGGAGATAAAGCACAATATTTCCTTCCCCGTTTTCAGTTTTCCCTTTGTAGGAATCTGTTTTGCTGAAGCTGAAACCTGGACAATTCATGAACAAGAGAAGCCATTTCCAAACCTGCCAGCCTCATTCTTATAGGTTTTTATGGGTCAAATGTCCTTCCTTCAGAAGTTCAGCTGCCTCAGAGAAGCTGCGTACATCAAAACATATTGGAGTGGGGTTTCACTACAAGCAGATAAACTTCCAAAAAGCCAAAGCAATATCCCTTGGGACTTTGTTGGCAGAGCACACAGCTTGTGCCTAATACCCACGCTCTTACACCAGACAGCTATGCTATGGTGATGATCCTTCTCAAATGCTTGTTCAGCCGCACATTTGGAGTTGAGTGGTTGCACAGACCTGCTAATATTTTGCCCCTTCTACTGCCCTCAGCTGCAGGAACATCTCTGGAGTCAGCAGCTCTGATGTGTCAAACCACTTCCTCCACATGACGGCACGCACTGCGGTGCTGTGCATTAGGTTTGATTTCCTGGATAAAAGCTACTAATACCTAAAGAGCCTTTAATCTCTCCGCGGAGCCAGTCAGTGAAACAACCATTTGCTGACCACAGAGTGCTTGCTCGTCATTGGTAATTCTAGGGCTAACCATGCAGTAGATAGCTTGTAGGGTCAGCCAACACCAGCCCATCGCTTCTCAGAAACTTCACCATCCTTGGCGTTACGGAGGAAGGATGTAATCAAGTCCCATGGAGCTCAAGCGCCTTTTGATGTGGCTCTTGCTTGGATCCATCATGGGAACAAGGGCAGGTAAATGACTCTTTCTGCTTTTTCGGGAGGGAAAATATGATTTGCATTTTCATGGTGGCTGCTGGAGGATGTTCGCAACATCCTGACTCCTTTCAGGTAAGGAAAGACGTTAAGCACTTACTTAAGGAATTTTTATTCTAAGAAAATGAGAGGAATGGGTTTTGTGCCCACAAAGCATCAGTCAGAGACAATCCAGAGCAGCGCGGGATACTTTTGTCTGAGTAATGTATGTATCCTCCAACCCATCACTGGAACAGTGGGCAGATCAAAGCAACTTCGGGCTTCTCAGGCAGCTTCTGAGTTTGTTTTTCCATTTTCTGTGTAACATTAGGAAATATAAAAATAGGCACCGAAATGTCATTGCTTCTGTAGGTAAAACTGATAGCCCTGCTATAAGCTAAAATGTGCCGTCCAAGTTTGCTATGGTTACTAAAGGTACCAAATATCCTTTCAGCTACACCTCCCAAACAGCAGCACCTATAAAATATATATGGAGGCAGCTAATTCATTCAGCACAGTTTTATATGTGTATACATTGTAAAACTGCTTATATTTGGCTCATATATTGTGACAGTTGTGTGCACTAAGGAATGGTTTGGTGATATACCAGTGTGTTTGCTTTTAAACTGGTGATGCCCAGGTTCAGAGGTGTGAGCAGACACAGCCTAAAGTAGAGTCTTGGATAACCTCATATTTTAACTGCTAATGGATCATCTCCAGCACGGCTACAGCTTTCATTAAGGTCAGGGCATCTCAAGGAAAGGCTGGGATGCTTATAACCAAATAGTTCTACCCATTAATGCAGAAGTACTTTAACAAATATTTCACTCTCAGCTGATTTCATTCTGGTTAAATAATTTTGACTGTAAAGGCTGAACCTTTTCCTATGTGGGGTATATTTGTGCTGTTCAAGTGCTGCATGTGAGAGCAACAGAGTGAGACTTTCAGCCAGAGATATGTAAATGGATGGGATCGCTTCTGGGATGAGTCAGATCCCTATATCTTGCTTTCTGTATTACTGTGCCTAGGAGACATTGTGAGAGTTCTTGCTGACAAGTCTCGTTTATCAGAAATCTTTCTGGGTTTTGGAAAAGAAAAATAAAATGGTGAGGTGTTAAGTAGTTGCATTTTATGCAATTTTACATGATCTAGTTCTTTGATGAATAAATAAATGCATAGCGTTGCATTCTTTGCTGTACCTCTAAGCTTCTCTTCCCTCCCTCAGCTCTCTGTATTTATTTTGAATGTCTCTCCCAGTGCTCATACATAATAATTCCTATCTATATAAATGTCTCCCTGCAAATAACACAAATGGGTAGAAATACTGCCCTTTGTACCAGCTTAGAACTTCTTATCATATGGATGCCTAAAGTACTGTGGTTGCAAGACCTGCTGTATTTATTCCTTATGGGGATCGACAAGGAGAGTGTTTATTCCTTATGGTCTTCAACGGGGAGAACTGGGAATAGGCACAAGCAAAGGAAAGGGAAAGAAGCTACGTCAAAGAGGTGAAAAAAGAGCCACATCTTTCTAATCCCAACACACACCATGCTATTGGTGTTACTTTGCCTTATTCTTTTCAGCTCTGCCCAATACTTCAGGTTCAGTTCAGTAAACAGATCTTGCCACAGTTGTTGTTTGCAAGAGTTTCAGCCAAAAAAAAAACCACCAAACCCACCAAAAAAGAACTATTGGCAATAAACATCATTGGGGAAAAAGAAAATAAAGTCTATTATTTTAAAGAACGGTTTCACCGATGGTTCTCAAAGTGCTTTGGAGAGGGCAGAGTTCTCTGATATTAAACGGGGAAACCAAGGGTTGTTAATTTAAACTACACTTTAGTGCTGAAAATGGAGAGGAGAAATTGAGATATTTCTCCTGAAGAACATCACTTTTACCTCATTTACCCTGCACAGCAGCAGTGCCTAGGAGCTGTAAGCACGGACAGGACGTATGCTAGGTGAGGGTCAAATACAAGATGAAAGCTGGACTGTGCTCCTACAGTCTTTCCACCTTGGTATTCATTTTACAGGAATACATTGAATATATTTGCAAGTCAAACCTGGAAGGGATTAAAACTCACAAAAAGAAGAATTTCATTCAGCTGAATTTCATCCACACAAGATGGGTAGCAGATCTCAGTCATTTAAATGAGAGGAATTTCTTTCCCATTATACTTGCATATTAGCACTTGCTTCCATGGATTTGAAATGCAATGCAGAATAAATTACGGTTGTCAACCACATACAAGTGCTTCTTCTAAGGTCAAATAGAGAGCAAATATGTTTATAGAACTTGCAGATACAGTGATCCGCAGCAGCAAAGTGCCCATCATAGAGTTACAATCAAAAACTAATTTTTTAATTGCTAAAATTGTGATCCTGAAAAGAAAAAAAAAACAACATTGTGGAGAGAAATCCTGCTTATGAGATAGAGAGATCTCCTCCCTGCATATGTCCCCATATGTCTCTCATTTCCAGTTTGATCTTAAGGGTCTTTTACAACTTAAATGATGCCATGATTCTGTATGATTCTATAATTACCTCTTATTATGATATAAAATCCTCTCTAGCTACTACTGGAAAGAAACTACCTTTGACTTTGCTCACTAGAGCATCACTTGCTCCCTGTAGTATCATGTTTTTGGCCCCACTTCCTGATGTCCAGATGAGTACCTTTGTCTCTCCTGTTACACCAGCTGCATCTTCAGATCCAAGCTTTTGGATGTTAACTATGGTGTTTTACCACCAGACCTTTATCTTGAATCTTGGAATGATTTTTCAACCTGAATTACTTACTCTTCTTTCCATCTTCTCCAATGCTTCTCCAAAATCACATTTCCAAAGTCCTCTCATGACTTTCTTTGCTCAAATCCCCATTCCTCATCCCACCACTTTATCATCTGCTGCCCTTTTTCTTGATGTTCTCTCTTTTTAAAGTGCAAGCACTCAGAAAAAGGATACATGTTCTTCTTTAGTTGGCAAAATGTTCCATGCATCACAAGGTCAGAGAAAGAAATCAAATAATTTCCATCCCACTCTTAAGAGCTCCAACAAAGATCTCAATGACCAGTTCTACACTAAGGTCATAAGTGAAATGAAATTGAGTTCTAAATTCCAAAAGTCAAGATTCCCACCAGGCCTTTTTTCAATGTTGTCCAAGACTGGGACACTTGCTCAACATCCAGTACCACTATCTGAGAAGATCTTCTCCATAGCAAAAAAAAGGAGAGGCTGAGAAAGTTCCAGCCAATAGAGTCTGAATGTCCATCACTGCATAAAAGGCCAAATTTCCTTCTCAGTAATGTTACTTCCATTTAGATACCTAATAGCCAAGTGTAACTGAAGCCACAGATTTAAGCAAAAAAACTGATAAATCTATTTAAAAACCAAATGCCACACACCAAAGCAAGGCTTTCACATACAATATCTACAAAATCAGACACTGTGTTCTCCTATCATTTTGTATACAGGGCTTTCCTTTAAGGAAACTGAGCTCTGTGAATTCACCACAGAACCAAGAAGGCTATAAACACAGAGAAAAAAAAAGAAAAAGAACAGAATAAGAAAAACAAATGTTTCCTGTTCTCCACTTCATACACTTCCTATTCACTGAGCTGTATTTGAGCTAGTTTCGTTTACCTACCATTCACTCCCTTATGAAGCACTCCCCCTCTCTCTTAACATTCCCTCTTTCAAATCCACATTTGCAGTGCAAGTCTCCTGCCCAGTCCCTACCAGGTGTGAAATTTCATCTTCTTTAACTTAACTTTAGTGATTTGCACCATTGATATGTCCATCAAGATGGGTGAGTAGACCCCTTTCCTACTCAGAGTTGATAAAGAAATGCTTTTAGGGTGCAGATCATCTACTAGACTGCAGATAAGGGAGTGATGAGTCACTGCCAGCAAGTCCATTTCTAGTGATTACAGAGGGATTTAAAATGTCTGCTATTTGTCTGCTGGGTGGCACTCATTAGTTTGTGCTTTAAAAAAGGCATGAATCTATTTTAATGGGGATAGATGTGTTTATGGAAGAGGGGAAACAAATCACTGGATCATAGAATGATTATAGAATGATAAAATCAGTTGGCTTGGAAGGGATCCTTAAAGGTCATTTAGTCCAGCTGCTCTGCACTGAATATGGACATCCACATCTCGATCAGGTTCCTCAGAGCCCTGTTCAGACTGGCCTTGGATGTCTTCAGGGATGGGGCAATCACCACCTCTCTGGGCTTCCTGTACCAGTGCCTCACCACCCTTAACATAAAACCTTTTTCCTTATCTTGGAAAAAATTCTTCCTAGTTGTAATCTCCCCTCTTTTAGTCTGAAACCATTTCCCCTTGTCCTGACACAACAGATCCTCCTGATAAGTATGTCCTCTTCCTTCTTATAGCCCCCTTTAGGATGGCTGCTCTCCAGCTTCCCCACAGCCTTCTCTGTGCTGAACAGCCCCAGCTCTCTCAGCCTGTCCTCATATGAGAGCAGTTCCATCCCTTGGATCCTTTCTGTGGCCCTCCCCTGGATGTGCTCCAACAGGTCAAGGACTCCCCATCTGAACACAGAACTCCAGGGGAGGTCTCGTAGCACAGAGCAGAGGGGCAGGATCAGGTCCCTTGCCCTGCTGGCCACACTTTTGTTTGAGTCCAGGATACAGTGGGCTTTCTGTTTTGCAAGAGCAAGCTTCCGGCTCACATCCAAGTTTCCATCCACCAATTACCCCCAAAATTATCAGTGAAGGAGCATCTACGTCATAAGAAGACACAACTCTTCAGGCTGCTTTGTTGGGAGCTCACAGCACTGGAGATTTAAGATTTAAACGAAATCAGTGTACTGTCTACACCGTATTAATTCCCATTGCAAACACTGAGTGCTCACCCACCACTGCAGCTGATAAAAAGAGAAGCACCTGTAGGCATTGTATTGAAGAATGTAATTTAGATGCCTACTGTCCTCCAGAAATGCCAGCTTAGCTCCACTCCTTATGGAGGGAGCTAAGAAAGCAGCTAAAAGGCTAAACTATGCTTGTGAATTATCCCTGGGCATAAGAAAGGTTCTCCCATTGTAACAAATTCCAGTCTTGTTTATGGAAATATTTAGATTAAGAACACTTTCATCCTTTTTAACAAAGTGTTAACAGAGAAATCCCCAACTCGTATTCCAACTTATTTTATGCTATCTTTTCAATAGAAACATGTTCTAGAATAACACGCTCAGCAGACATTAAATTATCTATTCCTTAGAATAAAATAGGAATATGGAAACCAATCTCCTGTCCTGTAGGGTTGGTGTCATTCCCATTGCTCATCAAAACTCGTGGCTGGCAATTTCATTTACAGTGCATTTCTGTCACTTAAATTGCAGACTCGTGACATACCAAGATGAATTCATAAAATAATCTGTGTTTAATCTGCAGTAAAGACAACCAAAATCTCACAGGCAAATTATCGTCAACATCAGGTCTGCAGCTCAGCATCACAGCTTCCATCTATTGCCAGCTCACAAACCCACATAGACTTAGATGGCCTTAATCAGATGGGATAGAAGCAGGCAGAGCTACAACTACCTCGTTATTGGGCCCTTTGGGAATAAAAAAGTTCTGAAGTTAGAAAAAGTTCATTACCATTTCAGTCCAGTTGCTGGTATCAATTCCTTCTGTTCACCCATATCAGTTTCGTCTTCAGGAGGTATGCTCTATTTAGAGAGCACAGAGTTTCAGACAACATGAACCCCTTGGGCTGAATTAGCATTTCAGGAACAGCCCGGGGGAATCTCTTCATTTTGGCATGGTTTGATTTCTTGGCATCTCTAGGGAAAGGTTCTCTTCATCTCTGAACTGGCAGCTGTGTGAACTTCCTGGCTTCATCCCCTGCTCCTACCCAGATCTTCAAACAGCCAGTTTCCTACTGATCCCTTCCTATTGACTTTGTATTTAGGGGGAAAATGTTCTATGTCTGCATCTCACTGTTTTAACTTTACATCAGAATAATGTCAGCACCGGTGACACAACGTCACATGGCAGAGGAAATTCTGAGTTTAGGCTGCCATGGCATGACTCACTGCCTGTGTTTGACTAATCACTAAAAATACCTGCTAGGAATTTCCCCGTTCACTTATTCGGGACAAAAGGTGCTGTTCTGATTCCTTATCTAACACTTCTTTGCCAATTCAGACATGGAAGAGAAAAACACAGGTGAGTTTCAAAAATACTGATAGTGCACAGCTGCTGTGAGCAAAGTTTTCTACTGGGTCAATAATATATATGATTGGTTGGGAAATCTCAGGGAAGAAATACAAGCATTCAAGGAACTGTTGTGGTTTAGCTAATGGTTTTCTTTCCTCTGAGCCTAGAAGGGGGAGATTTAGACTGGATGTAAGAAAAAATAGATCTAGTTGTAGATGTCCTTATTCATTGCAGAGGAGTAGGACTAGATGAGCTTTAAAGGTCCCTTCCAACTCAAGCGATTCTATGATTCTATGACAATAGCATTAAATGTTGAGGAGAGCCTAACTTGTAGGGATAGAAAGTAGAGATAAAGTCAAGGAGATGAGGCTGGGAAAAATAGATCCACAGCAAGTAATTTATGGAATTTCTCAACTGGTCAGAGCATTGAAATAAAGACCTCCATCACTAGTTCTATGGGACCTTTGTGGCTATTTTATGTGTTATTGAAAAGCTCTTCAATCCTGCAGGGTAGAGTAAGGTTTATCTTGCCTAATTTCTAATTAAGGACCCAGTCTCACCCTGATGCCTGTGTTCCGTGCTTAATCACTGAATTACAGTGATTTAATTGTTAGGTATGCATCAGTTATGAAAGGCAGTTAAGCTTCATTTAGCACAGGATGATAAACTTATGATATGGCATGGTTTGTAGGCCAAAACACAAACACATTAATGAATTCTGCCTAGCGTTGGCCTCTGATAACACCTATATGGTATCTGAGTGCTTATATGGGTGTCCCAGATGCCTTAAGATATCTGAAATGGCACTGGGGGATCTTTCCTTAAGTAGGAATAGCAGGAACCCACCTATCTTATGACACAGATGACAAGCAGTGGCTTGCAGGCCTTGGAAGACTTAACAACCTTAATTCTGGGGAACATGACAAAAGATGCTATGTTTTAAACTTTACATTTTGCAGATACTGATCATCTGAATTTGTAAGTCTCCATCTACTATATAGATAATACTCAAAAACTGTTCCAAGATTTCCAGGAATGCTGTAGGCACCAAAAATCATAGAATCATAGAATCATTAAGGTTGGTAGAGACCACTAGGATCATCTAGTCCAACCACCAACCCATCACCACTATGCCCACTAAACCATGTATCTCAGTGGCACATCTGCCCTTACTCTGTTGATACAGGGAGAAATGAGGAATAGAATAGTTAGATAGTTAATACCTCTAAATGTTAACTTAAAGTCATATGGTAGTTTTGGTGGGGAGGAGATGTAAAGGGTGACGGTTGATGAAGCTTTCAAGGGAAAGAAAGAAAGAGAGGAAAGAAAGAAAGAGAGGAAAGTGATCATCAGGTTTGAAGTAGAAGGCGATGAGGGTAAACAGCAACTTTGGGGATGGAGATATGAAGGATGTGCTGAAGGAAACCTGGGAGGCAAAATCCCCAGAGGAGATTTGAAGGTCATGTTAGGACACTGAAACAGAGACCCCTATTACTAGTGTTGTGAGATCTTAATGGTTTTTAAACTGATTGTTGGCATGAATGTAGCCCCAGAGTTGCTGTAGAATTATGAAGAAGTCAGAGGACAGCTGGTCTGTGGAAAGCTGGGCCACTAGAATCAATGAAGTAGATGTCTCCTGAGTGTGCTGGTCTTTTATCAGATCTGTATTTTCTTATCACAAGAATACAAACAGACTAACATTAATTGCCACCTAGGTGAAAAACCATGGAAAATTAAAATTAACCTTCCTTAAAAAACGTAAAAAGTCAGAAATCTAATCACAGAGTAGATCTGCACTGCTGTTCCCTAGATCCCTAGCTTTTTCCCATCTGTTGACTCTTCTATCACCCACACCGCAGGGATTTTGAGTCTTTTAGGGTCAAACCATCCAGTTGCCTTGGGCACAAAGAGTGACTGGGGTTCTGGGGTGATGGTAGAGCTTTGTGTCTGCAGTACAATCCAGATCTCTTCCAGACTCCTTCTTGGCACAGGTTTTCTATGTGATGTCTAGTGCCATGAAACATTCTTGCACACCTATATGCGACCACCTACAGCCCCTGCAGCTTTGGAGGATACTTACTATACCTCAAAGAGAGCATGAAGTAGTAAATAAGTTTGAGCCTGTGAAGCTTCTAGAAGTCAAAGCACTGGGAGCTCTTTTGGGTTTGGTGGCCAAATTATAGTTTCCAGTCTTAGATGGACTCCACTGGGTATGTTGTCATGATCAGTAATTACTAATACATCTACTGCCACAATTTCTGGAGTGCGGGATGACAGCTGAGGCTTGTTTGGGTTAGGCATGGTGCCACTAACTGTCAGACACAGAAAATTTAACATCCAAATATAAGACTTTAGAAATGCAGAAATAGAATTAATCAGCGTGCTGGGAACCTACTTATTCTTGAAAGGCAGGTAAAGGACCACTTAAAGAAAAGCATCTTTGAACACAGATAGGACACCTAGAGACAATGAAGAGGAATAATGTCAGTTGATGTCTTGGCACATCCATATTCATGCAAGGTTCCTCCCAGTGTGAGGACCGGTATAATGGTAATCCTGAAAGCTGATTGATTCTGTATCAAACAATGGGAGAAGAGGTCAAACATGACAAGACCAGAGGTTTTGAATGGATATGATTGTTGGTAAGGAGAAGGTTCTCTTCTGCTTGAGAACCCTTCGAACCTGGGCCATTCTGTGATTCTGAGAAAGCCAATGGAGAAAAGCAAAGAGAAGCTGACAATGGCCAAGGTAAGGCCTAGGAGAGTCATCTTTCTAAATTCTTTCTGGATCAAAGGTAGGAATGTGGTTTTAAAAGCCAAATAAGTTACATCAGTTGTTTAGATGAGAAAAGGTGAGGTGGATGAAATGAAAAGTCTAGATCCCAGGAATGTTGCATGAGATCCATCTGAATCTTGCACCTTTTGATCCAAGAGCACAGCTTAACTGGAAACGAGGTATTGCTCGCTGTTACCTCTGTGCACCATTTATACACAATCCTCATCTGATGCCTGCAGCTTCAGAAGAAACCTAGATTCATTTGATCACCGACTGAAAAAATGGTTGCCCTTCATGATGAATAGGGTAGATGCTGTGGCTTTTCTTAAGAAGAGACTAAAGAGTTGTAGGTTTGGGTACCTTGTGTTGAGATTCAGATCTGCAGTCTGCTTCAAAGAGGCGTTTGAAGTCTTGAGGGAAACATGCTTTTAGCTTATAGGGAAAGTGAGAGTACGTGCTCTCAACTTGCTGCTCATCTGATAACTCTTTAATTTTAATCACCCTGACAGTCTGTGGTAAACCATGTGGTTAACTATTTCGAGTGCTGTGTGCTTCACTTGAAGCCACAGTCTGATGTAGTTTGTGAGGTGAGTTCTTTGATAACACAAAGACACGGGGGCATGAAAACAGTCCTTGTGTGGCTTGGCTGTTGAGCCATTCACAGTGCTCTTCATTGTATCCTTCTTTGAACTTACTGACTTTTACCGAGTGGCAGGATAATGAAAAGCAAAACAGGCAGAGAATATCAAAGTGAGAAAATGATGAGTGGCTCTAATAGAGCTTTACAGGACTGGGCTTGGGGATTGCTGGCTGGTTTGCTGTAGGCATGGCTTTGTTTCAGGGAGAAGTCTTTTTAGGAAGTCAAGGGCAGATGCCAAATGAACAGCTATCAGGAATTCAAGGCTCTTTCACAGTCTTTCTTGCTAGTTCCAAGGCTGCATTAACTATGACTGTAGAAAATGTGAAGAAAGTAATTAAATATTTTACTCATAATAGCTGCTACTATTATGCATAGGCTTAAGGGGCCGCAGAGCATGAACCCAAATATACTGAGTGCCTGCTCTGATGCAGCCAGTATATTTTATTTTCAAATTTCTCAGCCTTTAGACCTTAAGAAGTCATTAAGTAGTGCCTTTATTATATTCTGGGTCTACAGCTCAACTTTCAAGTGCACTGAAAATGATCTCAATTCATTCCAACTGATTGAGAAGCATATTTAGTTGCAATTTGCTGATGACACAGCACTTAACATCCTTGTTTGGGGACAAGTTATATATAGGCTTGAAAATACATTTCCCAGTAAGCTGCTTGTTGGTGTGCCCAGATAGAACTGAGTCTACTCCCCTTTTACAGATGACTGTAACTTTTAATACTTTTTGGTAAGTGTAGATAAATGCAAGTTTCACATTAAATAGTGGAGATTCCCAAAGTTGGAATTTTTTTGCATTTTGCCCAAATCTATGCTTGTAAAATCAATGGTAACGACTAATTCCAATGTGAATAAAGATAGTTAACAATAACAATAATAATAATAAAAAAAGTAATAAATACATTTTAAAGCATGTAAAATAACTACTAATAATAACCAGATGTGGGGACAATCAATCAAAGAAGCAAAGCTTCTTCCATTCCCTTCATGCCATCCAGTTTCATCCCTTAGCCCTCCAACAATGGACCAGTCCTCTGTTAGGAGGAAGAGGAGGAAGCTGGAGTGGCACCTTCACAGAATCACAGAATCACAGAATCACCTTGACTTAGATGACTCTGAATTTACTTCCAGGACAGCCAAACAGAGCTTCAGACAGACCTGGATGTTTGCAACATGTGGTGCCATCACCTCACGGTCATGCACCCAGGTTGCACTTGGGTGACTTCTGAACCTCCCATGAGGTCTGTTTCTTCTACAGGAGCACCACCCTGTCACAAGAAGCAACTCCAGGAGCTCTGTACTTGGAGATCACTTTCTAAGAAAATTTGTGCAAGGGAGCTTTGCCCATCTAACATCAATGCCACAGCCACCAATGCCATAGGCACCCCAGGCATAAATGCAATAATGCAGAGCTCACTCTGGTTGACAGCCTGAATTGTGTTTCACCCAGGTGATGTTCTTATCAAGCCGAATTCAGTTTCCCTTAGCCAGCTCCAAAACCCTTTCTTCTAACCTCTATAACTTCCAACTTCTTACTGGGAGCAGAGTTAGGCCCAGATACTTAACTGAGCACAGTCTGGCACTGATAATTCAGAAAGACACTGGAAGCCTTTGGCAAGTAAGGTGGGTGCACAGGCTGCTCTGATTCATAGGTTTTCTGATTGCAGAAAAATGCCCACGTCTTTCAACTACTGAATTTGCTGATTTGGCTGCTGAAGCATATCCAGTGAAGACCAAACTGCGTTATGAATGTGACAGTGGCTACAGGAGAAGAAGTGGGAACTCCTTGACGATTCGGTGCCAGAATATATCAGGGACTGCTTCTTGGGTCTACGATGAACTTGTATGTATTGGTAAGTGATTTCCAACGTTTTTTTTTGGCACTTGTGGTGCTTTCCCAAAGTGTAGTGTAAGATGTAACAGGGCACTTCTGTGACAAATGATCTTTTGTGCTTATCTTTGCAAGTTAAAACTTCTAACAAGTCTGTTCTGTCTGTAAAAGCTTGATTGCTCAGGCTTAGCTCTGCTCTCCATCTTGCTTTCATGCAGTAAATACATCTTCCTTTCACAGATGAGAAACTTTTGTTCTCAAGGAATCACACAGCTAAGTTAAATTCTATAGAAGAGCCAGCAGGAGAAACCCAGAGCCCAGCACCTCCGAAGCAAGTAAACAATTCAAGTAAGTTAGAGCCTAATCAGCACTATAACACTTCTCCCATTCATTTCCATGGAAGCAGTACAGGAGTGATAATGAGTAATTCTTAATTATTTTAGTAGTCGGGGATAATAAATTTGCTAGAATACCTGTTTGTCTGAGCAAGTGAAAACGTGCAAGCAAATGATTTCTTTAGATGTTCGAGAGGTGGGAAAGCTTGGTATATCTTACTTGTCTGTATTTTACATGAATACAAATCACGTAGTTTCTTCCCAGGTAACAGTGATAGGATGAGAGGTGGTGACCTCAAGTTGCATCAGGGGAGGTTCAGGCTGGATATTAGGAAAAATTTATCCTCAGAAAGAATGGAGAGGCACTGACACGTGCTGCCCAGGGAGGTGGTGGAGTCACCATCCCAGGAAGTGTTAAGAAAAGGGAAGACATGGCACTGAAGAACATGGGTCGATAGGCATGTTGGGGTTGGGTTGATGGCTGGTCTGGATGAGAGCTTAGAGGTCTTTTCCAACCTTAATGATTCTTTGATTCTATGAAAAACAAACACAGTAAGTCAAATATATCTGCCTAACAATGTGCTGCTTTGTGAATTCCCAGGTTTTTGTGATGTGCCCAAAACTGTCCCACATACCTCTCTAAGTGCAAACCAACAATATTCTGTGGGGCAAGTATTACATTTCAAATGCCCGACTGTCTACAACAAGCAGCTTCAATTCTCTGGCACCATCACGTGCAAGAATGTGGATGGAAATATCAAGTGGACACCCCTGGATAAGCCCTGTACCAATGACGGCTACCCTACAAACAAGCATCTGTCACGTCTTATTGAGGCAGGTAAGATTTTTCTTTGGCATCACAACAGTGTCATGACCTGTTCATAGAGGGTCTACACTCAGCCAATGCGGGAACAACCTAAGAAGAAACCTGCTTGGGGTTCAGGATGGAGAGATCAGTGACCACAGGACTCTGACAGTGGTGGACATGATACGCATGGGAAGGACAGTCACATCCTACTTGGGAGATTTCATACTAAAAAGGGAGAAGAATCTGGGAGCAGATAGAGCCACTCTGTCACATATTAGGATGAAAACAGTAGAATTTTTTCTCTTTTCTCCTCACTCCTGACAGATGAGGCCAATGCAGCCTCAATTCAAACTCCTAAATTGCACCAGCATTTCTCAGGGTGAATAGTTTTAGATGAATCGTACAACAGAAAGACTTACTTCTTCCCAGTGACTATAACAGAGCCCAGATGACTACCTCAGAGGCCACACCTGCATAATGACAGGTGAGAGATGCTGCCATGCAGTGGAGCAGGGACATTTGGACAGGAGAGCAAATCAATAAAGAATCAAGATTTTCTCTCTTTGTATGTTCAACTCATCCATCCATCCTGATACAGCCAGCGACAAGTATGTCATTTTTTAATTGGGCTCAGTCTTCACCTCATCCTGTAGATAATTACTTTGAATTTGCTTTTCTATTGAAGAGATCCATCTCTGTTCTAAAGGCCAATAAGCGTGCTGCAGGACGCATCCATGCCCACGGATGAGATGAAAAGTCGGTAAAGAAAGTGTACAGACGGTTTAAGCACTTCAGCTGTGGTTTCCAAAGGCATATCAGGGGTGTAAAGGAAAATAAATAAAAATAAAAAAATAAAAAAATCTGTTTTTTAAATGCAGTAATTTTCAAATTCTTCCTCTGAAACTTTCAGTGAATTCAGTGCGTATCTCCCACTGAAGGAAGGGAGGAAAATGTAAATATTTAAATGATGTGTTTCTTACACATTTCCAAAGGGCTGAAAGAGGACGGGAAAATAAAATATTTGCTCACAGCTAAAACCGATGCATTTAGATCAGTCTGAAATGATTTTCTCCTCCCCCTTTCCCCATCTCCCATTCAATCATTAGCTGCTAAAATAGAAATCAGCTCTTACTGTGCATATGCTCAAGACTTCGTACAAGGGCTCTTGATTCCAGCTGGAGTCTGCTGGCAGCCGTAGCACATAATAATGAAGAGGAATAATGTAGAGTGATAAAGGAAGGGAAGGAAGGATATTGCTAACTATGCCAGAGGATGCAACACTAGGATCTCCTGCTTATTTGGCCATGGTTGCCCTCTTGTTTCACAGATCCCCTCTGGTTGGGCCTGTTTGCCCCCATGAGCAAAGCAACGGGGTTGTGTGGGGGAATTATTGTCCCTGGGCATAGGGACAGGTTAAGCTGCTCTCCTTTTTCTCCTGGTTGGGGTAACTGTAGATAACTCCAGGTGCTGATTTTGTGCTGATTTTGTCTTTTTTTTACAGTCATTTTTTTCATTCTGCCTCTCCATTCTGTTGTCTTTTTGTGAGTCACCGAGCAGAGACGATAAAAGGGAAGGAACCAGGAAAACATGAAGTCTAAAAAACATCCCTGGGAGAGCTCTCAGTCGGATCTGCCACCTCATTATTGCACCGCTTGGATTTCTGAATACCTTCTCTGGTATTAAATAAATGACCCCGGATTTTGAGTTGTCTGGTTCAGCTGTTAAAAACTGGCAGAAGAAAAGCAGGAATCAGAGCTTCTGAATTCAAACAAGTGTGCATAAAACCGTTTTGTCTCAGCCATTGTGGAACTGAGAGTGACAGTTCAAATAACGGGTGGAAAATGAATCCTGTGAGGAAATTAAGGTTAATTATGCAAATATGTTGGTTTCAGATAGATTGCGCAATCAGTCTTTTTCTCTCTGGCTGGTCTGTGGGAAGCCTGGTGGAGCATCTGCCACCATTACCATGTAATTCTTTGTCCTTCGTCCCCCTGATTTCTCAGACGTGCCATGACAACTTTGTACTGCAGACTTATTTTAGCCTGGCCTCCTCACTGCTTCTATTACTACGCTGAGACATAACTTGTTCCTGTTCTGAGGCTCCTCCGCCTACGTAATCCAAAGTGTCCCTATTTCACACTTGGAAGTTTTCCTTTTCTTCTCTTTCTCTGCAAGTGCTCATTCCAGTTTCTTGTTATGTTCTTTACTAATTACTAATGGGCTCTGCCTCTCTGCTGAATGGGAATCTTCCTCTACAAGGTGGGAGGAATCTAGAATAGAGTCATAGAATCATAGAATGGCTTAGGTTGGAAGGGATCTCAAAGATAATCTAGATCTCACTACCATCCTGTGACACAGGAAAGAACTTGGTTAGCCGTGCTGCCCCCCGGAAACACTTCTACAGTATAACAATTATAATATTCTGACATAACAACAACCTCATTCCATTCCATCCTATTCCACTCCAGTATAGCTCCAGATCAGGGGAGGCACAAGATTAATTTGGCAGTTCCTGTTATACTTGCAGAGCATCAAAAAGTCTATTGCAAAGGCATCTGAGGACAGATTCAAGCATGACTTCAGCATGTGCAGTATTTGATATATACTTAGTGTACTGGGAATTTATGAGGTTTGAATAGACTTTTGCCTCTTCTTTAGCTATATTCTGCCTGGTATGATAGAGTTCAAATGAGAAAATATAAACAACATCTGAGACAGACAATGGGAAGGAACAAGTCCCTTAGAGAAACATGTTTATCTGAACCTATTGCCTGTATGTACATGTATGCTTGTACATAGCTGTACATATAGATATACACATGTATGCCTATATATAGATCAAATCCCTCAGTGTCTAAAGGCACTTGTTTCTCTTCTCTAAATGATGCCCACACTGACCAGATTACCTGCAGATGCTTACATGGAATGTCAAAAACCAAACAGGATTAATCCCTTCTAATTCAGTAGGCATGACATGTTAGTTTAGTTTTCTACTTTGTAACAGAGTGCATGTCATTACTTTTCTGAGCTGAATTCCTCTTGAGTTTTTCTCACTCCATAGCTTTAATGTTTATACTTTCCATAGCTTTTCTTTATTCCTGTTGGAGCAGGACTAATTTGTAATATGTATCTTTATAAAGATAGATATATGATGGTCTATTACACACTGGTATATTGTATGGGAGAAAACAGCAATCCGTATTTATACAATAGATGAGATGTTTTCAAACCTGCCAACTGCTCTAAAGTGTGCAAGCAGTGGTACTGAGCTCTTCCACTTCATTTGTTTAATGAACATTAGTTACTGTTAACATAACTCTGTTAAGCACTGCAATTAGGATGGCATGATTTGTTCTACTCACGGAGGTTGACTGAAGAAGGCTAATATTTTTCCTGCTTCTAGCATGCACATTTTTAGCCAGTTATGCAGATAATGAGTCATGTCTCCCATTGCCCTGATGACTTATTCTACTTTCCCTAGCCAGGCTGGCTCACGGGCCCTCTCTCCATATTTTGTCTTTGTTTCCTGGCAATCAAGGGAGACACACTGTTGGTTTGGTACCTGTAAGTAATACATACTGGAGAAATATTATAGGATTCAATTTTCTTAGCCATTGATGTCTACACAGGGTCAGAACCCAGGTGATCTCTAGCATGGGAGCTGTATATGTACTGTATCAGAAAGCCGTAAGTCTCAGATGTGCTGTACTTCACCTCCTGGTAGGGCCTGTTGGCTCAGTCCTTCAATGCAACACACAGAGAGTGTGGAAATCAGAAAGATGCAGCCTGGAAGCAAAAATCCGCCACTGAAGGAAGCTGTGGCCAAACACGTACTGTCCCTGTCCTGCTTTCTGCATGGCCACTCTTTGTATTACATGAGATGTGGTGTTTGATACTTTTATTTTGTAAACCTGATTTTCTCAGCACGGGATGATCAATAAATTGTAATGATAAATAATTCTGGATGTTTGAACGCAGGTGGTCCTTCTTGTTATGTCTACCAACCCCATGATTCTCTGGTTCTGTAATTCTGTGTGAGCCAAGATTTGTTTTCCATTACTCTGCTGGCAGCCGTAGCCCACATGATGATGAGGAGGAATAATGTAGTGTGATAAAGGAAGGGAAGGACGGATATTGCTAACTATGCCAGAGGCTGCAACATCAAGATGCAGCACAACTCAGCTCATCCTGCAGAATTACTCCCACATGTGGATGCCTACTTTAAGATGCCCAAGCACTGAGCTCAGACCCAGCCCCAGAAGTCACCGAGACTTTCAGGATGTGTCATTCACCTCTCCAAAGGCATTGCTGAAAGCATTTCCTACCACACAAAGACAAAATAATTTCTCAAGCATAAATTGAAGCACGATTCTTTTGGTTGCAGTGACAAATGAAAGAAAAACAAGAGGTGGTGACCTTATGCACAGGTACCGTTCAGCAGACAAAAAGGGTCCATATCTCAGACAACTTAAAAGATGTAATCTGAGTGCATGAAAGCAGTGAGCAGTACAGGCCCTCTCAGTCACATTCTTAACATTTTAGTTACCCACTCTTTCTAGATTCATTTTTTCTCCTCCTGTAGGAATAAATGTTTGGCAGGGCCAATATATGCTCGTCTGGGGACTATGAAAGCATGTGAGCAAAGAACTCAGGACTTCAGCAACACCAGCTCTATCAGTCATTTCCAGGTTGCTAATTCTCTATTTTCTTCTTTGGTTTTTATGTAGAAGAAATTCAGGGGAGATATTTCCCAGATAGATTTTATTTTTAAAGCTGCAACATTTATATCCATGCTAAATATTATCCTGGAGAAGCTCCAATGATTTTGCCCCAACCATACATAGGTCCATATAGGAGAAGGGTGAAGTCTGTGGATGCGGGGCAGAGTAATGCCACTACAGGGCTCTAAGAACACTTCTGCATAAATGATTTCACCCATTTGCAAGACCTGAAATTGAGTCTTCTATCCTGCCAACAGTTTACATCTTCCCTCACCTTCCTGACACCACTCCTTCAATCACTTGGCTGCATGCTCCAGTTGCAAACCAGCTGTGCAGTGCCTGAACAGTCCATCTGGGATGAGGGCTGCTAAAGTAATGCTCAGAGCCTAGTGACCCTTGGAGATGGGTAGATGTCATTGTAGATGTCTCCAGAAAGCCTTTTGCATCCTCAGGGAAGCAGGTCGTGGTGCTGTCGCAAGCTGATGAGAAAGTCACTTTCTTTTAGCAAGTCTAAGGCAGGAGGAGGTATCAGAAACACCCTGTTTCAGCATTTCCAGGCCCAAACTCTCAGAATTTCCATTTCAAGGGGAATTTGGAAACTTTTGGGGTTTTGTTGTGATTCAGATTGAAACCACATTTTGAAATGACAAAATTTCCTGCGCATGGGCAGTCCTGTTTTCCAGCTCCCTTTGCTCAAAACCAAAGGCTTCTCTCTCCTCTTATTTTTATTGTTTCTATACTGCTGAAACTCCCCCCCGATCCTCAGAAAATACCTGTTTTAGTTCAGTGGATGAGGAAAACAGTAAAACTGAAAGCTGTTGTACTGTCTGTTTCAGTAAAATGAAAATAATACTGTTTTCATTTTGTGGATTGGAAACTTCATAAAGCAGTCTCAGTCCCAGTGCAGTGCTCCAGAAGCCTGAAAAAGCTCTTGACAGTTTGAAACGTTAGGGCAGGAGGACTGAGTCCACATGGGTCTATCAAAGAAAGGGGGATATGAGTGGTGCCCCTAATTTTGTACTCTAGAAATAGTCACAATTCTGCAGTGAGCAATGGAGCAGGTGGCAAAGATGCCAGAAGACTATGGACACAGGGAGGGACAGCTCTGGAGTCACAACCAGCCCAATAGCACTGGAGCTGAAAAATTCAGTGTCAAGCTGCTGTCTTAGTAGTTGAGGCAGATCGTGCATGAAGTCTGCACCATTATCTTCTTAGTAGAGGAAAGTTAATAGAAAAAGTAGTGACAGTCTGATGATAGCACTTCTCATAGGTGTCATGGTATTTTCAGATTGGCTTTGGACAGCCTACCTCTGGCAAAGAAGCCTTACAAACTAAGGCATTACTAAGAGTGGAAATTTCAAAGGAAAGAAACTCTAGGATCCAACATTGGAGCAAATAATTTATATCATAAACGACTCAGGAACAAAATTGTAAGGCATATATTGAACTTTTATACCCACCGAATACATTTTACAATGGAAAAAATAAAATAAATCAATCGTATGTAAATCTGCAGAAAAGGTTCAGAAGTTGGGCAGAAAATGAAGTTATTCCACGAGGGCATCACAGAAATTTATCTTGGGCTGGTCAAAGTCTGCTGTATATCTAATCCCTGAGCCTGGCTGCCTGATAGCTCAGCTCTTGCTTTCAAGGTACACGATCCAGAACCAAGCAAACAGAAACGTGCTAATAAATTTACATAAGCATGGCCTTCATGTAAACTCTGAGTTAAGGAGCTTAGAGATTAGATGCAGGTTATCTCCTTCCTTCTTATTTTACTTATTTATGGAGCTCAACAGAGTTGTGATGTTCCTCCTATGCTTACTAGCCTTCCTCCTTTCCACTTTCCTCTTTCTGTCTACCCTTTACTTTTGCCCTTGGCTGTGTCAGGCAGGTCAGCCAGAGCAGGTTGTCCACTACAAAGTCCAGATGGATTTTGAGTATCTCCAAGGAGGAATCTGGATAATCCATGGATTATATGAGCCAACCTTGCCTGGGAACTTTACTGAGAAGGCAATGGATAAGTCACCAGTATGTTAACAGTGATGCTGAATGAAAGAGGGTAAGGATCAGCAGTCTGTACATGGGCATGGAGAAATAGGAAGGCACAAAAAGCAATACATCTCTAGTCTTAAGGACAAACTGATTCCTTTTCCATGGACTGGTATTCAGACTGATATCCCAGAACCATCATTGCAAGGGTGGGCAGCACAGGAGGAAAGCAAATGAGCCAGAGGCCTTACTGGCCTCTTTCTTCCTTTTATTTTCAAAGAAGGGGCTCTGAGAAACAGATAGAAAACCCCTAGAGAGGGAAGCAGGACAAATGCTGGTGGGTATGGTAGGATACCTAAGATATGAAACAGGGCTTATTCCCTGGGACAGTCACTATCAAACAGATAAACCTGATCCCGCCCATAAAGGTGGGTCAACACCTCCTCCAGCTCCCCCAGTGTGAGGAGCTGTACCTCATTCTTGTCATTCTCAGCAATGACCCCCCAAGCCTCTCTGTGGTTTTTGTCCACCTCACAGCAAGCACTCGACCAGATGTGGCTGGGCTTATTCACCCTGCCCTTGGCGATATAGTTGTTCCCAGGCACAGCACCCACCACGACATAGGTCTTGTTACAGCCCACCGTCCTCCTCATCATGGTTTGCTGCTCGTAGTTGTTCCAGGCACCACCATTGAGTTTCTCATCTTGAGGAATGATGTTGGTGAGGCTGAATGTTGCTGTCCTGCTGCTGGAGTCAGAGTGATGTCCACTGGGGTTCAAATGGCCACGGTTCAAACCCGTCAAGTTCTTGTAATCCTGGAGGATAGCCTGGCTCTTGCCAAGCTGCTCTGAAGTGACGTTGAAATATTTTGAGAGTGTCCATTCTCTTTCCATTGTTTTGGGGTAACTCAGACCCATCAGCTTGACAGGTAAAGAGGAAAAAGCGTTAGTACTGAGGATGGGAGCAGTGGAGCATATTTTCATGGAACAAAAGTCTCTGAGTTCCGAGCACTCGTTTTTTTTTCTGCTTTTTCAATGCAAGGAAAACATACCAGAGAGAAATCATAAAGCTGTCCCTCCTTGACAGGAGATTAAAATAAAACAAAGCTCAAAATATGACAGCACTTCATCTGGCTTGTGATCTTTGAGACCTAGCCTGCAGCAGGAGTGTGGGTGGATACATGCAATGTATTTTCCGTTCTCCCAGGTCTGAGAGGTGACTTTGGAGAGACACAAGTGTGACACATCTGGTTCCCTTTCCTTCCACCTCCACATCCCACACCTGCACAAGACTCTCCTCAGTTCCTGCTGCCCCTATTAATCACATCCAACCTTCATCACCTACATCTCATCACACTGTCACCAGCCCTGCTCATTTCTCCGTTCAGACCCATATCCACAAATAGCTCTCTCTGTGTTTTTCATGCTTTAGTTCAATCTGTCAACACGCTACTGCTTGGGGAAAACAAGAGCACAGACATCCTCTTTGAAGCTTAGATCACTTAGGGGGTCTTTACAGGTGGACAGAATGGGAAGAGGATGTGGATAAGAGACATGGAGCCCACAGGGCTCCCAGAAGTAGATGAGGTGAACACTCACCTGGGGTTCCACCAGCCAGGTTTTAGGTCTTGTGCCAGGTCCAGGTTGGTACAGGTAAGCAGAGTACACGGGAATACGCCTGCTCCTGTCATACAGGGTGGCAAAATAATACTGATTCTTGTAACGCTGGCAGATCCAGGCTGGGTTCTCTGGCTCCAGGGCTTCATTTGGGGGGGTTTCCCGGAAGAAAAACTGAGGGCATGAACTTTCAAAGGATGTCACCACCTCACCACGTCCCAGCCAGAGGCAGCTCAGTGAGATCTGCAGCAGCAGCAGCAGCATCGCAGGGAGGACTTTGAGCTCTTGCTCACCTGGAGATCAAATACAGACACCAAGCTCAGAGAAATCTCATCAAACCTTGACTCATTTTTGTCCTTGTGCAGCATGGCTGGCAGAGGGGACTTTGAAAGAGCAAGAAAGGAGATATTAATCCCTCTTGGATACTGAAAAAAACAACAGCAGAATAAGGATGAACTCTAAAATAGGTTTTAGAATCATAAAATCACAGAATCATTAAGGTTGGAAATGACCACTAAGCTCATCCAGTCCAACCATAACCCATCCCCACCATGCCCACTAACCATGGCCCTTGGTGCTCCATCTGCCCTCTTCTTGAACACCTCCAGAGACGGTGACTCCACTACCTCCCTTGGCAGCCTTTGCCAATGCCTCACTGGCTGAACCCCAGATCAATACAACCTCCTTTCAGTCAGCTGTAGAGAGTGATAAGGTCTCCCTTGAGTCTCCTCCACAATGAGCAATCCCAATTCCCTCAGCTACTCCTCATAGGATGTGCCTAGAGGAGGCAGCAGTGGGAGTTCAACCCCTCTGAAGTGTGATCCAAACCCATCCCAGTTCTAATCAGACAACACAGAAAAGTTTTCTTAGCAAAACAAATGCTACTGTCTGGAAAAAGCTTTCGGACAAGCTGGTAACATAAACGTCTGCTGCTGCTGGAGGAGCCCAGCTGGATGATCAGGGCACCCATAGAGGTCCACTCCTGCACTGAAGCATATGGTTGGGTCATCCTTTCCAGCACTCTTTCCATCCTACCTATGCTGACCAAGAGCTCCTAGGAAGGCAGAGTCCTGAATCTCTGCACTTTTAGTTTCTTGTTTTTTTAGGGGTCTGGAAGACCTTATGTCACTATAACATCTTGCTCCCTTCTGCTCCAGGGACTTTTCCACAGAAGAAGACCTCATCTGGATTCACATTCTGTCCCAACAGCTTGGATGCTGAGCTGAGCATTAGTCTTGTGAGGCATTTAGAGGGAAAATCTCAGTGGTGCTAAGCTTGCCACATGTCTCTTGCCCCATTGAAGATCACACAGAAATGTGCTTCTCCCTAACTCATCTGTGCTCACAGCAGAATTCAAATCAGATACATGATCCCAAATGGTCCACCTTGGGGTCCTGGTGCTCAGACAACTGAGCAACGTGTGTTCTTCTTGCCTTTTTAGGGTGTCCAACCCAAAATCACAAACTTACAGAGAGAGACATGGATGAAGAGAAGGGATTGAGCAGATGCCAGCAACAAACACGAGGGATTCCTCCATCTCACTGGCAGCTGCTATAGCAATACAGATATTCATGGAATCATATAATCATTAAGATTGGAAAAGACCTCTAAGATCATCTCATCTTGCCAATCACCTACTACCAATACTGCCCACTGAACCACATCCCCAAGTACCACATCTCCATGTTTCTTGAACACCTCCCAGCATGGTGACTCCACCATCTCCCTGAGCAGCCTGTTCCAGTGCTCAACCCCTTTCTGGAGAAGAATACTGATATGTTGATGTATATTGATACATAATGATATAACTTTTCCCATGGTTGCAAAGAATTTCTACTGATCCACGTCTTCAGCTTTGCATGTTCCTTTTTCCTGTACAGTGAAAGGAGCGGACACAAGAATTTCTATTTCTGGTCCAGAAATAGATTCTATTTCATCTTTCTCAGGTGTTGACACGATTGTCAGCAGTCAGCAAGATCTTTCTGTTCGGAGAAAACTGTTCCTAATTTCATTGTGGTTCAGGATGCTTTATCTTCTTTCAGCTGCACTGCAGGCTTTGGGATAGCAGTGATATTTCCATTTTCATTGCTAGATGTTCAAATGAGTGATTTTTGAATAATTAGCATATGAAACCAGGCTGGTAGGAAAAGCAGCTGGAAGGATTCACAGGAGAGAAAGGCATTATGGTCTCTAAAACATAAATCCCACATTTGTCCGGGGAGGTGTCTGAGATTGCTCTTGGATTGGAAAATCTCCTTGCACATTGCCCTTTTGTATTCTGTTCCCTGACCCTCATATATTAATTCCCCTTGCATTTGGAATACTGAGACAGAGATATCATTTATATGACACAAGACATAGAACCACAGAGTCAAAGAATCACAGAATAGCTTGGGTTGGAAGGGTCCTTAAAAATCATCCAGTTCCACTCCCCCTGCTGTGGGCAGTTACCAACCATCCCATCAGGGCCTTTATCTCTTTACTAGTGCTGGATCAGGAACATGATGAGAAGCAAGCTGAAAACTGAGAATTAAAAGCTGCAGGAGGCGGTACTGTCATGCTCTGGAGAGCTGAACCACCTCAGGCAGAAAAGTTCCTTTCTTTGCACCACCCCCTCCACAAGCTTAATACATACATACAATTCCATTTCAGATACAGAAACCAACCTACCGTGTGAAAGAGTGGCACATAAATAAGTTTATTCACGTGATGCTGCTTGCAGCCCCAAAACTGTGGAGGATTTTTGAATGCCCCTGCTACAATCTGAAGCTGTGACTGTGGGGTGATTTATATATGGTCTCCAGGCAGGGAAAGTTGGCTGTTTTATTGGATTTCTCAAGCAAGAGCTCAAGTTGGGCTGTAAAGGGGTGGTGCCAGGATCTGTGTTGAAAATGGGTTTTTCCAGAGGTCCTTTGCAAGGTCATGGGTTGAGAAAGCTCCCTCCTTTATTCAAGAGTTTGGTGTGAATTTTCCAGGTGATTTGCCAGCTGAAACTCACAGGTTCATTATGCAAGGTGTTTTAATGGCATTTCTGATTAACCTTGAACCAAGTCTTTGCTATGGCTGTAAGCCAAATTCTATTCGTGGGCCAAAACAATATCTTAAATATACCTTATCCTCAGGTTGCATATGAAATAGGGTACAGACTCCAAGTCTACTCCCTACTGCTTGGTACACACTGTGGTTGGCTGGTAGTGGTGCAAAGATAAATGATGTTGCCAGATAAGGCATCAAGGAGTACCTGGTTGCTCCAGCCACCCAACACCTTCAATGCATCTCACACAACTTTGGTCCAGCATTGATGAGAAGCAGTTTTCCTGAAGTATCCCAGATCAGGTCCAACATTTTTCCAGGTCAGCAGGTGAGCAGCAAAGGCAGCACCACTTCAAAGCATCCTGTCAGGCTTTGGTGCCTTTTCTAGACAGGTGACACAGCACCAATGCAGCTGTGTGCTGCATCTCTAACAGGATCCAGGGGATCAGAGTCTCCTTGGAGACACTCAAGGGCAGGCTGGATGAGGCTCTGAGCAACCTGATTGAGCTGGAGGTGTCCCTGTTCATTGCAGAGGTGTTGGACCAAATGTCCTTCAAGGGTCCCTTCCAACTCAAACAATTCTACAGTTCCATTCTATGATTCTGGGAGTGATGGTTCAGAGGGCTGGCTTATCTCCATTGGGAATGATATTCTCTCTTTGAGGTTTTTATCTGAACATCACCAAAAGTGGTTTGTTCTTTTTTTTCCCGTATTCCATCTGATTCTGTGATTTTCTCAGAGAATAGTTCATATGGTCACAAGTTCCCAGCTTCCTCCAGTCTCTGCTGCCTCTAAGTACCTCTCCCGTGTTCTCCAGACCTTTACTTCTATATGCTTATACTTCTTTTCCAAGTCATTCCTTCTCCCTTTGCCCTCTGTAATACAAAATGTCAGAGCTCTGAAAAGTACATGCACGCAGAAAATATAGTTTTCTCCTACGGGGATGGTAAGATCTCAGCAATTGAAGCACACCCTTTATCTGCTGTATTTATTCCAAAGATTAAGGAAATGCTTTGAAATCACAGAATCATGAAGGTTGGAAAGACCACTAAGATCATCCAGTCCAACCATTAACCCATCAAATATGGGAGTCAGTGGAGAAAGGAGCAAGGACTTACCTTGAAGCCGGGTCTCAGAAGCAGCAGCTGAACTGTCAGTTTGTTTTTCCCCCCTGAGAAATGGACATATATTCAGAGCCCCACTGCAATACGCACCTGCACCAATATCAATCTGTAACTTCTAATAAAAAACAACAAAAAAAATTACATTAAAAAAAGAGAGATTTCTGTTATTACTCTGTGGAGATTTGCTCACATCTTCCTAGAAATGGGGGGCAACAGTTGCTATTTCCTCAGGATTTCACCCAGGTTTACTAGGGAGAACAACATGTCAGAAACAGATCGGAAACAGATAGCTTAGCTTGCTGATTTCTCTTTTAACTTCCTCATTTCCCATGGGGTGCTGAGTTTCTATTCCCAGCAGACAGCCTCGGTGGCATTAGGCGGTACATCCTGTCTCTGAGTACACACAGATGTTCATGGGCTGCTCTTCTACGGCCTCTCAAAATACAGTTAATAGAGTCAGAGCACACGTTTCCCCTTGCGTAATTGTAATGGTTTTGTAATAGCACGTGTTAATGACATTCTATATATATTTCATTTCTTTCTATTTTCTAGATACAGGAGGACCATTTTCAAGTTGTATCTCACTGAACAGGTCCTCTCTGATGTTTGCATCAATATATGAACCACGAGCACTCCCTTTTTCTATATGGTGCTTATCAACTCCAAAGCCCACGCTCATGAAATAGCCAATATTCCCCCTCCAGGGAATAAGCATATAGAGGATTGCAAACTGCTCTGTCTGCTGCTTTACAACAACTACTGAGCCCATGTCCAAACAGCATACAGGAGGTTTGGTGGAGACAGGGCTTCTTCCATTAGTACTGGATAAAGGGTTTGGAGGGAACACTCTCTTCTGATTTCCAAGGGAACAAAAAGAGTTCGCTCCTATGGTCTCCCAAAGGAAAGCTGTAGGAGAGATGCTGTTTTTCTACATCACAAGTGGGTTGGAAATGGCGTTAAAAATTGATAACGACGATGATAACAAATAACCACCTGTTATAACTAGGATGTATCAGAGTTTGGGACCTGGACCAGAAATATATTAGGCAAAAGTCATGGAGTCTAATGTTGTTATAGGCCCTGGAAGTGTCTCCACAGAATGATGGCTGAGGTTGGAAAGAACCTCTGTGTCTAATTGGTCAGCCTCAGGCAGGAACATCCAAAGCAAGGTGCAGCCTTGAGATGTTGGAGCAAAGGGATTCTGGGACTCAAGGTGAGAACAGCATTTGATGGACATTTCTGAATAAGAATAGCAAGATGCCGAGTTTGGTGTCCCAGCAGTACTCACTGGGCTTCTGCTTTTAACACAGTGAAGTTGCAGGCTATTATTAGAGTTCTGCTGCTCACAAGAAGTCACTGCATACAGAGAAACAAAGAACCAAAGAACTGTGTCGGTTCTTTTTTGTTTGTTTGGTTGGTTTGGGTTATTTTCAAAAAAGACTTATAATATCCACAGCAAAGCAGGAAGTAAGCAAAGCAGATATTAGCTAAGGTACTGAGTACTACAACCAGGACCCAGGTGTGATATCAAAAATGCTGTGCAAACATAGCTCAAGTTTTCCAAAGGCCCGATGGTGAAATCCCACACAGAGCAATTAGCAGCAAGTCTTGGTTGACAACAAGTTTTCCCACGTAGTTGGCATCAACAAAAGCTAATCAAGATCACCTTTAGGGGTGGACCAGTGTAAAATTCTCATATGGGCAGTCTGCATTTGGCAGGGGAGGAAAGTGAGTCCAGCTTAGCTACGAATGAGTGACCCGTGGGAATGAAACTGGACTCTTCCATAGTATGGAAGTGTGGACTTGCCCATAGTTTTAATTAATCTGCAAAAAGCTACATAATACATATATATAAAGAAAGAAAATGTGCTATGTCTAAAATACAGACAACAGTCAAGGACTACGGTAAGAGTGAGTTGGGGAAATAATGAGAAGAAGCCATGAACCTCACACTCAACTCCCAATGACTGTTAGGTCATGCTTTTTCATCTTGTTGATTTTTAATAAAAACTGTGTTTTTATGCTTCATTGCTGACACCATTCTGTCTTTCAAGTCAATGTAAGCAAAGGCTGCAGAGTGTCTGGAGCTGGGCACTTTCTGGATGGAGAAGTGCTGTGAGTAATGTTGAACATCCCTCTACTGCAGGCCAGCTCCCATGTGGTCTGCTTTGTAAGACAAGCCTTCATTTCTTCAACTGTTAAAGCTCAGAGATAGAAAAATCCTACCAAATCCTCCAGTCTTCTCCAAGTCATGTGGGAGATCAGACGTTTGTAGATGACATATTTCCAGTAATCTTCCTGCATCGTAGTAGAAAAGAAACAGGAAGGCGTGTTCAAGCCCAACCTTGGCATCTCCATTAGAATCTTCTCCTGACATTTACCCACCTTCCCTTTCTAACAGATGTTAGACTGATGCTGTAGAAGTCCAAATGAGGAGAGATACGCCTCTTGTGGCTGCAGAGTAGGAGGGAGAGGATTTGGAACCAGCAGTCAGAGGATGATACTGTTTCCATTGCAGAAGAAGAGATGCTACCAAAGTCTTTTTTTACCTTTCTGTCTCCATGGAAGAAGCAAATGAAGAGCCACAGAGCTGCAGTGTAGATCTTAAGGAAGGAATAAATCACAGAAGCCAAATGGGCACAAGAAAACGAAATGCAAGGGAGATAGATTGATGGCTGGAGCAGAGGATCTTAGCGGTCATTTCCAACCTTAATGATTCTATGATTCTATAAAATGTGGCTCTCATGTATGATACATGCTGTTCTGGACTGCTCTCCTTAGAGGGCGGCCAAGAGGAGGGCTTCAGGTGAGGGTTCTCAAAGGTTTGCCATGCAATGTCCATTAAGGAGCATAGCTATGCAAACAACACAACTCATGTTCACTGCAATGCAAGAAGTATCACATTTATGGAGAAAAGTGGGCAGAGAGTAGTTAAGGATGCAAGAGATAAGAGGTTGCCTACTCCAGCACCAAAACGAGTGCTGTATTTATAAACTATTGGTCTTGAGCAGCTGTTCCTGCGTTTTGGAGAGAAACACATCCCTGTAAGGATCAAGCAGTATTTTTAATGCTTTACAGTTTAGCAGGAAAAGCTTGCACATTGGGTTACCCAAATTTGGATTACTTGAGGTTACTTCAGGTGTATGAACTCGACCAGACTGTGTGCCATGGTCTGTGTGCATGCACAGCAGGTACAGCTCAGTGGCAGTGGGGTCTGGCGTCTGTCACCAATCGCTCTGCTACAAAAACTCATCAGCGGAGAGCTGGCAGATTTGCCTGTGGTTACTTTCACTCTTTCAGTTTTGTTCAGCTTTGGAGACCAAAAATCGATCGGTTGTTTTCATTTTCTGATTCCTGAACAGCAGCAGAGGTTCTGCAGGGGACAGCTAAGCAGTCAGCAAACTGCCATGATGCTATGGATGCTCACCAGTTGGGTGCTGCTGGATGAAGAGATGGAAACAAGAAAGAAGCAGGCTGTTTGCCTGGGAGCAGAGGTAAACCACAGACAGCAAACGTGACTCTACAGTATTGATGTAGAAGGAAAATAAGAATGCTTGTATCTATTTAATGTCACATGGAAATGTTAAAATAACCTTACACAAAAGAGTAAGAGATATTCATCTTCAAAATATCTCCATATGAGAGGACTATCCTAATTCAGGCATTTGGAAATCACATTTAGTGTCAATAGAGAGAAAAAGACCTGCAGGGAGATGTACATATTACCCACAATAAGGCAAATGTAAAACTAAGTATAAGTGCAGCCCGAGCTATTAGCTCCACAACAGATACCTGACTTTCACATACTTAAAGCCATGTGCAATAAACCCACCCACCCTCTTGGTGACTGTGGTTTTGGGGTACAATGCCCACATCCCACAAGACACTGCAGGGCATCATCACTGGGGACACATCTCTTGAGATTCAAGACAGCTCGGTCCCATATGCCCAAGAAGAAGCTCAGTTCTTTCACTATAATATGAAAACCAGCAGAGAACAGCTGTGCCTTAATACCTTTTGCAGACTAGAAGTGGTTGCCGAAGCAATTTCAGCTACGTCAGACCTATGGGATTCCCCACAGAAAAAGAACTGATTTGCTCCAAGTTCAAGAAACTCAGCTCTGTGACTCAGGGTGAGGAAGGCCGTCCCCCTGCTGATTTTATGGTGTGGCAATAAGAAAGGCAAACAATGAATCAATGGGGAAATCCTGCCAGTGATCACAACAGGTTGGAGTCAGCAGGCTTGGGGCCCTCCTTCCTCATGCTGCCTCCTTGCATGGCCCAGGTCATGAAAACTAGCACAAAAAGAGAATAGCAGACAGGTCTGGGATCTACCATCTTCTGGGCCTCAAGAAACTTCTTTCTTCCATCTCTCCATGTTGTTTCTTCCTCAAAGTGCTTGTTCTCATTCAGTCTCCCAGCACTGCGGCTTCACTCTGCCCAGAATAGTTAACCACAGCTTTCACTACAGCCTGTCAAGGTGATTAAAATTCAACAGCTGTCAAGTTTATCAAGCTTCAGGGAGCAAATGCCCTCACTTCCCTTCCAGCTAGGAGACCGTTCTGTTCCCCACTCCAGGCTTTGTTCACCTTGATGGGCAGCAGGTCACTCACCCCCAGCAAGGCACAAGCTTATCCAGGGGGAAACGCTGTGCTCTGGTTTCATGAACAGGTTGGTCCTTATAGAAACTAAACCACGCTGTGATTTCATACAGATGTGTTTCTAAGAGGCTAAAATAATCCTTTACTTATTAATACAGGCTGTTTATTAAGCCTTTGAGTTTTCCTCCTGGAAGACATTATATATTAGGGCCCAGATTTTAACATGTAGGTGGACTCCCAAGTCTTGTTGCCATGAAGCTGGATTGAAGCTGCTCTGAGATACTCCACCAAGAGCCCTGGGGCACACCTCTTAGGAGAGGCTGAGGGACTCAGGCTTGAAGGTCAAGGTGAAAGAGTGAAAAGGTGAAAAAGGGGAGGCTGACAGGCAGCCCAATTGCTGCCTATAGCTAATTGGAAAGGCAGCTGCAAAGTTAATGATAGAGATAGAGCCAGATGCTGTAATAAGGGGCAGCTGCCACAGGCTGTGGCTTGGGAGGTGCAGGCTGAACAACAGGATAGAAAGAATTGCCTCTAGAAAGGTACTACAGCACTGGAACAGGTTGTTGGGAAGTGATTAATGATGAAATGTAGAGGCGACTCAAGGCTCACCTGGATGAAACCATAGCTAAGCCGGTCTAGAGCTGACAGCATGCAAACACAAAGTTGAATTAGAGACCTCCAGCTAATGTTTCCACCTAATATCTCTGTGATCCTGTGTCAAACATAGCTATTGTTTTCTCCTACCCTTCCCCATCCTGACACATACATTTGAAAAACTGTGGCAATGCGATAGATGGCCAGATTCCCTGGTCTTGTATCTTCAGGTCTTTCTACATCCCCAAACCCATAAATACAAAACTAAATAGACATCACATACCTCAGAGAGCCAAGAGAAGGGCACATTTCCAGATACGGTGTTGAGAGTCCCCTGGGGGATAGATGAGGCTCCATCAGCTCATTTCCTCCCACGAGAGAATGATGATCTCCCACAGTCACTGCAGCCACCCAGTTCCTCTGGTAATCCTTCAAAATCACCTCCCCGTGGGAACTGTGCTTCCACCTTCTGGGAGCCCCAGGTTGGTTCTCTGTGCCATAAACAAACTGTGTTACTGCACATTAATTACGTGGAGGATAATTAGCAGTTGTGTCGACAAGTTCCAGTTTGGTGTCTGGCTCACTCTGTATGGAAATTAGGTTGTTGGTTGTGGGCGGAAATACGTCTGATCAAGCTCCAGAGGAAGAACTCCATTACTAATTAGAAAGAGCAAACCCTTTGCTCAGGGGTTGTGCCTTGGGTTGTCTCTGCTGGATTTGGGATACTCCATGGATGTGGCACAGCAAGAAGAAACAGCTGTCCACGGTGGGCAGTCCTGAACTTCACTTCACCTCTGAAGACGTCGACTCAAGTTGCTCATTGCTCTCTGCCCGGAGGCACAAAGGATGTGATAATGCTGCATGGTATGAGGGTGGCAGATCCTGCCACAGAGCCAGCATCATCTTCTGTTAAGAGATGGGAGCAGTGATCTGGAAAAAAAGCCCTTGGAGATGCTGAAGCTGCCAAGTGAGCTCTTGTTCCTGATCTTAATTGCGTGTTCTGTCGTTTTACATTTTTGTGACTTTCTTGCCATTACTCAAAATCCAGACTTCTAAATAAACAGACCCTTCATTCATAAATCTTGCTCGGTGCTCACATATATTGATTCCTATTTAACACTTAACTTATGGGAAGGTGATAAAACCAGCGGGCATTAAGTACTAAAATGCAATTAGGAGGTTGGTTTTAGGACTTCATTCAACACATTTATCAAGTTTAAGGTAGGATCTACGTTTAACAGTGAATGAGCAAACAGCCTGCTATTCCCAGCTGGGGCATGATGGTTTAATTATGGTAGACAGGGAGCATGAGCCAATCACTTAAGGTAGGTACATGTGGTGAGAAGTCAGCATAAGACTCCTTCATTTTGATTGACTGTGACATAAGTTGTTGATGTTTTCCAGCTGCAATTCTTGGTTTGTGACTACAGCAAAGTTTGTGACTACATTTCATATCCAGAAAATCTGTTCACTACTACCTGCTGTCTAAAATTTGAGCCCAGAATATAATCTGAGGACCAATGGGAAGACAGGGAGGCTCAGTGCTGCATCACAATGTGTGTATGAAGAAACCAGATAGGGATCAATCCTCACCAGGAACATTCCTCAATCACACTTAATTCACAACAAACTGTCCCTCAGCGCCAAGCTAAGAGAGGCAAACGATTGCAATAACCATCACAACAGCTGACCCTGCCCAAATGACACGGACTCCCAGGTTTGCTTCCAGACTGTTGATTGTTGGAAAGAATTTGTCTTGCTGAAGATATTATTGAAATATTAATGCATGTTTCCACAGCATAGCATCGTAGAATTGTTGGAGCTGGAAGGGATCATGAAAGGTCACCTAGCCCAACTCAACAGTGGTCACAGACACCCACAGCTCAATCAGCATGCTTAGAACCCCGTCCAGCCTGACCTTGGATATCTCCAGGTCATACCAGGCAGGTGGAACTGTGCTATGAAAACACTTATTTCTCTCCAATGGCTACAAGGAAACAGGGTGACAAGCTCTGATTTACACCTCTAAGGCTACATGAGATGAGCCTCATCTTTATACATGTGACACCTATTTTGTATTACTTAACTTGCCAAAGCATAATAAAAAATACAAAAGTTACCCTTTGCCAAAGTTGCTTCCTCATGGACAGACCTCGACGCAAACAGCCCCTCCTCATTAATTCTTATGACATAGGCATGTCAATACAACAGGAATTTCAGAGGAACCAGGAAATGGGAAAGTTTGCAACACACCAGGAGAACCTGTTACACTCACAGCATCTTTCCTGTGTCATCAGTCACAAGGATGTGACTTGAGAACACAGCAGGAAAATAATCCATGTGGTCTTTCCAACCATAATGATTCACAATTCTATGCTGTTCAGTCTTCATCTTCCTAGATCTAACTGCTTGAAAACCCTGTAGAGATTTATTTTTCTTATCTCTTGGCATGGTTGGCTGAGTTTAGAGTAGTGCTCTGCAGGTTATTTGAGTCCAAAATTGCTGTTAGCACCAAAAAAATCACCCAGCATGCAGGTGGCTTCATGATTGTCTAGCTATGGGCTGGATGCAAATTTGAGGTGCTTGGGAAGTGAAGTCAGGAGCTGTTTGTGCAAGTGACTCGTGCTGCTGCTCTGAGTTAGGCCTGCTGATAGGCACGAGAAGAGTGAGTCAAGAGCCAGCTAATGCTTGTGGCTGAATTTGCCCTTGTGATGCAGCCTTGCTTTGTAACACTCCGCTTTCAAACCAAATCGTTGGCCTCAGTGGGCTGAGCCCAAGACTTCCAGCAATGCTCCCTTTTTGCCCTGGGTATCTGCTTGAGGTGCCACCTCTCTGGATGTGGTCACTGCCAAAAGGATGCATAAGAAAACCCTGTGTTTCAGCTCCGTGGATGTAGAATTCAGTATCTATTTCCATTTTATGCATGCACAGAACAAGTTTACTATAAATACGAACCTGTGTCCATAATAGGCAAGTGGGGAAATTTGAAATGGGTATTTCCAAGAGTATGTCAACAAGATATGGTGAGTCACAAACTGCGGTAAGATAAACTCAGCATTTCCTTTGTTTTGTGGGTTTCTGCATTGACACAGTCTTGAAAGTGTTACACATGGGCAGCACCCATCTTTGCAAGTAGGAGAGAGGAATGGGAACACTGAAGGCTGACAGGTCTGCAAGTCTTACTTGAGCAGGGTGAGAAAGTGAGCCAGAACAGCAAGCAAATTCCTCAGGGGTGAATGGAGATTTTCCCCAAACATGAGTCCAGCAGGAAAACACATAAACCTGCAGGCAGCCAGACCAGGAGTTTCATCTCAGCTGGTTCTTTGATGACTTTTCTGAGATGAAGCTGCTTCCCTAGAACACAAAATCCACAACTTAGGGCTGAGCACCAGGGCCTGTATCTCAGTAGGGCATATTTGCAAGGGCAAAGAATAGTTGGAATGACCACTAAGATCATCCAATCCAACCATCAACCCATTCCCACCATGCCCACTAACCATGTCCCTCAGTGCCACATCTGCCCTTTTCTTCAAAGGCATGGTGACTTTATCACTTCCCTGGGTAGCCTGTTCCAACATCTCAACTTGAGGGTACTAAACCTGTGGGTATTGTTTTAGGTATTTCTGCATCTTTAGCCCTTGGAGCTGAACCATACCTTGTTGCCCTCCCTGGATCTCAGGGTCACCACAGTAGAAAACATGGATTCACCAGATTGAGTACAGAGTATCACATCTGGGCAAAGGAAGAATAAATGTCACCACCAGCTTCTGGGATTGATAAACCCTAAATCAGAAGGTCCTCAGCCTCACAGGGGAGGTATTGGAGGCAAAATGATGGGCCTGAATTGAGCAATGTCAGCACTCACAGACACTGTGAAGTCTGTGATGGAAATGGCTTCGAGCATCTTGATCTAACACCGATGTCAGACTTGCTGTGAGTAGAATTTTGGACTGTTCAGAGCTCCCTTCCAACCTCAGACTTCCCATGATAATCATTCTTCTTCTTGCCCTGGCTTTGCAAGACATTGTAGTACAAGTGTAGTTTCAGAGTATGGATGCTGACCCCAGAGGAGCAATGAAAGAGAAGGCTGATGTTGAATTTACCAACTACATCTCCTTTTTCCCCTCCTCTTTTTATTCATTTATTTATTCATCAACTCTGTATCTGTTTGCAAGGAAGTCTGTATTATAAAATTATTCATGGCCACAGAGTGCTGTAGCACCCAAATGAGGTAGGATGGAAGCAGTCAGCATGTCAAGCCCAATCTCGAATGGACTCGAGTAGGGATATGAGAAAGTCTTACTGAGAACAAAACCAAAATACAGGAAAACAAAGGTAAATCCGGAACAATCAGAACTAATACCACATTTAGAGCTCATCTTTGATAGCTTCATTCTTGTTTTGAAGACAGCTGCAGACCTAAATCATAGGAATCATCACAAGATGCACTGACTGATATTGTTTGGTTTTCTTGGTGGTAAGGTGGATTTCTGATAAATGCAGAGCTGTTACCATCAGCCCCCAATGTGCATCCTGGGAGGTTTGCCACAGGAAATACAACACCGAGTGTGACTTGTTCTTTCTGTACCGTTTTTATACTGATTCCTAAATCTTCTCCACAGACACTAATGGATGCATTACTGGGAAAACATGTTGTGGGTAGGAGCACAAACTTGTCATCAAAATCCATGCATTTGTTTGAGGTAAATCTTTCAAAACATAATTCTACCAAGGATTAAAACAGGTAACACCCCTCTTTATTGTTACCTAGGGCAACTGCTCAGCCTGATTTATTCCATTACAGAGTTGATCTTTGCTGCACATCACTGGTGCCCTGCAGCTATTTGGATATTATTTGTCAGTGCTTATAACATGAAGTCTTATGTTCGTACAAGATTCTTTATCCGTGTGTCATGCTCTATGTTGAACTTTTGTTTTGCTCTTGGAAACCACTCTAACATTCAGAAGAGCTAATAGGAGAATGGACTTAATGATATTATTTGCTCTCAATCTGCTCCTCCATGCTCTGAATTACACTGTCATCCAGCATCCATTCAGGCAGCTCATATAGGTAGCCTTTAAAAGGCTACACGTTATTTATTCTCGGTCATCCAAACAAACTGGCCTGCAGGAACAATTTGTCCCCAGAGATAAGAAAAGAACATTTACGAATGACAGGTAAAAACTGATAGCTTTCTGCTTTCTCCATCAATTACAAATTAACCTCCAGGTAGAAGATTATCTTCCATGCAAGTTACAAACATTGCAATTAGTGTTTTAGGTTTCGTTATGGCAATAAGGCTAGATATCACTATTGATAAAATCGGGAGGAAAAGTAATATGGAGGTTACCTTATCTGCCTCCTGCCCAGTGATGCTCAAGGAAATACACACACAGACTCCAGGCTTCCTTGTTTCCTGACAATGTTGTTGAACAGTCCAGGAGTTGGACTCGATGACCAGAAGTTGGACTCAATGATCCTTATGGTTTCCTTCCAACTTGGGATATCCAACGATTTTAACCAAAAGCCATCCTGGAAGCCCAGCCATCCCACCACCCCATCTAGAAAGCTGCCAGACCATCAACCATCTGTATCAGCAACCAAACACTGGGCAACGGGATTTTACATTAAAAAAAAAGTGACTGTTTTTTAACAGTGCATTTCACTCCATCCCATCCAGGGCACTCTGAGGATGTCAGCACGGAGGAGGGCATCCTGCCCTGTGCATGCTCTGCACAATGCTCAGACTATGCACCGCAGAAGGGGCTTTCCCTAGGAAGCGCGGTTTCTCTACCCCGCATTATAAGAGGGAAAGCAAGACAGGGAGGTTTTTTGGTCATCCTTTTAGGAGAAGGAAAGCTGTCCTGATCGGTGTCAGCAGCCCCAGTGCAGGAAGTGGGCTGTTTGCAGTGTGTGCTAGATCTGTTCTATCGCATGTAGGAAGTGGTGTAGCACTTCCCTGTGCACAGCAGTTACCAACACCGCAGCACCTCGGTTTCAAGTTGGGGACCAGCAAACTCGGCAGTTTGAAACCTTACCCCAAAGCTGAAAAGTTCTTTGAACTGAACTAGAGAAGTTGGTGAGAGCTGAACTGTAACTGAGGTTCTGCTGGCACAACACAATGGTGTTTGCTGAATTGCAAACACAGGGGAAATGCTTTATGAGAAATATCAGACCTGGTTCTTCTTTGGTTTGACTCCATTGTTTTGAAGAGCAGCCAGTTTATGGTTGCAGACTCCTTAATCCTCTGCCTTGGCCTCCCTACCTGGATACGACCAACACAAAGCACTGAGAGCTTCTGAGTGAACCAAAGAGCATAGCAGATGGACCTGGAAAGGACTCTTAGCCCATCACCAGCCTTCATAAACATTTAGCATAAAGTATGCCATTCCTGGCAGCTGCATGGCCCATCTCCTCATAACAATTTACTTAGTGTAGATTTTACTTTATTCCACTGCATGCCCAGGCAATGCATGCCTACCAGCATGACTGGCTGCCCTGACTGCTGGGAGTTTTACCTAATGTAAACCCTAAATACCCCTGCAGTGACAGTTGCTGAAAGGTTGATTTAATGCTCGGTGCACCAACAGGTTGGATAGAAGGAAAAACTTCTTCTCTGAAAGGGTGGTCAAGTACTGGCACAGGCTGCCCAGGGAGGTGGAGGAGCTGCCATCCTTGGAGGTGTTCAAGAAACATGGAGATGTGGCGCTGAGGGATGTGGTTAGTGGGCATGGTGGGGATGAGTTGACACTTGGACTGGATGATTTTAGAGGTCTTTTCCAACCTTAATGGTTCCATGATTCTATGGTTCTAACTCATAAAAGGGGAGTTTTTCATCTTCTCTGTGCCACAAGCTGCAATTCCAGACAACTCCACAGTTATATAGTTGAAAGTATCTCAGAGAATCATAGAATGGCCTGGGTTGAAAAGGACCACAGTGACCATTCAGTTTCAACCCCCCTGCTATGTGCAGGATTGCCAACCACCAGAGCCGCATCCATCCTGGCCTTGAATGCCTCCAGGGATGGGGCATCCACAACTTCCTTGAGCAACCTGTTCCAGTGTGTCACCACTTGAAATATATTTCACCACTGAAAATATATTTTACGTGAGACAGGAAACAGGGGAAAAATATACAATTTCCCTCTTTCTTTTAGGTCCCAAGCACTGTTTTTTCTCTTTATTAATAATTTATTAATAATCGTTATTCTTTAAGAAGTGTATTCTTTGGAAGAGCTTTGCAACTCAGATTTGCAGTTGCTTGTAGCTGAACACAAGTTAGCCTGTGTGCTTAACTTCTTTCTCAGTTTTAAATAAATGATAATGAGAGATCACAAGAACAGAGTGCCCCAAACTGAAGGAAAGAAAAATCATTACAGGCAGAGCGAATCTCAAATTCTTCATTGACCTCAGCCTCAGGAGGTGGCACGCAGAAAGTAGAAAATAGGTCAGCTTCAAAAATATGGGCCTCAGAGAATACACGGAGCATGCTGAGGCTAAATCAGAATGCCCAAATCATGCAACTAAACAGATCTGGGGCAATGGAAAATCCCTTCTTACGTGCACTGACCGTCATAATATGACCCAGAGGAACTTTAATCTGCTGCAAAGCGCAGAGGGGAGGTTACTGATGGATGACACCACAAAGCTGAAAGAACCCAGAAGCAGGAGGTGCCTTCAGTTTGGTTGAGTCCCAAGTACTTTTCTGGGATGTTTAAAAATGACACTACAAGTTATGTCGAGGAGCTTGAGCAGCATGGGAAGATGCTCTCAGGTAAATAAAAGGGAAAAGTCATGATCTTTTAAGAAAGGATTGGAAGGGCAAGATGAATCCTGGCAATTGTAGACTAGAACAAACCTCATTTCACTTCAGAACAACTTCTGTGACCAACTGTCTACAAGCATCTGTAGTGGGAGATAGGTGTTTGTTAAGACCATGTTTTCTCAAATCAGTCTGATTTCCTTGAGACTTGGTGACAGGCCTTGTGAGTAAAGGAGATGCAGGAAACTTCACATCTCTTCTCCTCATAAAGATTTCAGATCCTGCCTCCCTTGACATTGTCTGAGAGCCAGGAAGGTGGTGCAATGCATTAGGATAGGTGCTGCATTGCATCCTGCAATGTCAACCCCATCCCACGCCCACAGCCAACAACAATCTGGTAAGGGCAGTACAATGGATAGGGAGGTTTCTCTTGCTGTAAAGGGTATTAGAACAGGCTCCCTCAGGAGGTAACAAGGTCTCTATTATGAGACATCTTTCAGGTAAACCATAAGCATAATTGCTTCTGGGTTTTAATTGGGAAATACGTGGGCTAACCTTTGAGGCCACCCCAGTGTCTTTTCAGTTGCCATCCCAACCCTGTAGATTTGGTCTTCAGCAGAGGGAAATGGTGATATGTCCTCCCCCAAGTCCTTCAGCTCAGTTGCAGCCCTCACAACAGCAGCGATGAAGACATTTCTTGCTGTTCCTGAGCCACTTGTGGAAGGACCAAAGGACAACTCTGGGTCAGCTGTCCCTTCTTTCTTTTTATTCAGTCTTTTAGGCATCTGGATCTGCCAGAGACACTAGTTCCTCGGGTCACCTTCCTTCTCTCTTCCTTGAACACAAAAGACTCAAGATCACAGAGGGTGAGCAAAATGTGTAGATGCATTCCATTATAGTCTTCCTTCAATCACCAATTCAGATGCCATAATGATTTCACTAGGTCACCTAACAAAAGATGCACTTGCAACTGAAGGTAGTAGAGGTATCTAACAGAGGTATTTGCTGGGATACAAGAGGAAAATAAATAGGATCTAACAAAAAGGGGCTGGCTATTTTAAGGAAGCTGTCAGCCAAGTCACCTACTTCAGGAACTCTGGAAGTGGCAACTCCTATAGTCAAAATACATCCTGAAAAGGGAGAAACAGACCAAGAGAAAAGCACTGAACTCAGAAGTCCCACAGAGGGAGACTTTCAGATCTATGTGACAAGCAGAACATGGTGACTCCTCTTTGTCGTGGGCCAGCACAGGCAGACTTGGGATCCTGCTGTGTTTTTGAAGAGAAGCTTAACTGCACCGCTTTCATTTCTAAACCCTTCCTGAGTGCTTGTATCAACTAAACGTCATTTAAATGAAAAGCAGTGATAAGAAAGGTGAACAACAAAAGGGAGGGCATGCGTGGGAGAGGAAGGCAGATGCGTTCTTGGGAGAACTAGTGAGGAAGAAGATGGGAAAGTGTTTGTACTCCAATATTCTGAGGAAATATAGCAGCAATATGAGTGATGCAGGAGCCACAGGCAAGGCCCTCAAAAAGAAGCTTTTAGAGAAGAAAGGAGTAGATGGTATGAATGAAGATCATGAAGACCCAGCCATTGGGAGAGAAAGCTTGCCTCCAGTGTACAGGGAGAGCTCAGGAATTATGTTTAGACTCACACACGTTTTTCTCCCCCTTAGGTGAACCTACTGAACAATGAGAATGGTTTAAGAGTGGATTAAACAAAGGTTTAATCACAGCTTGGATGCCCAGGCAAGATAGCATGTAAAACCCGTAATGCCTGAATTACGCATGACTCAACTTGGATGATGAGCAACATAACACTGTAGGACACACTGCGAAGCACTTAAGTGTGACCAAACTCATGCATGTCTACTAATATTCAGCATTCAGTTCTGGAGAGGTTGCAAGAGGTGGCAGCTCCTGCTCATTAGCACTTGCTATACACCTCCTGGATTTGTGGTCTGTGCACTCCATGATGATTATAGCTCCCTGGAACAGGGATCAGTTCATGTGTGATGGAGGTGTGGTTGAGAAGATGCTGAGATTTGAAGTTCAAAGCCCCACAGAAGAGCAGAAAGGAGGGAACCCACACAGCTCTGCAGGGGCTGAAATATGTGAAAGGGAAACTACTGCATCTGTGTTAAGTGGTTTCTTGCTCAGAGTTGGGGGAAACGTATGGTTGCAAGTTGTTTGCTGGGCAGAGGGTATTAGTCATGTTCATAGGGGGTGTCCCAGAGTTACTCTAGTGCCTGGTAGGACTTTCCCAGATACTCCAGGATTTGGGCTGAGCTCCCACATCTGAAACAGGAATGGAAGAGACTGATTTCTTTTCTGATTCCTGGAAAGCAAAAGGGGAAATTATTTCTCTTCTTTCATAGAGATAGACACTGCCCACGCACATCTTCTTGAGGGAAGGAAGCTTCTTTCCACATGACCCACAAACTGTCCAGAGATGAGGAAAATGAGGCATGACTTGGAACTATCGTCCTCAAAGCACCACAAATAGTTTATAGCGGGAAGCCACAGTCACACAAATTAAACCTATCCTGGCAGAAGGACTTGCAACAAGGGGTTTGCTGTGGATAACCCATCCCTGGAGGTGCTGAAGGACAAATTGGATGAGGTGCTAGGCAGTCTGATCTGGTTGGGGGTAACCCTGCCTACAGCATGGGGGTTGGAAGTAGATGATCTTTAAGGTCTTTTCCAACCCAAGCCATTCTATGATTCTGATTCTGTGATTCTATGTAATTCTATGATTCTATGATTCTGATTCAATGGTTTTACAGTACTATAACAGAGAAATGGGTGAGTGACCAACCTCATTATAACTCAGCACCCAGGGGAATTTTCCACTGTGCGATGGGGGATGCTTCTCTGAAGAAGAAGATTGACTTAACACCCTATGTGCCCTTCTAGGTGGTGACAAAGGTCTGGGATACTTGAGCTTACTCAGCAGGTTCACTTGTGTGTGCAGGAAGATGAAATTAGGCAGAAAGTATTTTTCAAACAGGTGATCCCTCTCAGCATATAATATATATATAATATATAACAGGTGATCCCTCTCAGCATTATCTCAGAAGGATTCAGGCTCTGATTTCTTGACAGATTGTTGATGTCCAATGGCTAACAGAAATCCCAACAGAAAATATTAGCCTTGGCAGGGTAGAAGGGAAGGAATTTTCCCTCCAGTGTTCTAAGCTATGAAGAGCTTTAGTTATGCACAGGAAACTTGACGACTGAGAGCGTGTTGGGTTATCAGCATGGCTGCTTACAGTGAGAAAGTGAAAAGCAGAAGCTGAGAAGGTCACACAAACCATTTCTCACCCTCAAGAGTGAAAGGACAGCACATTCTTCTATTATATTGACATCCCTTTGCAGTCAGGGGTTGAGAGCACGTATCAAGCCCAGCCATGGTCCTGCCTGCTATAGGATGGTGGCTGGAGGCTGCCCCAAATCTGTAATCCCTCTCCATGGAGAACTGCAAAGAAATTCCTGTGTGGGAGATGTGGAGGGAAGTAGATGAAGACCCCCTATTTCCTGGAGGAAGAGGGTGAATCAGAAGGTGTGTATGAACCTCACAGTTACCAGCACAAACGAGTAGCGCTTGAAAAAGTAGCAACTGCAGCTCTTTATCTGAAAAGAAAAAAAGGAAAGGCCTGTTGGAATGACTCTCCTATCTTTTCCCCTGTGTAAAACTGATGTCTGAGCAGACATGGTGTCAAAGCGGAGCTATCAAGCACTTTGTAGCACAGTTCTGGCTAAGTGATGTATCTCCCCATCCCTTCACATCTTCTCAACTTTGTTCAGCCATGGTCAGCAGGAGGTGAGGGCAGGAACAAGATACAGGCATCCTGACACAGCAGAAAATATAAAAAGCCTTCATGTAGCTCTCGCAGCTGTCTGTAAAACAAACCTCATTTACATTTCATTGCTTGGATTAATGCATGCTCACATTTCAATTCAGAGCCGCTGCTGCAAGTCACAGTCCCAGCAGCGAAACAAAACAGCAGAGCCGAACATGCGAAGGCAGGATGTGTAGTTCTGCTGCTAAAAGGGAGTCCAAAAACCTAATGCAAAAGGGAAAAAAAAAAAAAGGAAAAAGAAATTAAAAAGAAAATAAGAAAAGATAAGAAAAAAGAGAGGAGAGGAGAGGAGAGGAGAGGAGAGGAGAGGAGAGGAGAGGAGAGGAGAGGAGAGGAGAGGAGAGGAGAGGAGAGGAGAGGAGAGGAGAGGAGAGGAGAGGAGAGGAGAGGAGAGGAGAGGAGAGGAGAGGAGAGGAGAGGAGAGGAGAGGAGAGGAGAGGAGAGGAGAGGAGAGGAGAGGAGAGGAGAGGAGAGGAGGAAAAGGAAAAGGAAAAGGAAAAAGGGAAAAGGGAAAAGGGAAAAGGGAAAGAGGAGGGGAGGGAAAAGAAGATCACTGTCCAAGTACTTGAACTCTGGTAGCTTGGGATTTTGTCCACTGCCTGGGGAACCTGTTCCATGCCGCCACCCTCTGGTGCAGAACCTCCAGCCATGCAGCTTGGAGAAATCTGCATGGGTGGGAATAAAGAAGGTGAGAATGAGGTGGTTTCAATTCATGATTCTTCTTCGGGACAAAACTGCAGCCCTTGGGCAGCCCTTGTGATCTGTCCCTCAGCATGGGACTCTGCAAAACCAGTTATTTAATCCGCTCATTCTCAAAGAGCAGAAGGATTCAGACACCTCTTTCCGGAAAAAAAAAAAAAAAAAAAAAAAAGTCTGAAAGAAAAAAAGGAAGAAGTAAAAAGAAAAAAAAATGGAGAAAAGAAAGAAGAAAAAAAAGAAAAAAAAAAAGAAAAAAAAAAAAAAGCAGTGCCACTTGTTTTTGCTGCAGGAAGTTCTCACTAACGAAGAGAAAACAAAGTTCCTTGTAAAAACAAAGCCTTCATTAGCACTTCTTGTTCTTAGATCACCATTGGAGCCATCTCACCATCTCATCCTTTTTTTCCTGCCTGTGAACTGCATTGGACAAAACTCCCCAGCTGCAAGGCCCTTCTCTGATAATAATAACGATGCGTTTTGCCTCTTCCTTGCCCTCCTGAGGTTGTTTTTTTCTCAAACAGGATCTCCCTCCACACTCAAATCACTTCTGCTGGCACTAATTCTAAGCTGTTTGAATTAACATTCTAACAACAGCCAATGTTTTATCTACTGATCCCAAAACACCATTTACTGGCAGACAAACAAACCCTATTTCCTCACCATAATGGTGTTCCACATGCCATGAACCTGCTCCATACCTTCTTTGCTGGTGATATTCCTTCTCTGTGCTCACAGTTTTACTGCTCTCCCAACTATTCCTTCTTTGTACAGTTACAAGTGCTACCAGAAGGATCCAATCTGGCTGTATTGATGCAAACTCACCACCACGGGCTAAAGGCGCTTGGGATCTCTCTAAGCTCTTCCCACCCATGGATCACTGCTGTCAGCCCAACAAATAAGCATCAAGCCCCAGCCACAGCACTGCATGGTTCTGCTTCATCCCAACGAGCTGAGCAAACATTGGTAGTGTGGCTCTGGCATTAAACAGCAAGAGTAAGACCTGGAGGTATAAAACTCCAAATTACTACTATTTATATAAGAGCACGACAGAATTAAGACATCTGTCAGTACAACACTTAACCCAGCAATACAGACATGGTGCACGGGAATAATTTCATCTGTGGCTTCCCACAGAGTCGCCCTCAGATGCATCTTGCCCTGAGGTTTGCACAGCCCTTTGCAAACCTTCTTCCCCATCCCCTGGTGAGGAATCATTGCAATTTCCCATGAGTGAGATCCTCTGGAATCACCTCACTAACAAAATGCCCTGAAATTTCTCTGCAGGAGAGACAGGATTGAGAAAAACAGCACATTCACCTCTATTCTATCAGGTTGGCAGAGAGCTACAGTCTTGTGCCGGCCAAAGCAGCAAGCCCTGGCATTTCTGATCTGCGCTACCTGCTAGGAAAGAATTGAGATGATTGAAGCTTGTACCGACATGGGCAGGGCTGTGGCAGCAAGATTTGTTATTGAACTAAACTCCTGGCAGCCGCTGGTAAGTTGATTTTGCATCAAAAAACCACTTGGAAGGAGGAAAGGCAACTGGAAAACATCATAGGATACACTTATTTTGAAGTGAAATGTCAGACTGGACCAGGCTCCAAGCAACCTGATCTAGCTGTAGATGCCCCCAGTCGCTGCAGGGGTTGGGCTAAATGACCTGTAAGGGTCCCTTCCAACTGTAAGGACTCTATGATTCCATGATCCTAGGAAATCATCCCAATCTGTAGCTGAATAACACTCAGCATTAGATTTCCCCAGAGATGTGGATGGGCCTAAAGGTGGGCCGCATCCAAGCCAGACCCAAGGAAGAACTCAGTATCTCAGTGGATACAAAGGAAGAGGAGAATCCTCTGAATATCCAGCATCCCACAAATCCACATCAAGGGTTAATACTCTGGAAAACAAACTGCCCCCAAAAGCATTGGGCATCTCCTCTGCAGAACCAGTGATGCCCAAAGACCCCATTCAACCCCAGCAGGCAGGATCTCCCACCACAAGGTGTCACAGACTCATAGAATCCCACTGGAGGACGTGGTCCAGCGTCATTTCAGCTGCACCATTTCCCCATGGCTTTCATTCAACACCCTTCACTGGAGCTCTGCCCAGTTCACAGTGAGAAACGTGATTCCTTATCTCAAAAGAAGGTGACATAGGTGGGTGCTTCTGCTCACCGTCACCACCACTGCCTGCCCTGGAGTAGTCACATTGATGCTGGAGCAGCTCTGTGCACACGGTTCTGCTTCCCTCTAGTGACAACATGGCCTCACATCAGCACAGGATGATGGCAGAGCTTCATCTGGTGAAAGGACTGCTTTCTCCTATGATCTGAGATGTGGACTCAGGGTAGGAGCCCTCTTTGCATGCACAAAGGACATGGGATGGAAGCATCTCCTTCCCCATTGAGATGTGTACGGCTTCATATGGGAGATTTTGTGTTCCCAGGTGTAATCTACATTTCTCTGTCCACGTCCTCTTCCCATGTCTGTTCATGCACGTTGCTGACATGCTCGTGTCCCTTGAGGAGGGCGATCCAGGAGGGAGGAGCTGTGCAGAAGACAGCTGGTGGGAGCTGTAACCCCCCTCACACATAACATATGACACACAAAGAGAGTCCTTTGACCATTTATGCTCATATTCATCACCTGCTTTTCCTACAACTGCATCGTGGAGTAGATGTAAGACGGGTTAGGATGAAGCACAGAAAGCTTGCCTGGTGGTCTGAGCACTCAGCTGGGAGAAGGCATTCTCCAATTCCTTCTTTTTTGGTAGAACACCCAAAACTCATTTCCAAATCACAGTTAATTGCTTTTTAAGCAATGCACACCTCCCCTAGGGTACCCCAGAGCAGTGAGGTCCCATTAGCAAACAACTCCACAATATACTTTCAGCAAGATGCAATCCCTGCAATGTCTCTCCCTAAGATTTCTACCCTAAAGCTTCTATGCATGACGTATTCTTCTAAAGAAACCTCTCCCTCCTTCATTTTCCTTGGCTATCCTCCTCACTTTACATTATGCGTCCACTGCTGTAGTATCAAGGCTGCCACTCAAGGAGATTTGAATGCAATTTCTATCAATTTTTGTCTTCCTCCAAGGCTCTTCACTAAAGTGCCAACCACGATCCAAGCGTACACTGGCTTTGCTCCCGATGCCTACACTGTGAGGCCCCCACCACGGATTGCTCACTGCTGACTTATCTGCTTGCTTAGATCTGCTCCCTGAGCATTTATCCAGCAGGAGTCAACTTCCCTTGGCCACAGAATTGAATGTTTCTGTCTCCACTGAGTTTTCTGCCTCATCACAGCCTTGTTTCGGGAAAAGGGGGCTTTTCAGGGAGGTGATTCACTGCTCTGTGGATTTTCCTGCATATTCAATCCCTTGGCTTGAATGCTGCTTTTTGTAGTCCAGGGCATGCTCTGTCCTCTCCTTGTGTTGCTGCTTCCCCGATTCACCCATCCCTCAGAGCAAACTGATTCACTGTAGAGGTTTATTTTTGGCTTCCAGCTGTTGCTCTCCTCACAGCTGTGCATCCCTCCCCATCCCCTGATGCCATCTCTCTCCTCCAGATTTTCCTCCTGATGCTTCTGACCACATCCCTCCATCCTCCTTCCCTACCTTCTCTGTGCAATGCTGACTATTTTAAGGAGCCCCACTTGCACATATTTACATGCTGGTTAGCTCTCAGTAGCCCTTCCTCTTTTTATTTTCTCTCTTGAGTTCTGTTTGCTTCATGTTTGGAAGGGATAAAAAAAAACAGTAGCCACGATTTAACAGATCTTTAAATCATATAACAACTTCAGCACTGTATGCATAAGGTTTCCAGAATGGCTTTTGACCATCCTGCTCAGGAAATAACCCCAGTGCAGCTAAAGGAGCTGATGTCTGCAAGGGGGTGAAATCAGTGCAGCTGCAGGGTTGGGGAGGGGGGGGGGGGGGGGGGAAGGGGGAAGAGGGGGAGGATTTCAGCAGCCTGATGTCAACAGCAGCTTCTACAGCCAAAACGTGGGTCTGAAAACCCCCAGTTCAGCTGTTATTTAATCCCAGAGGTATCTCAGTTCTGCAGATGCCATTAGTGTGATGGTGTTGCTCACTATGCTGAGGGCCATGCTATGGGCAATGCTGGGGAACTACTGAAACCTTCAGCTCCCGGCAAGTCAAGCCTTCCTGGATTCACAGATGCATGCAGTGTCTTCCCCCTTGTCTCAGCCTATGGGTTTAGGTAATGGAATGCCCACCACAAAGCACAGTCTGAGAGCCAAACCAGGACTGAGGTCCCCAGAGGAACCTGGGCACAGGACTTGTTTAATGGGCAGAGGTTAACTCCTGGCTAACACACAGAGCCTGGATTTCCCCCTCTGAGAGATATTTTTTCTGGTCTTTTCTTGCTCCTGGGGCTCTTCTTTGAAATTGTTCCAATTTTCTAGCCTCCTTTCTGCAGTGCAGACCCCAGACCTGGGCGCAGCATCCCTGTGTCTCTCACTATGCACTCCACCTGCTCCAGCTGACACCCACCTCTCCAAGGCACCCGTCCTTAGTTTGAGAGTTGCCTGGGTCCCCTATGCAGATGATCATTGGCTCGAACTCCATGTGCTTTGGGGATATTTCAGTTCCTGGGTCAGGATGTTCCAGCATCCCAGTCTGTGCCAATATGGAACTGGATGATTTTTGAGGTCCCTTCCAACCCAAGTCATTCACCCTGATAGTTTTGGCAAATCTCGGATAGGCATCACTTCCAAATACATGATTTTATTCTACATTCATTTTACTGCCCTGCAAAACACGGGTTTTCTAATCTGCACACACCAGGCATCTGCATCACCCACAGCAATGAACTTTTTTCCCCCCATCTCACTCTCTAACAGGCTCTCTCATGATTTCAGTTCCTTCTGGGGCTGCATTAGGAGCACAGAGTTGACCCAAGAGGACACTACTAAACATTCAGCATTCTGTAGATAGATTTGTGATAGGTTTAATACAGGCCACGATGTTCACAGCCTTTCCATGGGTATATTATGCAGGGCTAAGCAGAACATCCTTTTGGAAACCTGATTAGGTAACAGAATACGCTCTCTCTTTCAGGATCTCATAAAAACAAACTCCACCACCTTAGTTCGACAGAAGCAGTTTGGCTTCCAGCAGGCTTTGCCACAAGGCACTGATTACATCACCTTCCACTTTACTTGAATTAGCTCTGCTGAAAATCTTGCACGGCTGTTTTTTCTCCACTAGGTTGCAGCATTAACTTTTCTATTGTTGTCAAGCCTAGCAAGCAGGCCCTTTTTCAGTAGGCCACCCTCCCTCTGTGCCCGGTTGACCCACGAAAGGCTCTGAAGCCCTGAAGAATTAGATGAAGGACTACAACAACTTCCCCATCACACCCCTTCTTCCATACAGCTCTTTCCCTGGTGCCGGCAGTGATGACCGTCAGGTTGTTCCTGTTGATTTTCAGATTTATACTCAATTTTCCATCATGATGGTTCACTGATCTCATTATATTTAAGGTCATATCAAACAGTTTAAAGTCCACGGTGACACTAAGGATTTTAAGATGCATGTTACGTCACCACTGGGACACTAATGGGAAGCTAATTGTGGTCCATCACTGCTTGGCCACAAAGCCACTCACAGTTTGAAGCAGGGCTGGAGGATCATCAGTACCCCTGCAAAACTGCATGTGGACAAACTGGGCTGTAGGATGGTTTCTAGAAAGAACAATGTGAGTCATGTTTCCACCTCCTTCTCCTGGGCACCCTTAAGAGCTCTGCCCTGCTCCCTTGTGTTTTTACTTGCCTAAAGCTGCCTGAAGCAGGAGTCACAGCTGTGATGTGAATGCATGGTGGCACTTCCAGGCAGGATGTGATACAGAAACCAGGCATCCAGGTACCAACACTCACCATGGGCACAAGGGGAGGTGCTGAGGCACTGGCTCAGGCTGCTCAGAGAAGTTGTGGATGGCCCATCTCTGGAGATGTTCAAGGCCTGACTGGGTGTAGCTCTGACCTAATCTCATCCGGTGGATGGCAACCCTGCTCACAGCAGGGCATTGGAACTGGATGACCTTCAAGATTCCTTCCTACCCAAGTCATTCTATGACTCAGGATGTGGGCACCCTGATAATTTTGGCAACTACCTTGATAGGCACCATTCCCAAACACGTGCCTCCAAGATGGACTTTTTGAGAAGAGAAAGGGAATGCTTAGACCTGCATAGAGCCAGAAGGTGTCGACTGCAAACGATGGATGCTCCACCTGCGGCTCTGTTTTCAGTGGAGCTGAGCAGGGTTTGGAATGAAGGAGGAAGTTCTTGCTACGACCACGTGGTGCACACGGTGGGGAGAATCCAGGGGCAGCAGGGTGCAGATGGGATGGAGAGAATGGGGTGGTAGAGGGTAATTTCTTGAGATTAAAGCCAAGCAATTACAGGCAGCAATAGCTCTTCTGAAGCCATAGTTTCAGATGCAAACATGGAAGGATGGAGAGTGCAAGAGGTTTCCCAAGGGCTTTTAGGTGTATCTGCATATTCTGGCTTTATCTTTTTGCGTCTGGATGCTGAAAACACATGGCTGGTGAGGGGCATTCCACAGCTGCTTTGTGGGGTTTTGCCCGTGACAACCTCAATCCCACTGTAGGAAGCAGGGCTGTGCCGCACAGGGGAGGCGGTGATGAGCTAATTCCTGGCTGTGAACATTCCAAGGGTGGTTACAGATCTGCAGCCAAACTCCATTCCTCAGTGCCAGAGCACAGCAAAAGGCAGCAACTGCAAAATGGGGCACAGAAAGCTTAGCCTGGACATAGGGAAGAGCCTTGCTGCAAGGTAGTGATGCTCTGGGACAGACCCCTAGAACTGGCGACCCTCTCTCTCATCCTGAGGGCTTTAGGATCCAGCAGGACTAAGCTGTGGCTGACAGCCTGGCTGCAGTCCTGCTCTGAGAGGGAGGCTGGATTTGAAATGTCCCCCTCACCCAGCATTTCTATGGAGATTTGATTCTAATTAGCTCTTTTTTTTCCTGCTTTGGATCATCAACATACTTCTTATGTGTTGTCTCTGCAGATCAGGAGCTTTCCTTCTGCCTTAATGTTTATGGACATTATATATATGTTAATGTGAGAACAAGCATAGGAATCCCCCATGACCATGAGGAAAGCCCAAAGCCCAGACAGACATGTGCAAGCTCCCCCTCAAGCCATGCACTACTGCACATTGACTCACTTTCCCTCCTACCCTAAGTCCCTTTCAGCTGCCTCCCACTCAACCCCAAAGCTCAGAGCTCTTTTAAGACCCCAGCTACATGGCCATCAATGGTGTTTCATTTGCTTCTGCCCTGTGTGTGGGATATACCCCATGCATGTTCACTAGCCCCTGACTAATGCAGCCAAACAAACCCTCCTTGATGCCAGCCTGGAACATTATCTTTTCATTTGCAGAATCATAAAATGGTTTGGGCTGCAAAGGACCTCAAGGATCATCAAGTTCCAAATCCCCTGCCCCATCCACCCTGACCATAAACACCTCCATGGATGGGGCATCCACAATCTCTCTGGGCAACCTGTTCCAGTACCTCACCACTCCCTCAGTAAAGTACTTTCCCCTGACATCTACTCTGTACCTCCCTTCCTTCAGTTTAAAACCATTCCCCCTTGTTTGATCACCATCTACCCATGTAAAAAGTTGATTTCCTTCCCTCTCATTTATAAACTCCCTTTAAGAACTGGAATGCCTTCTTCTGCCACCAGTCTTGGACATCAACCTTCAACATGTGCCAAAGCCTGAGCCCAGAGGGTATTTCCAGACATGGAACACAGAATGCAGTTATTAGAAGGCTGTCCAGAAAGAGGATGCTGTGGGCAGAAGGGATGATGCTCCTGGAGGGTGCCCAGAAGATACTGTGTCCCAGTGTGGATGTGTATGGCCATGTTTGAACATAGATGTGCACTGCCTTTTCTCATCAAATGCAAATACAGCTGCCTGTATTGACAGAGCCAAACTTTGAGCACTGAGTCCACCATGGAGGTAAAAAAGCAGCTTTTTCCTATTTAAGATTCAGTCTCCTTGTGCTGTCCTTATTCTGCAGTGGGGTCCTTGGAAGTTGCAGAGGGTACGGAAGGTGAAGAGATCTCCTCATTGTCCCGCAAGCTCACGTGTGCTTCGCTTTTAACAATGTCTTGCAGCTTTTTACCTGCAGTGACCTTCCCTGACTCCTTGTTTACACTGCAGAAGCAAGCAATGCTTACTGCACAGAGTTCAGCTGGAGCCTTTCAGCCAGTGATCAAAACACTATCAAGAGCAACGTTTGTATTTTAAAATCATAATTAGAAAGTGCCTGACTGGCAAAAGTTGGAAGAGGGCAATAAACGAAGCAGGGGGTTGGAAGAAAACAAAGAACGGCATGAGAGGAATCCATGTTTTCAACAGAGTCCTAAATATTTTTGCACTGCCTGCCTCACATTCAGCACCCAAAATTAATAGATTGTTTGACCTTAATTTCTCCGTGCTCTGATTCCTTGTTTGTGAAGCAGAAATAATAACAGAGCCTCCAGAAAGGGCTGTCATCACAACAATTGCTTTGGCCAAGGCACTTGGACGCTGCAGGGATGAGCATGAAGAAGAAAAGAAGAACGCTGCACGGCCACTGATCACGTGAGCATCACCATCGTGTGGCCAAAACACCTCCTGGGTGACGGGCTGAAGCACACACAGGAGACATGAGGAACATTAAAAGCCACACGAGAGTGGGATGCCCTATTTGTGGAGCTTTGCTCCTTTAAACACATGTGGGAGGGAAGACTGGTAAATCCTTGGACAGTTTTTCATCTTGGCTCGACTGGGCTGGACTTCAGGCTCAATCTGTTGTCTGGTCCCCTGTCATAGCTGCTGTTATAGTGATTCATCCATCTGGTTTTCTGGGAAGAGAAAATGAGTGAGGGAAATGTTTTTCTTTTTTTTCTTTTCTTTTGGCTGCACCTCTCCTGCAGCGACTACGATTTTGCACCCACTGGAGTTGATGGGGGGGAAAGAAGTTTTGCACATCGCTTTTTGCTTGCTGGAGGAGATGGCACAGTGCTGAGAAGCCTGTTCTCTAAAGCCAGACCACAACAGTGACGTTCTCCGCTGTGCTTCAGGAAGAAAAAGGCTCTTAACAAAACCCTCAGCAGACCCTGGGACCACATTCAATTCACTCTCCAGAAATGATGCTGGATGACCAGTGAGAAGGAAACTTGGACAGAAATCCAGTTGGAAAGTATTGGCACGGGAGGTCTTCATGTTGGGACTGAATAGCATCTCTCACGAGAGGTCTGATTAACCGTAGATTAGGCACAGAAAAAAAAAAACTCCTATGAGATTTCACACTGGATGATCTTTAATACTACAACAGAAGAAGCCACGTTGCTCTTCTTTTGTTGGTATACATGGTAAGGACACTGCTCCTTTGGTAGAGACAGCAAACTCATCCAGCTGGTAACAGCAAGCATTCTGGGTTGGCTAAGCGGAGACGGTGCTTAAATACACTAGTATTAGCCAGCTTCAGGAGATCCTTCCTTCCTCCCCTTGTTCCCATCTTTGTCCCAGCTTGGCCATGGGTCAGATTGGGGAAGCAGCAGTTTGGGTGGGAGCAACCATTCCATCATTCGGAGACATTATTAATTCCTGCCAACTGGGTCACGTATCAAAGTTCAACTTTCATACTGCATTAAAGTAAACCTTCCTGGAGGAAATTCTTCCTTTTACACCAGCTTCATATCCGTTATCAGCCCTCCTATGAAAACCGGATCCTTTTTGAGCCCACCACACAGAAACAGCCCACCTTGCTGCCTTAACACCCTTCTTCTCTCTTGCCCCTTTCTCTGTCTCAGCAGCCTTCCCTTGGATTTGCCCATTCCATGATTTCACCCCAACTGGGTGGTGAACTCGCTTTCCCCACACGCAGCCTCTTCCCAGCGGCTCCCGGGACAGCTGCCAGCTCCTCTCCACCCACGGCCTCTCTCGTAGAAGTGAACCATGCAGCTCCTGCAGCTTCTCAGCCTGAAGGAGATGTTTCACATCTGGTTTGCTTGGGGAAGAGAAAGGGAAGCCGGAGTGTCCTTCAGTGTCACTATGGGCCCCATCAGTACCCTTGGCAGGGTAGCCCTGCTGTGGCAGAGCAGGACCAGATGAACCCAGAGGTCCCTTCCAAACTCAGCCATGCTGTGATTTCACCAGTCTAGCTTAGGAAATAGCTGTTCAGATTCAATACCAAATGGAACTTGGCCTTTTAAAACCACTTACTCTCCTTTGCCTGGATTTAAGCCTTCTCTAAACCATTTGAGATGTGGCTATATCAGCCCAGCAGCACCAAATGGAAAATGGTCCCAAGGGCTCAGAGCCTGTAGAACTCAACGCCACACCAAGAAGTGGATCTGACTCAGATTTTGAAACCTTTGTTAAGCCGAATAGAACGCAGGATGAGCATTCAGTGTTCTCAGGTTCTCCCCTCCACTCTTAAATGATGTTCTGGGGTTTGAATAAGAATCTTCTGACTATTTCTTCTCCCCATGCCGTATCCGTGCTGCCAACCCAGTTCCGACTCCGATGATTTATTTTCTTTGCCCAGAATGCAACGCGTAAGCACTTCACTTTGTAACTTGCTTTACTCAAACGTTTTCAGAGAACTGCTTCCTCAGATGTGTTTACACGTGGGAAATTAAAAGCTAAGCAACAGCTCCATTAGGAACAAAAAACATCATAAAAATTCCACGGTTGCCAGAAAACATCCCAATACAGTGACAAACGTGGCCATGCTTTGGTACTGCTGATCATTCGTGGGATGGTTCATCTATCAATTATTCATGACTGTCTTAAAAAAGTCCAGGCTAATCTCAAGTAGAAAGCACAGGTTTGGGTTTTTAAATCAGTATTTCACTCAGAAGTTCTCCAACTGGAAATCTGATTTGCACACCGAAATCTGCAAACCGCCTTGCACTGAATACAAGATATTTTCCTTTAGCCGTGACTTCAGTTCTCCTGCAGTGTGTGGAGAGTTGTTACACAACAGTGTATTTAATTGCCTAGGTATCTGTCATTATTTTTGTGAATTTTCATGTAAATTTAAGTCTTCCCAGATGAGATTTTGGGCAGGTCCTGATCTGCAAGGAGCCTGGCACCTTTTGGTACACAGTCCTATCGGCGCAAGATATTTCTGGTAACGGCAAATTATATCGGAGGCCAATCGTTCTCATTTGTTCCACAGTAAGGATGGGCAGGATGAAATAACGGTAATACCTAGCCAAGAAAATTCTGTGGTTCTCCAAAGGTTGTTAAGAGATCAGGCAACTTGGCTGCGCTAATGGCTTTTACAACAGGCAACCTGCTCTAGGTATCAGGCTGCGTGGACTGGGACCCCAACTGTGAGACACGTAGGACCTGAGCATTAATTCCTTTGGAAAACAAGGCTTGAACACATCTGTCCTGTGCAGCAATCAGATGAACGCTGCTATCACTTCAATTCCAAGGCTTACTGCTCCTTTTTATGACAGTGAATCATGAAATCCAAGGCTCATCTCTGTTTTTTATGCCAACAGATGATTACAAAACCCTCCTGCCACATGAAGAGAAACTGGCTTTATAGACCTAGGAACACTAGAGCCCAAGTTACCTTTTCCTCCATTTTGCCAGCTGGAGGAAAGAGTACAACCATAAATAGATGCATAATTCGTATCAACTCCTGGCTACGTGGCTGGTTCCAGTGCAGTGGTTTTGGTTTTTATGACAATGAGACCTTCTATGAGGATTATAACCTGTTAGGGAAGAATGGAATCCCTCTGCCTAGAAGATGCAGGTGAATCTCTGGCAACAGTCTGGTTAACTTAGTGATGCAGGCTTTATGCTGAAGGACTTGGGAGGCAGGGTATAAAATGACAATGCTCACATCACTGTAACCAACTGAGGAATGAGCCAGGCCAAGCAGAACAGGGTATCTTGGGGGTAATACTTGGGGGATTCCTACATATTAGAGCACTGGAAGGTAAAGGGGCCCAGGAGTTGATTAACATTCAAACAGCACTTCCTCCAAGCTCAAGTGCATTCTTATGAGTAAGAAATCAAGCAGAAGTGGCAGGACATCTGCATGGATGAACAAGGTGCCCATGGAAAAATTCAAATGGAAGAATAAAGTGGAAAAAGAGACTGGCCACTTAGAAGGAATGTATGAACTCTGTTAGAGAGCACCGGTACCCAACGAGGAAGGCTAAGGCCCAACTGGAACAAAATCATGCAAGGGAGGTCAAGGACAACAAGAAGGGCTTAAGTACATCCCTAGCAAACAGAAGACTAGAGAAAATGCAGACTTGCTGTTGAATGAGGTGGGTGCCCTGATAACAGAAGACGCTGAGAAAGAGCTACCAAATACCTTGTAGTCTTAACTGCTAAGATTGCCCCTCAGGAATGCAAGACCCTGGAACTAATGAGAGAGTCTGGGGAAACAAAGACTTCCCCCTGGTTGAGGAGAGAGGATGTGATCAGAGATTCCCTATTATGAGTTATTATCACTATTACCTATGAAAAGGTGAAGACTAGAGGACAACCCATGCAGCCTCAGCAAGTTCAGTGATGATATAAAGCTGGGAGGAGCGGCTGACACACCAAAAGGCTGTGCTGACATTCGTTAGGACTTGTGCAGGCTGAAAACTGGGCAAAAAGGAACTTGATGAGGTTCAATAAAATAATAGTCTTACACCTGACGAGGAGTAACTGCATGCACCAGTACAAGATAAGAGACTGACCTGCTGGAAAGGAGCTCTGCAAAGAAGAACCTGGTGTGCAACAGGTTGCCCATGAGCCAACAGTGCGAAGCTGTGGCAAAGAAAGTCAATGGTATTCTGGGCTGCATTCAAAAGAGCGTGGCCAGCAGGGCAAGTGATATTCTCTTTTCCCTCTACTCTAAGGGAGGCCACTTCTAGAGTACAACATTCATGGACTCCTCAGTTCAAGAAAGGCAGAGAAGAGAAACCAGCTGAGGGCTACAAAGATGATAAGGGGTCTGGAGGAGCATCTCTTTTATGAGGAAAGGCTGAGAGATCCGGTACTGCTCAGCCTGGAGAAAACTGAGTGGGGATCTTATCGGCACTTCTAAATATCTAAAGGGCAGATGTCAAAAGGAGGCAGCCAGGCTCTTTTTGGTGGTACCCAATGACAGCATAAGGGGCAAACTGGAACACAAGAGTTCCATACAAACATGGGGAAATCTTTATTTTGAGGGTAACAGAGCACTGGAACAGGCTGCCCAGAGAGGCTGTGGAGTAACTTCTGAGCAAACCACTATATTTACTGGTGGTATCCAGTTATGTCCTCATACCTGGTTAACAGCCGAGATAGGAGTGGATAACTAACCCAGATGTTATGCCTGGAACCCCAAATCTCTGAACCTTCTGAGGGGAGTTGCATCTACCCATCTGGTGGGAAGCATTAGAGAGCAGAAGCCATCTATTAGATGAACTCTGATATTAGGAGAGGTAGGCAAGCATGCGAGCAACCAAAAATTACTTCATGATCCTCTCTGGACATGATTTACCAGAAAATATATCTAGAAATTGTAACTCTATTTTTGCTAGTGTTACCAAAATGAGAATTTGCTCTCCTGGCACATTCAATTTGCTAAGCTTTAATGCTGTTTTATACAGCACAAGAAAACTCTGCCAACACAAACCTCTGCCGTTCCATACTTAGTGAACGTCCCAGCTGGAATCAGCCTGCAGCAAAACCAATGCTACCTGCATTGCTTCTGTTTGTATCCCTGAAGCCCATTACTACACTAGAAACGCGTGCTAAGGACATGACAGCTGCCTCACACAGGTTATTTTTAGCTATGAAGTCTCAAGCTGCTTTGAAAGCCTTGGGAACGACTTATCAGAAAAAATTACGGAAAATTACAGATCTGACCATGAATTCATCTGTCATGGACACAAAATCCTTGTCCACTTCCCCCTCCTGCCTCCCCCCCCCCCAAAAATTCTTACACATTAGGAAGTTATTTCCTCCCTAAACTTCCAATGCACGATGGAGTTTACAGAGCTTCTCTAATCAACGTACCAGTTTGGGTTGGAAGGGACCTTTAAGATCCCCTAGTTCCAACCCCCTGCTATAGGCAGGGATACCTCCCTCTAGACCATGTTACTCAAAGCCCCATCCAGCCTGGCCTTGATTGCTTCCATGGAGGAAGCAAATGTTTTTTTTTTGGCACAGTACCAGTTTTTTCTCCATTTCAACATCCAGAAAAGAAACTTCACGGACCATGAAGGAACATCCTTGCACTTTACAACTGATGCAAGGTACTCAAGAGTAGGATCATGACAGAAAAGACCTTAATGATCATCAAGTCCAACCGCAACCTAACCACACCACCCTAACTCTAAAAACCCTCCACTATACCATGTCCCTGAGCCAATGGATGGAGGATGGAGCAGACTCGCAAGCAAGCTGTTAGTTATGCACTGTGGGATCCGATGCACGTCCTAAGATTGCTGCAGTCTTCATAAGCCCTGCTTTACATCTACATTTAGCTGCACGACGAGGAAGCCTGTCTTCTAGTAGTAGCTTCACATTCAAAAAGTGCTGAGAGTAAAGAGATCAAAAATTAAAGTAGAAATAAATCTATTGTATATTTCTCCTCTCTCTCTACTTCACAGTGAATCTGATTTCACTTTGTATTTCTTTTCTTTCTTTCCTTCCTTGCAGCTGCAGGAAAGCTCTAACAGGCAATAGGACTCAGCCTTGTAAGCACACAGGCACACTTGCAGCATTACTCACATCAGAAAAGCCTTTCAGGGGATCCAAGTACTTGGCAGCTACCTTGTTCCTCACTATATGGTGCAAACAGAGACAATTACTACAGCTTAAAAACCTCTTACCTTTCAACTGAATGAATTAAACTTTAATAATATCCTTGAGGTATTTTTTGTTTTTCTCCTGTGACCACTTTTTATTAATCTGTAATTGATTCTCACCGTGAGATTAGTTTTTGTGATAGCAACTTTCCTTTAAGCATAAAAACTTCTTCATTTTCAGACCTCGCCTTGGCAAGCACAGTACAGGCCACTAAACTCTCAATACCTTGAACTCCTTGTTGGTGGACTCTGCACAAGAAATAACTTAGGCAAAGGTCTGTATGGGAGCTACTTCTGTGCTGAACAGACTCAAAAAATACCGATTACTTGTAATCCACATTTCAGGACTGCAGTGCTTTTTTCTTCTGTATAGCTTATAAGCCCTCTAAGAACATCTGCTAAACTCCCAAACCTACGTGCAAGTGTCAGCTCTTGGCATCACAGTGTGAAATACATGGCACTAGCTGCTCGACACCCTCTGTACTTTAATTGTTTTTATGGTAACTCGAGGGCTAACTAAACACAGCGCTACCCACCGCTGGGAGTTTAAACAAGGCAAATCATGGGAGTGGATTTCACAAAAGGACTGGAAACAAGAGACAAAAAAAGAGGCCGTGTGCCTTCCACACTGAGCCTCTTTTAGATTGTGATGACTTGAATCCTCCTTCATTAAACAAACAAACACAAGGGGAGGTGAAGGGTGAATGTGCTGCTCCCAACAAGTTACCAGCTTAGGAATGCTTATGAATACTCAACATCTGCTCCACTTGTTTGCAGTCTACAGCTGCTACTTTGTAGTTTCCCCATAGAAAAGAAGGAGGAAAAGCAGGGTACTCCTGCTTTAAGAAGTTAATCTAGGAAAACATCCCCTGCTAGAGTGATGTACTGCAGTCTGTGTTACTACCTCCCAGAGAGCATGATACTCTGGTTGAGGAATGCTTTTCAGAAATCATCTTCACAGCTAACGAGCTCCTGCTGTAACTGAGGATATGACCCACAGTCAGACTCTGCCATGTCTGGCCAGTTCTGCTTCCCTGAAGAGCACAATTCTTGGAGAAAACTTAGGTAAGTAACATCCTTGGGAACGTGACTCAGTTTTGTGGCTTACGCTGTTAGCAGTGTGAGAGTGGAGAAGGCAAAAAGCTCTTAGGTTAGCAAAGAAATCTTGCACAAGATCTGTCTTTCAGGATGACCAGAGCGCACTAACTGGAGACTGGAAAGGTTCCTGCTGCTGACCTTTTTATTTCCTTATACCCCCTGTCTAGATCATTAAACCAACAGTGTTTTTCAATATGTTTTTTCTTGATCTTGAGTCCATACTGGTAATACGCACTGGAAAAACAATCTCCCTTTATCTTCACATTCAGCACTGTTTGACCTTCCAAAGCATTCTGAATATAATTTTTACAGTCCTTCTTGTTGTTCTTTTTTTCCAGTCCTAGGTAACAACATTAAAGATTCTCTTTGGAGTCTCTTGTATAAAATTCACCAGGAGCAATTCCCCAATCACTATAACCGATTTCAAATGGTGCTAGAAAATATTATTGACTCTGAACACCAAAAGAAATCAGTCATCCTCTAAAGGGGTTACTGAGATCTTCAAGGATGAAGAGTTAGGTACTAAACAGTGTTTTACAATGGAGGATCCCCAAATGCTTGATAAACCTTCATTGGTTACCTCTATGGCGTTACTCCCTAGAAAAAATGGTGCATGATTGAAATACTTCAGATGAAGACTTAGAAGATGAGAACTTTCAAAATCATTAGTTACATACTCCTTTGGAATTGTACAGAGTAGCATCAGTCAATGTGCTCTACCACATGCGGTCCAGTTCTCAGATACTGATGCTGGTTGCTTCCATTGATTACACCAAGCGCGTCAGGCCACCAACCTGCCACCTGAATACTCAAAGACCTAAAAGATAAATAAGCCAATAGAAATCTGCCAAGCATGCCACATGAAAATGGAAACATGCAGCACCTGGCTGTGGACAGCATCTAGAACTATCAGTGTTATGTATGATACACACACTGTACGTACAGGCACTTACAGCGGCAGTAAAGAACTAGAACCCAAAAAAGCATCCACGATGGGCTGAAAGCAGAGCAAATGAGGCTCCCTTCCTCATTTCTCGCCATGCTGTAAGAATTTAATTCAACAGAGGCTGTTTTAACATCCATGTCTTCAACGCTGTGTTGCAATTCCATATTATGCTTTTCTGCAATGTTTATGTCTCATAAGTCCTTCTCTGTTTCCAAGTTCTGGTTGACCACCTACAAACACTACAAACATGCTGGTGGCTGGCACCATTACAACAGAATTTCTGCCTTTGAAATCACATATTGCAGTGCTCTCCCAACTGAGGTCACAGCCTACTTAAGGGAGTCTGTTCAGTGGTGAAGCTAAGTCTAGCAACAGAAGCACACAGTCTAGCAACAGAAGCACACAGAGATCTTGACCTTCTTTCTCCACCAAGGTTTCTGAGGATCCATTTCACTGATGAAAGCAGCAGGCATTCTTCCTCCAAGAACACTGATTTCAAATGGTGCTAGACAATAAATAGTTAAATCTAAACCACCATATGAAACCAGCTTCCTGAGGGAGCTTGTTTCTAGCCAAGATCATATTCCTGTAACAATAAATCAGAAGAGCATCTATCCATGGTGGTTTTTTCCATCTTTGTTTTTTTTCCTATTAAATAATCAATGTTTTTTTTTTTCTTACTTCCTGATTCTGCTTTGAGTCACCGAGTGCTCATTTGTTTTCTATTACAGCGCTACCAACAGAAAGAGAACTGCTTACAGCACTATTACCCTGAAGAATGCTATTAACCCAGATTGGGCAACACATACCGAGGTTTACCCAAAGAAGGACCCTCATCCCCTTTTCAGAACCGCCGTCATCTTTACATACACTGTGTCTGCTGAGGTCTCCCCACAGCACTGAGAACATGAGTAAGAGAAGCACTGCAGCAAACCCCCTCTAGTGACAGCAGAACGACATACGAAATGCCTCCTGCTAAATGCTGAGGCACATTATTTTTAGCAGCAGTAGCAGCAATAACAGCGTGTGACACAATCTATCAGTCCCTACATGCTGACTGGTCCCATTGATGGATCAGTCCACCCTTTGTGGGTATTTGTAACACACTAGAAGCGTGTGCCCAAACCTAATGTAAGGATTGCATTAATTAACTGCTCAGTGCTGGCACTTACCACCTGGTTCCACCACAGTTTCTAGGAAGTCTGACACAAGGATTTTTCTTGGAACTCTTATTACTCAAGTGTGTTCTAGACCATTTAATCTTTTCAAACAGATGTATTTTTTATAACCTGTCCTCAATGTCTCATCTCAGCTGGCAGAACAAACGTACCCCAGTCGCATCTACAGAATCAAGTCAAACAACCCCCAGTGTTTGCAAGGACGAGGGCACAGCCACGCTCACGGTGACGTTCTGCAAAGCACTCCACGCACACATCACAGAGCTTCAGCAAGAACAAATTACCCGAAGCAACAGCAGCACAACAGCACAGCGTGTTCTGATGACAGAAAGCAACCGCTGTGCCCCGTGTGGCTGTAAAATAACACTGTTCTGGCGGGTGCGTGAAATGCTGATGCTTTAACACTGCGGACAGGACTGAGCAATTTCCACAAGGCATGAAAAAGCCTCAAACTTTGCCCTGCTGCAGTATAATTCAAGGAGTTAAGGACTGTACTTGTTCCCTTTTGCAGTGTCATACCTGCACATTCTGTGCTTGCTGCTGGCAGCTCTGTGCAAGCTGATTTCAGCTGATTACAAACATCACCCGAGACGAACCCATCTGCGGTCTCCTGAGGACAGCCAAGTGGTGTTAAAATTGTTCTCTTCAGGCGGCAGGAAATCATGTCAGAAATGTAAATAATTACGTCTATTTCCATGCGTTAATTACCTCCAGAGGTGTGTAACTCTTCATCTACCACAGTGACGAGCTGAACAACCAGTTGAGCCTAAAAACTGAGCTTCTAGATGGCTGAAGATGGAAGAAATCTCAAATGAGCATGGACAGTTCCCAGGGAATATCTGTCGGCAAGGCAGTTTAAGCACTGCCCTCCCAGAAAATCAAGTCCAACAAATATGGCATCAACCTGTGAGACAAGGAAGACAATAAAGCTTCACAACTGTTATCTTCCCTGGTCAGAGGCAAGGCTGAACTGTTGCAGTGTGTTCCCAAGCACTTATACGTGCCATGTATAAGGGATCTGCAGTTGAGGTTCAGCATGTGTGTATCTGCATTTATTGCTACCCCCACAGCAGGTGCAGACCACAACATCTCAGAATGACTAACCAAAGGGCAGACTCTTCCACTGAACACATTTGTACTTTTGAAGAAAGCACCTTTCAAAACACGTAAGAACTCTGTGCTTTTCCAGAGCACAGATACCGAGAAGCACTCTTACATTAGGGCTGTAAACTGTACTTCTGAATTGGAAAAACAAATGAACTACGGATAGAAAACTAAGCTACGTCTTTGTGATGCCTCCTAACTAGGTCCTTCAGCTTTTAGGCTAATGAATCTTTAAATCCTGGACTTCACTGTCCCTTCCAGATTTGCTAGCAGTAATTTCTTTGTTTAACTGGAGAGGAATAGGAGGAGCAGAGAAGACAACACCTTCATGTTGATGACTCTATTCAGTAGAAAAGCAGGAACTTGGGGAACACACAGAGCAAACTCAGCATTGACGGGCTTGGATAAAAACTGGATGTGGACAAGCTTCCTATTTCATTGTTTCTGTAGTTACAAATTAATACTACTCTGTATCCTTTCAGAGGAAATAAACCATCAGCAGTTTGATCTTCAGTATTACAGAACTCACAAGGCCTTATCTGACATCTGTGAGATTACTTACACGAGCAAAGCTACGTCAGAGATTAAACCACTGCAAAGATGGAGTTTATTCTGGTTTTGTTTCGCTGTTGAATAATTCTAGTGATTTACGAGGGGTTTAGCTGCAGCCAAAGGCCTACGAGGTAACTCTCTGTCTTTAAGTGTCTTGCTTCCTTTCCATGTTGTGCCATCACAGGAGCTGCCCAAGTGGATTTTCTTCAAGCTTTTATGACAGCTTTATGATCCATCCACGACAGGCTGCAAGACCGAGTCAGCCTATAATTTGGAGACAATAGCCTTCAAGTTAGTTATGTCTGACAAATTGTTCGACTTACTGTAACTTCTCAAATTCCTTTTTTTTTTAATAAAATGTGAAGCCAAGGGAAGATGACAGATTGGTAACTTTGCAGAAAGCCTCTGTTCACAGAATGGCTACAGCATGGGAAGCAAGAGTGTGAACTTCCTACTCAACACTTGGCCGTGTATCTCATTTACGAGCTGCTGCAGATATCCCACGGCAATGAGACCGAGGAACCATAAAGGAATTGTTTGCCAGATGAAAAAACAATTAATACTTACTGCAGTGAGGAAGGGAAGAACTGCCTACCAAGACAGTAATTGAGAATGTGAAGTCAGCTACAGATGTCTTTAAAGGGTTTTTTCCCCAGTAATTTTCAATAAGAACTTAAACCACTGCTATTGGTGAAAAGCTGTTTCATCTTTTATTTTACTTTTCTGCGCCATAAATCCCCCAGCGTTTTCACCACCAGACTAACGAATTCCAACTATCAAGAGAGCTCATCTGCTGTGCAATTTGTCTTTTTTTGTTCCCTTCATAAAACAAGCAGGAGAAATGTTTCTAATTTGCAAAGGCTGAATAAATACCTATTGTGTTTGCCAAGACTTTATTGACATCCACTGGCTGTCCACAAAGCTGACTTATTTCTCAGATAGATGGTTTATCTCAAGCAGGAAAAAAAAGATCCAAACAACAAAAAAACCCCAAGATATTAATCTTTAAAACAAACAAACAAATGAAGAGCTCAATAAATATTCCTATAGCTAGTGAAATCCCTCCGACTACGATACGGTACCAGAGCAGGTTTTTGCTGACAGCAAGACCACTTAACATTGGGACACCCTCCAGTGCTTGCTGTGCCTCTGATGCTGCAGTTCATGTCACCTCCAGTTGTACTGATGCAGCTGTCCTTGGGCCACGCTGTAAACAAAACCACTCACATGATTCTGATTCAAAGAATAAAAGAAAAAAAAGAAAAAGCGTTTATTTGCATTTCTTTTCCTTACTAAGATATTTTCAGAGCCCTGGGTTTGCACACAGTGAGGAAAGAGATGGCACCACATTGCTGCTGAGCTGGAAATGAATGGCTGGGAGTAGGAAGAAGCTTATTAAGCTGGCACTAGCAAGAGACACGAACTGTGCAATCACACCTTGGATAACATCAAATCCCATCTCCCTTGCTCAGCTGGTCACAAGAAACAGAGATGAGAGTTTCAGTCTGCAATGAAACACTTCTTGAACTTACAGACAAAAATCAATTCATCAAACTTTGAGATTCTTACTAAAGTTTTTAGCAGGTCTTCATAAAAATGCCCAGCTTTCACTGCTGGCCTGCTGCCTGTACTGTTTTTTTCTCTGAGTAATTCTGTTATCTTAAAGCCGGCAATGTAAAAGAAACAACCTAAGCTTTTACAGCTACCATTTAATGACTACAAGGTCTGCGCTGGCTTGACATAAACAGGTAACAAGAAAAAGTGTTTAGTCACTTGGGGAAGGAAATTAATGACACCTCATTACTGTTGAAATTTCCTACACTGATGACAATACTTCACATACCTCGCTTTCCTTCCCGTCCTTTGTTTAGCTCTAATGAAAAGCAAGCAATTGGGGGAATTTCCTCTGGAATGGGCAAACAGCCCTTAAATGAAGACCAGTATCACCCACTAATCAAAATAACCAATTCATTTGTTCTGTATGAGTAACATGCTTATACTTTTCATTTCTGAAGCTTCTCAAAGCTTCTAACAGGACAGGACTAATGGCTAATGCTGCAAAGTATTTACAAGTGCCACCTGATACCAAAGAGGGACACAGATGTGTTATACCTTAGGAAATAAAACAGCTTCTACCACGTCCACTTGTCTTCTTTTCTGAACAATCCACTGTGAACAAGAAAGGGTTGTCCTCAACCTGGAAAAAAAAAACACAATAAAAAATGTCAGAAGCTGTTTGTGTTGCTCTTGAAAAAAGACGATTGAAAACGTAACCTCATAATCTTTCTTCTCTTCCCCCAGACTCCTCTGCAGGCTTTAAGCCCTTTTCTCAAGGTCTGAACTTTTGTGAGTGCTTTTACAGTCAAATCAATAAAACAGGCAACCGAGGTTTACTACTAAACTTAGAAAACAGACACCGTGTTCCCTGTCAAATGAGTCATTTTGGACTAGAGATCCAAAAATTACTGAATGATAAAAGTAAGATATAACCGATCTGTTTAATTTTGAGGCACTGAATCCCTGGCAGTGGCATAGCCCCAAACTACGGGTAGATAATTCCTTGCAGAAGGAGGACCTGTGAATAGTAGGAGCCAAAGAAATCACCTACTGTACAAAGCAACATCCTTGCTATGCAAGTCTTTGAAACCCCTTCAGGCTTATTTTCGGGATTAGTAGGGAAACAAAAATCCTAAAAATACAAAAGCAAGCTTAACAAGCTGGAGAAAATACAGTGAGTTGTTCACGTGACAAAAGCTGTAGTATATGAATTATGCATTACCAAAAACTACTGTAGAAAAACCTGACTTCAATTCTTACAGGGGGAGAGAGATTTCTGTGCACTGAAATCCCAGCACAACTAGTACTCGCTGCTCTGCAAGGAATGACATGCAGATCTATATGTATGTTATCATCACGCTTCTTTTTGCAGTACTTGTGAGAATGCGAGGCAGAGAACAGTGAAACAGCCCACTAACTCATTGGAATCAGCCACCACCAAGAGCTACTGAAACAATAAAGGAGCAGGAACAGCCAGGCTTCTGTCTCTCACTCTGCTATTTCTGCCTGTGTTCCCATCCTGTGCCCATCACCACAGCAGCTGACTGCTCCTCTGTCAAACAACAACCTCTGGGGCAGCAGAAGGGGAGCGTAGCCTTTTATTTTTGGAGGGCACCATGGCTTTCTGGACAAAAGGGTCAGATGCTGCACTTTAGAAATCATACAGGAAGATCAATGACCAACTTAACTCCCTGTTTTTGTGTGTTAGAAGCACATCGCCTCTCACAACAAAACCCACTGTTTCTTCCTGATGTCTTTTCACTCTAAAAACATCACTTTTGTTTCATTCCCGCTGCTGTTTTACATACACTGTAGTTTCTTACTGGGAGCGGGGAGGAAAGCAATAATCACTACGAAAATAAAACAGTTCTTCAGCTTAAAATATTTCCTCTGACTTACATCTTTTGGAATCTGAAGAGCAATGATCTTATTTAGAAACCACCCCGGCAAAGTCTCTGTTATGTAAGGTCCAAGGGAAGCGCTAATCCTAATGCTGAGCAGAAATGGTCCTGTCACGAAGCACTCAAAAACTACACCTACTGTTTATATTCTTGTGCCTTGCATTGTACCACGTCCACTCATGCCTCTACAAAGGGAGCTCTCCAAATGAGGCACTCGTAACTTTTTCTCCCTTCTGCTTATCTTCAGTACTGGATTTATTTTATGTTGCTACATAAATAATCTTGTTAACTTGTCTGTCAGAGAATGAAAGGTGATCTGCAAATAATTCCTCTCAGGCACCACTCAAAAGTAACAATGAATACACACAGAAGTGTTTATTTCTCTGTATTTTTTCTGGTATTACACAGACTTCAATTATGACTATTTTGAAAGACCCTCTGATAACTGGAGAGCAAGTAAAAGGAAACCAGCAGAAAGAAGATGGCAAAGAACAGCAAAAGGAAATCAAATCAGACCCAAGTGTGATTGTTTTCAATCCCAAATGCATTCCCATACCTGATCAACAGGCTGCAGAAGACCTTCTAGCTGAAGATCCAAGCATTCTTGACCCTTCCCATGAGGAGTGACACTGCAAAAACACAAAAGCCAAGCCAAAAGTCCTTTCAGAGCAAAACAAACCACCTTTGAATCCTTCTGTTGTGTTTAAGAAGAGTGAGAAATTCGTATTTTAGAGATGCCTGCTTCTCACTGCACAGTGAGATCCACGATATATGCCAGATATATTTGCCCACATATTTTTCAGCAGGAAACACATCCCATGTAGAGAATGTATTCCATCTATTTACTGGAATGAGGATTATTTACCTTTCTGTTTGTTCTCATTTATAAGTAGGTCTTCCATCAAAAACACGTTCTTTCTTTATAGCATGGGGAAGTCACTCTCAGCAGATCAGCACCTGGAATTCATAAAAGCATTTAATTAAACGTATGTTTGCAATTTCATTACAGATATATCTCCTTATGAAAGCAGACAGAAAGTTGCATGGTTCCCTTCCATCTCAGATTACCACATTCGATTACTGATTAATTTAGTGGTACCCATACACAAGCAGCTGACGCTTCCCACCACTCCATGTGTGGTGCAAGCCCTCCAGGAACCACCCCTCTCTTTGACCAACAGAATAAACACAGCCACTCGATGGTTGTACATACACGCATTTATCTATTTAACTGATATTTAACTCATATCAGTTATATCTCTACGTAACCTCTTCATTTCTGCACCTGTTATTTTAGACCCAAGGAACACCACGTTATTAAACAGCTTTTCTTCTGGTTCTGAAGTGAGAGAATTGACAAATATACCTGAAGATTTTAGGGACAGATGACTGGCCCATATGTTATACCAGAGGCTGGAAGAGGGACAGAATCAAAGTAGGGCCTGGATTGAAAAGGACCATAATGATCATCTAGTTTCAACTCCCCTGCTGTATGCAGGGTCACCAACCACCACCCCAGGCTGCCCAGAGCCACATCCAGCCTGAGTCAGGAGATGAAAGCCATCTTCAACACACAGACAGCAAAGATGAAAGACTCCCCATCACCTGGCACAAGCACTGAGCAGCACTGGAATTATCACATCCCCAGGACCACGTGCAGTTTTGAGCATTTACTAATCCTCGCTCCTGAACCTCTTGGAACTACTCAGTCCATGCATCTGATGACTGATGTTACAGGACAAAATACATCTCTAGGACAAAAACAGGGAATGTGCCTCAATAATGAACACCGATGCCAGTAAGCGCCACAGAAAATTACAGGGCTAATTATAGAACCACAGCGTAAAGCTCAAACATATTAAACACAGCCAAGCGAGAGACGTGGAAAGTGCTGGATTTTGAAAGTCATTTTGTTCCGCAGAGTATTTTTGCTTTAACCTATTGCAGCTACTGAACAGCTTCAGCTGTATTAGGAAAATATGTTCCGATCTATCTGAAGAACAGAACATACATGTGTCTGTTTTGCTACAACTTGTTTTTTTATAGAATCATTGCACCATTAAGGTTAGAAAAGCTAAGCTCATCTAGACCCACCCTCACCATGCCCACCAGTGCCATATTTCCCTTTCTCTCGAACAGCCCCAGCGACAGTGACTCCACCACCTCGCTGGGCAGCCTGAGCCAATGCCTCATTATGAGCTTTTCCTAATATCCAGCCTTTTGATCATATTATTCCCCCTCTCTCCGTATCCAGCTTCACATTTCGAAGCTACAAATAAGGTCGGCAAACTGTCAGTTGAGCATCAGAACAAAAAAGGCTGATGTTTTATTTTCTCTGGGACCTGAGAAACTCAGGCTGAGCATGTGATAAAGCTATTTCATTACGGAGATATTAAGGTTCCCTGTGGTTTCCAGGGGAAACACTGTAAAACTGCTGTAGGAGGGCAGAGTCCTGATGCTGGACCAACATACATCAATCTGAGTTTCGTACAGATCAGAATTAAAGCAGTTTGTTTTCTGTTTTAGTGCCTGAGATAAGGAAGAGTAAAGAGATATCGAAAGAGAAGAAAGTGTAAGGAATAATCAGACAATAAAATCTCCTGTGTAGGCAGATTACCATCTTGATGGCCTATCTACTCCAGGCATCATAGGAAGGCATAACCTTAAAACAGAGGCTTTAAGATACTTCTGTGGCATTTACAGAAGGCCTGCATGGGAAAAAGCTCCTTTCTGTTGAAAGGACACTGAGCTGCAGCCAACCACTATCAGTTCAGACGTGTGAAAGCCAAGGAAACATATCAGGAAACAGATGAGATGATGCACAACTCTGTGCATCTGCAACTTGACTGCAGCAGTTGCCAAATAGGTGCTAAGGGAGAAAACTTCCAAGAGGGAAGATGCAGAACACGTACAGAGAGGATGCTGTTGTGTAGAAGACCTTCTGATGAATGCATTATGAATATGATTAGCAGAGATCACAAAACTTAAGGACACCTTGTCAAGATAAAAATTCCACCTGGACAATGTGTTGAATGTTTGCCCAGGGAAAAGGAAGATAAGGATGAAAAATCAGTGCTACAAAAAGTGACTACAAATGAATTGAGGACACAGAAGCTAGCCTGGAAGTGGTCTGTAATGAATGGTGCAACATGCTACTTGTAGAAACGTGGCTACTAAGGAACAATAAACAGTGACAGGAAGAATCAAAACAATCCTAGTGACTTATTAAAGAAGCGTTACGCCTTTATTCGGCCCACACTCGAATTCTCCTATCTGCAACAGAGAGATAATTGAATTAATTCATCAGTTACTAAATGAGTTCACTTACTTCATGGCACGCCTTTCATTTAGTCTGATCCGTTAACAGGCATCCTAATATCAATTTGTAACAATCTGCAAATTCAATTTAGTTTCTCAGACACGATGAGAAAAGGGGAATTGAACACAAGAGAACAGAACCGCACTGAAGACACAAAACTCACTGAGGTAATGCACAACATAAATAGCATTAAGCATCTGTCGGCAAGGTCCACTCCCTGCTCAGCAATGCTGACCATTCTGCATTCACTGTGCAGTGGTTAGAACAGGTTTGACATGACATATGCAGCTGCCAGCCCACAATGATGTCCCCAAGGCCACTGCCTTGCAGCTGGACTGGGTTTTCACAATGTATTCCCCTTTCAGCCCCTCGCAAATAATCTCATCGAGAGATTCCTTTTGCACAGAATTACTTCGGGTTTCTTTGTGGTTTTAATACTGGCCAAGTAAATTCATTTTAAATTATCCCCACAATTGTCTACTGCAGCAACTGCGAAGGTTAAAAGGATGTAACACTTGAAGTGATGACTGGGGAAAGTAAGTATGTGCTATGTAACGTCAGCTGCAGAAAAGGGCCTGGCAAAGCAAGATAGAAGAAAAAAAAAGAGAAAAAAATGTAAGAGAAAGCAGTCTTCAGAAGGAAAACCTGATAGGGATACGAACGTGGTACACGCATAGATCTGCATACAGACTCCAAGCGCAGAGCAGGTGACAGGAGGACAACTTGGCATGGTGCAGGGTTGTGCTACCAGACTGCAAAGTGCCCACGTTCCGGAGCAAACACAGAACAGCATCCTCCAGAGGCACTGTCTGCCTCTCAGCAATGCTGGCTGTTCGAGCAGCTTCCTTTCAGCACGGAGAGAAAACAGGGAAGGAGACACAATCGGCATAGAAGGGAAATCAGGCGAACAATGATAACATTAGCGGACTATATTAAGCCCTCTTTAATGGTAAAATTAAGTTAAGTTTCTATCAGCAGCAAGCCAGATTTCTTTTTTCTACTGGATCACAATACACGTGACTGGAGCTTCAGGAAGCCCACAGTCTTTCTGCTTAATGGGTGACTCAGCACAGAGCGGCACGACACGACTGCCTGCACAGACGGCTGCATGGCGAGCACCCCTCACCACCAGGCAGGGTGCCAGACATGTGGCCTGTCACTGTGCCACCAGCCAGTCCTCTGCCCCCACCTCACGCTGCAGGGTAAGGGATTTAAAGGGAGAAACAGTGAGTTAAGTGACAGATTTTTGTTTGTTCTGCCTAAATTAGGGCAGAAGGGAGAAGCCTGCGTTGATCAGACTCAAGTAGTTGCTTGAGTGTCAATGTACGATCTTAGAGGCTAAGTGTGACCTGCTGCTCATGATTAAAGGTGTCCCATCTGGAGTGATTCTCATCCAGACTCAACTGCAACCCGCATTTAGGTAACAAAAATAACCAGAACAAACCATCAGCATGAACATCAGGCAAGTCCACTGAAAGAGCCTGGAACCCAACACTCAAGGCTGGATATCAGGATAAATTTATCCTCAGGAAGAGTGGTGAGGCACTGGAACAGGCTGCCCAAGGGGGTGCTCAAACAAAGGGGAAATATGGCACTGAGGGACGTGGTTAGTGGGCATGGTGGGGATGGCTTTACAGTTAGTCTAGATGATCTTAGAAGTCTTTTTCACTGTTGGTGACTGTATGACACAACAAAAGCAATGCTGACACTACAACTCCTTCCCTAACAAAATGTTAAGGAGGCAGCAGTCTTGCTACAAAAGCTCCTACCCTGAAAGCAGGAGAGCTGTGTTTTGTACCATCATAGCTTTCTGCTACACCCTCTATCCAGCCCAAAATATGGAAGCAGTGGGCATTCAGCACAACAGCACGACTCTTTTAAAGTGGCCACACTTACTCCTGGCACCCTGACAAGCCCTCTCAGAGCTCATCTGAGCACTCCTGAGCTTGCTGCCCACATGCACACGTGACTGGATTTATTGGTGCCCCAACGCTTGCTTAACACATCACAAACAGGGTTTCTTGGAAGTGCTTCCCTCTATCCTGATTGCTTTGAGCCCAAAATAATGTGAATTACATCACGCCCCTGCTATCCTCATAAGTCCTGAAGCGTTCCCCCAACGCGGTTCAAAGTTCCCTTTCTGCCGCGGTGAAAACTGAGCTATTCTGTGATCCAGCACTTTTTCACAGCAGATGCAGGAAGTATTTCCTCATTCTGGCCCAGACAGCGAGTTCCATAACCAAGAGCAAAAATACAAGGACGTGTGTACAGGAGAAGGAGTAAGTAGAAGAATTTTGGGTGTAATTGCAAGGACAGTAACAAACACAAAGCAAAACAGAAGCGCAGGATGAAATAAATGGAGGAATGAACACGATTATGTTTGAGGCATTGTAATACAGGACAAACTTGCAGGAGATCCGTTGCAGGGTCTCGTTGACCCTATTATTAATCACCATGTTGTACCTCAGACACTCTTAATAGATTTTCCCTTATAGCCAATGGACAATCAGCACTTTCTGCAAGAGAAGAGGTGTGTTGGAACTGGAGAACATACCCACTTGCATTTCCAGACTGAAAAAGTCCTCTGTTTACACCGAGCTGTAAAACATCCAACTGAAACAGCACTCATCCTGCTTCCAAGGACCATAAAATCCGTATTCAGTTTCCAGTTAAGACGAGGATAATGCGGATCCTGTCCGGATGAGACAGGATAGGTTAAAATAGCTAAAATAACTGAATTAAATACGCAAACTGAACTGTTTAAACCTAAGGAATAACCCTCGCATGCAAAGCAGAAAGTCAGAAAAATGACAGACTTTGGAATATGAATTATAGAAGTATTCTTTTCCATCAGTACGCATCCATAAATTCAAGTTTCATTACTCCTGACACACTGCCCTGTGCTATTGCCCACCAGTAAGACACGCTTTCCTCACATCCCAGCTCTTTAGCAGTTCTGCACCCCAGTACCAGACATTTATGGAGGTAAGGGAATGAAAAACAAAGGATTTGCTACAATCCAATCAAGCTCTTTTCTCCCCATATCGACAGTAGCGCGTTATGAAAGAAAGATGCTAAGCCTGCCTTCTGCACCACTAATTCCCCCCCAGCACCTTCTGCTCTTTGAAACATCACGCAGGGAAGATTTCCAACACTGTGAGCTGTGCATAACTCTGCTTCTGACCCTTCCTGTCCGGGACTGAGCAATAGGCTTTGTCTCATTAATTCAATGGTTTTTAGGAAACTACTTTTTCCTGCCAGTTTTGAAACCCAGAGGAATTTTCTAGATGTGCAGTGACAGCGCATGAGTAACAGCTGCCCCATTAACTACCACGGAGTCATAAAACATAACAAATTGTTCAGCTTCCCAGTGTTTTTCCGATCGGCTTTCCCTTTCCAAGCCCTGTAGTGCTCACAAACATCCCAGCTATGTAAGTGACGTCATTTATAGTCAGAATCCTTAAAAGAAACAACATGCCCAGGTTGCTCAATCCTTTGGTATTCTTGTCGCCATTTCTCTTTATATTCCCTAGGGCTGTTTTAAGTTGTTTTCCCTTTTTTATTCAAGTTTTGCCTATATGAGGACTATGTGTCCCGTGCCCACGGTCAAAAAGCAACGTGGGGAGCTGTGAAGAAGTGAAAGACGAGAATAAACCTGCTCTCCCACAGTTCTGCATCTGCCACCACAACATCCACGCCTGCTTTTTCTCCGACATGGCACCCACCATTTCAGAAACCACAACCTACCAGCTTCTGTCTGAATGCACCTTCAGCAGGCAGAGCACCTCGTATGATAACTCAGATTTGGAGAAAGCAGGGCTGTAGACATTCCTGTTCACTGCAGGGGAGTTGGACTGGATGGTCTTTTAAGGTCTCTTCCAACTCAAATGATTCTATCATTTTATGGAAGTAAAGATGGGAACAGTCCCACACCTTTTACAAACAGGGAATAAAGCAATGTAAGATACCCAACCCGATTCCGTCTGGGAGATGGAAAAATTCCACAGTGTTTCTATTTTGCATTTATTTTGACTAAACTGCAGAAATCATAACGAAATGTCACGATCCAGTGATTTCAGCATAAACTTTAAGGTGCAGTTGTTAACCCCGTGCTACAGACGGCAAAAAGGAGGACAGAATCAAGTTGGTGTAAGGTGACCAGAGTTCAGTGTTCTAACTGAACAGCCCTTAACGTCTCATATTGACGAGAACTGGAACCTGTCTTATAATGAGCAGCAAAAAGCAAAGGATTGAGATGAATTGTGTGCTCCAGGCTGCGGTTCTCAATGCTCAATCTAGCAAAGTAGTGATATCCATTGAATGCATCTCACTGACCTCACGGATTTCTCCAGGCCATTGTTAGAAAACTAAATGGTGGAACGTTTATTCCCTTGCAGAGGGACCTGCTGGCACCTTTCTCTTTGTCTCCAAGTCAGTAGTTTTGGAACTGAGGAGGAATCAGCAGCTTTAAACAAACACCTGTGACAGAAAAGAAGCAGAGTGATTAAAGTTGGCAAGAGTTTGCTTGAGCAATAACTGAGCAAGGATTCCAACCCAGGGGTTCAGGAGACTCACTGATAATGATCTCACTCTGAGTCTGGTGTTAAAAGACAATGGCTGTGAAAACTGGACTCTATGCATTCATACAATCATAGACTCAGAGAATCACCAAAAGACCTAAAAGATCATCCAGTCCAACTGCATTGCTGTACAGCAGGCAACAAAGGTGGGATCAACCTGCCAGCCGAGCTTGTCATAGCATCTTTACGAAACAATATGGAAGTACTGATGAGAAATGGGGGTTTTCAGTAAAACTGAGATATACAGCAGACACAGAGGTGGACTGCACTGGGTTAACTGAAATGGAACTGTTAAGATTCAGGTATTTAGAGACGGTTCGTGTAAGATGAAACAAAGAAGCAGTGTATGAAATGAAGAACTGTGAAGAGAGACCTAAGAAGCACTCCTGCTCATCCTTCTAATGTAAAGAAAGGTACAGTGAACTAAAATTATGTATATGTTTAGCTATTTATAATGCAATCCCAACTGGACGCTGGTCTTAATGCACTGAGAGCAGCAATGTGCACAAACACAGAACTCCCACTGCCCTGTATGGTTTACAGCCTGCAGAGTGGGGGAATACTCAGTGCATTTCTAAGCACAGGTCAAGCACGGACCTCAATGCCACAGGAATACCAGAGGCAAGATCTTCTAAGGGTTCACAAATCAGGCCTTTGGGTAAATAATGGAAAACCTTCAGGAGCATTAATTTGTATGAAAAAAAGGCAGACGATTCCTCAAATCTTTGCAACTGTCCTTTACAAGGACTCCACAACCTCCCCCCAAGATCTTTCGTACTCGTTGCTGCTAGAGATGTTATCAAGCAGACAGGCCAACCACACATCTGAAATCCTTTACTGTTCCTGAGCTCCTCTGACGTAGCTCAGCTCTGTCATTTAAGCTGAACATTTCCAAAACAAGAAAAGCTACTGAAACCGAGTATGGAAAGTGTTTCCAAAGCTGCAGGGACCATCAGGCCAGTTGACAGCTCCTCATTAAGAAGAAGCAAAAAGAAACAAAAGAACAACATCTTTTCCAGGCGGTGAATGACACCAACATGAGACTGACAAGTTTTTGAATGAGGTCACCTCCGCTTCCCTTCAGAAATGATGCTAGCAAGTACAATTAACAATAATTAAAAACTCCTTTCACAAAAGGGACACTATACTTTTATTATCTCTGTTGAAACCTCATCAAAAACATCACAATGGGCTTGTTGATTTTTTCTTTTCCCCCCTTTAAATCAAGGCTGACAGGAAAGAGAAAGAAACTGGCAATTAAAAACAGAAGCCCAGTTTTCTTAGGTGCTGCAGAGTTTTGGCTCAAAATGTATGTTCTCCTCTACTCCCACAGGAGAACAATTCACTATTTACTACCACAATACGACAAAACACAACCACAAATTCTAATTAAAAACAATTTTAAAAGCTTAATAGGGAAATATGTGATCTCAACACTCAAATAAGGAGGTTGGAATGTGATTGCCTTTAACGTCCATTCTGACTCATGCCATTCAATGATGATTTGATGAATCTATATGGAAAATGTAAGCACTAAGTGTTATCACACTCGTAAGGATTTACTGGCCCCAGGCCTAATCATTTTCTTCTGCATCAGATTCCAGCTGCATAAAAAACGCTGAAGTTTCTTTGCATCCTGATCCACCGTCACAAGTTCTGAGATGTTCACTGCAAGGATGTGAAAAGTGCTTTCAACTTTTACACTACTCCTTATTCCTATTTGTTTTCCCTTACGTGTGGATGAAATAGAACACAGGAAACACTCAGCAGAGATCCAAACAACACAGCATTACCTGTAGAGCAGCATCACTCCCCTCAGGATATTCAGAACTAGAATTATTTGCCTAAGAATAGCACCTATGCCTCCTGTCACATCAGGTGCTGTACTTGGCCTGCAGCTAACATTCCACAACACTGGGATACTCCCAGAAAACTCCTGTTGTACCTGCCAGCCCCATGGGCATGTCCCATGAGGTGTCTCAGAAGCATCACTCATGTGCCAGCAACTGAACCCTGCCCTGCGCGCTCATAAACAGGTATGGGTGAATGTACAAAGTTATTCTGTCTTTGCACCAGTGCCAAATGCCACCCATGTAGTCCACTGCACATCCATAGTGTGATGAGAATTAGAAAAAGGAATGAAGGCTTTATAAGGCTTTTTATTGTGACTGTGGACACGGAAGGTTCCACTGCTCTTTATCACGGAAGATATTTTGACACTGGCGTCTCCATGTCTGCAGGCAGGCACAACTGCCAGCTTGGATCTACCAAGCAGAGCTTTAAGGCGCAGATTAGACACTGGTAAGTGGCTTTGCCTAGAAAAGAGCCCTTCCACCACTTCCAGAACACAGTTTGTTCTGAAAGACTTCCTGCTGTAACCCCTAAGCGACCCTGTGCCACGCAGTGCAATGCTACGCACCTGAGTGCTGCCCACGGCCGTGGCACTGGCTCTCAGGCCATCCCTCCTCCTTGCTGGAATGCTGCTGACTCATCTGCTTGCACCGAGCCCACTGCAGAGATGGTGGCTAAGGCTGGGGAAAGGGAAATGACAGGGTTAAGCAGCAAGCATGCAGGACACGGGTGATGTGAAGACCACCTGCCCACGCGCCACGTGCCTGTGGACAGGAAAGGTGCCGGCCAGCAGCCAAGAATAACGACAAGCAGGCAGACGGGAAGGAAACACGTGCTCTTGAGCAAGAGGTCAAGGCAGTTTGAACCCATCAGCACTTAAATACAGTCTTCCAGGGACTGAATACTGCAAACCCCCACTGGTATAAAGGGGGAGGTGGAAGGCTGACTGACGACCACACAGACAGAGGATGTTATGACAGGAGCAGATAATTCTGCTGCTGCTGTTTCGCATATATATATATATTTACAGCTGAGCTGACTGTAAACAGGGAAGTCACGTGGCATCCGGATTGTCACGCAGTGACTTCCTCAGTGTCATGCAGGCTTAGAACAGTGCCTTCAGCGTCTGTCAAACCAGAAGGCATCCGCAAAAAATGGGAGCCTTAAAGCAACTCCTATCAACAACGCCCATCTCAGCCATCTTCCATGACTCAGGAATCTGTTTCTGGATGGCGGTGTGTATTTTCCGCTTTCATTCCCAGCAGTGTATGTAACAGAAATGAATCCGAATGCTGACACAGGGAGTAGATTGATTGCAGCATTTTTTATTTTCTTGGACCGGGTCCCAATTTTCGTCTGATCTGGTTCTCAGATAGGAGGTTGCACATTGTCATGTACTTTGTAAAAGCAGTTGCTACGCTGATCTGACAAGATATGCAAGGCTGTGCATCTGCAGATCAGAAAGGCAGATCATCGCGCATAGCAGATGCATCAGATTTTCCTCGGAATAATAAAACTAGTAGAGATTCACTGAAAGGAATAGGGAAATAATTCTATGGGCTTCTTCCAAACACGCAGATATAAAACACAGGTCAGATTTGCAGAGCGCAATCGCATTTGCACGTTTGTGTTTTAAAAAGCACTCTGTAAAGAGAATATCTGGTAATATTACTAAGCCTGGGAGGCAGCAGGTCCAGGCCGTTTTCCTGTCCTACTATGCACACTGGGTTCTGGAAAAAGAAAATAACCAATTATCCACCTGACAGGTGGATTTTTTCCCATTTCTCAGTATCCAGGAGGTGTCACCACGAGCTGGAATGAAGCACACAGGTGCTGTCTGCTGCCGAGCACTTTGAAAACCTCATCTCTCAGAGCTACACACTCCCAATGGCCATTTGTTAGGCAATACACGCGAGCAACAGAAGCAAATGCACCTGAAAAGCTCAAGCAGCTCAGAAGTCCACTTTCTTACTTATGGCCAAATCAGTTCTACACATTCCCTTTTCCAGTTTGTGCTTCCAGCCACTTTCTTTTATCTTTGTGCTGCAATACCTCAGTTACAGATTCTGAGACTGAAAAGGTTAATCTCCCGTGATTCCATGTTACAGTTATCCCACTCTTTTGACACAATTCTATTAACTTGACTCGAGAGAGCAGGTCTCCTTCCTATTATAAAGGGCTGTATGTCAGTTCCCGTACGCACATTTTAATGGGTGTACCACTTAAGATACCATTTTTGACAGAATCTCACACCTTGGGATGTAGCCACGATGTGGTTTGTATACGTGCTTTCAAATCAGACCCCTTAATCTTGCAGCATCTCCTGAGCCAGCAAAGGAAGACGGTTCTTAAGTCTCTTACTCTGTGTTAGCTGCGAAGCATTTCTTCCAGTCAAGGAACTGCATGTTTTTCTAAGCAGACAAATCATTCTCTGACAAACGGTTCTACCGGACCAAGCAGGACAGAGGAACAGCACAATCCTATTTCTGACTGTATAAAAAATAAGGTGCTCTGAACAATCCTTCAGACCACAGCTGTAACCTAAGGAGCCCACATTGCTGGAGCCTCCATCCATGAAACACAGCAACACATAACAGGGAGCCATGAGCCGTAATGCAGGGTGTGACGAGTCCTGCAGGTTGGAAGCACTACCAGAACATTATTATTAGAAATTCCTATTTCTAGTATTAGGAAAATAAGATACCCCTTGCACGTACCTACAGTCTTAAGGCAGCAAATACAACTGGAGCACATGACTGACCGTATGGAGAGAAAAAGAAGAAATTCAGAGCATCACAAGGGATGGGATGAGTGACTTTGTCAGTTTTCATTTTCCCCCAAAACCACCCGCCCTGCCCTTACTCCCATTTCAGCATTTTAAGCTGCTTCAGCCTGCTAAAAATATTCTTACTTCTTGTTTAAGCCGTCTGGCTATTTTCCTACAGACGCTATCTCAGCATTACAGTCAATATAACTAACAGCATTAATTACTTTCTTCTTTCTGAGACGGAGTGTTTTCCTTCACTTTCTCCTGAGCACGTCCCTTGAACAAACAGAAAAAGCCCAGCAATGAAAGCATCGAGAGATAGTATCATAAAATCTGTTCTACAACAGCAGGAAACGATTAAGACAGTGATTAGACCTTAGGTAATTCCTAAGTTCCAGTTCTGTGTTTAAGATGACAGCTTCCAAGGCTCAGAACTCTGTGGGGCAGAACTAAAGTCAAGTAAGCCCAGCCAAAGGGATGTAGCAACGCACCTTTCGACCATGTTGCTCTGAACATTCTCCGCAGTGCCTAAAATACGCTGCTTCATCGCATCCCAAACCTTTAGGAAACTGTAAACCTCCTTCCCTGTAGCAGCTTCCCACAACCGCCCCTTCAGGTAATAAAGGATTAGAATGATCAGGACGGCGGTGTTTATGAAAGCTTTCTTTCTGCAGCTCTTTCCTCGGTCTAAAAATGAAAGGAGCGGCTACGCTAAAAGAAAAACAACATAATGAAAAGGAAGCACACACCCATATGGAAAAAAAAAAAATGGCAACAGGCGAAGCATGCTTATTGCAAATGCTTTGTAACCTTGCCACCGCCAAAAAGAAACAAACAACTAATTAAACAGAAAAGAAACTTCAAGGTTTTCTTTCCTACTTTCAGGATCTAACGACAACCTGCGTTTTCACAGAGGACACTTGCTGCTCTCATGGCTGTTGTGGTTAGTTTTAATATCAAGTGTAACAGCGAGCAAGCTTCTAGCTAGGGCTGCAACTGTCAGTACTTTACCAGCCTCTAAGCAGTCCCTCTGATGGCAGTAAGAGGGGGATTTTCAACCCAGCAATTCAATTCCTGCAGTTCCTAAAACACAAAGCACATGTAAACACTACTGGGATTTGTGCTTAGGTAAGTAATGCAAATGTGGGGCTTTGAGAGATCTACAACCCAGCAGGCTTGCATTAAACATACCCACACATTCCTCTGCATCTTACTTTGCACAGTTACTACGGCATCTGAACATGAGCAAGAGATTTGAGTTCTTGTACCAGCACAGCATCTGCCTTAGTGCAGCAAAGTATTTCTGGATTTGTCTCAGATGAAAAAGATTAAACAGACTATAGCAGAAGCTTGCGTGACTGTACTTACAGCTTCGGAGGAGATTTAGATTGCAACAGGTGATGCTCAAGATGAGAAAAAAAGACTATGACAGAGCAACCCTGTTTGGTACAGCACACTGGGTGGTGTGCCAGGCCTTCATCTTGCTGTTAGAACACATGGAGAGCAGTAGGTTCAGCAAGGTGAAACTCTCAGCTTGCCTGGTTACTTGATGCAAAGACCTGCAGGGCCTGGTCTCCAGTAGGGTATTTCAATCCCACACAGTGTGTTAGTTATTCCTTAGCAAACACACACCTTTTTGGCAGCTAAGATAAAGCCTGTAACTTTCTGCAAGAGTCATTCAATCCTATTTGGGCTTCAAAAGGACTTGCTTTATTATAACAAACATTGAAAACATACCATACACAAGCCAGCGTACCTTAACAGAATAGTACAGCAATTACCTTCAACAATAGCCCAACTGTATCTGACTCGAAAAGGTCACAGCTAGGGTTTAAACTCTGCCATGGTAAATTAAAGCCTATTACTGATTAGACACAGTGAACTAATATACCAGATGCAGGGAAAAAAAATCTAATTAAAGTTGTCAGTTGTGGTTTGCTAATTATTTAAAAATACTTCAACTTCATGTTACATTCATTCAAATGAAATGAATGCTAAAGCATATGCTGAGTTCACCTAGCTTCTCTGGCATTTAATTGAGAGTCAAAACCACCATCAAGTAATGATCATCTCACATTCTCCTGCATGAAGATCAACAAAATACAACCACCTGAGGTAAGGCAAGAACAACTGTTCACCAGATGCACAGTCACACTGAGACACGAGCTGGATGGAGACTGTTGGAAAGCAAGAGAGGTCTTGGGAGATCTCTTCTCTATCCAAGCACGTCATGATGCCTCCAAGCCTTGGGTGATGTTGGTTTTGCCGTTCCTTCAGGTACTGTTAGTCAGCCCGTGAAATGGCTTCAACCTTTTTGCCACATACCGACCCATCAACTCACCCCCTCCTACCTCCTCTCTCACTTGCCAGTCTAATTACCTGCCCACTCGCATTTTCTCTTACTCAATCACACTAAGCCACCCAGTTACACGTTTCTCATTCATTTCCCCATCTGGTTACACAATCCAATCCCCAAATACCTTCAATCCACTCTCTAATAGTAATTTAATCTCTTATAACATTTCTGTCCTCACCTCTAGCTTCAATATCCCTAGCTTGTATGGAGCTTCTTAGGTGGTTTTATGGAAAGCAAACAAAAAACTCTTCTCTGGAGCCTTGCAACGCAATCCTCTCACCATTTGGGGCACTCTGAAATGAAAAACAGTTACAGTGCTTTAGAAAATGGAGGTTTGGGCTAAGGAGATGGGGAATAACCAGAGGAACTCTGGTCTGAGTCAGGACAGCATGGCCACGGGCCAGCTCACACCAACTGGCCTCTCTCCCACAGGGTATAATGGCAAGAACAATGCCCATTTGTCCTCCTTATGGTCAGGGAGTGTTTATTTTAGGGGGCGTTGATCAAGTTCTTTGTGGTTAAGATGTTGGAAATGCTGAAGCCAACCCTGCTTGGGCACCCAAGGTTTCTCACAGAAAAGACCAAGCACTGAGAAACAAACAACAAACAAGCAACCTCCAGATCCCACCAAAACGAATGGAACTATGCAAAGAAGCAATAGTTAGAAAGTGGTTTCGAGAAGAATAGAGGATAATGGAAAATGAAGGGGGGAAAATAAACATGCAGACAACTACAATACAACTTCCAGTATTTCTGTCACTAAGTGTTGTTTTATTCTTTCCCTTTGTGATGCGTTGTTATACAGATGTACCTACACGAGCTCACTTCCTCAATGCCACAACGGAGTTAAGGATCGCTTTATTGACACTGGCATAACACCTCTACACAAAACCATTCTGACACGCCATTCTGAACTGAAGGGGCAGCACTTGGGTAAGCGACGCTTTAATATTCACGAGCACATCATTCTGTTCTGCTCAGAGTTACAGGCTGTTAGCATCACAGAGTGAAGAACTACTGAAAGATGAGACCATGGCCTTGAAATAACACAATAAAAAAGCAAAGAAAACTTTAGGCCAAATATCAGGCAAAGAAAAAGCCATCAAGTTCTGTGTAAAAGAGTCCCAGAGATTGAAGGCCAAGTTCTTGGAGTTTCTCTAAGCTGTAAACCACAGAAGAAAAAATGTAGCAGAAAACATGTCCTGGCAAGAGGACGGTCTGCATGATCTAATGCACTTTCCATCTCTTAACATCTATGACTCTGTAGTTCCGCAGGAATGCTTAGCAGACGGCTGGCCAACCTCAGCACCAGCTCAATTGTCTGATAATAATCTGATAATCAAAGTCTTGAGTTGAAAGGATGCCCTCCTATCTGCATAGTGCTGTTATACCACACCACGTTCATTCGGCGCTGAGAGTTACACTGCCATCAGAGAGCCCGATGCGAATGGCGGTAATTAAAGTTGTGTATAGCTCTCCTAAATAGGCAAAAGAGAGTTCAGTAATTAAAGAGACAATCGTCATCTTCCTTGCAAAATGTTCAGGGTCAACTTTTGACAGCAGATTTGATGATAACGAGTTCAACTCTGTTAACATTTATGCACGCAAATAACTTTACTCATACATTCAACGAAGCATTAGCATGACTGGATCTATTCTAAAGGGCATTTTCCATTATATACCCTTGACTTTTGTGCTCAGAAAATACTCCCTTGCAGTAAAATACCAGATTGCTTCTCAGATCACGTGCTTTGCTGTTTTGATGTTACATGGTGAACATACATACAGAAAGCTCAGAAACACATACAGCATGAGCACATCTTCCATGCTAAATGCGTAAGAAAACTGGATTGTAGCAATAAGAAAATGAAGAATAAAGACTACTAGAAAAATACAGAAGAAACAAAGAGACTCCGAAGCAATGAACAGAGACATGCTCAGTTAAATCAGGTTGCCCAGGGCCTGATGGGGCATGAACCACATCTCTATGCAACCTGTTCCTGTGCCTCATCACACTCACTGTGAAAGATTTCTTCTTATATCCAACCTGAATCTTCTCACTTTGAACTTGAAGCCATCTCTCCTTATTCTATCACAACAGACCCTGCTGAAGAGTCTGTCCCCTTCTTTCCTACAGCTCCCCCTATACATGCTGACAAGATGCTATCAGGCCACCTCGCAGCCCTTCTCCAGGCTGCACAGCCCCAGCTCTCTCAGCCTTTCCTTGTGGGAGAGGAGTTTTATCCCATGGACCATTCTGGTGCTCATCCTTTGAATGCACTCCAACAGCTCCACGTCTCTCCTGTGCTAAGGACTCCACATCTGGACACAGTACTCCAGGTGAGGCCTGACCAGTGCAGAGCAGAGAATACCTAATATCCATACCTGCTTGCTTTGGAGATCAAGGCTCCCTAAGCACCTGTATCTGACGAGGTTCAAAAACTTATCTTCCTCCCAAAAATGGAAGCAAAATCTGATTTTCAATGAGTTCAGCAATTGATCCAGCTCAACCCAAAGCCACGCGGTCATCAGTGCTTACCACAGAAGAAGCTAGCCCTTAAATCCCACATGAAGTCTGCACAGCAGTTCAATGTGTTCTGTACCCTCAAGTTACATTGCAACGCTGAATGCAGGGCATGCAGCTGTCCTGGTCACAGCCATCCAGAGACCTATCCAAAAAAGATGATATTGTTGCCTTGCAGCGCAATCCCAAGTTGAGGCCTATTCCTTCTGCAGATCCCACTTCCTACAGAGCAAACTTGAGGTAGAGCTCGGGCTGAGGCCACCCTCTGTCCTCCCACTGGAGTAGCGCCAGCGTAGGGAGGAATCCCGAATCCACAGAGCCATAAAGAGAAAGCACTGCAGGGCAAATATCACTCCATAAGACAAGAGACTCCCAGGAGAAGGGGCAGAGCTCCACGCTGTGATCCCTTCTTAACTGCTCATGCTTAATGCACTGAAGATTAGATAAAAAGTACACACGGCTCCTTTTACATTAAAGCTTGAAAAGATATAACCTATGAGCTATGTAAATACACTGAAGAGCCAAGTGAGAGCTCTGCCCTAACAGGAGAACGGCACATACCTACCTGTATTCTTGGAAATAGTTTAATTTTTGGTGGATAAAAGTAAATCAAAGAGCAAAGCTGAGATCTTTGCAGTTATGACTCACTGCTGCCAACCTCATGTTTTGGCAATACAATTGTATATACAGGAGCCTGTAGTAACAGGTCATATGAGGAGTTTCAGTAGCCGCTTAGGTCCTTAAAGAGACAACTGAGGTGCCCTGATTTTTGATCAGAAAAGCCTTCCAGCTGCAATTTGAGCAGCACTGCCCATCAGCAGGCCAGGTTACCAGCAGATGTGTAAGAGAGGCCAACAAGCAAGCAGAGCAATGATTGCTGCACAGGTCTGTACTGAAACTGCACGGATGCAAATGGCTTCCATTCACGCCTTGCGCTGCTGGTATGCATACATCTTTATTTGGCTTGATGGATTGTTTTTGTTTTAAATGTTGGACCGTGATTCCAGCAGAACAATACGAGAGGAAGTGTTCATCTCTTCCAGGTCCAATTCTGAGCTCACCATCCTGGAGGCAAACTTCAGCCACAAACTCTGCCTTCGGATCGCTACAGGCCATGGAGAACTTAGGAAATCACAATACAGACAGAAAAGCAAAGCCAACCACGTCTCTATACCTTGCCTGCAAGCTTTCAGGTGGGAATCCCTCAGAAGTCAGTGCAAACAGATGCTATAAAGAGACTGAATGCACCTAAAATGCCAAGCACTGGGGAGCTTTAGTGAAAGAAATACTACAGCAAAATAACCCATACTACACACCTGTGTATCCAATTTCAGCTTGTTTCCTTGCATGCAATTTATGGCCTGTGTTTAAGAAAGACATGGCTTACGATAAAGGATTTTTTGCAGTATCAAGACATCCACTTACTAACGTAATAAAGAAGTTTTCTGCTTCAGAGGAAGCGCTGTTAAACCAACTTCTGCATGCTGCATTTTTTCAGTCAATATAATCACAGAAAGCATTGGGGGGGGCGGGAGGAACAAAGCAATCTCTGCACCATTTATTTTAGATTCTACCTCTTCTACTTAGTGACGTTTTAACAAGAAGGAAACAAAGATCCAGGTGCAAAAACAATCAAAACAAAATCAGCAGCATCCACAATACAAGGCTGTATTTTCCACTCGTTTTGGGTGAGCAGACAGTACGAAGGGCCTGCTCCCCAAAAGCAGAGGGTTTCAGAGAGCAGCCGTCCCTCCTGCTCTACAGGTGGGTACACAACAGCTACCTGAGAATCTAAAACTGCTTCTCCTTAAATGGGTCCAGCCTGCAGTTTCTTAATAAACGAAACCGCTCCCACGTGAAGCTGAGGAAACTGGATCTGCTGCTTCAATTTACGTTTAACAATTAACAGTTTAGGGGCTATAAACATCCACAACTTCCTTTCTCTCTATCTGAAGTGATAAGAAAACAGGGATTTCTTTTTCTTTTTACACACGGTCCCTCCTGAGAACACTTTGATAAGCTTATTGCTGAACAAATGCTCTCCAGAAGACACGCATTAATTCACCAAACTACTTGGCAGAAACCTACCCTTCAAATATTTAATTCACGTAACATTCCCTGTTATTTGTTTTAATTCAAGTCGAATGTTTTCCTCCGCCCTTTCCCTTTCGTGGGCTCTTCACACCCACATAACAACCAAGTGACTCTTCCCTGACCCTGCCTCCCACTCCGTTCGGTACAACTGCTCACTAGAAACTCGCCGTGCACGTAAGCTCCTCTCCTGCGGTCCAAAGGAAGCACTTAAGGAAAGGAAATCCAGCACAATGCTAAACCTTCCCTTCTGGTTTTTGTTTTTATTTAACCGCTGGGTTTATTCCCAGCTCTGCAGGGAGATGCAGTGGATGTTGCCACTGCGAAACATAAAAGGGGGAGGGGGGGGGGGGAGAATATTTGCTGAGCGTTGTATTACAACTCACGCTTTGATGGGTTAGGAACGGCAAGACGTCCTCATGTCACCTACCCAGGACAGGAAAGCCACCACTCTGCATTCCTGACGCTGGGCTGTGAGCAAGCAGCACCAACACTTAACTGTGACTGCTGTCTGGAGGAGACGCGGCACCCGGCGTGATGAATTAAATAAGCACTCTTCTGCTTTCCCTATCTTCTTATCATCTATGCATGCAGAACGATTTTCTGGAAAGCAAAAGAGCCACGGTATCACATACCAGAAAAACAGCTTCCTCTTTGGAAGGCAAGCGCTGTGATAATGCTGATGAAGCACTGAAGGTAAGTTAAACATCACTACCCTCGCTTTACTGACTGGGTAAGTAAGGAATAAATAACGAGCTGCTTCATTAGACCCCTCCTCCAAACAAAACACCCCCAAAGCAGTGGTAGAGTCACAGGCAGATCCAGGGAGCACAACTTCCAGCCACAGTTCCATCAGCCAACGTGATTCCCTGCAGCCAAGAGTACATTCATGATTTCTTATTTATTTTTTTTAGTGTTTTTTGTTTAAAGAAACCACTAATTGATAGCCTTTTCACAGAAGATTTACAAAGCCACTTAAAAATATCATTATTTCTATTCTAGGAAAACGTTTCAGGAAAAGTACCATTGGATTTACTGCATGGTAACGCACATCTGATTTTCATATGAAATACAAAATAAACCAAAGCTTTGTTCTTGCAGCAAAGAAAGCAGGAAAGCAGCGGAGCAGCAGAGGCTCGGGGATGCTACGATCCCAAAGCTGGGGCAGGGAGAGCTGGCCCATCTTTCTGCTTTGCACCAACACAGCACGGCTTTGTAAGTGGAAGCTGGGAAGGAAAAGCAATTTCAGACTGCTTTTTGTCAACCCAATTGCCTGAGCTTGCCCCCTCATTCACAGATTCCTGCACTCCAGCAGATCAGCTAGCGTTTTCTGAGGGAAAAAACAACCAACAACAACATACCTTGCCATGCTCACAGAGCTGGGAGGAAATTTCTTTCCATTACATTGAATAAGATACCATCTGAGCACTGAAAAGGAGAGGTTTATATAAACTTACCACTGCATTATCAGGAAAAGCATCAGAAATGGAGCTTAGGTGTTGCTGAGCAGTCAGCACCTCAGCTCCTTCCTGGCACAAAATCCATGCAGCAAGCAGCAGGTACCAGAAGCACCTCTCCTGTGCTAGTCCTACCCGTACGCTCACAGATGTCTTCTGAATCTGCCACCAACAAAAGAAACCACAATAAGACCGTTTCCCTGATTCTTCATAACTGAGTCAGTAGGTCAACAATTCCTTCGGTTTAGGAGCCAAACCATTTCCCTTAAACACCCCCTCTCTTTTTTTTTTCCCCTGATGGAGAAGCCAACTGTCTGCTGCCAGTGGCAGCTCAGCTGCTCACAGAACAGAACCAAACTGCTCCAACAAACCAGCTTGCCCTGGCGCAGACGTTCATCCTGACACAGCTCCATTTTGTCTCTCACGTCTGGGAGAAGCCACGAGCAATTACTTACGTGTTTCAAACCGAGCCACAGGCAGGGAAGTGCTCCGCGTGCACCTTGCGTGCTGCCGCCATCTCCTGCAGCCCACATCCTTGCTGCCCATGGCAGCACGTGGTGGCACGAGGAAGGGAGCATCACCGAATGCACCAGACCTGCTCCCGCTCCATCCTTCTCCACACCAACACAGAATATCCTGCCCGTGCCTCTCGTGTGCTCTGCTCGAACAAAGAGAAAGCTCGGAAGCTGCTTTCCTTCTTCCCGATCCATGACTCAAATGTCTGGTTGAAATTGGTTTCGTAATAACCCTTTAGTACCACCTACTCACATCACCAAGTGCTTCTTTCAGCAAACGAGCAGGAAATCACCAACGAGTGCCAATGGAGCTACTATTCCAAGAACTCGCTCTTTCGGTTATTCCTCCATCATTTGGAAACCAAGACACTTTTACTTTCCCTATCGCACCGGGTTGTCTTTTTTTGTTATAGAAGAGCCTTTAACTGCGATCCCATAAAATACTTGGTTGATAAATCACCAGCTGAAAACTCGCCCACTGTAAAGAAAAGAATTTCACAACCTTCATTCCAGAAAATACAGTAAACTCCTTTCTGGAAATAATTCACCGGATGAAAAAAAAAATCAAAAGGGTAGAATTAATGTTTGGAGACCGTTTGCATCCTGCACAGCAGACAAAGACGGTGCAGTGAGCCACGTGCCTCTGTGACCGTCACCAGCAGACCCCTGAATCACCCAACCACACGATGAGTCGCTGTGAATGGTTTCCTCTCCCTCTGCACTCCCCCGGCGGGCTCGGCGCTGCTGGAGGATCCTGAGCCTAATCCTGACTTTGATGGGGATTCCAAAACTCATCTCCTAAGGCTGCAGCCACCAGCGGACGCCGCAGACATCTGCTCCTCCTGCCTTTTGAGTCACCTGTCAGCAGTACAAAAGGAAATTGCTCAGCGTTGAGCACGTGGAAGCCCGGTGCTAAAGTGCAGAAATAGAAAATACCGGAGTGCTCACATCACCCTCGGGGAAAAAAAGTACTCCGTTCTGTAGCACTGATATTCAAAGAGGTGAAACTCAGTAATAATGAGTAGACGCCAGCAAGCCTTACAGCTCAGCCTGCAATGCCAGCGTCGTTGAGGCAGCGATGGAAAGGGGGACAAAATAAAAGAAGACATTTTACAAACACTGGACCTCCACTGTGCGTGACAAGAAAAACAATTAAAACAACTGAGAGAACTAATCTGTGGCTGCTTGGGAAGTTAACTCTTCGAAGGAAATGATTAAGTAAGAGAACAAAAGCCAAGTGTTATGTTTATCAAACAAGGAAACCTCACAAATGAGCACGCCTGCTCATGGCAGCGGGGCCAGAGCGGCGACAGACCGCACAGGAGCAGCTCCCACCATCACGCTGCCATCCATGAGGTTATTAAACAGCTCCTGTTTCAAAGAAATAGGCTTCTTAAGAAACGCAAAGCATCGTTATGCCAGAATAAAATGATACAGGAAAGCATCCACAATGTCCTGCGCCTCTATGAAATTCCCTTTATATGATTCCTGCTCAGGATGAAATTCACTACGATTTCAGCAAGGAATCCTGGTTAACCAGGACGTTATTCATGAATCCAGGCCAGAAACGCTCACACTTTTGTGTTGTTCCATCACAAATAGGCTGCTCACGAATTCAGCCATCCAGAACAAGACTCCAACTTTGCAAAAGAAAAAACAACCCACAACAGCAAACAGGAGAGGAAAAAAAAAAAAGGCAATTAGAACACATCATGCTTTGCATCTTCAGGAATTCTGACAAAAAATGAATTCATTCTAAAGATGTAATTGTCTAACCTGCTTCTGCATGCTGAAGAGCCAGACCTGCTGCCTCTACAGGGAGGGAAAGAGGCACTTCTTGTTTCTGTTTCGTATTTGAGTTCTTCCCTGCATGGGAGATGATCTAATTATTCAACGCGTCAGTTTATTGCTTCACCCTTTCTTGCACATTTACTGACATTAACATATTTTAACTATTCAGCTCATTAGGAAGGAGGGGAGGCACCGAATGACAAATTGCCCTTACAAATCCACCACAAAAGCACGAGCCTTCCAGTGTTTTGTCCCGCACCTAGCCCAAACTCTATGGGAGCACACAACAGATGATGCTGAATGCAAACTGGCAACAAAGATCAGGAAACAGCCCCTGTGCTGCTGGTCAGATGTATGCATACCTGTTCAAAATACGAGCCCCATCCATGAGCTCTACACAGGTTAAGCCGAATCCTGCCTGGTTAGGAAGCACAGAACTCCCAGAGCCCATCTTCCCATTGTATTCCCATTGTATTCCCAAGCTCGGTGCTCAGGCTACCAGGGAGAGGGAGCTGTCACACCTCGTCTTCAATTGGGTACAGGTGATGAAAGCAAAGGGTCAAACCACACAAGGCTGCTGCCAACAGACTCAAAACGGATCCGAAACAACGCAGAAATCCAAATATAACAAGCACGGCACCTGTATTTGCACATGTGGGATGCTGAAGGATTCCGAGCCTCTTTATCAAATGTCCTTCTTACAGCAAAAGCAGACAGCCATTGGATACTGAGCTCCTTCTGCATGCAGTCATTACAGAGATGATGCTCTTGTCGTTTAGCCCTTGCCTCTGTCTATCACAACACATCCGCTCACAAACTGCCTGCAGCAGTCTCCATGGCACATACTAGATCCTAGATCATAGGAAAGGTTTCTTCAGCAAGTTTCTTATCTAATAGCAGTGTCTATATATAAACGTGTTTACGGCTATTTCTTAGAGCCCACTCTGAGTCGGCTCCTTTACTGCAAATGAACAGGATGGATTGCTTCCCAGCTAATGCTTATATAAGGCCTTCAAGGAAGCAGAAACTTATTTCGCATAAAATTAAGCCAGCATAGCAGTAGGTGCAAAGAAATTACACTGCTACATGTTAAATGTCATTAATAAAAGACTCGCACTGCAGTCAAACGCTACGTCCCGTTAGTACAGTCAAATAATTCCTGCCATAAAACTGAACTGTTCTCAGCCCAAGGAATGTTGACAGGTAAAGAGCATCTGCTTTATTGATTTAACACCACACTTCTTAATAAGAATAAATGTGCAGTGGCAGGAAGGGTATATCTTTATGAACTGCATGTCTTGCTCAGCCCAAGAATGCACTTTACTCAATCGTGGACCCAGCTGCCCCCATCATACTCAGGAGCTCACTGCCCTCTTCCTCCACAAAGAAGCAGCAAGACTACGTGCTTGCAAGGTGACTTAGCCTGCAAACAAGAATGGAAGCTTGCAAGTGATGTTTTATAGCGGTATTACTGAGACACAGAGAACATGAAAGAGGTCTGCTTCAGGAAAACATCTCTGCTGCATGTAGGCTGGGGGGGAAAAGCAGTGCTCCCTGGAGCGGATGCAGTTGGTGTACACAGTGACACAGCCAACAAGGCCAAAGTACCCACTCCACTACCAATAAATCAGTCAGTCTCACGTGATGAAAACAGGCACTTCCCACAGGACTTCCTGGGCAGCGCTGGCGTTTCTCTCCTTAGCTACATCCCACTTTGTACCCCCCTGCTGCAGCAACGCAAGGACTAAACCAGATGCAAACTGAACTTTGTCTTGTTTAAGGGCCTGCTCCTGTGGGCTCCTGAGGCGTGCAAGCTGTGAAGTTTAGGCCAGAAACCCTGCTGGCAGTATGTGTGCAATGGGAACAGACCGGCCCAAGCACTCAGGTGACGAGATGACTAAGCAGGCAGAGCCCAGCCTCACCTTTCTGAATGGTGCTCAGCACAGCGCTCCAATCTTCTTTGGAAGAGATTGCCAAAGAGATGCTGCTCAACTCCAGGTTTGGTTTCTTTTAATCCTCTTCCTGCATTTTATCCAAGCTATATAAGCAGACCTCAAGTTAGGACAGATGCACTTCCAAGCACTTAATACTGGCACTTCACTTGGTTTTCTTCCCACTTGGCTTGCTTGGTATTTTTTTACATGTTTAACTTCTCTAATTCTTTCTACAATCATCTCCCAGATTATCTGCAGTTTGCAGTTCCAGTGTTGGAAATCTTATTGCCACATTTGGTCTCACTCGCTTTCATGCAAACACTGTGCACAAAGGAGTTGCAAGAGCTGACAGGAGAGGCTCCATTCCAATCCTGCAACTACTTAAATGACAACTTGAGGGGTATGGAGAGAAAGAGAGAATTACTCTCCTGATTTACTCTGGTAGCTACAACAGACGGATCATATAATCCAGTGCAAACAGCAGGCAAGTTCCATGCTTGTCGTAATAAAGGACACAATGACCTCTAGGTAAAAATCCTAGGAACAGCAAGCACACAAACTTCAACCCGCACAACTTGAATTTAATGCCAGGGCTCAAGTTGAAGATAACAGTGAAGACAAACACTCTGGACAGATTAATTCAGACCATAATTCACTGCAAGCACATACCGAACTACGGTGCAAACCTACTGCCTTTTAACACTCCTCACTGCAAGGCCTATTTTTGCTGATGAAGAAGGTTTTCAGAGTGATCTCTTCTGCAATTTGGCACAGCCTCCTTTCGCAGAGAGAAAGTAGTTCAGGTTCAAGCTGCAGTGCAGAATGTCCTAGCATTGATCTGCAAAGGCAAGGCTTCTCACAACAGAGCTCTGTTGGCGTTCTGTAACCATGCAATGATTCATCACATTATTGCTGCTATCTCCTGCTCCATCCTTGCTCCCCTCTCACCCCCACAAAGGTTTTAACCCTAAGATTTATTTGGTTTGCAAAGGCTGCTCAGTTCCTCAATGGAAAGTCAACGCCAGCACAAAGTTTCCTTGCTATGAAGGTACAGATTACCTGAGTGTGCACATATTAAAACAGACTACAAAATTCCCTGCTCCATGTGATTAAATAGCCCTCAAAGAGCTCAGTTTCACACACTCCAAATACTGATGGGCCGCAAGGACTCTTAAGTGTTCACCTCTATCCAAAAGAAATGAATTATTCAGCAGTAATGAGTACAAGCGAGGGGAATTTGTGGAGTGCCCTTTATTTGAAGTGCTGTGTTTATACCACCAGATGGCACATCTGAGACTCCCAGCATCTTGTAAAATTACAGTAGACTTCACTCTGCATCACCATGTTTATCCTGCTATCCTTGCACTGGATGGAAAAGTACAGGTAAAATGATACCACAGCAGTTGAAGCAAGATACGTGGGCAACTAGATGTAAAAAAGGGCACGTGAGAGGGCAATGCACATCAGCAAGCTGAGAGCAGGACTGCAGGAGCCCTGAGCTCCAATACTGCGGCCTCTGATCCCCAGTACAGTCTTAGGAAACCACTTCATGTCTTGGGAGAATGGTTTGGAGAGGGAAGATGGGAAAGGAGGGTCAGAGTTCAACCTTCTGAGGCACGATGCCTTGTTTTACTGCTGTTCTGCCATGCAGGGCTCACTGGGACGCAGTGTGAAGAGCTGCAATTAGAGGGAATCAATGTACAGGACAGGCTGGTTATCACAAGAATTTATTTATTATGACACCTGCATGCCTTAAGACTTCCAAAATGACGAGCAGTTTTCTTGCCTGAAAATCCAAGTAGCTAATACTAATGAAATACAAGCAGACTGAAAGATCCTCAAGCACTCAAAAACGTTAAGACACAATAACAGTTCACAGCTTCTCCAACATACCACCACAAGCATAAGCTGATGGTACAGAGAGCTTTCAGGGCACAATCTAACAGTAGGAGAAGATTTACCCACACCAAAGAATCACCTTTTTTCATTACAGGACCCAGCTTCTCCAAAAGACCAAGCACTCCGCATCCCATGGCGGTGGACTCAAGCACTCCACGTCAGATAAGCAAACACACAGCAGCCCACGACCCGCTGAGTCAGCTTCATGGGCAAGTCATCTCCTGTGCTGGATACGCTTTGGTGTATGCCCAGCTGTGCCCTGGTACCAGCCTTGACATGGATGCCAACATTTGGCAGCATCATTTCCTTTAGGCTTCTTGCTTGTTCTTGCTGCCAGTTTCTTAATTTCACTCAGCCCACTTTGGAAGTGCATGAGCACAAGCATGTATCTGCCACAACCAACATTCCCTCAAAAAGAACAAGTTAATTCAGCACCAATTGTAACGACTATGGGCACACAGAGACTCTACTTGTCACGGCACTGCACCCCACATGCCCCATGCAATTTCAATAAAAAGAGGATTAAAAATTCACTATTATCGCTTCAACACTTGACTCAGTCCTTGGAACTGACAATAATGTCAAGGGGGGGAGGGGGGGGGGGGGGGAAACATAAAGAATGTCAATTTAAATTTGAGCAGGAAAGTTTGCTGATAAACCCCAAAGGCAACAGCAAAGAAGACTTCTTGTCCAGATGGAAGAAGCAGCATCGCCAAAAGCACATGGGTACTCACTTCTGCTTTCATACTTGCAGTCTCAGCCAACACAGCCCAGCGAGGTCTCTTTTAGACATACAGGCAACCCAAGGAAACTGATGTCAAACATCATGATGCAACAGCTGCAGTTTGATCTCACCGTTCTCCATGGGCCTGCATTATGGGTGCAGGACACATCAATGCTTGGAAGCCAGCAGTTTTGGGAGACTACAGTAATCTGAGCTCCATTTTTGAAGCCACTGAAAGCAATGGCTGTCCCAAAATGCAGGTTTCAATTGAACAGTACCAAACCTCTTCCCAGTACGCGCCCACCATGTTTTGACGGCTTTTTATATGAGAACAGCAAGTGCTTTGATAGGTGGGCTCATTTCTCAGCATAATTACCAACCCCACCGCAAAACTTGGCAGTGGATAAAATGGCAGGTATTTATAAATTAAAACTGCAATCCTTGAAAATCTGCTTCACATTTTGCCTAAGCCAATGAGACAACCCAATTCACTGTGCTCCAAAGAGGAAGAGAGAAGCAGACTTGAAAACTGGGATTAATCTCACTTTGCATCCAGGTTAGCTACAAGGACCTCCCTTATGGTCAGAGGGAAAAAAAAACCCGACACTTCCAAAACATGATTCATCTGCCATACTCCACACAGCTACCCTGGGATGCTTTCCCTTATTAAAAGGAAGCTGGGAACTCCACAGCCCTGTCACATGAGTAATGAAGGAATCAAGTTCTGTTTTAAGCTACTGTAAAAGCTATCTTGGAAAACGAGAGCTTTCTGATAATGACTTACTGTGCAGATTTTCCTCCATCTCCTCCTGAGTGGAAAAATACAAGCGTGGTCTCTTGCAGTTTTCATTTAACAACCATCCTGCTCAAATTTGCAATCGAAGCTCCTCAACAGCAGCCTTGCGTATGAGAATTAAGTGAAGAACTCAGGCCAACGTGCGAATGAAGCAATTGATCTATTTTCACTCTTTATCAAATTAATTGGGAAGTAAACACAGTCAGGTAGAGAGCAGAAAGTAGATTTCATCATGCAATATCCTTCTACGTAAATAAAAGGATGTTTGCTTATAAGGAAGGAAGAATAATCTCGTGGCTAAGGGCATGATGGTCAAAGTGCACTACCAGCTCTGGACTACATTTCCTGCTTACCTCAGTACCACCCAGACTGTGAGCGCTACCACAGACCTTGATTTCTGGAGAGGAGATGGCTGTGAAAGGAGGTGTTCCTGGGAGCAAGATGAAATGGACACTGCTGAGTTCTTTCTGCATAGAAAGGCTGACTGCAGGGAGGAAGGACCCCAAGGACATTAAGGAGGATGTGACTATTACAGCACAGCGTTTAGGCTCATGACATTGCCCTTGTTCCTGCAACGCTGCTTCGCCTGAAATAACTTCCCTGGAAACTCCCCCACCATGCAGCCTCGCTCTCAGCATATGAAGGGTTAGCAACAAGAGCCTCCTTATCTTCACTGCGAAGCCTACCTCTTCCCCAGTCGACAACCACATGCACACAAATAGCCTTCTGAAGAAAGCAGGAGGGATCATTTCTGCGGAATTAATGTGAACACTTCACATGTGAGTGCCAGAAGTGCATCCCGAGGGCAGTGTTTGTGCTGTGGTATGGGCTACAGTCAGCTGGAACCTACCAGTACCTCTGCTGAGAGCACTTCACACCTCCTGATCCCTTGCTGTTTATAATGCACCTGGACCCTCACCTTGCAGAGGCAACCCTGTATAACAGCATTGTTCCCCACGTGAATACCAACCTTAGAGGCATCACAAAGAACTTTCAGTGAAGTAGCGGGTTTTTAATTTCAGAGCTGATTCCGCCATCTGCATCAGCGGAGACTTGGAAAACGTAGAAGTGATTCACATCACTCCCAGTTCTCTTTAGTTATTTATCTCCCATCTGCATAAACAGGCTAACTCCGCTCTCACCCACACTCGTAACCCTATTAAGGTACATACAGTTTCTTCTACTAAATTGGCTGTGCAGGATTGGCCGCTGGGAAAAGTCAACATCCTTGGTCAAAGAACATCGAACAATTAATGCGCTTCTCCTAGCTGCCACCAGTGATGTCACCAAGAGCAAAGTACAACAACAGAAGTGACATCCAGGCAGGATGGAACTTTTCTGAAGTATTGCTTGAGCAACAGCCACACAAACCCCTCCTTGTTTATCTGCCTGGGGAAGCGCACGACATGCAAACAGCCACCTACGTGTTGCTCAACACATATTAAGAGATGCTCGGGCAAATTTATCACTGGAAAAGAACATCTCCAACAGACTGCAAGCTCAATCATGTAAATTTGGGAGAAGAGAATCCCATTAAAAAAGCAAAATTAATGTTAAGTGTATCAGATGAAAGATTCTGTTTGTAAAGCCCGCGCCAGAACAGAAATTCAAGCTACTTCGAAGACATTCAGGTAATTCAGACAATAATTTTAAAATGGCAAGGAAAGACAGTCTGATGATCCATGTATGGAAAGAGGAGCCAAAAGCTCTGAATCATTAATAACAACACTTAGCAGTTAATCACTGTAGGTCTCCACTACTCCACAAAATGGATATGAATCGCTGGCACCAAACCGTGGCTCCTCTGCAGTAGGTTGGCATCACGTGGCTTCACAAAGAGGCCAGCAGAGAACAAGGGTACTTTCCAAACGCCAGTCAGTGATTACAGATCCTGTCCCTGTATCTACCTACCTGCAGTTCTCATTTAACATTTCTCATGCTGCAGTCCTATCTCCTCTCCTACTGCACTAAAGCCGGATGAAATGAAGTTTTCACTTAGTTCACCTGCGGCAAATATCCTTTTCAGAGAGTCGGAGGTGCTTCAAGTAGCTGAACTTGACTTTCAGCCTCCTCATGCGCTTCGGTGGACTCATCAGCACCCACTGTATCTGAAAGCACTTTCATGCTTTTATTTAAGAGCAACACAGTGTTCAGCTAAACCCATCTTTCCAGTCCCTATCTCTCTGTACTTCACTGTTTTTCTCAGTCCCACTTATATCATTGAGTCTTTGTATTTCCTTTGCAAGAAAAATAGATGAATGCTCCCAGAAAATAAGCAGTGTGCTGAAAGAATAGAAGAAATGTCAAAGGTAACATCAGGCTGCACGCCTCTACAGCACTGGCTTTTCTATCTGGTTCCCTCAGCAGTGCTACACCCTGACTGGGACTGCTTCCTACAAAACATGCCCCAACTCCCTTCTGCGCAATGGCAACAGCTGATCCACAAGGAAGAAGTGAAAACCTGCAAGGCTGTCTGCCTTTTATTTGGAATGCCTTGCTAGTAATGACGCGATGCTATCACTCGCTATTTCTGCAGCTACCCCATGATAGCAGCGCGCTTAGAAACATGACCATCTCCAACCAAAGGACAGGTTCATCCCTCAGACAGTTTTGCTATCTACTAGAAGTCCATCAGAAAACAACACAGAAATGTATTTTAACAAAATCTATTTTTACCAGCTACCACTGCAGTCAGCGTGAGATTTAAACCTTACACTCTCTCAGCTACACCCTTGGCTTCTATTTCACCCCATAGCTAAGTCATAATCATCCAGAGTTTCAGACATCCCTTCTTTCCACTGTAATGATGGGTCGACGTAAGAATAAGAGAAATTACTTTGCACATTGAGCCTTTATCAAAAGGAACAAGAATTTCATTAAAACTGAAAAATGGCTGATATTACAAGGGAAAACATGGGCTACATCCTGCAGGAAAAAATGTTTTGATCTTGTAAATCTACTCTATGGATTAAGGGTAGAGATTTTTATATAAAACTTGGTTTTTCCTCTCCTCTATGTTTTCTGTAACACAGAAGCTGCCTCGTAAATCTTTGTGTTGGAGATATTTGTCCCAGTAACGTAAACATCGTGTAACGAAGCTACGACAACATCAAAGGAAGAGGCAGTTCATGGCAAAGCTGAAGAACATTCGCTGTCCCCCAGACAAACGTTTACAAACTTGCTCAAGCAAAATCCATTTTAAAACTATATTCTCCAGGTGTGCCTTCAAAGGGAAGCGAAGCCTCCCCTTGACATTGAGCTGCAGAGAAAACAGTTTCCTGGTCAAGGTCAGGTTCTGTGCCAAGATGCTGCTTGGCCAAGTGGCAGTGCCAAGCAGCGCTGAGAGCCACAACTTGCAGCAAGGACTGATTTTAACACCTCGACTTCCTGCTTTTCAAAGGGATTATCTGCATACTTCTTCATCCAAATCTGCTGGATACTTCTACAGTGTGTCACAGATTTACTTCCTTCAGCAAACACACTCATGTTCCTCCAAAGGCCTCAGTTGATACCCAGGAACTCTTCTCTCCCATCCTGCTGAACTTCATTAGCTACATGAGAAATAACATTCCCACTTCTCTCTCAAGTTTGCAATTTGTGTCACCTTATTTCCCCTTTCAAGTACCAAGTACACTGAGCAAACACATTACAGAACAAACCAGGCTGGAAGGGACCTTGCAAGACCACCTTGCATGGGATAAGGGAGCCCAAATGAGACTTGGTCATACTTGGGAGTGTTCAGACTTCCTGAAGTCAGTCCATTACATCTAAACAGAGATCCAGAAAATCAGAAAACGAACATTTGGTAATTATGATATTGTTCTTTTAGGTCGTAAAGGAATTTCAGAAATAGATGTCCCTACAAACTAACAACCCAATAGACCACACTTTGATGTGAACTACTGACATACTTAGAATGCTTTACCTAGTGAAGTTCTCTATCAGGAGATCTCTAGTGCTTCCAAGCAAGAACTAGTCCAGTACAGCAGAATCCAGTATAGAACAGATTTCTGTTGGAAGGGCAATCTGATGTGTTCTTCTGCTGCCTCTCCATTGGCTTCATGAATCCTGTCCTCAAGGAGGGTCCAAGACTGGAGTAAGGATGAAGATGGGACCATGTCACTCAGTACCACTGCAGACTGAAGCCTTGTTAAGCAAAGGAAGACATGGCCTAAGCAACTGGAGAAGAAAAAGAGTTATGAAGAGAATGGCGTAAAGCAGATGCGAAAGATGAGCTGTGGTCTGTCCTGAAGAGGGCAGTGACAGAAAGCAAGCCTGTCCTACAACCACCTGCCATAGAAAAGCACACAGCCTTGCCTAGGTACTTTCCTTCATCTTTTCAAATGGAAAAAAACAGCAATTAAAAAATACGTGGAAGTATAATACTTACCAACCAAGTTCATTAATCATACCAACACGTTGAAAGCAAACAGGCAGAACACATGTCATGCTTCAAGTGGTCATTCAAACCACAGCAGTCTTACATGACCAGGCTCCTTGAGCTTCAATGAGCTGACTCCTGAGCTGTGACACGTCTCAGAGATGCAGTGTGGCAATGAAATAACTTACAATTCAGACTAAGGCACGTTTGGAAAGTGGTGAAAATCCATACAGGGATGACTGGTTGAAGTACCATGTTCACTGTTGGTGCCTGCTCTTCCCCTTTATCCTCTCTGCCTCTATCACACCTGCTCCTGGAGTTATTTCTTTTAATGACAAGCTTGACTGAAAACTTTTCATTGCATTAATTGATCAGTTAATAGGCCTTTCATCAGCCAGAAGCTTTTTCCACTCAATAATCGTAACTACTTTGAAAAGCTTGTTTACAGAAATGGACCAGTGACAGTCAATTCTACTCAGTAAGAGGGTGAAACGGACCAGACACAGTCAATTCTACTCAGCAAGAGGTTGAACTACAGACCTCCTAAGGTCCCTTTCAACCTAAATCCTATGATACCAAAGAGAAATCATCCCACTTCATAAAATCCATTCAGTTTTGTTCATGTTTTTAAGTCCCATGAAAAAAAATAATAATTAAAAAGAAACATCTCTGCTGCCAGAAAGTAAACTTTTGGGTAGGAGCAGAAAAGGAACCAGCAGCTTTCATTTGCAGCAGAAATACTTCAAACTTGTCTACACTTCTCTGAAGTCATTTTCACCTTGGGATCTGGAAATTCCCCGAGCCCCACTCGTTCTATTTCACAATACCACTTATGTTTGCTTGTAGATATACAAAATTCACTCTGGCACAGTCAATGTTATCTTTTATTTCCTCTTGACTTCCTCTTTGAGAAGGAGTAAAGATATGGAGCAATCACACGGCCAATCAAGGAAAGACAACCCAAAAAGGGCAGCATCTTCTTTATTTACTATCCACATTCGAGTGTTTAAGTATGAGGGAAAATTTGACTAGACTTCTTTGCAGCCACGCTGCTCTCATTACACTCCTCAGAGTTACAGTGCAGACTTCGGTTAACCCAAAATCTGTTTTCACCCAACTCCAATTTAGATTCTTCAGCCCACACAGTTATACACGCACTGCAGTCGTTTTTAGCAAGTTAACTCAATGAATCTGCAGTGTATCTTACAAAGCTGCCAGTGCTTTGAAAAACAGACCTCTTTTACACTTAGTCCACATCAAAGGAGAAAGATCGAAGCTCTTTGGTTATGACGTTTCCCCCTGAGCCCAGCCACTTCATTCCCAGCAGGTTGACCATCTCATTTAAGACTCTACCAATCCTCTGACACGTGTCAAACGCTGTCCACAGCACATAATGCTAACATGGTCTCAGCATGCAAGTATTCAACAGGAAGATGGAAAAAAAGATGATAATTAGGATTGTACTGTAATCGTAGCAACAGAGGTAAAGGACGCTGGAAGGAAGGGCAGGATTCCTCTCCAGAAGTACTGACAGAGAAATACCTGTTGTGCAATTTCCTTCCATTGCAGTTAGTGTACTTCAGGCTATTCAGCAGCCATGAGAGAAGACTTGGGATGTATTCTTGCAGTAGGAACTTCCACCTGGGTTCAGGCAAGATCTTTAGGTCAAACCTCAGGCAGAACGACTTAAATTCAGCCCAATCACAGAAGTCAGGACAGCACACACAACTGAAAGGTTCTGCTTATTTCCTGCACCGAGGACGCACTAAGTGCTCTTTTCATTCTAAGAGGATTAGCAGCACATAAACAATTTATGTAAGGAGACTGACAATTTTATTGTGATGTGCCGTTTAGCATTTCCAGAGGATCCGATTATAAAATCTTTACTTAGTTTTCCATGAGTCACCCTCTGAATAACATGTTTTGATTTACCTAATAGCGAGAACTCTTGGTTGGAGGCGGTTTCACTAACCATGGTCATCCCAGTCTATCATCACTCTACTGTTGGATGCAAATTCTGCACAGAAAAAATGACATTTCCTGCAGTGAAAAACTGTTTTATTCTCACCTACCTTCGGTGAAGGAACACGGTGATTTAGCTTCTGGTTACAATTATATTTAAGGCTCGTCTGATGAAACAATCTGGCCACGTTTGGATCACAAGTGATACTGAAAACAGAGCTCTGAGCTATCTCAGAAGAAAAGCCAGCCAAACTTCTGGACCATGAAGCAGAAGTAAGGAACTCCAACATAATACAACACAGTCAGCTCTCAAATATGCCAGATAACAGGAAGCTGGGGTAACCTAGTTAATGAAAAACTATCAATAACAATACTATTCTTTGCAAAGCCAACTCCTGGCATCTCTAGGTGGTTTTACTAGCTCGGCCACAACACCGCAGGAACGCGCAGATCCAGCCTGGGTCCTGGAGCAACACGGTCATGTTCCTCTAACAGCATGTGAGCCTTGAGAGTCTGTGTGGAGCAGCTGACGTGTCTCTGCTCTACATGGCTTCCAACATCAGAGCTTATTCCAGAGCAACTATCAGTGCTGGCCCCAGCACAGTCACAACCTGAATGTTCTGCTTACAGACGTCACCAGTCCCCTTCAGCTCCAATAGCACCACTGCTGGTGCACCGGGACAAGGACATTCTTGCAGTACCAGCTTCAGATTGTGAAACAGCGACTGAGGCTAAAACTAACTCAGGAAGAAATAATTCTTCCAACAAGCTTGAGGAAGCGTGGGGAAAGAAGTGGAGGGAAAGTAAAAGCAGATGCTGAGCAGAGCTATAGCCAGAGCAGTTTTCTCCTCACTCAACCAGCACGCCTCAAGGACCACAGGTCCCAGCAATCAGTATCTAACTGCACGTATGACAAACAGCAGCAACCCTAAAGCAACCAGTGCCCATTCTCCTCCTACAGGCACAACACAGGTAGAATTTCCACCCAATCTAAGTTTTTTCCCATGCAAAGCTCTGTTGCAAACATCCACCAAACTCGCACAGCTCAGGCTGCTCAGAGTGAACAAAGCAAGGCTGCTGACGAAGGTGGAATACACAACAACATAGCCATGCTAAAAGACGACCGACATGGGTGGAAAGTCAGTAAACAAAACAAAAATAAAACGCAGATGGTATGCAGCTAAAGCAAACTGTATGGTTCAGTGCATACCTAGCAGGCCAAGAAGGAAGGGAAATTCCTTCCCAGGGTTTACGTGAACAATGAGTTTCCCTGAGAACTCCAGGAGGCCGTTCCCAGCTCCTCTGCTGGCACCATCACTAGGAAAAGCAAACGCTGGAAAGGTTGTTTCAGTTCATTACTGACCTCAGTACAAATCGTAGTACCCATGAACTCCAGCGTAGATCAATGTGACCTCTTGCTTCAGCGGTATTGTTGTTACAACGCGTACAGTACGCAATGCTGCTTGGTACAAGAAAATACAGCCATCTGTGTGCCACTGTATGTTCCAGCGGTCACACAGCTTTGATCAAACCGAGCTCAGCGTGCTGCAGGCTCCAGCCAAACCCTCCTCATTTTTAACATAAAGAACAGAGATGAGACAACGTGCCATTGGAGGTAAAGGGGGAACTCCTGAAAGCAGCAACCGATGTATTATAGATGAGGAGGAGAAAATAAATAGAAATCAGCCTATGCTTCAGCCAACGCTACGAATCAGATGTGACCCAACCTGCTGGAAGGCTTTTGGCAGCTGGGTGTGCAAATACAAACCAAAGCGCCTCCGAAATATCCCATTAAAAATACGCCCCAAAATCCATCCAGAAACTCTTAGAACAATCTCCTAACAGCGACGGCATAAAGCATCACAACATCTAATGGCTATTTGCAAAAAAACTGTGGCTCTTCTGCTCTATTGTTTCTATTGCATTAAAATGTCAGTAACGGTTAAAATGTGAAAAATAGGAAAGTCTCACCAATTCAAACCAAACCACAAACCACTTTGTAAGATGATGGAATTCTACAAGTTAACAGACAAATGAACAAACATGCACACCAATAAAACTGCACATGAAGAAACATGCCAGCTTCTATTTATTCTCATTCACTGTGTTCTGCAGTTCAGGGGGGGGGAAAAAAAAAGGCTGTAGCAGTTTTGTTAAAGTTGGAGGAAAATTTCACAAGTATCATTAAAGAATTCAGAATAGCTTCGTTTTTCCAAATGGCTTTGATTCCAATGGAATGGAGACATTCATCAAAGCATTTCAGAACCTGAAAATACAGAAGAATGTAACAAACATCAAGTCCTGTAGTCGAAAATGCTCTCCTAACACAACTTCTTACCTTCAGCCTTTTGGTAATACTTGATACGCTGTGGTTAGAGTTGAAAGAAAGGACAAAAAAGAGGTAGGTTCCTTATTTGTATGTACACGCAACTCCTTATTGCAGCGTTTTAGTTCAGATATAAAAGCTGGCCTAAAGCACTGGCAAGCATTTTCACAGAAGTTTCCGTCTCGTGTTTTCATACGGGTTTAGAATTGCTGAAGAATTTTGGATGCTGTGAATAATCCCAAACCCTAACCTACTTTTACTGACAGCAGAACTGAAGCACACAGAAATGTACCAGACATGACCCAGCAAGACAGGGAGGAAGACTGGAGCAGCAATCTCTTGTCTGCTCTACTCATGTCCGCTTGTCTGCCATGCAGGAAGGTCAAGCTCACCTCTTCTCACATGGAAACTGATGTTGAATATGCATTCCAGAAATAATTCACCGACCTATTGCCTATGAAACAACTAAAATAAAGAGAGACAACGTGACCAAGCAAACCCATTGTACAATGGATCACTCCTTAGCTTAGTCGCATGCAGAAAATACACGTTAACGCACTGACAACTTCTGACCAAGGAAGCTGAAACCTAAGAAGTTTTTTGTTAATTCCAGACAAATACTCATTTAAAGAGATTTATATATATATGAAGTTCATTGCTGAGCAGGAGTTCAATGATGGTAAATTCATCTTGAGTTACACACTGACCATGTGAAAGTCTTGCAGACACTGGGCTGCTCAGTTAGATAGATCTTGTCTATTAGTTTAACAGCAGAATTCAAGAAAACAGGGCAATGCTTGACTGCACAGTTCTCATTATATTAATATAATGAATATGGAACTGCATAGGTAATAACTATTTTACCCTAACTACCTTACCCTGCCTTGTCTTCCTGCTCTTCAACCAGCATTGTTTTAGGCTCCAACATGCTTGCAACTCAATGGAAGCAACTGAGGCTACGGAAGACAGTTCGCCTTTGATCTAATTAATCATGCATTGCTTACCAAACCTTTACCATCACTTGAAAGAACTCCTTGCTGCAGCAATTCAATTCTCACAGCCTGTTTTCATACAACACAGGTAAAAAATGAAATAGGTTTCATTCACTGAGTGTGAATAAAGCAGAGAGAAGCAGCTATGACTAATCTTCATTTTCCAGACGGGAAACCACTGCGCAGAAGAATGCAATGCTATGCTCAAGATCACAAGCAGAGAACTGCAATTTCACCTTACGGGTTTTGATATAAATTCCCCTGTTCAACACAGCTGACTGCTGTTTTTCAAAGTACTGATGAGCGAACACCACAGCTCTCACTCGGCACTCGAGAGAAACCTGCATTTTCAGAAGCAAGCTGACTTATATTTCGGCCATAAAAGCTAACAGAAATATTTGAAAACATGGCTTCTAATGTTAATAAACTTCTAATAGCACTTTTGAAGCCAGGACATGCAACCAGAGTGTTTCCCGGGTGTCCCTCGGAAGCTGCCCCACAAGGGCCACGGCTTCCCCCTGCGGATATGTGGTGCACTCACTCACATTGCACCAGCACCCACCCAGCAGCACTCAGGATGGCTGCGGGGCCAGCAGCCTGATGCTGGGATAAACACCTTGCATGAAACGACAGAAAAAAAAGGAGAAATACAGCAAACAGTGGCTTTCTGGAGCAGTTCCAGAAATGATTATCTAAAGTAACCTTAGCAAAATCTGAAGGATTTCCGTTTGTCTTTCCTTCCTCCCCTCATGCAAAAAAAACCTTGCGAAGGCGTTAAGCAGCATCAAGTTACCCTGCAGTGTTTAGGAGACATTCTTCATGCTCCTACTTCAGACGCCAGCCAAGGAAAACGCCGTCGGCACTCACACAGCTCAGAGCCCCAACAACCTGCACTCACAGAGAGGGACCAGGAGCAATCTTGGTGGGTGACGAGAGGGATCCTTTCAGGATTACATGCTGCCAATCCCTCCTTTTCAGTTTGCAGTGGATTAACAATAAAAGTATCGGGAAGTCCTACACTTCCGAAATGGCTTACTAAAAATACCCCGTGTTACTTCAAGAGAAAACAGCAACGAGGGCTTGCTCATCAGTTTACAGGAACGTACATTCCCAGCACAAAAAGTGCTGGCGATACCAAGAGCAACAAGAGAGACGTCGGTAGGTTTTAGGTACACGTCGATGATTAAAACAAAAACTTGCTATACTGAATTTTGGCTGCAGATTTGCTGATGCCTGCTGGAACAGCTCTGCAACCCTTTGCAGAGAAAGCTGTGATTCTCACTCGCATAGCCTGCATCTGAAACTAAAGCCCCACTTTTTCTACACACTAAAAAGTTACTGGAGCTTACGGGGATAGACAGAAATACACCTATCCGCCGGCTTTATAGCTGTGTGTACACATTTAAAGCACTTGAAGCAACAGATAGCGAGAGAAACACTAAAAGCTTGTCTGATAAAACTGAAGCGCTACGAAAAGGAAAGAGACTCAAAGAATTACCTCCGTTTTTTGCTGAGGGATACGTAGTCAGAACAAGACAAACTGCATGCTTCGAGCCGTTAATAAAGAGAAGAGCAAGCGAATGAACAGCCTTCAGAAGAATCCAAATAGTTTTTGTTTCTCTGCTGCAGTTTCACCACTCCCACTGGGTAATTTCTACGTTCACTTTATAACGAAAGCAAAGTACAGGTCAAAATAAGAAAGGGAGGAGACCAAAAAACTCCACTGCATTAGCCTGTGTTAGTCCCTCTCGCTATCTCCATTTCAAATGGGGGAAGCAGGGCTGGTGTGACAGAAGGGGATTTGGAGGGGGGTGTTTTGCTGAGGTTTATAAACCAGAAGCTTCGGTTCATCTGCATTTTATACGATCTGACTGGTAAAAGCAGGAAGCAAAAGAAAAAAAAAACAACAAACCTTTCAAGTGCATGATTTATGGAAATGCATCACGTGGCAAAGAAGCACAGAACAGAAAGGGCCGAACTCAGCTTTCATTTACACCAACGTAGTTTCCATACAAGTCCACCACCTTCAATTCTAAATAAACTTGAAAATCAGAGTTAGTTCACGCTTTCCAAATGCAACAACTGCTCCAGCAAAGATCTCAACACAGAATTCCTCTGCTAGATGAGCACCACGGGATCAAGGCAGAATAGTTTTACACACAGTTCTGCCACCCCTTCTCCAATTGCTCTGCATCCAAACAAGCCAGCCACCTGCATGCTCCTGCGTGGTGTCACACTTCTAACAGTGCTTTAACATCTATTTTAGGTACGTGAAAGGCAGGATGATCCACGAGTGCACTGGGAATGCTCTCCTAGTTCACCAAAGGAGGTTATGGACAGGTACACACTACTATTTAAGGAACAAAATACAATCAGGTAACACCCTGCAAGCTAGGGAATTTTCTGTTTGAGTGAGAATAAGAAACATTAAAATGCTAAAATTGGGTTTTGTTCTGCTGCTAGCAATCGCGTCCCCATTTCCATGAACAGCTGATGGATGGCATGAGCCATAGGCCTGTGCTGGTTTGTTTTCCTTCCTTACCTCAAGTGTGGGCTTATATGCTAAGAGCAGAAAGTGTGAGAGGTGAAAGAGGACTGAAGAGGAGCACTCATTAGGATACTAGCTGGGCGCTGGGGAAAAAATGTGAAGGAACAAAGGGGTAAGAAATTAAGAGTAAAAATTACAGAAGAAAATGAGAGAGTGAAACAGAACCACCCTATCGAAGGTGGGGTTTTTGTCAGAAGCGTTGCTGCCCCTCAAGCAAGCCACTCAGATGGCACAAGGTTAAAAGCACTGAGGAAAACCTGAATCATCTGACCTAGAAATGGAAAAGAGGAGTAAAAAGGCCTTGTGGTACAGGCTTGCTTTTAATAAGATGACCTCTTAAGCACTGAAGGACTCAGTACCCTTTTGACAAACACTTGCTAAAACACATACATTACATGCACAGATGGGGAAACCATAATGATAATTCACTTTACCAGGCTGGGGTCAGAAAGATCATCTCTACTTTACACTAGGTAGTAACAAACCATGAATCAACAGGGTGAATTTCATACATAAATCTGTGTGATATTATCAAGTATTTCAGTAGACTGTTACTTCGCAAGTTGAAAGTGACAGATCCAACTATTACGCTGGCATTTAATAAGCAATAAAATGTTGAAAAAAAGCAATTATTGCAGAATTCTGTGTTAACTTAGCAGTCCAACAAGAGCTGTTTGTAAATAGCTGAGAGACAACGCATGTAGTTGATAATAGAGCTGATGGGTTTATCGTGTTGTCCTGGAAGCGCCTCTGTTTAAGAAATCCTAAGCAAAACTTAAAGCTCATTTATAAACTTGTCTTCATTGGAGTATTGTGGCATCCCTAACCATGGGCTGTGAATAGTGTTCCTTTGTACTCTACAGAATTTCTATACATTCCTATATACAAAATGCCTCTGGGCTGACTGCATAGTGGTGATGCAGTCATATACTGATGGAGATGGCATTCAAGTGAGGAACTAGAAAAGGAGTAAGAAGAGCACAGAGCAAGACCTCAAGGACTCAGAGCAGCAGTCAAAGAGATGCTGGCTGGATAAAGAGATGCTGTGCTGCTGAACACCAGGGCTGCAAGCACGACTGATGTCTGTTCAATGCTGTGTGCTCCCACTTGCAGCCAGCAGAGCTTTGCTGGAGACACACTGAGCTGGGCTTGGGGATATCTCCCAAGATCCTGGTAGGACAAGTGACAAACAAGCAGAGTAACCCACCATCTAATTCTGTACAAATAAACTAGCATTTGCAGCTTACTCTAACATCTGTATGATAAAACTCGAGCAGAAATTAAACTAGGGAGGAAAAAAAGCACTGAATCCCAATCTTGCTACGCTTTCTTATAAAACATAAACCTCTACAAAAGGTAATGAACAACCTAGAAACTGTGCAGTGCTAAAAACACAGCGTTCTTCAAAGTGAAATCTCAGAGCTGTTTGTGTTATAGGCAGAATTAAAAGCAGCCAGAGCCCTACAAGGGGTTGTGGGTATCAGGGAACCATGTATCTGGTGCTGCCAGCTCATCTTTGTACCACAAATAAGGAACAGCAATCTAAAGCATTCTTTCTAGATTGATTACACACAAGGATAGGAAAACTAAACTCATGCCTGTCTTCCATTTCATTCAAGATGTGAGCCAGACAGGAGGTATTACTCACAATTCAGAGCACAATATTAGGATGTTGACTGTGGCCAGTCAAAGACCGACGCGTAAGAATGGAGCCATCAAATTCATTTCCTGGTCAAGATTCACAATCAAAATGAGAGATTTCTCAGAGGGAGGGTGAAACATGGGAACGGAGAAGAAACAGAGCCTTGGAAGTTGACTGCGCCTCTAAGTTCAATTGTCATGTAATTCCTCCAAAGGAAAGGGAGTGTTTGTGCATGACACAGCCAGCCAAACATGCAGGAGTCACATCCTGTCAAAGGGCTGCAGCTCCAACACATTTGACCTAAGTGGACAGCTTTATTGGATTGCCAGGAACACTACCCACCCTGCTGAAGATAGAGAGAACAAAGGTAAAATAAAAACAAACTGATTTACTTAAAAGAAGGCGTCAGTAGGATGCTGCCCTTCTTGCGGGCATGTTTAGGTCCCCAATGAGCATCTCCAAGAATGCGTTCAATAGGTTTTTCCTCACAGTCACTTCAGAGCCCAGGGAGCACCTTCACATGCTGCTGCCATGCTGAAGATCAACCACAATTCATCAGTATCATTAAGAATGAACAAACCCCAGCAAGGGCATAAGAGGAAAAATCGTTCCACACCCTCCAGGCTGCAGGACTACTCACTGTTTCCAGGGACTGAACTGCTGATCCTTCCACATCCCCAGTCACGGATGTCCATCCAGATTCCCTTGTTAGACCAAGAGAGCACTACAATCTCAATCAGCGTAATAAGCCGCTTCTACGTATAACACTGTTTCAAACCCAACATCCATTCCCGTGTCTTCAAATGAATCTCAGGATAGATTTGACTCACTTTGCAAAATCTGACTCATGCCTCTCGAGTATGGAAAAAAACAGTTTGCAGTTAACTCCTGTAGGCTGTAACCTCTTGAATCTCAACGCTCGTTTATTTAATTAACAGCCACATTATCAGTCCTCCACTTCCCTATGAGCCTTGAGTACTGGAAGAGAAGCCTTGGGAAAACTGTAAGCACAGAGGGAGTTAAAACAGTTACCTTTTGCTTGGAGAGAAGTACCAGGCATACATAGGAAGATAGTGAATGTTTTAAGAAAGTAATTAAAACGCATGTTTCACTTTGCTAGAGGTTTAAGTTTTACTCCCAAGTCCGAAGGCAGGCAATCACACTAAGGAATCAAGTCAATACTAGATGTTTGCTTAGCCAGTTCAGCTTCTGGATTCAAAGGCTATGCTTCCCCTATTAAGCAAGTTTCACATGATTATACCTCCTTTGATTTCTATGCAATGACTTAACTACTGTGACTCTGGATGGGCTCCAGTGAGGTTACCCTGTATGTACAAAAAGAAAGGCCCAAACCTGTACAAACTGATTACACGATGGGAAAAGTTCCCTTCTTTGTTCTTTTTATTGGTGTTCTCGGTTATTTTTGTGTTTCCCTCTGACGGGATTTGCACACACAGCTTTCACACAGTGACTGTGCAAATACTGAAGCTCCAACAGCCAACAACAATAAGACACAGAATTATCTGCATTTTCAGATGTATCCAGCCATTATTTAAGACCAGTTCGTTTGAAATGATACGATTTGTAATGCCTGCATAAACAACAAATTCATCCTCAGGACACACTCAAAAGCCACTATGTTCGTTTCTCCCAAGGATCAAAGCTGCACTTGTGTTTCCTCTGAAAGCAGCAACTACTTAAGCAATTGAGTTATGACACTACTTGAAATTATTTACATTGAACTGCTGAACTGGTGATTCAGTGTAAGCTCACAACTCCAAAATGCAAGGAATCTCCTAAGGAGGGAAATTCATTTATTTAAAAAGAAATTGAAGAAATACATTCAAGATGAGTTAGATCTGGCTGAAATGCTCGACACCCGGTTCAGTCGTGCCAGTGGATTTGAGGAATTCTGGATGAGATGTTACAGAAGTCCAGTAAATGCCAACATCACTTGGTAACACAGCTGTGCCTTGAGAATATGACTCTGATGCTTCTTATCACTTCCATGCCCAAAGAGAAGAGCCCTCAAAAGACAACAAACTGCTTGCAAACACTTAAGACACTTATTATCAGCCAAAATCCTTTATTAGCAGCCTTGCTTACCTAGAGGAGGTTACTGAGGACACACAACATTTCAGGAGCGTGCAGCCAAATGGCAAGCAGCCACAGTCACAAGCTGCAGCGAGGTGAATTCTGATTAGATGCAAGGAAAAAACCATTCGGTGTGAAAATGAGCAAACTCTAGAAGAAGAGGCCAGAAAGGCTATCGGCTCTCAGTTCTTGGGGATTTTCAATTAGTAAAAGCATTGAGCAGCTTCATCTAGCTTCATGCGCAGCCTTGCTTTGAGCAGGAGGTTGATGACCCCAAGAGTCAAGTGCAATTTATTTATGCGGTTTAAAGAGACGACACAAACAGCTTCAAATATGTTCACCATGCTTGCAGTGCTCTATTTGCAGGACTTCTGTGAAATGAGAGCATAGTAATGTCCTGAGAAAAACACTAAGTCCATAGATGGAGTGCACTTCCACACTGCCCTCCAGACTAAGCAGGCCTCCCATTGACAACTCCTAGCTCAGCATCTGGCCCCACCAAAAGATGCAAGAACCCAGAAGGCCTGGATCTCGCCAACATAAACTATTAGAAGAAAATATGAAACGTTTAGCAGCAATTTTGCCAGTTACTGCCATGAGAGGCGTAAGATCCTCTAGCTCACCTATCTCAATACTGATACGCAATGAGAGATCTTCCACACCAGCTGAAGGAGAAACATCCTTCCATGTGGATTTCCTTGTGAGAAGGGAGTTGATGGAAGACTGTCAAGACTGTCCCTAACAACAACAAAAAAAATAGCCGTCTATTTCCCAGAAGTTAAAACTACAACTACAGAACTGCACCAAATAACATCCCAGCACTACAACCTTTACACTGCAAAACATGCATCGCGTGGAAATTTGCTGATTCCATATAAACGCTCTTTGAAAAGCAACAAGTCTGTCCAGCTTCCTGCCCGGCTGCCTGCCAGTCCTGGGGTGGGTAAGTCCAAGCTCTTCAATTCAGAATACAAATATCAGATACAAGAAGACTCCTACAGGATGGGAATTCTGCTTCCTGTAGGTCTCTAATTAAAAGAAATTCCTTATAGGTGAGTATTTCAGGAAGGACGAGGAAGGCTCTGGATTCAAACAGCGGGAAGGGCTTCTCAAAAGCAGAAAGCGGTCAAGATTTGTTGTGTTTCCACAGACATATGCATTTCTAACATCACAGAAGGGTGTGGATGAGGTGTCTCTGTCTAAGTATGTGTGAGGAAAGACAACAACAAGGAAATCCAGACAGCAATAGGACTAAGCTGATATAGGGAAAACCTTGTCTCACCTCTTCTGCAGTATGTATACATTTCCTCTGTTTAATTACAGAAAGGGTAATTTCTGTTCATACTGCATGGTTTTTAATATCCCTGAACCAAAGCACAGCAGTGCTCAGTATCCACCCTGCTCACTCTGCTTCTGGTGACAGAGATGCCTGCCACTGTATAGCTGCAGCAAGGCCAATGCAGCAGCAGAGAACCAACATTCTGAAGAGCTTTGGTTTTTATGAGCTACTTCCTCAGCCCCACACCATGGATTAAAGCACTAACGGTAAGCCAGAGCCTAATGCCTGCTCAGCTTCACTTCTTTTATTTGCAGCAGCAGCAGCACATTAGCTGAAACACTTCTGGCCACACCACAGTCGATACCTGCTGTGCCTCTTCACTGTTCACTGCTGCAGCAGATCATCCAGTCTGAGGGTGTGATGAGTTCAGGAACACAGATGTGCTTGGCCATGCAAACAGACGATGCCAAGTATAACACTGAGCCTGACAGAGTGCTTTCTGGTGATATAAATTGTATTTTCCCCTTCAGCAGCCTACAGATAAGGCATCTGTCCATGATGTACCAAGCTCCAGTTGGCCGAGGGTAGGATTAGACAACACTATCATACAATAGATGAGGAATAGAACCAGTGGTTCCATAGCTTTTCCTATTAGCTTTTGCAAACATGGTGCTTCTTTAAGTCCTACTTTGCACTGCAGCCACAGGATCTTCCACACGCTCTAAAGCATTATTTCTGAGCTCCAGCTCTGCAGATTTTCACCCGATGTGATATCACCCCACCAGTTATTTCCCCCTTTACACAAAGGATAAAAGATTTAATAGTTTCAAAATCTAAGGAGAGGGGGAAAAAAAAATCCTACATTTGAATTTAATAGCAAATTACTGCTCAGATGGACATGAGCAACATTAAGACACACTTTAAAAGCCGTGTGAGGTATTTAAACTCTGATGTTACACTGATGGTAACAATAAACATCTGAACCCGTAAGGAAAATCTCTATGATTCATTTGTGACAGATAAACCCACCAAGACATGCATCTCCTCACTGAATCCTCTTGTGCCATCTCGTCCTGTCACAGGAAGGCTGGTTCCGTACCAAGAAGACAACCTGGCTCTGCTGACCTCATCTCTTTAAGAGCTTGCTGCCTCCTGAAGGGTCCTAAGGTATTTTTCCAGCCTGAACTGTTAGCTACCTGCTCTGGAGGACTGGACTAAGGAGAATCATTTCCTGTGAAAGGGCAGCAGCCACGACACCACAGCAGCCTGGATGACAGGGAAGGAGAAGCATTTCTTCTACAGAAGATGAGACAGACCTCAGTCCCTCAGGACTGAAATGATTGGAAAGGAATGCATGTTCACCATTTCCTGTATCTGTAACAATCCGGTGCTTTCACAAGACCCTTGTCTTTTCTTTTCCTGCCATGTTATATTCTCCCCCCCAACTACCTTCATTCAAGACTTAAAGCCCAATGCAAACAGAACTATGTGATATAAATACAAGGTATAAAACTGCAAGCTCAAGAATGCCAAATCAGTGATTTCAGAGCTCCAACCAAACAGGCTGCATCCCTCCAAGCCTAAACTCTGGAGCAGTGATTTCTCCCCCTGCATCCCATGACAGAAGCACAGCACAAGCAAGGCTCACCAGCTCTTGGTGGTTTTTCAAGTGAAAACAGGTTGTGACAACAATTTGTAGCAGCTTCAGGGAAATCTTTTTCTAGCTAAGGGTCAAGGCTTTTAAGCATATTTGGCAGGCTGTGGCCATATGTTAACAACTGTGTCAGTACCGTTCTTAATGTGAAAAAATAATATGATAGGCTGTGTGAAACAGCTGTGAGTCATACATAGCCTTTTAGGATATGTAGGTTCCCAACCCTGAGCTATAGAAACCAACCTCAGTTAGGGGAAAATAAAACCTAAATTAAGTCAGATAATGATTTGTTCATCTCTGAGTTTCATGTTAAGAAAAAGAACTATCAATGCAAAAATATTCAAATAGGACCTTTTTTTTTTTTTCAACCAGCATCTCCACAGAAAGAAGTTTAAAATGATCAGCCTCTGCCCACTGCTTGTTCTTACCAACACCAAGAGATCAACATCAAGGCAGCTTGTAAAATCAGAAGTAACGGTGTATTCCAGATGCTACATTCCTCCAATGCTCCCTGGGTGTGTGTTTGTCCTTGCATGTGTTTGCAGGAGGGGACTGAGGGATGGATCAGTGAGCATCGCCTCATAGAGCTGTTTGGTATCTGATCTGCACGTATATTTTATCAGCTTGCAAATCAGACAATAAACTTGTGCATTAACTCCAGTTTCCAAATAGAGTCCAAAATCAAGTGCATTTTATCTTGATTAGAAGGCAAATCATTACGAGAACAATATTAAAAAGAAAAAAAGAAAATGGGGAAATGGTTTTGCTGCCAGGTGCCTTCCCATTTCAAACATCAGAAGCCTTCAGAAACCTGCAGGTTCTGAAGCATTAAGCAGACTGAATAACAGACGGGGGTGAGGAAAGCAGGAACAGATGCCATTTACCACTTAGCTTGAGATATATCTGCCAGGTCTTCATACAGCTGCATAACATCCCGAGATGGTACTTTTTCCTGTTTGTTTTGTTTGCAGGGCAGTGGGATTACAGACAGCTCTGCTCACTGTAGCAGCTGAATTACTAGGAAAAGGGAGGAGAGAAGCTAAAGAGAACCCTGCTTCCTGCAGGCAGGGAATCCAGAACTGTTTAACTGCCCATCATTTACACCAACGAAGAGCACCCAGCACCACATAGCTCCTATTCACGTGATGCTGGAGCATAAACATTTCCCAGTGTTAATGGTGGTGCCTGAATTTGATATATGAAGCCATTATACCACAGGCAACTCATAAAATGCAAATCTAGTAACCGGTCCTGAGAAGCTGCTCTATTTGTAAAGCACACATTAAACTCGTAGGTACTTTCACATCTGACAAAAATTAAAAGTGCTCATTTAAGAAAAAAAAAACAACACAGTGAGTTTTTATCTCCACAAGTCATCTAGAAGACTGCACTGTCAAATGAAGAGTTTCTTTATTAATATTTACTGCCTGTGTTAATGGCTACTTCACACACACTGCTCATCCTTAATGAGGATTCAGTACCCCCAGATCCCAATTCCCAAGTACTTCTAAAGGAAACACTCACAGAAGAACTAGCCCCAGAACTTAACTATTCCCCTCAGTGCTGAGCTACTTCAAGGGCCACTCCAGCATCCAATGTCCACTAAGAAAACACCAGTATTTTGGAAAGCTAAGGATTTTAAGAGCAAGGTATTCAGTATTTCACAGTATAACCTATTGTTTTCATCCAAAGAAGATCCTCCAGCTGTGCAGACAAACGCACTTCTCCCTTGTCTTTGCACACACAGCATTCCCAATGAGCTACTTAATGGCCTGCCTTGGCAAACCCAATAGACAGAACTCGTTATGGGCCTTCTATCTGCTCCCAGTAACTAAGTGCTAAGTTAACTATGTTTAACAGTCTTCTCCAGCTGTCAGAAAGCCACAGAGATTATATAATGTTTGGCCACCCTCTGGAGACAAACAGAGCAGGCATAACAAAATTTATCACCCTTGCATGTCTGATGATTTATTATATTGCAATCAACGTCGATGACTTCAGCATTCATCTTGTGCTTTTCCAACATATGAGCTTGCAGTTTCCAAAAGACACCCTGATGGCAAACCCAAATAAATGCATGCTGACAACACGGCAGACCACGTACTGAAGCAGCTCACTGCTGGACTTTCCATACATCTTCAGAACCTGAAAACTACAAATGGCACTGACTGTAAGTAGGAGGAAGATGTTAAAAAAGCTACCCTGGATCAATCTTGTCTTACGATACTATCCTTTGTGTCAAAAGGCCTGCTGTGCCAAACACATCATCCACCAGCCTCTTGTGCAAACACTTAGGGAAATTAAGGAAGCCCTTAGCGATTTCATTGCTAAACTAAGTATATATTTTATTAAGTACAAATTTCAATGAGTATTTTTTTCTACTTTTTTTAAATGAAGAGCTGTATCAAACCACACCACAACCTTTTTACACCCCTTATCCAGCTAGGCATTTCTTAACATAGTTTAATATAGCACTCCAGCAAAAAACTTCCCATAAATTACTGAGATAAATGACGATAATAAGGAGCATGAGCCAGAAAGTAATTTGCCAGGGGCCAACACAGGTGACTGTATTGACTGCAGTTTTCAGAATCAACGACACGTATTGCAAGGAGAGGAAAAAAAAGTGACCCCGCTTAAGAACTGTTCCATTTTTAACCATGAGCACTCAGGGAATGCGCTAAGGAAACAATCATCCCACTGAATCATTTCAAGAATTTTACAGCCAAGATGATTTATTACTGTCAAACAGGTCTTGGAAACAAGAATATTTGAAGAGACTCAATAGCTATTAAATCAGTGTGGAAAACATGACGCTGGAGGAATTGCATATGCCTGACACATGTTCTACCACTTTTTTCTTTTAATCTTTCTTTTCCTTATAAATAGAAGGTGCCTCTAAAAAGGCAGTCTGTAAAACTGCCTACAGTTTTAGACGCAAAAAAAGTCCAACACAGATAGTAAAATTACATTCACGTGACTAATAGAAAAATAATGAGGAACCACACGACTGTTTGACAAACTGAAGGCACCAACAGTATCAAAACTTACACCTTAAAAACATATTCACCCCTTACTGAATAAACTGAGATGCATCTTGCAGACACAGATTGTTTGACTCAACAACGCACAGAAAACCTCATGCAATATCTTTATGAATTCACTTGTTAGGCCACTATGGAACCAAATTCAGAATAATACTAGTTTTTCTCTATTACAACTGCTATGTAGATGTTTTTAATCACATAGTACAGGGGCTGCTCGAGACAGTTAAAAGCACACATCCCCAACATCTACTACAAGTGAGTCAGAAAGATGAGTTGTAAGGCTTGCTATCTGAAACACCACCAAAAAATGCCTTCCTTCGCTGACCAAAATGGAAGAAATCCTGTGCTAAACTGCAAACGCATCTGGTACTCCAAATAAAAGTTATCAACATATACAAAAATATTAATCAGTCTTGAAGGAAGTTTAAAATTTTCCTTACACCAGCTGTTACTATGGAGAACTTCACTGTATTTTTGTAACCTCCAAGCCCTTTCTCACCCTTCTTGAGTATCTGTAGGTTCCTCTGAATCCTCAAGTTTTATCAGAAATGACTTAAGATAACAAATGACTTAAGCATTTCCCTACAAACCTCTTCTTTCTTCATCTTTGGGCCATCAATGCTCTAATCAAAACAATAATGAGATTACAGGACACAATCCTGAGCAGTATCTTGACATAGCAATGAGAAACTATCTACTAAATGCATCTCAACCTTAGCCACAAGACTTGAAACCAGCTAACTCAAAGTAGCTCTACAAAACGCACGTACCTCACTGACACAGCCAAAGAAAGAAGGAAAACTAATTGTCTTCTCAATTAAATATATGTTTAATGTATGAGATCAAACTAAGTATTCTTTCTTGACTGACTTACTCTTTGGATTGTCCCTGGATGCTTGTACGACAACTCAGCCATCATTTCTTCCTCTGAAACACAAGAAAGAAAAGAAACTCTGCTTTAAAAAAAAAAAACAAGTGTTTGCTTGAACTGAAGTTTCTCATTACATTGTTAACTAATGCTTCAAGCTTACTGTTTGCTTTTACTCAGTAACGGAAAAAAGTTCTGATGTACATCTGAATTTCTCCTATTTGATTGCCAGAATATTTCTGCTCCATGAAACTGCTCTACCAAGATGAACAGCAGAGTCTGCCTTGTGATATGCGCATCATGCCAAAGAACGTGGAAAATTCCAAACTCCATTTCATAGAGTTGGCCAAAAAAGTTCCTCCCAGCCATGGATAAACTGACAGAAAAATGCAAAGAAGCATTTAATTGCTCAAAGATAGCAACGTACTACACAGCCTATGGCTGTTCTCTGTCTTGCTTCCAACATTCGCTCCAGAGAAAGTGGGATTTTCCTTCAGTTTTGGTCACACTTGCTAAACTCAAGTTTTAGGCACTCTAAAGCACATCAATGGGCATTCAGTATAAACAGCCTGGCCACTCTGTCCTCCTCTGTGCTTCAGATTCACATCTGTGAAAAGTATTGTCCTTAAACAGAATGCTCTAAGGACACACTCTCTGTTTAGCCACATAATTAGTAAACCTTTAGCAAAGCCATCCTTGTTTCCTTTCCATACCAAGTAGTGACCTGGAAGAGCTACTTAAAACCACCACGAGGAAATGGTATGTTCAAGACAGTGGAATAACTAGCAAAGGAGAATCAACTGGAAAATGAAGTCACTCATTCAAGGTTAGCACCATTAGCCTACAAAGAGCAGTAACACACAGACACCAATAATGAGATGGGAAGAGAAGGACACCAGATATTAAGAGCTTGCAATCAGCAGGGGGTGACAGAGGGACATGTAAATGCCAACAAAGACCTATCAAGCTGCTTAATTTCCCTTTACAGAAAGGGGAAAAAAACAGTGGATGTGAAGAAGGTGAAGCAATCATCAGTCATCAGAGTGTCAGTTTTCCTTCCGCCATCCTGCTTTTCCCCAAGCCAATGAATGAAGTACAACCTCTAAAACTTATGGTAACACAGAAAAACATACATGAAAAATTAAACTATTAATGGTTTACAGCAGAGACCATACACTGATCTTAGCAGGTGGAACTCAGCCTTCAGCACCAGCAATAAATAAATGAATAGATCAGAGCACTTAGAAGAGCATCTTTCTTAAGTTCATTAAGCAACTAGGCATGAGAAATGTTTTCTGAATCCAGCCTCAGTCAACCTAAGTTCTAAAATCTCAATGTGCAGTAAATACGTGCCTCACTAGGAGGCATGAAATTCTCTGAGCCCTTTAAGAGGGGCATCATGAAATATCAAGCTATTAAACTTAACGAAGCAACAATAGAGCTTTATGAAGCGTGTTTCTCACTAATGACCTGGCCACTGTTTTTGTTAGGCCTGTCTGTAAAACACACAGCCAATATTTGTGGTTTCAAAACAAAACAAGAACAAAAAGAGATTTCTGGATTTAAAATGTTGGTGTGGGGAGGAAAAAAAAAAAAAAAAAAAAAAACAGAAAAAAAATAAACTCCAAGTACAACCAAATATACAAAGTTAAAACCACACAAGCACAGATTTCATCCTACTCCTCCAGATTTCAAATAGATGATCGTATTTTGGTGATGGGTGTGATTTTATCCGGCTATGCCTCTTCACAATTAGCAACTGCATTTAGTTCAGTGGCTTCTGAGTCCAAATTCCAATCTCTAGTTGAAAATAGACCTCACAATAGAGTCCTATGGCTGAATATACTCCAGGGTAAAACTATTTCCTTTAATTTATTTCAATCTCATTTACATGGCAGTTTGTCATTAGTATGTACCAAAAAAAAGTAGTATCATATGAACAGAGGAAGAATTCCATGCCCACAATTTAAGTTCCCATCTCACAGTGGGAAGGAGCTTATAACTTAAAGCACAGACCTGCTGTGTTTGGATTTTGTTGTTGTTCTTTTTTTGGGAGCTATTAGTAATAGGTGAACAGTTGGACTGGATGATCTTTTAGGTCTTTTCCAACCTTGGTGATTCTATGATTCTATGATTTTTACTATTAGTGTTATTATCTAAGAACTGTTAGCTGTGCACAGACGGTACTTATTCAGGTATCACATGCTATCAACAGAAAACACCACCAACACCATTTCTTTGATACCTCAGATCTAAATAGCTACAAAGAGCCACAAGGACAACACCTGGCACAGGCTAGAAATAACTGGATGTGCTACAACACCATGAACATGGCTCAAGTACGAAGAGAAGTCATCCTCCCTTCCTGATTAACGACAAATAAAGGAGAAGGAAAGGAAACACTTTCAATTTGTAGCTCCATCGTCAACCTTGTTGTCCTGGAAACACTTTCTGCAGGAGAAGTGGTACCGAACTACTACAACATCTTCTGCCACTACTTTTCCTCCTCCTCCTCCTCCTCTCTGCAGTGCTCTGTTTCATAAATAGCCAGCAACGAATATTTCCTCACAGAACAGTATATAAAAATGCATCTCTTGCTCCTTGAAGAAAATATATCGTTCCACTTGAGTATGTAGTACTTACAGGAATACCAAGAAGCCTTTGGAAAGCATTCTAATTCTGCTGTTGTTAGAATGACCTACTAACTGAACCTTTCACATTGGGAACATGCAGTGCTGGTAAAAGGTAATTGCTGATTTTAGAGCACCACATTTTGTCATGAGAGCGGAGCGAGAAATCTGAGAACACGCTCCATTTTCACAGGAAAAAAAAAAACAAACAAACAATGCTGCCCATTGCCAATATGGCCCAAACTACTGCTTGTAGATGGGATGCCCAAACATACAGCAAGTGGAGTACTGGACATGACAAATATTTGCTGCGTGGCCTCCCCCTTCCCTTGACACACAGGCTGCTTCCTGACCTACAATCAGCTTTTCTTTCCATGCAACTCCTCAGAAACACAGCACCAAGGACCCAGCTCTAACAGCAGTATAATGCATGCTCCTAAACACTGCATGAGTAGTGTTAAATCACAGAGTGCACTGAGTTCAAAGTGACCCATGTGGGCCAACGAGCAGCACCCAAAATCCAAACCCTACACTTGAGTGTCATCTAAATGCTCCCTCAGCTCCAGCAGCTCATGGCTGTGCTCACCACGCTCTGATTCCAGCTGGCATGGTTGCCTGGTTTTATTTCACAAGAAAACAGAAGATTAATAAAAAAGGTCTTGGGAGTCCGGCTCCCCACAACAGTAAGACATACTCCCTGATGTGTAGCAGCCCAGCAGCTAGATCACAAGTAACAAACCTATGTCTAGCCTCCAGCCAGACAGGTGAGACTGACCTCGTGTCTTGTGACAGCACCTAAGCACCAGCTCTCAGAATATTTGGGCTGAGAATCCTCTTCCCACTCCTGCAGATGACCACCACTGCAGGGACACAACCAGTCAAACCATCATTAAATAAGTCTATCTCCTGATCACAGCCGTGAGGTTGTATGGTTATAATGTATGCACTTGAAAGGGAATGCGACAACTTTCGGACTTCAGTTTTGGCAACGTGTTACTGCATTACTGTCTACAAAGAAATAAAAAAGATGTTAAGAGCAGAGTTTTGATGGTCTCCCATTCCTAAATGAAAGCCCTGTACAGAGCAACCTCACATACAAACTGAGTAAGGGGCTGGTAAATTTGGCAAGCTTTCTTACCACAGAACGGTTTGGGTTGGAAGGAGCCTTTAAGATCACTGATTTCCAACCACCAGCTATAGGTAGGGATATGTCTCACTAGACCAGGGTGCTCCAAGCCCCATCCATTCTGACCTTGAATGCTTCCAGGGAAGAAGCATTCTTAACCATGTGCCCTGCTGTCTCTCCATCAGAAGCGGCCTCTGCATCACACTGATCTCTGGATGATGCCCAAGCTCTGTATGGAAGAGCATCAATTGATCCAGGATATAAAGCCGTGGCAAAGGGCGTGCTGTCTGTTTTAAGTGATCACAGAATCACCAAATAAAAGCCGGTTTTAGAAATAAGATGCGTCTAAGAAACAACATACTTGTTTCAGATCTAAAACTCCACACTCTTCTACACATTCGCCACATCCACCCTTCCCTTGAACACCACCAGGGATGATAACCCCTCCACCTCCATGGGCAGCCTGTGCCAATGCCTCACCATTCTTCCAGAGAAGAAATGTTTCCTAATATCCAACCTGAACCTGGATTTAAAGCTGTTACCTCCCACCCTATCAAACACGGTTCAAACCACTGTAATAAGCACACTTACTTAAACACCTTCAAATTCTTACGTACTGAACTGTCAATGTGCTGAGTAAATTCTGCCCTTGATACCCTCAGTCACCCCACCCATGCTTATTGCTTTCAAGCCAAATTCCACAGTTCAAATTGCTCTCAAAGAGAAACACCGCAACTCAACTCCATTTTCAAACGAGATCTGTTAATTACCAAAATTATTTGGCAACTCCAAAGGTGTTTTGGAGCCTTCAAAAGACCTATGGATAAACACAATTAGGCTCACCAGTTTATTTAGTGCAATTATCTACTGTTTGGTATCACTCTTTGGCAAGAAGGAGGCCAGTATTAATGCCACATATCACTCTTTTTGTACTTTATATTTTACATAATTTATCTGCCTTCATATAATTATTCAATTGTGAGTTCTTGGTTGTTACTTCCAAATGGCTGATTCAACACAAGACAGATCTCTGTGCTTCACCTACCTTTGTGTTTTGTATTTTCACTCCACGTGCATTGTTAACTCTCAGGTGTCTCTTACTGCATTGATTACCTGTATACTTAGCTGTAAAAATCACCTTAAATCTTTGTAAGGATCTAATTTACCAACTAGAGCCGCTACTAATAAGCTACCACCACCACCACCAGACCTCAAATCCTTCAGATCTCCATCTCCCACAACTTTGAGCTGTATCTACAAAATGCCACACAACGTTTCCCAGCAGCATTGATCATATGAAAATAAGGATTCTGATTTCTTATCTACTCAACTAAGGATCCAGATCCCCAGGCAGCGTTTGTTTCACAGACCACACACCAGTCGCAGCACAGTAATGGAGATAAAGGCTGGTTGTGATTTGAGTTACTTTTTAAGATCTAGTATCTGTAGGCAAATTCCAGTGGAGCTGAGTACATTCTGGATAGGATACCAGCACAGAATGATGTGAGGGCATTTCACCACCACAGTGAAGAGCAGTGACAGGAAAAAGCATATGTACCTAAGGGGGTATGGCTTTTTAATAAGGGTGCATAATGATAGAACAAGAGGGAATGGTTTTAAACTGAGACAGGGATGTTTAGATTGGATAATAGCAGGAAGTTTTCCCACCCAGAGGGTGGTGACGCATTGGAACAGGTTGCCCAAGGAGGCTGTGGATGCCCCATCCTTGAAGGCATTCAATGCCAGGCTGGATGTGGCTCTGGGCAGCATGGTCTGGTGGTTGGCAACCCTGCACATAGCAGGGAGGTTGGAACTGGGTGATCATTGCGGTCCTTTTCAACCCAGGCCACTCTATGATGACATGATATGAGCATGCAGGACAGTGTGACAGCCTGGCAAAGCTGTTCCACCTCCCATTTAATACAAAGCAAAACAAAAAAAAACCCCTCGCCCCCTGCAGATTACTTTTACTCTCAGTCTATAATGCTATAAAATACATAATAAAACTGACACTATTTGTTTTAGGACACTCACTCATCACCTGAGGTTATTTTGCAGTTTACTCATTGTGATGTCCATTACCGTACGGATTCACACCAGTTCTTTCCACGCAAGTATTTCCAGTGAAGTCAGCGGGGATTCAGCAAGGCCGTGACCACAGTATAAATAGAAATCAGAGAATAGTATTTCCATAAGAAACTGCTCAGGGTTATTGGATTAACAGGCACTTACAAGTGACTCACGCTGACACAGCCTATAGTAATCCAATCTATCTGTAATAAAAAAATTCAAGAGAAACCTTAAATTTAGAAAATCACCCCTCTGGATTCTCACATGTCTGGTTTTATGACATAAAATCACATTAGCTACTCCCTCCAAACGAGAAGACAAATAAATTAAGAGATGAATTTTAGTCATTCTTTTTATACCGTGAGTGCAGCACGTTCTTAACAGCAGTAGCTGCCACGAAGAGCAGGAAAAAAGAGCCCTGTGTGCCACTCCTGTGTCCCCCAGTCCTGAATACACACACACACACACACACACACACACACACACACTGCATCAGAAAGGACAAAGAATAAAGTCACTACAGTCTTCTCACTACATCTTCCTCGATAGAAGTAAAGCAGAATGCTGGATCTATGACGGCAATCATCGATTCCTTCAGTCTGCATACTGCTTTTGATTTCTAAATTTGCATCTCATGAGGAGCTTTACTTCTCCCTAGGGGATGAACTATGACTTAATACATACTGAGGTGTTCTGGCACAGATCACTGAAGTATCAGTGCCTTACTGAAGACCTGAAGGATGCATTCACAGCTATCACACCTCCCTGAAGAACAGGGTGGTAACAGCCGCAGCCTCCCTGCTTATGTACCACACTGCCATAAATATTCCTTTGCAGCAAGTATTTAGCATTTGATATACCTACCTCTTACCAGTGCTGTGAAGAAAAAGCCTTCCTAAATCATTACTCATTAGAAAGTAGCAAATATAAGTAAAGGCAGCATGGGCTGTGCACTATGGACATGGAATTCTGACTGTTACCTTTCATCATCAGTTACTGCAACTACTGTAATCGTTACCTATGAAGTATGACACCTGAAAGTCATATCTCGTTATCCTCAAAGCACAGACACCGGTCCACAGAGTTCTACATCACTGGGCACACGGATGGAAAAAAAACAACCCTCACATCTGTGAGAATCAGCTGCACATTAGTGAGGACAACAAAAGCTTCCCCCATATCAACTTCAAGGCTGCCACGACAGTTGCTGTTTAGAGAACAGGAGCTCTCTCCCATTCCATGTAGCTCAGTCAGATCAAAGACAACAGCACATACCTACGTGCATCACAAGCAAGAGGCTCATCTTTATCTTTTTATACAAGCTTTCCTGATGCACGCACTCCCACTCAAACAGTTTCCATCAATGGCTCCTCTATGATCCTAAAAGGCAGTATGTTTTAGCCTTGGCTTAACTAAATTAGGGTGATCTACGGTGCAATTAAAAAAATCAAGAGTGAAAACCATGCATGCTACTTTCACCACAACTCAAAATATGCCCCCACAGAGCCTCAATGCAACATAAGGGTTAAAACAACAACAACAACCAGAGTGTGTTGTGACCATCTGGGGGCTTCTCTAATGACACTCAGAGTAAAGATCACAAACTATCCAGCAGCCAAGATTTTCTGATCCCTGCACTATGTATGGAACAATATGAATGTACAGCTACATTCTCCTAGATGGAAATGTAACAAGGATGATCTTAAGATGCAGGAAGACAGACAGCGAGTAAAATGGCAGGGCACAAGGGGACTATCCATGATACAGTCTGTCTGAAAGACAACATTAAGAAATCCCATTTGCTATTGCATTTGATGGGGTTTTTCTTTGTGGTTTTCTTTTTGTGTGTGTGTGTAACCTCCTTACCCTTGTGCATTTTTCATACTTGTTCTTCAAGCAATGTTAGTCTCTACCTTACAGTAAAAGACTTGGAAAATGTTCAGATTCTTAGATTTTGTGCTAGCCCTAACTCATAATCATTCTAGCCTTGCAACCATGGTGTGAAGTGTACTGAGCTAGACAGCTGGCAAGGGGTGGGTGTGAAGAGTGGGGGTGGTATTGGGGTTTTCTTTATTATTATTTCACTTCTGGTGCTCAACCCTTTCACCCTACAAAATCCATATTTGTAAATAGGAACAAAGATGATTCTTTTACTTATGGCTATTTGGTTTGATTCTAAACGCACCTGCACCTTTAATTGCAATGAGCGAATCCACTTCAGATTTACTTTGGCGACTGAAACAGAAGTATTTCCAGACTGTAGCTCTGACCAAGATATCAAGTTACAACGCTGAAAAGAATTGCTTTGTCCACATAAGGCTCTGTCTCTGTCATCATCTGTACCTCCTAAAAACTCTTTAATAAAAAAAAAACACACTGAGAAATGCTTTACAAGGAAACCTATAAACAAGAAAATGTCCTGAGTTCACAGTGCTGTTACCAAACTAAGGTTTTGCTGTAGTTCCATGAAATGATTGCTAATTTTTCAGGTGAACGCAAGTTTTGACTGAAGCATAAAATCCTACTCAACCAGCACATTCATGCCTAAATTTAGTACTCCACCTCTTATCGCCAGTCATAACAGCGAGCTGCTTCGGCTCTGCAGGTTTCAGAACACAGTCAAACCCAAAACTGAGCATCAATGTGGCTGAAAGAACTCAACCCCGGACTGAGAAGAGGCCGTCCACAAACTCACTCTGCTTTCAGTACACAAGTGGGCACTGGCCACAGCACTTGCGAGAGCTGCACACACAGCCCTGTTTTATCCATTCACATCATACACTCTGAGTTGTCATCACGTGCTGAGCAAATTTACATAACCTCCCTTAGAAAGCAGTGGAAGGTCAGCACATAAGAAAGGCTAACTTGTGCTCGATTTCTTGTGCAACCCCTGGTCAATTATTATGTTTTCACAAACCTTTTACATAACAATGCTTTAAAGGTCACTATCCTCACACACGTGATGAGAACTGTCCAAAGCAACACTGGGTTGGTGTCTGGATCGTCTCCCAAAGGCAGCACGTTCAAATGATATCCATGTATTTCAGCCTTTGTAACATTTTCTTTAGATGGGTTCAAGTTGTCTCTGTGAGAAAAATTATCTTGTGTACATCCCATTGAAAAGATTCATCTGTTCAACACCTGATGATTCACTCACCCACATGCTGAAGTCCACATCAAGATGACTCATTCCGTCCACAAGAATAATCACCTGGGATACCAAAGTCCCCTCATCTTTTCCAGAGCTGATAAACTGTTTTTCTATGCAAAGTAAGTGGATGATAGGCTTTCATGTTACTGCACGTGTGCCATGAGCAGCCAGTAGTATCAAACGGGGCCCTGGCAATTTTATTAAGTCTTGAGTTTGCAGATGACAAGTTAAGGCAGAGAAAATAACACTCTGCAGTGACCTCATGGTGAATGAAAGCAAGTTATTCCAATCCTACCAACTTCAAGTCACCCATGATTTCAAAGTCAAGGAGACATGGCCAACCTCTTCACAGCGGTCTGTGAGTCAGGGCAAGGGAAAACAGACACAAAGTGGAGCATAGGAAGTTCTGGACCAATATGTGAAGGAACTTCTTCACAGTGAGGGTGATGAAGCACTGGAACAAGATGCCCAGGGATGCTGTGGATTCTCCTTCTCTGGAGATATTCAAGACCTGCCTGGACAGTTACCTGTGCAGCCTGCTGTAGGGACCTACTTTGGTGGGGGACTGGATGCGATGATCTCTGGAGGTCCCCTCCAGCCCCTACAATTCTGTGATCAAGGAATACAGGCTGCTCCTCTGGAAAGTGGACATATTTCATCCAGAAAAAGCTCTGAAGTGAATCACCTCCATGTGAACCCACAGCGTACTGATGACACCGTCTTTCAGTGCTGATGAAACAAATCAAGCTCAATTTGAAGCCAGATCTTCACATCCAGTTCTGACAGCCATGCTGCAAAGATGCTGGAGTAGCGGCAACTGTTGAAAGACAGATCTCAGATAACAGGCTGCAATATAGGCTTCATGATGCTAGAGCAAAAAGGGTAAATCCATTCTATTAATGAGAAAATGAGGATGTGACCCAGTTTTTAATAAATGCCTTGTGAATATCACAACAAGCAACTCCTGCAATCCTTGTAGAGAAAAGTATAGGAAGATACAATGGTAGGAAGCTGAAAAAGGTCAGCTTTGAAGTAGCCTGTCATTCTTTTTTTCCCCCCTCCATACCATTATTAGATATTTAACACTGAAAAAAAAAACAGAAGGTTTACCACTGTTTGATGTATTAGGACCAGACAGCTTTCTTGAAGGCACTCCAAGCCTTACTTTTCAGGAAAAATTCTCATTATCATACATTTGAGGTCAAATTAATCCATAGGACTGCAGTAGAGACATGAATCTAAAACTTCAGCGCAAGCTTGATATGAGATCATAAAATTACCTTTGAAATTGTTGCTATGCAATGCTTACTGCTGTATGCCACCTAGAGATGAATTGTCCCCTTCTGACTTTAAAGTAGCACTTTAAGGACTGAGGGAATAACTATGTGCAAAAAGGCAAGGCAGCGAAAATACCCGATTCATTACTTTCCTTTCTCCTCATAGCTTCAAAAAGTAACACGGAAGCTGAAATTAAGATAGGAAGGAAATAAAGGAGAGGGGGGGAAAAACATGGAGACTTCAGTTGTGCATCACTAGAATATGATGAGAATTCACATAAAAGATGACAGCCACAAAACAATTAACAGAGGAGCACAAAAAGACATGCTTTCTGCTTTCATGACAGAAGTCCCTCCTTCCATCCCTCCCATCATCCAAACACCATCCTTTCTGACTCTCCAAAACCTATGGTTTTTTTACTGAAGCTGAAATAACACATGGAGGAATGAAGTAAACAGCACACAGTTCAACAATCACTGGATCTCCCAGGCTGGAAAAGACCCTCAAGACCACTGAGTCCAACCATCAACCTAACTGACAACATTCCATCACTAAACCACATCCCTTATCGCCGTGTCCGTCTCTCTCCTGAATACCTCCAAGGATGGGGACTCCAACACATCCCTGGGCAGCCCATTCTAGTGTCTGGTCACCAGCTCCACTGGGAAATTCTTCCCAATATTCAATCTCAGTTTCTCTTGGTATAACATCAGATCATTCCCTCACACATTATCTTCGGTTATATTTTATTTGCTGCATTAATAAACTTCTGAAAGCACATACTCCACCTACACAGCTGGCTGTACCAGTGTGCAAAGAGCCTGTGTGTATCACCTGCAATGGAGTACACTGCAAGAGAGACAAAAGGAGAGAACTCATGAACATCGCAAACACATCCTGATAAATGAGCAACAGCAGAAGAAATACTGCAGGAAAGGAAGGTCGTTATTTGACACTAAGAGGAAAAATAATGGATGAAAACTTCGCAGTTAAGAAACAAGAGAATCAGAATCAAAACCAAGCTACTCTACTGCACTCACTACAGAGTGAACCTACCCGTCTACCTCTTGTAGGACGTGAATTTACACAGTACTAAACAAGGCATCAATGTTATGTGCTTTCAATTCTGCAACTCAAATAAATTAAGGCAGAATAAAGCATAACTCACTCATTTTTACTCTTGAGTCATCCTGAATTTCTAGATTCATGTGTCAGACTATCTGTATGCTCTGAAGAAAGCATCAGAATTCGGCTATTTCTTACCACATTGAAAATTATGAAATGCATATTTTCATTTCTGGAAGTGAAACTTCAAGGCTGGCAGCAGCAATTGGTCATCATTTCCATTTTGTATTGAAAAAAAATAATAAAGCCCTCTTTACTCATTATGGTAGTTTTGAATAGTTAGGCTGCATGAGATTAAAGCAGGCAGAATCCTTTCCTGCCTTATCCAGTTCATAACTACAGACCTTGAAGAGAACAAAAATGGTTTAGTGGGAGCTGTTGGTAATAGGTGAACGGTTGGACTGGATCATCTTTTTAGTCTTTTCCAACCTTGATGATTCTATGAAAAAACAGTGTTGAGAGATGAGAGCAAACCCCTTCACACAGACCTGTGCCATGGGCTACGCATGCAACACAAAAGCTACCTCCGGCAGCATATGCTGTACTTAACAGATAAAATACTTATTAGCTCCACTCCTGAGGTCAGGAAGAGAGAGTTCTTCACCTCCTTCTTACAATTCCATTTTATTCCACTTTCGTGCTCTGCGAAAACTCAAACGCATTGTTTTTATGCAACAGTATCTCATTTAACCCCTGAGGTTTGATTTTCACTCTTTCATGATACAATCCTAATTCCCAGAATACTACATTGTTTCCAGAAGCCCAGAACGCCAGTATTTCTAGTGAAATTATTGCAGGAGTATTCAGCACAACGTTACTCAGTCTTGTAATTTCATGACAAGGCGTGAATTGCTCAGCATTTTTCTTAAAACTCTTGTTAACAGAATTAAGAATTATCAGGCTACATAAGAACCTCAGATTTGTTTTTAGCCTCCAAGGCAACACAGAGATTAGTGAAAACCACTTAATGTTCTCCCCTACAACATCAACAAAAAGCACATAAAAAAAGCTCAAAACGTTCTTAGTAATTTAAATGAATTATCAAAATACTAACAGGCTAATTGTGCTCCAAATACTTTTAGAACATTGACTGGTTCCGTACATTCCTGTCAGGTTTTCTTTACTGAGAAAAAAGTGCTTTTTTGCATCAGTTTTCCAGCCATTTCAAGATTACAAGCACCTGATGTGATCATTAAAATAAATATCTTGGGTTTTTCATACAGCGTATGAATTGAACTAAAACATTTCCATCTGAGATCACCACACCAGCCACTATCACATCAGCACGCAGTAAAGCCAGCAGGAGCACTTTCCTATGTATGAGAGCAACACACAGCACTTTCCATTTGCTGCTTCAAGCTCGTCATGAATGTGTCCTAAAATGACCTCCTGGAAAGACGTAGCTGGGAGACGTGATGTTTCTCTTTATCAAATGCCTACAACAAACAAAAAGGAGGCATCTTAAGTATCAGTTCACAGCTAATAAACATAGGCACATACTTTTGGACACAACTTTAAGAGTCCACAGGTGTGGTCCAAAAGATCACGATAGGCATTAAGAAGCCTGAATTCTATAGATCAGTGTGAATGAACCATTACATCTACGAGCTGCCCAGACCAGCTGCATGTCCAATCCAGTATACAAGCTTTCCAGAGCTGCTTACAAAAAGCCTTTTACTCTTCTTGCTCACTGGATACCAAACTCCACATCAGGAACAAAGCCCTCAGCTGCTAAGTAAAGAAGATGGACAAAGCAATGTCAATACTGCGGATGACCAGCAGTCTCACTGACCACTCCCCAGATGCTTTTAGCCTCCAAAGCATCTTGCACAAGCATGTGGTACAATTAACTTGGGGTCTTATTGTAGAATGAATAAGGGCTCCAAAACGGATCCCTCCACTGAATTCCAATCTCAAGCTGAAGTTCTGTTAATTTATATTTTAACACAACCTGCGTGCTGGCGTAATACCAGCATATGGCAGCGTGTGTTTAATTTGGAAGGGCTTTAAATGAGAGAAGCAGTACCACTAGAAACAAAAAGCTGCTTATATATAATAAAAAACAAGATTTTTTTTTTGGTTAAATGGAGCTAGGTCACTCCAGATCAAACACAAAGATTCCTCTGCACAATTATCTTTAGACTGCTTTTCCATGGCAGAACACCAAGGAATTAGAACTGTGGAGGAAGCCAAAATTCTCTGTTTAGAACATCACAAAAGGAAAAGCAAGCCCTGCTACTTGCTGTTTGAAATGATTTCTGCAGGAAGTGACCCTGGATAAGTCTCCCTTTAGCTCTCTGAAAATCAGACATCAGATGAGGCTCATCATGGAAGCCCCTCCTCACAATCCTGTGGGATCAGATGGATCTCACCTTCCACAACGCAGGTTAGCCAAGATGAAATCTTGGAGTCCGAAAGAACCAGAGCTCTGAGATCTGCAGAAACTATATTTGCATTACAAATCTGAATAGGAGCTACTGTAAACAAGACATAAGATACCGTATCACTGGCAGCAATGCCTCAGCAGAATCTGAAGTCTTTCAGCAAGCATCCAGAAGAGAAAATATCTTACTGAAATAACACTGGGATTCTGCTGAAGGTAAAACTGGACAATTTGAAAGAAACAAACTTCAAATAAACAAAAAAACCCATTATTTGCTGACAGCTGAGCAGCCCTGCCTTGTATTTGTAGACTGAGCAGTGTTAGCCTCTTTTTCTTGCAGGCCTCAGTTACAACAAATCCTTACCGCTGATTTCTGTATAAGCAAGGACTATCTGCCCACTTCCTTGAGAACAGTAAGAAGCACTCAGCAACAGAACTGAAAGCTAATATATCCTAAAGACATTGAAATATTGCCCCACAGATTCCATGTGAATCTTCTTTTCAAAACAACTAGTTCAATCCAAGAACTCGGTAACCTCTCATATGTGGAACAGACAACTCCTCATGTGAGTATTCTCCAAGACCACAAAAATTTCATGTTAATTTTTCTTAATTCCTGGCAGGCATTAACTGAAAACACCCCTTCATCTTTTAAGTCCTGACACTATCCCTGAACGCTTCACAGAATCACAGAATTATAGGGGTTGGAAGGGACCTCTAGAGATCATCGAGTCCAACCCCCCACTTGGATCTAATCTACATTTATTTGATGGGAACAAAGTCACAGCGCGGTCGTGGGATCCTTCAGCTCTCCAGAAAGTACCATCTTTCCTCAAATTAAGTTAATTACATGGAATCGCTGAATGCTATCAAAGTGAACAATTGCATTCAGCCCCATTCCAGTCATTGCTCAGCGGGCGCCTTCGACCTACTAGAAACCAAGGCCTGCTTTCATGCAGCTGAAATAAAACCCAGCAGCACGTTATGTAATCCACATCATTTTTAGACCTGTCTGCATTCTCACAAAGCACAAACCTGAAGAAGCAGCAGGCAGAACAAAAGGGAACAGAAAAAGTTCAAGAACCCCAGCCCAAAGGCTGCTAAGGAGTCTGCATTTACACACTTACAAAGTATTGCCCGTTCACCCACACAAATATGAGCTTCAGCATCTACTCTTGTACTGCTTCAAGTAAAACACCACGAAATTTCCAGCGACTCAGATCAGTCATTTGGATGAACGATCTTGAACTAATATGCTAAAACACTTTTTGGAAATAACTCAAAAGGTTTTTTTTTTTTGGGGGGGGGGGGGTAGCATATGAATAACTCCAGAATGACACAAACTCATCTTAGAACAGCTCACCAGCTCTATTGCTGCTGTCTATACACAACAACCAGAAAGTGGTAATTCAGAAGCTAAATCTCACCTTCAAGGACTGATTCAACTCACTTAACTCCATCAGTTGAAGACGTAAGGTTCTTTCTCACTCATTTATGTATTTTCTCCACCTGTAGAACTGCATTGCTGCTACTTTAACATGATCTCCCTGAGACCGAGCAGCATGAATACAAAAAAGGAATGACATGAAATAAAAATACAAGCAGTATCTGACCACATCTCTGAGATATATACTTCACATTTGTACTTGCTCACTTTAAAGTACAGAACTATGAACCACTCACCTCGTGCCATGCTGTCCCACTGTATTTACAACAGTGCTATAAATGCCATTTACCAACTTACAGATCCCTACAGTTAAATTCTGCACTCCATCTCTCAGGTCACTCACAAAGCCATACTTCCATTTCACCAAGACACCATGCGCCTTCTTTGCGTTGTATCCTGTGATAAAGTCAGTTATCTTTTTAGAAGTTCATATGATGCTCTGTTTTGGATTTTTTAATGAAAATAACAAGGATAATATACCTTTTTAGTTGTTGCTAGGCAGTGTTTATACAGAGCCAGTGACTTCTCAGCTTCTCACACAGCCCCACTAGTAAGCAACTGGGGGTGCACAAAGAGCTGGAGTGCATCACAACAGCTGACTCAAACTGGTTAGAAGGATATTCCATACCGTACAGTATCCTGCCTGGCAATAAAAGCTGGGATGAAGAAGGGGGATGTTCAGAGTGACAGCATATGTCTTCCTAATAAACAGTTATCTGTGATGAGCTCTGCTTCCCTGGTAGCTGAACAGCTGCCTGCTGACTGGAAGTGGAAAGTGAATTCCTTGCTTACCTTTGCTCACATTCACAGCTTGTGCTTTACCCAGTACACTCAACCCATGAGTTCTCATACTTTTACCATTCCAATTCACCCCTCCATCCCACCTGAGGACAGCAAGTGTCTGCGTGGTGCTGAGTTGCATGCCCCAGTGGCCAAGATCAGCAGACCTAATCACCATGATGACAGATAACTACCCTCCAGCTCAAAGGAGCAAAACAGAATCCAATACACCTGATTTCAGATGTCTGCAATGGACCTATATGCATCCTGGGTGTTCGGCACCATAGTGTAGTGCCATAGTGTAGAGTGACTGACCCAGTGGAGTCCGGACCACAACGCATCTATCCGACCCCATGGAGATGCTTACAGCAGGATGAGCCAAACTGCTATCTGAACGTTGGTGGCTGAAGGCAGGATCCACAGAACCACAGGGGTTGGAAGGGACTTCTTTGGATCATTCCTTGTTTAACTTTAGCCTCTTGCTATGCTGGATGGTGTAACACATGCCAACAAGGACTAGAGACCCAACCCCACAAGGAAGGGAGATCCCAAGGGGAGACATATGATGTCCAGCATGAGGGAGGAGCTATAATGTGTCCCAACACACCGTTCTTAGCCCAAGGCAGAAGATGAGCCAAGGTTCCATGAAGATAACTGACAGCTGCCAGCAACAAACACTGCCTCTTGATTTTCATGTGGCTTAATTGGAGGATTTCAGAGACATAAATTCCCAGTATTATCAATGTGATGTAAACACTACATTAAGAGACTGTTAATTACCACTTCTTCAAATAGCTCTTAAAACCCACAACAAAGCAGGACTTGATGCAATCTGCAAGATGCATACAGGATCTTGCTCAAAACATTCTCTGTTGAAGGGTGAGCCTATTAGTGATTACAACATATTGAAGCTCTGTACTTGGAACAGCAGTATTCTCTACTTCTAGTTATGTGACTAAAAAGGGGAACACTCCAGAAACTTCCAGCACTGCAGCCTGATAGCAGCAGCAGCAGAAATGCAAGCAAGATTTCAGGAACAACTAGGAAGAGAACCAAGACAAAGTAAGGAAGCAGCAATTTGACGCTAACCCATCTAAGACCTGAAGGAAGACAAAGTGGGTTCATATCATAGACATTCATGGAGGTGATGATGATGATGATGTCATCCTGCTCAGGATTCCAGCAGGCTACTTGAAGGATGCTGGACTCTGACCTTGGAAGCAGAGCTGCACTCCCTCTTTTTGCACACCTCCATAAGGTGCAGCTGCCCGCTGCTGCTCAGGAAAGTGATTTCAGGCTATGTGTCCTTTTTATTTGAGCCATTATAGGCACTCTTGTTTCCCTGTTACTGTATTAGGCAATTGCTCAATTAACATCAGAAAACATGAACAACTAATAGTTCTGCTGCTACGGCAACTTACTACACTTAAATCACCTAAAACCAGCATGCATTTAGAACTGTGAATATCATTCCATTGAATAACCTCCCTTCTTCAGCACGATTTTGTACACGCTGCTAACAGTGCTGATGATCCTCAAGTTATTCAGCATAGCAGAAACAGTCAATGTGTAAGAAAAACTGAGAATAAACAAACCACCGTGAAGATGTACCTGACTGGACACTAAAATGCAGTTGAGAAATTCAAGATATCTGTGAAAACGAGTTTGAAATTGGCTACGTGGTTAAAAAAAGAAAGTCAACAGGCTGCAAATTGAGTCTCAGCCTAAGCTGAGGTCTAGAAAACCATGATTACCATAGAGAGAGTAAACAGGGATCAGTCATCTGCCTCCATTTCAATATAAGAAACAGACATCAAATGAAATTCAGGTTCAAACAGATATGATCCATCATTTACTGTGTTGTCACATTCATTAATCTGTTGAACCACAAAGTATTACACGTGCTAAAACTTCTTATGGCTTGAAAGAAAGATTAAACAAATTCAGCAGTCAAATCCTGTAAGCTAAGAAAGTTACCCAGCTCAGTAAGTCCTTGCACTACCAATGTCTGAAGACTGAATAGCATGCACAAGGAGCATCACGTGGTTTTGTTCTGTTTTGCACTCTTTATTTACACTATTGCTAGAGAAAAAAAAATGGGGCTCTACATGGGCACATAAGAACAGCTGCTCTTTAGTCTCATACTTACTACCTTTCAAAAATCATTTTACCTTGCATGGGTAAAATGTCCTGAGTAACTGACAGGTTTTCATCTCTTCCTATCCCACTATGTAGATGGTCACTATTTAAAGCTGCATTCCATCTCTCCACCAAATCCACAATTCTTAAGTCTTATATTGCTTTATATTGATGCATCTGGAAAATTTCCTTCATTTTCTCATCTCTGAGGAGCCAGATGGGAAAGAGATGGTCCAAAAAACCTCGAGATACAAGACTTAACATGGAATCCCCATGACCGATGCTCCCAGATATCACTGTTGAACATCATCTCTACAACATGTTAATGAAATGCTTGATGTACTTGACCAGCCTGATATATCTTTAAGATACCCAGCAGAGATGTAGAGATTAGCTGTCCCAGGTAAAGCCTAGTCAAAAAAGTCAACTCCTTATTGGAATTTCCTCTTCCAAGAAACAGAAGGTGTCTGCTGCTTAACCCTCCTTTTTTCCCTATGACCTCTACATTTTTTTACTGCTGACTCCTCTTGCCAAGAGGAAAAATTCCCTTTGAAAACCCCCAACCAAAAAACTACCTCAGTGTCCCAGCAACAAGAGGAAATTGTTATCTTTCTAGGAAGCTGTACTATTTACATGACAAAAATCAACAAGAATTTTAGTCACTCTTCTAATAACCTCTAGCAGACTCCTTCAATACTGCTGTACCAGCAGCACAGAAACTGAAGAGACAGAACTATAATAACCAGACAAATAATTGTTAAGAGCATTACTGTATCACTAATTCCCATTTCTTCTTTCAAAAGGAACTCAAGTTACTCCAACATGGAGACCAACACTTCTTTCATTATAGGAGTACAAAAAAAGCTCTACTTGTTCTAGCTGCGAAGAGCACTAATTATTCTTAACAGCCCAGGATGCAGAAACGTGTTGCCATGTATAAACTCTTCAAGCAATCAGAAATAGTGAAGAAATCAATGCTTTTAAGTTTCTACTCCCTTTCCATCACATAAAGTATCTCAATGATAACAATCAGTAAAACGGAATTCTTACCTGTAAATATAGCTTAAGTTCTGCCCAGCCATTTTGTTTTCTCCTATAGAGTCCAGCTGCCTAAATTCTGTTCCTATTTAAATGAAAACATGAATGTTACACTAACCAACTCTCAAGTATCCTTGATATTGAACCACGGTGTTCAGAAGTCTGGAAAAACTGCCAAGGTAAGTCATCTGAGCTGGAAATAACTGGGTTGTATCAGTGATCAAGTTCACATCCAGTAAATCTATTTCTGGATTAGGAATGAAACATGGAGAGGAAAGTGCGTGTACATGAATTTCACATATAAACACACCCAGCAGTATCAAACATCCAGGCCTCATTAGTGGGCTGAATCATCAACAGTACGTGGTATGTGTCTCCAAAAGTCATCATCCTTTTCAAAGGTTTAGGCTGAGCAGCTCCCTACCTGCTTTCTACCATCAGCTTCAACAGTGCCTGGAAGGTTGAAGTTTCATGAGAAATTCTCACCCACAGTGTTTGAGGGGAAAAAAAACCAAAAAACTGAGGTACCTGGATATGCTGAAGACGCTTTCAAAGTGTGCCCAGGATGAAGCTTTTCTCCATGTACCCCTGGGACTGCTGACTGACTTCAATCATCTGCTACATAGATATCACGTTGTAGTCTTATATACACACACACATCTGGACATTCACCCACAATTACGCACATTACCTTTCAGGGTTAGTCATGTTTCTTGGAAAGCAAAGGATCTGGATCCACATCTACATACATACACACAAAGTACCTTCCTCTACCTTCACTGTGTGTCAACTTTATATTATATTCTCCACGCCTGCTGCAAATACTTCGCCAGCACATCTTTTCATATGAAAAAGAAGTTATTTTTCCATAAAAAGAAAAGCTTCTCTCAGCTGTGTACTGAGAGAACTGGACAGCCTGAAGCATGACCTCAAAATAAACAATCTAATAGTTGAGCTGTGACGACAGTAGAACTAGAACTGCAAAATAAGTACTGGGGTTTAAAACGATAGTTCCACTCGGGGCTGCACCTACAAGCATTAGCTTCTGAGATTCTGCAACAGCTCTAAAAGGTAACAATAGTTACTAGATGAAATGGGCTTCTACATCTATTCCATCAAATCACAAAGCTGCCATCGAGCAATTCCTATTTCTTCTTGGACCCACCATATCTAAAAAACAATGATCCTCTTGTGCTGTAAAAGGCATGGAATGTGAAATCCCATCCACATCCGAACAGAATCCCACAAACAATTTGGCAGCAAAAATTTATTATGTAAAGTCCAGATGGTATCCCAAATATTTCTACTTCAAAATTCAGAATTTCTTTCTTTTTCTTAAAATAAATGACACAAAAGCATCACACCCAAAACTAACTATACCAAAGTATTAAACTAGGTAACCAAACTTAACTGAGTAGTTATTCAGACTATGAGAAGAACGTGAATGTGGCTTTCTCCATTTAACTTCATTGTCAGAAAGGAACAATATTTTCCTATTCAAGTGTGTTTGAATGACTGGCAGAGGAGGAAGATATAATAAGCAGATACAGCAACGTGTTATACTTAAATAATAATGTTTCTAGTTCCATCTAGAGCCTAGGAGCTCTCCATTAACTTCTGTAGTAAAGTCTTAAACTTTCACAGCTAAATTTGGCATTTTTGGGTTTTGCTATTCTAACAGAGCTCTTTTCTCAACCTTTTGGGCCACCACTATGAAGTTTCACCTCTTGAATCTGTCTTAAAAATGGTTTTAGCTACTGCTTCACCAGAGCAGAGATCTGAAATCCACTTAATCACTGCACGCTCTTTAGGAAGCTACGGGATAAAGAAACGGCCTTGATTCTGTCATTTAGCTGTGAACCCACTCCCGTATTCCTTTTATATCCATCACTCCACCAAACGCCAAAGAAATCTCAGTGCACTTGGCATGAAGTCTCCACTTCCTATATTTATGCCTCCACTAACGTACGCTCCACTTCAGTCCTTACCAGCTTAAAACCATCCGTGAGTAAAGACAGCAAAAAAAGTTCATGCAAAATGTTTCACTTACGTGAAACACCGTTCACCCACACTGCTCTTGAACTATCCTCCTCCTAAATTTCTTAATATATTTGAACAGAAAAATCCAACACTAAAGGATCTGTGACCATTTTTAAGTGAATACCGCATGAAGACGCCGGGATTGTTGCTCTTACACAAACTTTCAGTAACTCCAGATAATAAATCAGCGTTCTTTAATTGTACTACCTGAACTGTGCTGGCAGAATCACATCTGATCCTTCAAAACAGCTGAAAACAAAGTGTTCTCTCCAGGCAAGAATTCCGTGCATCTGGCACACTAACACTTCATCCTTTTTAATTATTCCACAGGTGGTTGCCTTGGAAACTGCTGAGTAGCTCTTGGATTTGAGGAATCCAGTATGAGAAAATAGCAAGCCTTTATCCCCACAGCATTCGCATCCATGGCGGTTACAGCAACAGAATGGCCGTGAAAACCTGAAAGAGACGGATTAAAATTAGTGGAATTGAGCTATACTGCTTTTTGCTTTAAAAACACAACTCGGTGAAAGTGACAGTTAACAATCCAGTTAACAATGAATGCAAACAAGGCTTCAGAGAAATACTGCTTATGGAGCTTCCCAGCGCAGCATCTCACCTTAGGGAAGACAGCTTGAAGGAAGGAGCTCATGAAACCAGCTTTCAAGGTTGAGCTATCTGAGATTTTCCTCTGTGTCAATAGAGGTTTCCCTTAGCATGTGCTCCAACTGCCTGAAACTCAGTGCCATTGTTTTCCTTTGAATAAAAATAGAGTTAACTATAATGAATCCCACCATGCCATGCTGAATCATCCTACTCTGTATCGTACAGCTAATTGCTCCAAATTTCGTTTAGGCTTTAAAACCGGAAGAGTTTTGTTCGCTTAAAACACAAAGCCCCAGCAAAGCATCACATTCTGCATATACACACACACACACCACATATACACACCCTGCAGAATTTAGTTATATTTTCTATCACTGGTCAAAGTTCTGACATACCATTATTCAGAATGAACCTTCACTGTTTGTTAACAAACAAATAACCTGCAAGTAGTTTAAGTAAAATTATCAATCATGCAAATGATCACTCCTGCACCCAGAGACCGTCTCTGTTAGCAGATCCATGGCAGCAGTGACTTCTCAAGGCCTCGCTTGACTTGCAGTATTGCAAATAGCCTGCCATGACCTCCAGTAGCAAAGACATGGAGGTGGATTTGACCCCACCTTTCTCTGAGGAGATATCTAAAAGTCATAAGAACATATTTGTTAACACTAGGTTAAGTAGCTTTGACAATGAAATGCCTTCACCTGTGCTTCCAGGGCTGACTAGGTCCTTTCCCCAGGTGCCCAACCAGTGTTTCAGGCCATGACTTAACATGTCCCATACAAAGGCCAGGTACAAGGTCCTACACACCAGTTGGGGCAATCCCAAGCACAGATATAGGCTGGGTAGAGAATGACCTGAGAGCAGTCCTGAGAAGAAGGATTTGGGGGTGTCCACAGACCAAAGACTAAATGTGAGACAGCAATATGTTCTTGCAGCCCAGAAAGCAAACTGTATCCTGGATTGCATCAAGAAAAGCGTGACCAGCAGAGTGAGGGAGGTGATTCTGCCCCTCTACACTGCTCTCGTGAGACCCCACCTGAGTATTGCATCCAGTTCTGGTGCCCCTGGACAAGAGAAGGCTCTGAGGGAGGCCCTTATAGTGGCTTTCTAGTACCTGAAAGGGGTATACAGGAAAGCTGGGGAGAAGCTTTTCAGAAGGACATTTAGCAACAGAACAAGGGAAAATGGCTTAGAATTGGTTAGTGAGACACTGGAACAGGCTGCCCATGGAGGCTGTGGAAACCACCTCTCTGGAGGTGTAAAAGGCCAAGCTGGATGGGGCTTTGAGCAACCTGGTGTGGTGGAAGGGGGTCCTACCCATAGGGAAGAGGTTGAAGCTAAATGATCTTAAGTCTCTTCCAACCCAAACTGTTCTATGATTCTTCCGCTTATAGGGAGGACAGAAGAATTTCTCCTACAAAGTCAATTCCAGGAGTGGTCATCTATTTTTCTTCCCAACAGGATCCATTACACGATGAGCTCATAAAAGCAAAGTGTGCTTGAGCTACTATCGCATCTACAACACAAAGCAGGTTGTTTTGTCCTTGGTTTCGTCCACAGCTCTATGATAAGTTCAGAAAAATCAGGATTTACGTGCAAGTAAAATAATATATATGTATATATATAAGGAATATCTCCCAAATTATATCAAAGTACAACTTCTAAGTTAGTCTGCAACGTCTTCTTCAATCTATACCACACTGAGGATCACAAAAGCACTGCCATTTTACAGCTATACCAGATAACGTGTATCTGCACAATGAATATAGAAATCTAAGATGAACAAGAAGAGTCATCCATTTCTGCCTTCAATAAAAACCTTAATTAAGAGTTTTTAGTAAATGAGAAAGATGGGAGTTTCCCCTATGAACTCACAGGTGGCCTGAAATTTCCACCCGAGAAAGTCTTTTTAAAGATTCAACAAGAAAATATACAAACTAAGTGTAAAAAGTCTGATCAGAATATGAGGTACCCTGGCTGGAACATAAATTCACAACAACACCTACCAGCCAGCAACCACACAATGAGAAATGAGCAGACAGCTTACAAGGCCAGGAGACTTGTCAAGAAGCAGCTAAGAAAACTGAACAAGAGGAGCAGCAGCAGAACATCCTTCAGACAACTGCATGTGGGCACCTCCAAGGAGCTTTATTTAAGATAAACCAATTCAAATAACTGCTTCAAAAAGCTCTGAGTTGCATTTATGCAAGCGGTCAGACTTCACTTGAAGTGGCTTCCTTAAACTCCAAAGCAGCGCTAAGACCTCTGCTGAACAGGGCTCTTAGGAGCTCCTATGCAAAAAGGAAGGATAAAGCACAAAGTGCTCTTAGAAAATACCCTTACAGCTTTGTTTCTCAGTTGCAAAGTTTGTGAAAAGCAGTCTGTGTCTACTCAGAGAACCTGTGAAGTCAAAACACAGCGAAGCAACACACAGCCAGGTTATCTAAAAACCAAATGAACCACAATAGATATTTTTAAGTCAAGTATTTAAGAGTTAATTATACTGAAGGGATATGGATGGAGCATTAAGCAACCTGGTCTAAAGGGAGCTGCCCCTGCCTATAGCAGGGGGTTGGAACTACACCATCTTAAACCCAAACCATTCTGTCATATGATATCAGCATACCAGAGAGAATGCAAGAAATAGAGCCCGATGCTTCACTCATCAACACTGTTGCCTAAACAGTGCTGGGACCTCTGGGGAAGCACGTATTTTTATACAGCAACTTTCATTATAGTGAGTCACTGGTAAACATCAATACAAACATAAAACATGTTTAGACAATGCCAAAATCAGTCCATGCTTTCAGCAGTATCTGCAAGAGATTTTTTTCCACACATAGAAAACACCACCAGTATCTGACACACTAGAAAACTAGCACACAATCTGACTGTTTTCATTTTCAATAATCATGGGGATGGATTTCCCAGTCAACCAGAAGCTGGCAAGGATAAGAAACACAACCCTGGTAATTGCAGACCTATCAATCTCACATCAATGAGAAATCCTGAATATCATTCTGCTGAGTTATTGAAAAGCATATGAAGGACGACGCAGTCGTTGGTCACAGGCCATCAGGGAAGACCTCGTTGCAAGCTACAGCTTCACCGAGAGGGTGGTTGGGTATTGGATCAGGCTCCACTGGCAGTGCTGAAAGCACCAAGCTGCTGGAGTTAAGGAACAATTGGACAACGCTCCCAGACACAGGGTTTGGATTTTGAGTGGTCCTGTTTGGAGCCAGGAGCTCAACTCAGTGATCCTTATGAGGTTCCTTCCAGCTCGAGATATCCTACAGTTCCACGTAGAAGGATGAACTGCACAGAGTTTGCCAGCAATGGCCTGGAGCCATTCCACTGTCCAGTGAATAACCCTATACCGCTATGCTTTACTTGCTCCTGGAGCCTTGCTCTTCAGAATGTCCGGTGCTGATCAGTGAGGTGGGGCTGACTGCCATGTCCTTTCCCAGGTCTTCTTTTTTCCTATGCTTTACAAAAGGAGCCATGTTTCCACTTCACCAGTCAGTGGAACCTTCAACATGCTAAGACTGACACCAACTTGCTTCATGTAAAACTCATAGAAAGATTGTCCAAAACCATTTCTGAGCACCACCACTATAGATATGAAAACTTATAAGCAACGCAACACTTGGACAGCATTTGCTTCTAAACTGCTTTTGCTACATAAGCTGCATTTTTGTATTTCAGAGTTCTGACATATGCTGAATTAACAGATGTGGTTATTTTATGCATGGTTGTAAAGTTATGATGTTAACGCCATGAGGACCAAGCCAAAGATGCAGAAACAACATGAGCCACCATTGTAACCATTATTTCTAGCACGAAATGGCCAAGAACCAACAGCTGAAAGCAACTGCAGTTTCACCATCTGCTGCTGAAACAGCCACCAAAACAGGCAGCTAAACTCACTGATCATTCTGCTTGCCACTTCTCATCCCTGACTGTTCATTCCTGCCCCTTTTCCACTTGCGTTTGTTCATACAGCTCTGCTTGGAATCAGATCTTGGTACCAGCCCTGCATTGTTGTAGCAGGTTCTGCAGTTGATTCCCTGCACAGCTGTACAGAGACCAGGCCAGCACCAGGGGCCAGCATCTTGACCATGGCCAGCTGGCACCAAAGCAGGAAGTGACTGCTTGTTTCAGCAGCTCTGCCATTTTATGCCAACTTAAAATTGCTGCAGAACTACAGTAAACCAGAAGCTAGATTGTACCCAGGTTAGAAATGCAAAAAACACGAAGAAGAAGAAAGCACAGAAAGCGTTAAACCAACAAAACGAGCTATTCAGCCTCCATTTTTTAGGAAAATAAGACAGCATGCCTTTCTGAAGAAGTTTTTCAACAAATGCATGCTCATTTTTTAGTTGGTCACGACCTACAAAGCTCAAAGCAGGGGTAACAGTCACACATCACGACCCACAACACCCCAGATGTCAAGACTAACTGATTCAGTAGTTCCTTCCTTCTGCCTTACATCTTTGAAATGCACGCCTGTCTCAGTTCTCTCCCTGGTTGGCAGGTCTGCAACAGAGTCGTTTTTAATGATATTCCTGTCTGGAATACATTTAGGGGTTGAATCTGATTTCTTCACGTAGAAGCAAGTCCTACCATTTGATCTGGAATTCATACCTTGTTACAAAGGAAGCAGCAGAGGTCCCACATGTTCCCGTTACTAAGCTAGCAGCGATGAGAGAGAAAGAGCCATGCTGTGCCAGAACTGGTTACCAACCTCATCAAAACTCTCAGCTGTGAACACTATGAGTGATAATCTTGCCTGCCATAAGCAGCTTTGGTGAGTAAAAATCTTCATGTGTAGAAGCAGTAAGTAGGAGCGTCAAATAAAAACTCTTTGGCTTCCAGTTCAAGAGCATCTTTCTTCATGTTTCAGTTACTAAGTTGAGTTACTAAGACGACCTAATTTAAGGCAATTTTGAAATAAGGAAGCTTTATATATCTAAATCTATATATTCTGTAAGGCAAAGGAAGATGGAAGAAGTGATAGAGAGCATGGCATAAAGAGTGCTGCCCGCAGCCAGTGCCCACGTAATACTCAAGTCTCTCTCAGTCATAGCTATACACACACACTACCTTGGGGAAAAAAGAAAACAAAACACTCAAGGTATGTAGGAGTCTATTTCTAGTGTTGCCAACCTCTGCCAAAATTCTATTATTCATTTTAAAATAAAGATTGCACTCAGTGAAGCACAGGATTGTTACATTACACAGCAATACCTGCCAGGAAACTAGAAATGGAGCAAGAAGAAACAGAGCAAGACATCAGCATTCTCTTACATTGCTTCCTGTACAACCAGCTCCCTGAAGCAAAGTGGAATTAATCAGCACCGCTGGCTAACTGTACATTTAAATCCAATGCAGAGACAGAACATGGACTGAAGAAGCAAGGTCAGGGCAGGTAGCAGAGAGAATGACTGTCAATATACAGGATGTGAAAGAACTGGTGGAAGATAAAAGGTAGTCACTTATTACACTAAGTTTGTCATTACATACTCTGAAAACCAACAAGAATATACTGTAAATAAAGACGTAACACAACATTCAAGCATCTTGACTACCAAGAGCCTTTAAAATCCTAGTATGCTTTGTACAGATTCACATCCTTTGTTCTACATGTGCTCTTTCAAGTGGTTCGGTTGTGGGACTCGAGGCACGAGCAGCTGAGAGCAATGAACAGCCTGTACCTTACACAGGAGGTAAACCAGGACAGCACCAAAACCCACTGGTGTTCTCCCCCTTCTGTTCTTCATACTGTCTGACAATAGTAAATCACAAAAAAAAAAAAAGCACTGAAAAAGTTTTGTTTTAAAATACGAAAGAAAAAACATGTTATTTGTATACAATAAATACCTGAGATTACTAACCTGTACAGAAAACACTGACACCAGCAACTAAAGGACTATCAGCAACACTGCTGATATTAAGGAATAAACACACATAAGATCAGAGGCAGACATCAACCTCAAACCCAGTATAAAACTGCTCAGGTACTAACCGCATAGTAACAGGATTCCTGTTAAATCAGTGCTGATGAAGTACTGGTAGTACAAGAACTGTGAACTGAATCAGCCTGTGTATTAATCCTGCTCATGGCCCAAGAAATGCAAAGGTCAAGCATGGATGTACCTTAAAATAAAAGGCAGTCATTCTTATGGGTTACAGTAAAATGCTGACTTCATTAGTCATAAAGAATTTGCCCCTCTGAAATGACTGAAAATACTTTAAATTGCTTTCAGCCTTCCCTTTGGTAAATAATAATTACAGATATGAATCAATTCCATGAAGAAAAAAAAACCTGTCACTTCTAACCACAACTAAGGCACAAGTATTGCTAAACTGACTCTTCAAAAACCACGTTTGCTGACAATACAAAGCTGGGAGGAGTGGCTGACACACCTGAACACCTTGTTGTTGTTCAGTAAGACCAGAGTACACTGGAGAGTTGAGAGGAGCCTGATGAACGTCAACAGGAACAAGTGTAGATTTCTACACCTGAGGAGGAGTAACAGCACACATGGGTACAGGTTAGGGACTGACCTGCTGGAGGGGAGCTCTGCCAAGAAGGACCTGGGCATCTCCTCTATGTGGGAAGACTGAGAGACCTGGGACTGTTCAGCCTGCAGAAGACAGAGGGGATCCCATCGCTATTTAAACATATCCAAAGCAATGAGAATCAAATGGATGAGGTCAGGCTCTTTCCAGTTGCATGAACTAACAAGACAAGGGGCAATGGGCAAAAACCAGAACATGGGAAATGCCATACAAGACGAAGAACTCCTTTACTGAGAGGATGACAGAGAACCGAAGCCTCCTTCTCTATTGAAGACCCAACAGGACACTCACTCACCTACTGCAGGGAATGTGCTTTGGCAGGGCAGCTGGACTTGATGATCCCCAGAGGTCCCTTTCAAGCCCTACCATTCTGCAATTCACATTTATTTAAATAAAGCAATGAAATCATCATTACTGCTAGTAGATGCGAGCTCAAAGAAATTTACCAGTTCAATGGGGGAAAAAAAAATAATAATAATCTACATTTTTCAAGTGTTTATTGAGAAACTCTACGCAAAACCGCGTCGTTAAATACTCAACTAACTGTTTCATATCAGTTCAGTTCTGCTTTATGGGAGAACAGATCTCTGCATCCTTTGCCATCAGCGACGTAAAATCCCACGCTGAAAAAAACGCAGAGATAAAACTATTTTTTGAAGGGAAGTACAAAAATTAATGAAATTTAAAGAAAATAAACCCACCACAGTAGTCATGACAACCCCACTCCATTTCCTTCTGCTCGCCCATTTCATCAGTACGACACCGAGAATAATCCACAGTAATGAAACTATTGGCAGATCTGTTGGTGCAGGAAATAACTCTCCAAGGACCAACGTATAACCAGGATGCAACCAAAGCACTTCCCTAGTGCAAGCCTCACCCATCAAACCACTGACAATGATTCTGATGACAAACAGATCATGAATCACACCTTGCACTGAAGAGCTGCGTGGATTTGTTTTTCATGTCATTTGCTTTCCATCTCAGGAGATGTCTGAAGAAGCACAAGGAGCAACCTGCTGCATGTTTTAATCAGAGAGACAAGGCTTTCACCAAAAGAACAGCTATTTTTACAAATCTCATCTACTATAACCAGCTTAGAACTCTTATAACATGGTTAATTAAAAAGGTTCATTAGAGGATCTAATGCTGAGGGGAAGGGGAACCAGCAGTCATCCCTTTTGGTATTCTTTAAGTGTAACTTACTGAAAATCATGCATATTGCACCTCTGCTGCATACACTGTTACTATCGTAAGTTATGGGCTTCTCCCAAAAAACTCAGTATCTTGACAGCTGAAAACCACAGTCCTTAACACTTTATTTTGCATGTATCCCACACAAATTGCTTCTGCTTGTTATACACATTCATATAGAAAATTCTGCTAAGCTTTTCTCTCCAGAAAGTACGGTTACATTTACAAAAAGCAAAGTGGGAGCAATCCAGATTGCAGAGCATAGTTAAGAGTTGTTTCTGGAGCTCCTCGATGGCCTCCATTACTCTCCATTACTTTTTTCCTTGTTGAAGGAAAGACTGGATGTTGCATTGAGGGACATGGCTTAGTGGGAGCTAGTAGTAACAGGTGAACGGTTGGACTGGATGATCTGTTAGGTCTTTTCCAACCCTGGTGATTCTATGATTCTCCATTCACCCAACATAAAACCCAAGTAACTGAACAGGCAGCTAAAACTTACACCAAGGTGCAAGCACAAAAAGAGCAAGATCGTGTCCATTAACTTCAGCAGATGTTTGCACATTTAATAAGAAAGCTTAGAGCTAGATACATGTTTACTTCACTAACTCAAGTCAACTTCTTTCTGTATTATTTCAACAGCGGATGGCACTTCCAGAGATGGCAGAATAATCTGGAAAGAACAGAAACACAGCCCCATAATTCAGCTTCTCTTCAATCAATCCATATGGATATTCTAAGATTAGCAGCTAAATTACATTACAGAATTTGATTACAATAACAGAACCGAATTTGTCAGTATTATCTTTGGGATTTTAAAGGTAGACAGACAGAACAGTGGTACCACACTTTTAGAGTTTAATGGAATAGATTATTCTGGTCCAATACAGAGAAATCCAAGACATGGTAGATAAATGAGAAGTTTGATAATATTTCTCCATTCTGCCCATTTTCCCCTGCAAAAGCCTGTTTTAGCACATACCCTTTCTGAAAGACAAGAGACCCTGCATCCTACAGAATTCTACAGAAAGACATCACAGCACACTGGTAGAAACTGAGGTTTCTCACAAAGCATCATAATCAAAACACACATATCGCCCTGGATCGTATTTACCTCACTTGTTAACAGTAGAGGTCTCCACATGGAAACCAGCTGTGTCCGTTACCCCGTAAGTAACAGGATCAAGTTATAAGAGTCAGTAGCTCCATCCACTAAATCAGTCTCTACATGAGAAAAATGAAAAGTTTTCCCCTAAATGTCCTACAATAACCCTCCTCTGACTGCGAAGAGTCTACTTTGAAATTCACTGGCGTCATTTGTCTGTGTTGCTGTTCCACATCTGGAACCTGGAGGGATCAATCTCATTGGCAACAGCAGGATTCTAGGCAATCTCAAGGCACTAACAGCCATGCTCTCACCCCCAAAAATGAAATCTTAGGCAGAAAGATTTGATTTATATTTTAGTATCAGAAGTGATAATACATGCGTGCTCCGAATATTAAAGACATGCTAACCCCTAGTCTTCAGACAAGGAAACAATGCAGAGAACAAAAACAAAGATAACGTGTTGGGAAACACACAACGCTGTATGTGAGAACAAAGTAGTTCATGCTACTCTTGTAGATATTTAACTGCTTACGTTCAATTCCCTATGATTTTACTCAACATAACTCCACTCCAGTGGTTTCTTACACAACGAATCACAAACAATACGTTGCTGAATATGTGAGCCACAAAGACAAAGAAAATCCCGTGCTGATCTGATACGCACCCTGCTGACCTTCATCTGCTATCTGGGTGGGATCTGACATCTCCACTGAGCTATCAAGTCTGATCTCAGCACTCCCATCAAAACTTCATTGCTTGTCATTCCTGTTAGTGATATAACAGCTTCAAATATTCCACAGAAAAGAAAAATACCCCGAACTACAGCAGGAATAGCACACTTCTATTCCTGTTTTAGGTATATTTATGTCAGGCACCATCCTCTTCCAAGATATTTCAAGACATCTTTTGAAACAGAGGCATAATCCCATTAAATGGTTGGCAGTACTGCAGCTTAAAGCAAACTGTGAGAGCTTTACCATTAGTGGCCAACAGCTCTAAGAGACAACCCTTTGGTAAAGCTCCCTGTGAGAAAAACTTGACTTTCACACCCAGAAGAGACTCTAGCGCTCATTTCTACGCATGCTTTTCTAGCACAGGGATGGACCACTCTGGTCATCTCTTTGTTTTCCCTCTTTTCTTCCACTCTTTCTACTTAAAACTGAGGAATATGTCGGGATTGTTATGAACACACTCAAGAGATTGGCACCAGCTAAAGCAAATCAACAGAAACAAGGCCCTGAAAACGGCTTCTGCAGATGCTGCCTACAAAACATCTATCTACAAGATACACTCACACAGGACAGACACCGTTTGGTACTGAAATTGGTTTCCCATTACAATAAACCTATTCGGTCAAAGCAAAAGATGATGTGCTGACAACTACACAACGTACAGCCCATTGTCACTTCCTATCTCATGCCAGTTTTTATCATCCCAATGCAGTTACCACCCGTAACATGTAATACCAGAAATTCCATTTAGCCTTACAGTCTTTGAGGAAGATAAAAGAACAATATGCCCTAAAAATTGATCAGAACTGCACAGAACTGCTCTGTGCATTAAGGTTACAGCAACAGACACCAGCAGTAAGAGAGAAGCTACACCAAACCCTACACCAGTCTGACATCATGATCTGGTTCAGTTCACCTTTACCACAGACATGATGCTGCCAATTCTGGCAATTCTCTGATGGAAAGAGTTTCCCACTGATGCTGTAAGCATTCCCAGACTTCTATACAAAAGTAGCAAAACTAACTGATTATTTACAGAATTGATACCATAAAAAATCCCTTTATCTCTGAAGACAAGAGATACGTTATTTTATTACTTCATCTTTTGATTAAAAAATAAAAGAATGCACACTGCATAATTCCATACATCCTCAAAGGAAACCTACAACTATTTCAGAGGAACATTCTGGTTTGGGCGACCAGCTTGAGTAAAGCTAATACACACACTGACCTGCTATTTCAGCACCTCAGACCCTCTCTCAGCCTACAACTCATTTCAATGGAGAATGCTTTTCTCCAGCTCCAAGTATTATCTGGCTCCAGCACTGAATGGAGAAGTCTGCTTCATACTTTATTTACTCCTTGCAACACCTCAGAGGCTGCAAAATGCAAGTCTAGCAGATCTGATGTAATAAGAGTCCAAAAGCTGCAAAAATTAGAATTTCACGTCTGACCGCACTCCTAGTGATGAATGCACAGGGTATCTTACTGTGCTGCATTAGAAAAACTAATACAGCACTGCTGTCATCTGCACTGCTTCATTATGAAGAATCTGCCCATTATGAAGAATCAAACCAGCCTGGTTACCTCCTTTAACCTCTTGCTTTCTTCTGCCTTCCCTGCCCTCATCCTTCTTCCAAGCCCATACCAGTTGCCATTCTGTGAGCCTCACAGCTGAGCTGATGTGATATTCTTCAATTTGACGTTACTCACACAACAGGATTTCTGTATTGATCTGTTCTGGTAATACTCTCCAAATCTGAATGATTACCTGCATGTAAATCCTTGAATGGCTTCCAAAAAAGCCCATGTTCAGTCAAAGGTTAAAAACTAGTATGCTGTTAAACAAAAACCTAAACAAACAAAGCCATGCAATTCAGCGTAACGCAGTGTAAAGCTATTTCCATTCTAATTCGAAAGATGTGATAAAAAAAAAACAACTTGCTTTACTACCACCATAATACTGCATTTTGAGAACACACACAGTTATACTGCAATTGCTCACTTTGTAAATACTTTGGTAGAACAAGAACTATACTTAAGCATTTATCCATTCTGAAAGCAGCTCATCTCATTCAGTTAGTCCAAGTCCCTTCAGTATACACCATTTTCATCCAACTTCTGGAAAAGAGCAGTAGGTAACCTCTGAGCGTTTTCAATTCATGAAGTCTTGTAGTCCAGTCCTAACTCTCCCCATTAAGACTGAATGGATCTTAAGTCTTTGCTCTGGTTAAATCAACCCTTAACAGGGGCCTGTAGCAATTAGACAGATCGATACAGTGCAAAAGGCATTACAATAAAGGTGTATAGCAAAAGGACTGGCACAATAAAGACGTGCTACAAAGAAAGAGAAGAAGATTGCTCACCCATATCAGAAGATTCCAGGTTCACATGGGAAAGCTCCTCCAAGGAAGGATTTCCAGAAAGAGCTTCTTCCTTAGTAGCAATCAACCCTTAAACCTTAGAGGTGCAGCCAGGCTCCACCCCTCCTGGTCACACAGATGAGTTGCCTTCACTCTGCGCTCCCAGAGCTGACCGGGTTCATTCCCCAGAAGCTCAATCAATGGTTCAGGCTGGGACTCAGCAGTGCCCATCATACAGGGCCTCACCTCCACCTTCAAGGCCTAGCATTTTCTTTCCAAAATTATAACTAGAACAAAAATGATCTCTAATGAGATAAGTAGCACTATGCAGTTTCTGTTCTCACTTAATTGTTATTTCGATTATTTTGGATTAGTTTTAGAGCAGGCTCTTTAAAATGGAAATCCTCAAGACAACATGAGAAGCCTTGACAGGTAAAACCAGCTGTCAGATGAAGCATTTTGCTAAGTCCTACTTCAGACTTCTAGAAAGATCTGAAAATAAAAGAGAATCTCTGCAGACCCCCTAGGAACAATGTTCCAGAAAGAGTTGCCTCGACAAACCTGTAATCCAACTCAAATTATAAAGACGTATATGTGGGTCCAGGGGGCTAAAGCCTGAGATCTGCACAGTGCCCAGTCCTATCCATACAGCCAGCACAGATAACAAATAGAAGCCTGCTGTGACCTTGCTATTTGACCATTAGGAGCCTGAAGCAGCACATCAGGATTCTGTAATACAAAAGAGACTGATTCCCACAATAAAATAATGAAGTCAGCTAGCTGGGAGAATACAAATGGATGGTCAAAAATATTAATAAAATAAAACAAGGTCTGCCCGGAATCAAAGCAATACTGTAGGAACCAACAAATGCATGAAAGCTTAAACTCCAATTAACACAGAATGAGAAAGAAGTGAACAGGTTTATTTAAACACAAGTTTCAACAAAGCACCCATGCAACAGTCCCAGATCTAAGCGTTCCTGCAGGGAGATGGAGAGGCTGTGCTGCTGAGTCCTACAAAATTCAGCTATAGAAACCAGCTGCATTAGGAAAACGTCTCAAAGCAAATGAAGTACATGAATCCAGAGATGTAAAACCGTATTAATTCCATAAATAACACTTCTTTTTCAAGACTCTGTTCCATTCTAACCAGATCTAGAGGCTTGTAACAATTCAGAACTACCTAAAACTGGGCAGTGCTCTTACTTCGAATACCAGGTATTATTCCAGAAGAGTCAGTTGACATCTTTTCACTTTATGCAATAAAGCAACTCTTACAGAAATCACAGCGAATTTCACACACTGGCAGCCTGCAAGATTATATCCTATGGAACTGCAGCACATCATACTTATTAATAATCTGTCTTACTTTCTTTTTCTCTCCATCTGGTGTTATTTTCATGAATCCTTCACTAATTTTAAGTTTGAAACCATTTTTTCATCTTCTCGTGTCATTTTATTTAAAGCATATGCTTCAGTTATCATCTTTGTCTGCATGTGTGATATCAATAATGATCCTATACAGAAAGAGTCAGAATCTGAAATCCTTGTTAGGTAACAGCTTGCCTCAGCAACACGGGCAGTCTACAGACTACTTACACCAATTAACCTCATTTCCATTTTACTTATCCCGGTACAGATACTGTACATCAGAATCTACGTAAACATACACAGACCATGAAAAGAAAAGCTATTTGCAAACACCGTGCAATACCACAAATAAGCTAAATATTAGCCAAGATGACAACAAATGCTGCACTAAACCCCGGCTAGCAATCCACCTTACACAGCACCCTGCCCAGCAGAAGCATCCGTATCAGAAAAAGGTATTTGAAATTACTGTAATAGAAAACTGGACATTAACCAATTAAAAAGCTCACTTCCACCTACATGCCATCAATTACTACCCGACACATGCACACAAGAATAAGCATTCTGCTGATTCGATGACAAAGCAAGCACCGAGAGATTTCCAAATGTTATCATACTCCTTTCTCTTCTGTTACACAACTCTCTACTTTGAGCAGAACAATATCTGAAGTCACAACTTACTATGCAGCAACCTTCCACCAAGTACTTGCCTGGATTTTATAAACTAGCACCAAAGGAGTTAACGGGGAGAGGTAAACAAGCAGCTCCTTAATGTCGTGGTCTGTGTGTCCTCCTAGTGATAGCTATCTGAAACTGCAGTGATGTGCTGTTAAGAGCCTTTCTGTTTAACTCCCAGTTTACTTCACTGTTTTTATTATTATAACTGTTATGTTTCAGCGTGACTGCAGCTCTTAGGCCATATTATTACCCTTGCTTAGTGACCTAAATCTCCTAATCGGCCAAACCCTTTTCTATCATTGCAACTCACCCCCGTGGTCCTGAGTTGTTTTTTTTTCCCCAGCTGAGCAGTCAGACTACATGCTAGACAGAATTGGTAGGAACCGATTCAATCAAGCACACCTAGATTCCCTTTACAGGTGAACGACAACACCAGGACAAAGAGGAACGCAACAAAACCTGAAGAGGTCCACCTGGAGCTGGTATCTGACAGTCAGGTACATCCATTCAGCCTAACCACAGTGGTAACTTCTGTCTGTTATTTAATTCTCAAAACTGACCAAAATCACGCGCCGATCAGACAGTGCAGTGATTGCATTATGATACCAGGACAGCAAACCGGAGCCTCACATTAAGAGACACTAACTGAAACCACTAAGGTGAAGAGTCTAACATAAAGCAAATGCATGCTCCCACAGTTCCCAATAACATCAGCACAGAGTCATTACTTTCACATTAGGAGAGAAATTTTTCAGTAATCAATCTCAGGATTAAGCAAGTGCCAATGCAGGCATTGCTTCCATTTCTCCACATCCACAGGTTTCAAACTTGGATAAGAAAAGAGAGGGGAAAAGTATCAACAGAACACCAACCATGGCTATCTCAAGTCAATTTAAGTCTACTTTCTTCATCCAACAGCAACTGAAGCCACAGGAAGCTGAGGGCTGAACTGTATTTATAGAAATCTGCAAACCGATTCTGGTACAAATAGACAGGGTTTGGGAGATGTCAGATTTATGATGGATGAGCTATTGACAAGTGCCAATAACTGATAAAATTACCATGAAATGGACAGGAATATTGCCAGCAGGCAGCAAGGCTCGATGGAGACGTAGAGAATGGTTTTATAGCTGCAATAAAAGAATGTGCTGATTGGCCAAAGAAAAAGAAATTATTCCAACTATTTGTTTATTTTAGAAGTATTTGTATTTTTAAGGCTTTCCTTTACCAAGTCTCAGTATTATCTTCCACAGTCATTAAGCAAAATACCTCATCTGAATTGAACGAGATATCATTAGCCACAAAGACAACTCTTATTTTTCTTGCACCTTCAAACCGATGTGAAGTTCTCCTCCACATTTTTAAACTTCAGATCATTTATAGATAATTTACATTTACAGAGCTGTTCTAGGTTCTTTACGCTGCTAGCATAGCGAATAGCCTTGTTTAGCAAAGTGGAAAAAGTTAAATAAAACAGGTGACCCATACATTGTATATTATATTCCCTTTAAGAATCATACATGTTTTTAGTTATTTGGATGAAAAAACAGACAATTCTTCTATATTCTTCTAAATTCTTGGAATTCTCTTGTTTCCTAGAGATGAGCTCTTTATAACTGCAAGTAACTTCAACTATAGCACTGCACAGAAATAAGTGCCCCTTAGATATTTAGAACTGAACATGAATATAATGCACTGAAAAGTTATGCCAGTTCAGGTTTCGCTTATCTTAGATGTAATCTGACCATTTGCCTATGTATGACACACAAGTTTACTAATGTTCAAGACTGTCAATATTGCTGCATGTCAGACTGCTTTAAGCACTTCCTACTCTACCAGCGGCGATGGCTTTCTGGAACTACCTTTCTCTGCAGCACTCCTACAATGCAGCTCGTGCCCTCCATCACAATGCATCCTGTCCTGCAATAAGCAATGGAGCAGAAGCAAAAGTAAGGAGACAGAAGCAAGAGAAGAGAAAACAAAACACAGCTGAGTTTTTCGAAGAAATACATTTTTAGATTTACCATGTAAAACAAAAGCTTTCAGGAAGTGGCTCATACAGGAAGCCAATGACCTCACAGCTTCTTATAAATAACAACCACAGAACGAGAGAGAGGCAGCATTACTTGCTCCCACTTCAACATTCACATTAATAGTACAAGTTTCTTTTAATTCTGAATATTGTATGCCCATGTGCAAAGCCCTAGCAGGTATAGACACCCCTTATGCCTAAGCCACACACATGAAAGGTCTGTTCTCTAAAACCTGCCCCCATTCTACTCCTTCCATTTCCTAAACTGCCCATCACCACTTCTTGGCCACCCTGTCAACAACATTACAGCTTTCCTGATAAAAGTGCAGCTTCAACAGCATTCTTCCACATAGCTTCCCATCAAGGACCTTACATAAAGTATATCTTGCCAGATACCAGGCTATTCCAGCATGAGCTACTTTTGATAAAGCTGACTGTATTTAATGAGGTTTATTTCCCAAGTCTACTGAAGCCACGTGAGCAAACGTAGTTGTCCAGTTCCAAGGTGTCCAGGTTTCTGTTACCGTTTAAAAAACAGTGCTCTGGATTAAGTGCAGCAGCTCAGCTATTTCAACATACACATTAGTTATGAAAAACATTAAGCTATACCAAAGTTGTGTTAAAAAAGAAGAACTCCTGAAAGTTTTGGTAGCACATCACACCATCTGTACTTCAGTGCTTCAGCACCTTTCACTTTCATAACCGCCTCAGTTTCTAAACCCTTACATTCATCAGCCATCCAGCCTTTCCCCCCCACACCATGATTTTACACAGTGAATGAACCAAATGCTTAAATGTTATCACCTCCAAGGAGAGCTTTGCCTCCCCTTTCTATTTTGCTGTTTGAATGACTGAAGAACCTTTTGGTATTTAACAACCGCCTTAGCAAGGCTTATAGGTTCCATTTCAGTCACGTCTCCACTCCCTACATTCTTCTTTAATGCACTTATCCACACATTCAGATCAGAAGTACTCACACTCAGTTAATACAGAAATCAAAGCAGTATTACATCAACTACATTACCACCGATATAAGGAAACGAGCAGATTTTCTGTCCAGTTTCCTTCACTGATTTCAGTAACTCAGAACGAGCTGAAATGCCTTCAGAAGAACTGGATCTCACTATCAGATTTTTCTAAATCCACAAAGATATCCTGAACATCTTTCTTCTGAAGACTTCTCCACGTAACTATTCTATGGTGATGGAAAGGTGTAGACACTTACAATTAATCAGCTTGGTTTAGAAATCAGGGGCTTGTTATGTTTTCTTCCTATTGCAATCCTGACATAAGACGGAGGAACGCAGTTGATGCCTGTTGATAAAACCACGTTAGGAACAGAGAATCAGGATGCTGCCCAGAAAGAGCTGAATAACCCTAAGAGCTTGAATAAGAGAAGCAAATTCCAACGGAGGCGATTCATATTCTTGGGCATATTTCTGCTATAAACAGCTCCTCAGTTTGGAAACAAGGAGGAAAAAGCTCAGCCCGTTACAAAGTGACCATGGGTCATCAGGCTGACATATAAAGCAGGTGAGACCCCAATTTAGAGCAGCAGCTCACAGCTGCCTGGAGAGCTTATCCAATTATCGTGTGTGCCCTGTTAGAGAAGAATGAAGACTCAAGCATCAGCACAGAACTTTCTGGTAGCAGAGCTGGCAACAGAATGGTAACAACCAACCCATCGAATGACAGCACAGTGCTTGCAGAATGGAAGGGATTCACCAGAATGTTTTGGGGGTGGTTGTTTATTTTTTAATCAAAGAGCTGTGTGATCCCCAGCAGCAACCTTAGGACTACAAATTGCAATCAGCAACAGCAGCCAAAGGATTCAATCTAGACCACGAGGAGATAAAAGCAGCAGAGAAGCACCAGCATAAATGATAGACAAGAGAATGTGGTCGCTTGCTCCTGCTGCTTCCCAGCAACAACAGAAGACTGCCTGCACGAGCTCTCACTGCTGCTCTCTGCTCCATCGGTGCTCAACTGTTCAACGGCAGCAATCAGCTGAACAAAGCAGAGAAGCACCTGCAGGCTCCATGCCGGCCTCAGCTGGAAAATGACACAACAGCACCAGCTCCAAAATGAAAGACAGGACCATGAAGTTTCAGAGGCAGGAAATGGAGGACGATTCACGCAGAGTCAGCTGTAGAGCAGCAGCTAACAACTGCAGGATGATTAAGAATAGTTTCTTAAACCATGTTTCTGCTTTGATGAGCTATTCCAAGTGCACAGCACATCAAAGCCCAGCACAGCAAGCTAACTCACCACAGACTTCAGGCATTCTGGAGGGTATTAAGAGTTGCCAAGGGACACTGTTCCCATGCTGCTTTAAGTGAGGGCAGTAGGCAAACTGAGGTGCAAATCTTTCTCAGATCTGAGCCAAATATGTAGATCAGACACAGTTCAAGACGATCAAAAGAAAGGGGAAGGGGTGGGGCTGGAAATCAGTGCTTTGAGCATAGAGTAAAAGCTTTGTTCGCTTACCTGACTAAGTGATATAGTTCCTAGTCATAAAAGCATTACAGGAATAAACAACGAAGAAAGAGGGCTGTGTAAGGCAAAAACTGCTATTACTTAAAAAAGGGAAGAAGGGGTCTGATAACAGCCTTAAAAACTTAAGTCAGCAACTGGGAAAAAAAGGCTCTACCCATCAGAGCAACTTTAGTCTTCTAGTTTAACCAAGGAATTAAACTACACTTAAGGCAAAGTTCCATTAGTTTAAAATCATAGCCATTAAAGTGCACCAGGCCTCAAATACCAACTGATAAGGCTAAAAATCTAAGAAGCCCTTTGCTTTTTTTTGAGCCAACGTGCTTGGTACAAATCCTGCAGTTACATCACACATGCTGTCAGCATTACGTATCTTAGACCAGAAATTCAATACTTGACAGCAATGATAATTATCAAGTACTGAAGACACAATAAATAAAATCGACCCAAAAAGTTCTGCAATCTAAAATGACCCCTTCAGCAATAAAAGCAATAAGGGTAAAACCGAACCATAACTGAACCATGATCATTCATTAAAAGGCCTTATGTTCCATCTTCTCCTAAGCAGGTATTTCCTGATTGTGACAAGAAACATCTTTGAGAAAACAGAAAAAATATATTCAATTATGTAGAGAAGAAGGGAAATGATCACTACCTATTAATGTAATACCTAAATAAGAGCAAGCATGCACTGGCAACACTGCTTTTTGTTGTTGTTTTTAAACATGCAGAACCCAAACTATCAGTAATATCATTGCTGTGGGACCATGTTTGTTACCTCAAAGCACACACCACTGCTATGGAGCAAATGAAGGCACCTCCAGAAGCCAACTCCTTACCACATTATGTGCAACTCTGAAGCCTAAAACATGAACATTCCTGCACGCTGTAAGGAAACATAACCCCACCACAGCCCTGACTTAATAACATAAAAGTAATAATAAGACTGATAATTTTACAGGCACGTAATCTAGACAGATTTATTTGGAAACAAGCACTCCTAGGGGGAATTTCTACATTGGTATTTGAGTCAAACTTGAATACTCCAAATCACAATTCAAGGGCAGAAGAAATCCTGCAAGAAGCGTGTTAACCGTAAGAACCATTAACTAATTAACTATAGTTACGAATGCACAGAAATGACTCATTTAACAAGAAACAAACCATTTCCAGCATGTGAGCCAGATGAGTGCTGGACCACATCACTTTATGGTAAAAACACAAGAGCCGGTGTTATCCAGGGCCAACAAATTAATCTTGTGATAGGACAGTGACAAATCTTCCCATTAAATCTATATTTAAGATTCCAGATTTATTCCTGTACAAACTCCTGTACTGAAACCTCCAGCACTTGACATCTCTCAAGTTAATTCCTACATCAATTCAATGGTCCCTTCAGGAAAAGGCAGAATGCCTTCTGTTTAATTTCAACAGTCGGTTCAAATACCGGCACTCATAAGAGCAGTAAGGAAATGAACAGGTAACGTGACCAAATGGGAAAGGCTCCAAGCAAAAACTGAATGCAGAGGAATACAGGCTAGGAAAGGCAAGTGGAGTGGTTCAGGCACTGCTATCTTCTCACACAGCTGAGTAAGGGATGGGATGCTTTCCTGAGTTGATGTAATGCTCTCTTCACAATCCTAGAAATGGATAATATATTATAATACGGGGACAGCAGGCATATGGTCAAGAATGCTTCCTGTCAGGAAGAAGGAAGCTTCCTCTCTGGAAGCATTTAAGACCAGTCTGGATGGGGCTTTGAGCAGCCTGGTCCAGTGAGAGGCATCCCTGCCTATAGTGGGGAGTTGGAACTTCGATTATCTGAAAGGTCCCTTCCAGCCCAAACCATTCCATGATGAGAAAGCAGTCTACGATACAGTATAAAATATGGAAAATACAATAATGGAACAGCTTATAAAATTCCTATTACATGTCCCTTAAGTTAGCTAAGTGTGTGATAGTACGTACCAGGCACATGAATTCATAACCATCAGATACAGAAGAGTTCCCTGAAATGTTCAAATACGATTTTTATGTACAGAGCAAACACTTCTGTTTAACAACTCATACTGAGCTTCACTAAAAATAGAACCTCACCTGTTCTGGCCTCCCTGCACTGGTCATCCCTCTGCTCACCACAGACTCTGATTTCTCATCTTATCTAGTCTGGGTTTTTTTGTGCTTGTATGCCTTAATTTCTTTTAACTCCCTTTCTGTGCCCTCCTTGCTGCCAACTTGATTCCCTCATATCCAACAAGCCTTACCAGCAACAGTCAACGTGCCTCACTGGGATATCTCAAGCTAGTTCAAGCTGACCTCTTTCCCAGCAGTGCTGGCAGTCAGCACTGGAAGGACTGCAGCCCCAACCTCTTATATACAGTGCTTACAGGAGATGAAGAACAAAGCAGCAGAACTGCAAATATAAGCAACTTGAATCCTGAGCTATCCACAGAGCTGGTTAACATAATGTAATACTTAAATATGCTCTTATGAACCACAGGAGGGCACAGATAATACTATTAATACAAATACTACTTAACACAATTCTTTAGAGAAGTAGAGGGGTCGGCTGAATACCAATTAGTTGAGAAAACATCTTTATATCTTTATTCATTTTAAAGTGAGATAACGATGGAAGGAAAAATTAAGTTCTGAATTCAGTTCTGCAAGAGATGTTGCTAGAAAGTCTGTCTTAACAGCAAGCACTCTAGAAAGTTCCATTCATCTACTGCAAGGAGTGGAGATGCTATGAACATCTATCTTACAGCTACAGGATGTGAAGCCACTTAGCAAGGAAGTCAACTTAAGTGAGGAATGGGATATTCATTTATTTCTAAGAAATATTAACGTTATGAATCAAAGAGCTGAAAGCCACAGGAGGATTTCCTTAAGCATCGCTAAGGAGGTAAGATGAGTCTGCGTTCATCTTCGTGTCTTGACTGCCTCCTGACAGCAACAGGCAAGAGCAGAAAACAGACGTTACTGAAAACTGACATCACTGAATGCAGCTGAATGCTGTAAGGCAAACTGAACCGAGCACCACGTAAGGCCCAGCATCATGGCAAGGACAGGGCAGAAGGAGAATCCCAATGATGCCCTTCCTTGCTCAGTTTTCTATTCTCTTTAAACTTCCAGAAGCACCAAACCACAAAGGTAACGTAACATCCAGGAAATAGGTAAAGAAGGGCAGAGAAACAAGTGAAGAGAAAAACCAATAGAATCATAAATACCACCTGCAGGAAGAAGATAGACTTATTCACCCTTTTCTTGTTTGCTTTCTGCCAGGCAGTGGCAGAATGAAGGCAGACACCAGCAGCAGCTACAGACAAAGGAACAGCCGAAGAAAAAACCTGAAGGGAATAGGAATCACCACAACTTCTTTTGAAATCCTGATGAGTTTCTGCCCGCGTTATTAAAAAGAACAATGAGCTGTTAACAATATTAGTTAAGGTCTCCGCAAAGATTTATGATCACAGTGTTAAAATGAAATAAACCGCGTATATTTACCCGAATAAACTGCACAGAGAAGCCAGTAATGTTAAAGGTATAGAAATAATTAGACACAGCTATAAAAGAGGACGTATCTGCAAGTCTCAGGGAGGGCTTCCAGTTTAACTGTGGAAGTAGCAGAGTAAGAAAGAAGCTGTAGTCCCTGTCTATTAGGAATGTTATGTACATCACAGACCTGCTCTTGAAAGTAGACCTCATCTACTGCAGGTAAATACATTATTTTAGTGGTAATGGATTTTGTTACAAACTGCCAGAAGATGCAATCACTGCTTTCAGCAGCCAGCAGTGCAGGGAACAAAATTAAACCTGCTCATGATAATAGGAGTACTTTGTCATCTCTAAGGAAAACATGAATGGAAGGTATAAATACACAGAGACTGTGACTAAACTGATACTAGACATGGCAAAATAGCATCTACATTATTTATCTGACCTGGGAACTATGAGAATAACACTACAAGAACGTTCTCAGAAGTTAACTTTACCCACAGGAACATGAGGTGACAGGAAAACATTAAAAGAAGTTTGGTTTTGAAACCAGTGGTCTTCAAACTACAGGAGCATGCAGTGCATCCTGAAGAGGGGGGAGGGCATGAATAAAGAACTGCTGGTCTAGAACAAAACAAAGGCCATGAAAGCAGTTAACTGCTATCCACAGATGCAACACGTGTAAAACACAAGGGAGAAGACAGCGGTATTGACATTAACGGCCAGGATTTGCACAACAAAAAAAAGTATGGATGTATGCAGACTGCAACTTACAGACTTATATTTACCAGGGAACTGAGTCTTAAATTTCTAAGCACCAGTGATATCAAACACGGAACAGCCTTTTAAGAGGCCCGGAGACAGTTTCAACTTGAAGCCTGAAAACTGAATCATAGCATGTGCCTGCATGCAATACAGGACTGCACCCAGTCATCCAGGCTGCTCCTGGACAATCTGTTTTCCATGTATGCCCTTAGAGAGATCCCTCTCCCACCAAGTCAAGGGCGTAGGCAAACCAATCAAACATCCCTACCAACATTTTCTCCTTCTGTATTACAGTTCTGATTTCCAGCATCACTGCTTATAGGTGCCGCTCATTACCAAAACAATACTTCTTTCAAGTAACTGAAATTGGATCAATTCAATTTACAGTTCATGGTTAATACTCCCTGATCATCATCTCTGACTTTTTCTTTCCAATGTTCTGCAAGGACTTCCTCATGAATGTCAGTAATTCTGTTAGAGAACAGAGGCTCTCGCTGACGTAGGATAAGCTGAACTCTGTCTTCATTAAATCCTTTTTAACCTCAGCACCACTCGCACATGAAAACTCCAGTTTCTGGAGGAGACTAAAGCAAGAATTTACCTAAAACACAAAAAGTAATAATAAAATAGCGCTGTGCTGTACTACAGGCTTACCAAAACCAGCAGATATATTCAGTGTTAGCGAGGACGTATTAAAGCAGACAGATCTCATCCATCTCATCACGTGCCATACAAACGCTATTCAAATGTGTCTTGAATTTAAAGATCGATTCATTCGTCGGTACTGTTCCATAGGTAACCCTGGATGAACAAAACCTGTCAGGGCGAACCATCCAAAGACTAAAGCCACAGTATTGTTTGTAACTTCTATGGGAAGGGCACACTATTTTGTTAAGCTAACAGAGTTTAACTATGGTTGTATATGACAGTTTTTAGAGGACCAGCAGGTCCCATGACGCTGGATCTGCCATTCCGGCTTCTGTTTATACAGACAACTACAGGCTTCACTGAACAGATGCTCATGGACACAGATAAGAAGGTAAGAATACCAACTAGCCGATCTGGCTCGAACCTGAACTGACAAGGAAGCTGGAATGCCAAGTGACGCGGTTGAACGTTGTCCCAGAGACCCGGAGCGCCCCGGGGCAGCTCGGGCCCACCAGGCAGCGCTGTGCTTCTGCTCTCCTCCGGCAGAGGGCAATGACACTTACACATCCCTGCGCTGCACCCAGAGGCTGATCTGAAACGACGAACACCACTGACACCTGTCTTAAAGCACAAGCAGTATTTAACACCGCAGGATTTTAAAGGTTTCTGTTCTGTTTAGACTTGGCTTTTACACGTGTCATTGCTATACATACGTCTTGCTGAGAAAAAAATACCAACTGCTTTACACAGACTTGGAATCCTGTCCTCTATCAACAGGATAAACAGAATCCGGATAGCTCCAGGAGCCTGGGCCACTGCCCTGAAGTCACAGAAACCAGAACATGAAAGATATGAGTTACATACACTGATGTATAGCAGACCTTAACAGATTAGCATTGAAAGACAAGCCAAATAAATACGAGGATGGCTGAGGGGGGGAAGGCACAGTACAGCAGCTAGACCTGAAAGCAAACAGTGCTTTCAGTTTACAAAACACATGCAGATAACAGCTAGAAACTCTTTTTTTCCCCTTCTGCCAGAAGTAAACACCATTGCTAGATGCAGCTTCTCTGTCCCAAGAGACTCCACGGCTCCTTATGCTACCGGTAGTGAGAATTCTCCCACTGAATTGCCCTCATCAAGCAAAGATAGGCTCAGCTTCAGACATCTCTTCTGGATTAACTACCACCAACCATCCAGCATCCCGTCAGGCAGAACCACCTGATAATGCTGATATAAATGGCAACCAAGAAAATGCTTCCCCCACCCCAAACAGGCTAAAATTTGATCTCCCTTTCAGTTCTACTTTTCCTTGGCACAGTGTAGTTGATGAAGTCGGTATCTGCCTTCATTTCACAACGACACGTTTGCAGAAGCTCCGACCAAAGCTGCCACAGATCTATTAAAAACTCTGTAAAGTGAATATAATATAGTTATCATACAAATCAGACGTTCCGGGCATCCCATACACAATGCTAACACTGAAGTACCATCATCTCATGCAAATCTGAGAGCAGTTACGGTGCATCTCCAGAGAAAAAGTCTGTAGACAACATTCAATCCAATCTAACAAGCAGTACAAAGGAATAAGGATTCCTTCAGCTCTCGGGTTGCTTGATGGTGGTGGGACATGCAAGCAGAGCAGCACATTGCTGCATGCAAAGCACCACCAGGATGGGGGGGGTCACAGCAGAGCAGGATGCTTTCCATGCTTCCTTCTCCACAGCTTTCCCATCCAGGCAATTAACAGCTGCCTAAAAAAATACTTCCCTGTATTATTAGCAAACTGACAAGCTTACTGTTGCTCACAAGCTTACTGTTAAGGTGAGGCTCCTGTACTGTATTCTTTATATCTTCGTACGTTCTCAGCTTGGTGCCAAGGAGTAATAATTTGGAAGATAAAACAGGAGAAACACTACGCCTGCTTTAGCATCTTTTCACTTACCAGCTATGCTTGCTTACGAAACAACCACATTATTTATGTTCTCCAGAAGGACCTTCCGTCTAACCAAGAAATACGTTCGGAGAAGCGCTAATAAAAAATGGCTCCTGAAACTATTTACTTCCCCGTTTCTTTTGTTTATGTTTTAATAACAGATTTATAGCCTAGAAAGAATGTTTTGGTTAAAAAAAAAGAAATAAACAAAAAAGCCAGCAACATCAGCAGAAAACATTAATGCTTCCTATAATACAGAAGAAATTAGAGTTCTCACATCACAAAACAGCCCAATGGGATCCAGCTCAGTGTGACGCCCAGTTCAGGAGCAGCACCAACTCCCCCCCAATTATCCCACATGTTCAGATTGAAGTACTCATAAAATAAACCTACCGACGACGGCGAAACTTCCGCATCCAGATTGATTCCAACTAATTATAACCAGCATGTACTACAACCATCGCTTTTGTTTTTTCCCCTTGCCCTGCTAAATACGTCACTTTCTGTCAGAAACTGAGCAAACTTTCAGCTTGGCTGTTTTACTGCCACAATTCATATTCTTTTTACTGAGTCGCTGTCAGTCTTTCGGGGACTTTCAGGGATCTCCCGAGTTAGATCTGCGGAGAAACAAGCTGTTCCTGGGGACATTTAACACATTCCTTTCTGAGCTCAGGATGGGTCACAAACACCCACAAACGAGGGCCCGTCTGCAAGCGTTAAGTGCTCTCAGATCAGGAAACTACGGAAGGATGAAATCTCTGACCTTGATAAGGGTGAAACTCAGAACACAAACAACTCCAGTTTGCAGCCCGGCTGTTAGGTAACCACGCAGAGCCTGCCGGCTGAGGTGCAGCACCCTGAAGGGCTCACAAAGGATGGTAAAGTCTTATGCTGTACCTTCACAAAGCCTAAAGCCAAGAGAAAAAACACCATATATGCATAAACTCACTGCAAACAGTTGCTACTCTAATTAATTCTTGCTTCAGAAAGCCCCGAGTCGGGACACAAAATTATCATGAAGCTGACTCAGAATTACTATCAGGGAAAGGTTTTGTCATTTTATTCTTTAATTTCTATGTCACGGATCGCGTTTGCAAGTATTTTTATCCTTAGTTATGGGTTCTTTAAGCTCATATTCCGGTACCGCTGTATAATCGGAGAAGCAGGATATTTATGCAATAACACTGTGTAAATATTGCATGGTCGCTACAGCCAGTCATACTACAGACATGGCAGCAAAAACTTCACTGTGTGCTTTTATTGTTAATAGGAGGAGGGGAAAAAAAAAAGTCAACACGTGATGACAGCAATGGAAAAAACACAGCCCAGAATAAGGAGCTCCTCTCCATTTGAGCTGTGTAATAGGCAACAAGTAACATTAACAAACACTTGCCTTTTAAAATAAGTTCCCAATTTCCCTTTTTATTAAAGCAGCCTTTCGCTACTTCCTGGAGCCACATCAACGTGAACATTTATTTAGACAAATGCTTTTCCAAACCTTCTTTTTTTTCCTTTTAAACCACAAACAAACAAGAAAACAAGAGATCTTTTTTTGCTACTGAAATGCGGCATTAGATCCCACCGTGTAACACCGAGTACCTCTCACATGAAAGATAAATTGGGACTGTTTACATAGAAGTGAGAAGAGACTGGCACAACACCTATTTTTTCATAGGCTTTCATTTCTTTTTTTCCTCCATATACATTATATTCGTCACCAAAACAGCTCAGTAGAACACCGTGTACGGCACACATTGTTCCCTGTCATCAACTGACAGCAATTGAAGAGAAGGTGAACTAAGTTACAAAATGAAATATTTCCCCCCCCTCCAGCCGACTGAGAAGATAAACGATCTTAGTTATATTAAAGAGAAATGGGATACGGGATCCAAAGCGCCCGTTTTATGTTTAACTGCGTGTCACCGACAAAAAAGAAATAGAGAGAAAGCAATTTCCTGAGGCATCAATTCCCACCAGCAATTCCACGTATACAAAGATCAGACACTGACGTGCTCTGCTCCTGTGCGCCCTCAGATCCCCTCACAAACCAACTGCTCCCTGCCCGTTTCCTATTTAAGGTAGGTTCCCCCCATCACCCCAAAGTAGAAGGATATATATAAGACAAGCAGATGCTGCTTAGGCAAATAAATGTACTTCTGTGCCCAACGCCATCTCATTTGACTCCCATAACCAACACAGAACACCAGCACTCCACAGCATGTGCCAAATACGGCTGATGATCATCCTTTCACCCTACAGCACAACTACTCTTTCCTATATCTTAAGGCAAGATTCCCTCCTCTCTGAGGCAATCTCCTCCAATCTGAGACAATCTCACTATTTCAGATGCAGAACACCGTACTGGTAATGTTATGACAGGATGGAAGCATCATAACGAAGCATCATAAACCATCCCCAATACATTTAATGACCTGCACATCCTGCGAAAAACTTTATCCTTCTATTCTCCTTCTCACATTCTGTCTCAGAGCATTAAAACCCCAATACCATTTACTGCTAACACAAGATTCAAGCATAACTCTGTCGTAGTTTTAAATATCCGGGCACGCTCGTCAGCACTGGTTATAAAATCATCTCTCTCCAACCTATTCTTGCTCGTTTGCATGCTGTTATTTAACTCTTTAAGGTTGCCACGCTAGGCTTATGTAACTCTTCAAAATACATTAAACTCAACCTTTCTTTTTAAGCTCTATAGTAGCAAAACAGACAGCAGAACACCCAGATACAGTTTGCTTTCCCACTCCTCCTCCACTTACTCTAAACTAAAATATCTCCATGATCTAGAAATAGAGATCTTCCATATATATATATATTTATATTAGTTTTTTTTCCAGGATCTTGAGATGGAGAAACCTGAACTCCAAGCATTTGCCTGCAGGCACAGGCACTTCCTACAGACCCCATGCAAGCCTCCAGCCGACTCTTGGGGTCCTCTGCCTGCGAGCTGAAAGCCTCTGATCTAGAACTGCGTATCCTCTTACTTGCTGTTTTCTTCTGCCATCTGAGAAGTTGCATTAAGACAGCATTACGTTCCTCAATGCCAAGCTTGCTTTTCCTTACACAGCCTACCAACCTTCTTCCAGAGCTTTCCATCAAATCCTAACTCCGGAACACCAGAACATCACTAAGACACCTCGCTCGGCCCCAAATCCAAAGGCACTCTGCAGTAAAGCCTGCCCAACCTATAAATAGTGTTTATGCTCTGGAGGATGGCAGCAACCTCCGTTCCCCTGAGCACCAAGCAGCGTGCCATAACAACACGGCCCGGGCAGACACACAGGACGGCACAGAGGGAGAGAAACCCACATAAAGCATAAACACGTCGCATACAGCCCGTTCTAAAAACCCTCCTGTCGAGAACCTCACGCTGGGCTCTGTCACAGCACCAGACAGACCCACTCACCGGGAAAAGGGCCCTCAGGAGGTGCGGCGCGGCCCCATCGCCCTCTCCCCTCAGCACTAAAGGGTCCCAGATCGATCCGGCTGCCCCGCTCTGCCCGTTCCGGACCCACTTCCCTCCTCAGGCCCTGTTCCTGTCACAGGCCCCGGGCCCGCCCTCCCCCGCCGCCGCCACGAGCTCCCCGCTGCTGCCGTCGCCCCCGGAGCGGCTGGGGGCGGCGCGAGGCCGGGCCGCGTGACTGCCTGAGCCGGCGGCACGTGGCCCCGACCATAACAAACAGGCGGGTGGGCGGGGGCGGGCCGCGCTCCAGCCCTGCCAAGGGCGGGCGGGCTGAGCGAGGTGGGGGGGGGGGGAGAGCGGGGAGGGAGGGAGGGAGAGAGGGGGGGGGAAGAGCGGGAAGGGAGAAGACAGGGAGAGGGGGGAGGGAAGCGGCGCGGTGATTGGCCCGCGGGGCGCGGTGGGCGTGTCCAGCCGGCCCGCCGCCGTGGTGCAGTGCTGAGGAGGCGCCAGGCGGGGGCTGCTGCCGCGCGTCGAGGGGTCGCGCGCGCTTCCCGCCCTCAGCGACGCCGCTCGGCCGCCCCGACGATGAACCCCCCCCCCCCCCCCTGAGCGCGGCCCGCCGCCTCGCAGCCCCTTCCTCTCTGCCCGACCCATCCCGTCCCGCCCTCCAACCGACCCCCCTCGTACTCCCCAGGCGGCCCTGGGCCCCCCCAGGCTCTCCTCCCGGAGCGGCGATTGCCTCACAGCCACCTGCCCTCCCTCCACAAGCCAGTTGCGCCACGCAGGAAAAAACCACTGCGGCTCTGCCCACAGCTCTCGTCCCCTCCCCTCCGTCCCCTCCCTGCACAGCTGCTGCCTCGGGCACCCCCAGATCCCCTCCCTACGTAACCATTCCTTCAGGTACCCCAAAACGCCGCTCCTCATCACCCTGGGATCCCCTTAAGCACCCCAAAACTCACTCGTCACCTCAGAGCGTAACTGTTCCCTCAGGCACCCCGAGACAGCGCTCCTCATCGCCTCAGCGTCCCCTCCCAGAGCAGCCATTTCCTCAGGCACCCCAAACCCGACTCCTCGACGCCTCAGGGTGTTCCCTTCTCAGTGTAACCATCCTCTCGGACACCCCAAAATGTGTCTCCTTCCGATCCCCGCTGCTCCCTCCCAGCACCCCAAACCCATCTCCTCAGCACCGCAGGGATTTCTTCATTGCTTTTCAGCACAGCGATTCCCTCCTGCACCCCAAAGCCACACTCTGCAGTACCACAGGGTCCCTTCTCAGCAAGGCCGTCCGCTCAGGAACCCCAAATATGTCTCCTCCATAGCAGCGTCCCCTTTAGTTGCTGCTATGCTTATCCTCTTTCAGCACTACAGGGCTTCCCCTATACCACGCAGTGACGCCCTCTCGCACCCCAAAACCTCACAGCATCACCTCCCAGGTGCAGCCGTTCCCCTCCAGGCACCCCAAAACCCAACTCCTCCATTCCCCTTCAGCACCATCCCTAAGAAACTCCGCACCTCAACCTCATACCATCCTCATACCAGCACCCCCAGACCTTCACTCCCCAAACAGTGCAGCCTTTCCTCCATCCCCTTTCAGCACACGGCGGTCCCCCCAGGCACCCCAAAAATCACATTTCTCGACCCCACAACGTCACCTTCTAACGCAGCCATTCCCCAAAGGCACCCAGAGCTCCTCACCGCCGCACTGCTTCCCCTTCCAGCACCACCATTCCCTCAAGACACCCCAAAAATCTCACTCCCTGACACCACAACGTCATCACCCAGCACGGCCATTCCCCTCAGGCACTGCAAACCCTCACTCCTCAAACAGCACAGCGCTTCTTCCTCCGTTCTCTTTCAGCTCGACGATCCCCTCGGGCACCCCGAAACTTTGCTCATCACAGCATCGTTTCCCACTGTCAGCCATTCCTCTCAGATACCTCAAGCTCAGCATCGCAGTGTCCCCCATCCCAACACCCCCCAACCCCTCTCTCCACAACACAACGTCATCTCCCAACACGGCCATTCCTTCCAGCACCCTCAAACCCTCAGCCTTCTCAATGCACCCCACAAACGCACTTCCACTTCACAGCCACCCCCCCCACACACCCTTTACGGCCGCAGCCCCCCCACAAGCAGCACCGCTTCACCCCCCTCAATCCCCCCCCACACACAGAACCCCACGCACCCACCTGTAGGGCCGCGTCCTCGGCCGCCCATCGCCCCCGTCATGTGGCACAGCGGGGCGAGAGCTGCGTCAATTAATTAAGCGAACGCTCCGTACCGGGGCTGGAGCATGCGAAGGGCTCGGGGAAGTGCTAAATATACTCGCTGCCAGCGAAACCGCCTGTGTCACAGGCCCGGGGCTGGCGAGGCAGCGGCGCTTTCCTCCCCGCCCCCCCCCCCCCCCCCCTACCCCCCCCCATCGGCCACATTTTGTTTTTGCCATACGCACTTCGAAACGCAGCCCGCCCCCCCCCCAACCACCTCCCCCCCAACCCCCCTTTCGCTCCGCCGCCCCCGAATCGGCGCTGCCGCTGTGGGGCTGCTGGTGGGGTTGGCTTTTCTCTGTGTTTATTTTAATTTTTAAAGGGGGTGTGCAATTTTTTTTTCTCTTCTCTCTTTTAAATCCTCACCGCGAGGAAAACAACACCACGAACCCCTTCCTTCCCCCCCCCCCCTCTCCGCACAACCCCTCTCGGCGCCCACCCGCGACGCAGACACCGCGCACCTGCCGCGCCCGCAGAGTTTATCCTCTCCTTGAAGGCACGGCGCGGGATGGGGGTCCCTACACTACACACCAACCCGTCCTCCATCCATAAAGGGAGGGGGGAGGGGAAAGGGGGGGTCCGGACCGAGCGCTCGGGGCAGCGCAGCCAGGTGCGGGGGGCGAGCGAAGGGGCGGGCGGGGTGCGATGGAGAGAGCCTCCACCCCCTCCCTCCCCCCGCCTCCTCCTCCTCCTCCTCCTCCTCCTTCCACCCCTGCCCCCCCAACCCCCCCCTTTCCAGCGCCGCTTGTGTTTACCTCAAGTTTGAATTTTATCTGCGCAACATGAGCTGGAATGCGGACATCGAGGCGGGCACGGAGCTCCGCGGGGCTTTTTCTTTCTTTTTTTTTTTTTTTTCTTTTTTTTTTTTTTCCCTCCTGCTCTTTTACGCGGAGCTCCGCCGCGTTAAACATGGCGGGGCCGCTTCTCCCGCACAGCCCCACCGGGCCCCCCCCCCGCACACGCACATACACACATATACACACACACAGCGCAACCAGCGCGGCCGCCTCCGTTCAGCGCTCCGGCCCCGCTGCTCACTCACCTCCGCTCCGCGCCCCCATGGCCCGCTATGGAGCTCGCAGACAGGTGCAGGGCTGCGGGCCGGGGGGGAGGGGAGGAGAGAGGTGCTGCGTACCCCCTCCGCGCTCCCTCTGCCCCGTGCTGCCCTAATGCTTCCCTCCCCACAATGTTGTTTCATTATATCATGTCCATCATGTGACACCCGCAGGCCTCTCGATGGAAACTTAAAGGGGACTTTCACGTGACGATGCCGGACCCGACGGCACCCCCGGGCCTCCCCCGCCCCTCGGGGCTTCACCGCCCGCAGCCGCGATGCTGCCGAGGCCGCGCTCCCCGCACCGCGCGGGCTCCTCGAGCCCCAGCAGCTCAGCTCCGTCTCCCTGCCCTTTTCATCGCCGTTTTCCCCCATTTCCCTACCTTTATCGCTACTATTTTCCCCCCTTCCCCTATCATCATTTCTCCCTTTCCCCTATCTTTATCCCTCCTATTTTTCCCCATGACATTACTGTTTTTCCCCTCTCCTTACTATTTTTCCCTACCCTTATCACTACTTTTTTTCTCCCCCCCTCACACCTTACTATTACAATTTTTTCTCCTACCCTCCTCGCTATTGTTTTCCCCCCTTATCCCTACTATTTTTTCCTCCCGTCTCTATTACTACCAGTTATTTCATCCCTCCCCACTCCCCCCTTTGCTCTCAGCATCCCGCCCGCCTGGCACCTTGCGCAGCGCGGACGCACCCTGCGGCTGCGGGATCCAGCGCGGCTCCGCTCGGCTGCGGCTCCGGTGCTGAAGTGGCAAAAACTTGTTTGTGCCAACGAGGAGGCAGAGGATGCGAGCAGTGCCATTGCTCTGCTGGTGCACGGAGTTGTTGCGTTGCTTGCAAGCGTGCTTTTAGATCCGCAGCTCAGCCGGCTGATGGAAAAAACTATACAGTGAGGAGCTAATCTGTAACAACATCAGCTTTCTGACACCGGGTAGTGTTAGAGATGTTTGTACGGAGGGATGCTTCAAGGAGTGATGCTTGGCATTACCGTAACGCAGTCCCTGCACATGAACAGACGTAAGAAAAAAGGGCAACAAGATGATATTTTCCACGCTTTGGGGAGACCCGATCCTACGCACGCGGCCGGGGGTCTCCCGGTGGAGCCCCGTTGGCGGCCGGCTCAGCAAAGGCTGCTGTTCTGCCTTCAGTGCTGAAGCGGCTTCGGCTCCAGCTGGTGCCCCAAGGGTGGTGGGGATGGGGCTAAAGCCCACCCTCTCCACGCACCCATCTTCAGTCCTTCGCTCCGCAGTGAGACTCCCGATGTCCGGGCGATAAGATGGTGTGTTGGTCCCTCAGGAGTTCCCCAAATTCGGCTCACAAATACATGATGCTGCGGCAGTGTTTGCAGCTGAGTGTGAGGTTTGGGGGGGCTGGTTGGAGGGCAATGCATTTTGCAATTAAAATACCCCAAGAGGGTGGTCGGGCACTGAAATGGGCACCTCAGGACACTGGTAACAGTACGGAGCTGCTGGAGTTCAAAATGTATCAGGACAACACTCCCAGCCGTATGTCTGTTTTTTGGGTGGTCCTGCACGGAGCCAGGAGTTGGACTCAATGATCCTTTATGAGTTCCTTCCAACCCGGGATATTCTAAGATTCTAAACAAAGAGCTGAGGATGCATTGCCACATTCATGGAACCATAGAATCACCAAGGTTGGAAAAGACCCAAAAGATCATCCAGTCCAACCGTTCACCTATTACCAACAGCTCCCACTAAACCACGTCCCTCAACACAACATCCAGTCGTTCCTTGAACACCCTCAGGGTCGGTGACTCCACCACCTCCCTGGGCAGTCCATTCCAGTGCCTGACCACCCTTTCTGAGAAGTAATACATCCTAATGTCCAGCATGAATCTCCCCTGCCATAGCTTGAAACCATTCCCTCTAGTCCTATCACATTCAGTTCCTTACAGCCTTTGCTGAAAGCTGCAGCCCCTCGATGATTCAAAGCATGACCCACAGCACTGAGAACAGGGCTGGAATACAATTTATCCCATTTATTCAGTATCTTTAGTATCAGTTCTCTTTATCAGATCCATAAGTATTGCCTTCGCCACCTCAGGTTGACACCAACGCCGGTTGAGTGCCCATGAGACGCAGTGGCCTGGCCATGGTGTGGGAGCAGAGCTGCTCAGACAGGCCCTGTCCTTGCCCTTCCATTCTCCTGCTGGGGTTTTCCAAGTTGGAATATCTTTGCTTGAGCTCGTTGCATTCAGCACGCCTGCACAAGGAGCTGTATATTTAACCCTCAGCACCACACCTGCCCTTGTCACGAACACCTCCAGGGGTGATGACTCCACCACCTCCCTGGGCAGCCCGGTCCAGTAACGCATCCCTACATCCACCCTACAACTTGTGTTTGCTCATCTGCCCTTCCCTACTGAGTTTTGGGCTGTTTTCTATCACTCTTTTTGCCGTAATATCCAGGCTGCCCCACTACTATGGATTCTAGCTTCAGTATTCCTCCTTTTCCATTTCTCTGATGTTCATCTGCCTACCCCATTTAAGCTTCTTTTATTCCACATTCCCTCCTCAGGATTGTTCTTAAAGGAGGAAGAGGCTGGAACTGGGATATAAATTAGTCTCCTCGGAGCGCTGCCAGAACCAATCACTTTTACACTGCTGCTGCTGCTGCTGCTGTTCTGCTGTGTCATGGGAAGAGAGTTACCTCGCCATGCAAACCCTTGCAGACGTGGGGGCTGCAGCAGACACCTCTGACCAAACTGCTCGCTGCGGAGCCCAGCCCTGCTTTGCAATGCTGAGCTTCATCCGGCGCAGGATTTTGGCTCAGAGAAGGCATCGCTCTCCTCCCCGGCTCCGATGGGAAGAAGATTTGCAGGAGGCAGAGCAGCAGCAGCAGCCACATCGTCATGCGGCTGTGTTTCATTTTGTCAAGCCCAGATGCTTTAGGTTACAGCCGAGCAGAAAAGCCTAAGGATGCATTTCTGTAAAAACTCGCTTTTTTTTTTCACCACGTTTGCTCTGAATTCTTACAACAACAAGATCTTGGACTAAGAAAGAGCAAGGATTCTGCCTTCTCTTAAAAGCATTGCTTGTTATAAAACCTTTACAAGCTTGGCTCTGTCCACCTGAGCTTATTTGCTTTAAAAACTTACTTTCAAAAACGTGAGGTTTAAGTATAATTCTCTCTCTTTCTCCCAAGCCCGTCTTCCCTGGAAAGGCCCAGAGGAGCCCCATGGCTGTGTCTGGATGTGAATGAGAGAGGTCTGAACAAACACCAGCGTGCACACACACACGTGCATACGCATGTGTGCACGTGGGGTTTAAAGCGTCCCGTTGAAGTGAACATATAGGAAAATCCGTCGTCATGTGATAAGCTTTGATATCTGCCTTAAAAGTAATCCCTGACTGATGGAGTCTGTCCGTGTGCTGGCATGGCTGCGTGTTGTGTGTGCTTTTGTTAAAACTAGCAAAAATAACCTCCCCGTTTACTGCTGGATTCATCTGTAAGTGTTTTCCCCGCAGCTGCCTGGGAAATGTTCTTACACTGGTAACAAGGAAACTTTCCTTGTTCAGATCGGGTTTGTTTCATAGACTTGCAGCCCCACAAAAAAAAAACCATTCAAAAACCCCACCTAACTGCGGAGCAGGCAAAGCAGGACTGGAGCTGATGCCATTCCCTAGGGAAATACACACAGGGCCCTGCAGAGTTCCTTCATTCCTTTGGCACAGATAAACAAAACCTCTGGGTTATATTAGAGATAGAGCTCCGGAGACGTTCCTTCTTATTGCAGATATTCTCTTTGCTTCTTCTTCGTTCATCTCAGCCACTGAAACCAGATCTTTTCGTTTCACTTCTCGTTCTGATTTGTTTTAGTCTTTAGTTCCTACGTGTTAGAAAGTGCCGTTTCATTTAGATACTCAATAGAAGGGAAGGTCTGATTCCAAAAAGCAATTTGCAGTAATGTATTTTCTTTGCCGCTCACATGAAAACGTTGCTGCTCACACATATCTCTGTGTAAACAATGCTGACAGGCCTTCAAAACCAAAACCAAATTGTGAAATTGAGGCGAATAGCCCAGGGAACCTGAAATGTTCTGGTTTCTAAAACACTGGCTGCTGTCAAAAAAAAAAAAAGTAGAGTAAAATAAAGCTCTGTTTACATGAAGAGCACACACTGTTTGTTGATCAAGTTTCTAAGGTGATGTAGCAGGAAATACTGATCTTAGGAAAAATGACACGAACAAAGCACCAAACTATAATTCAGCAGCTATTTGTCAACTGATAACAGAAGGGGGGTGGGGGGAAAGATATTTAAAAAGCAACGAGAGTTTTTCATTGGATTTTTTTTTCTCTCCCATATTGGCAAATACAAATAGAGCCTCTCACCTGTTCTGCTCCCATATATAACTGTTTGGAAGAGCAAAGCTGAATCATTTATCAGAAGGGATGTTTCCATCAGATGCAAATACCCGCACTAGCTGCTGTTTCTACATCGTGTCACAGACGAGATGGATGCTTAAGCAAGGTTATAATGTACCTGCATTTCCTCCAGCTTGGTGCCAAGCTTGCTGAGTCATTTTCCCTGTTCCCATTCTGCAGTCGGCTGCTTGTTCGCTTTTCCCTGTTATTTGTGTGGGTCGTGAGCCCAGCAACAGATGAGAATAGACGTGTGTATTCCTTTGGGCTGCTTCCATAAGGAAAGAAGGGTTCTGCCATGCTCTGCAGGTTTGTCCAAACCCCTCTCCTGAACCATATGATCTTGAGAGAGAGAAGCTAATTCAAAGACAGTCCTGTTCCTGCAAGTTGCATAAAAATCAGTACGTAGGTAGGAGGGCAAGACCCAGAAACCAAAGCAGAGCTTAACCGCAGCACATCAGGGCCGGCAGCTGCCTTCTGGCCATGCAAACTCCATCCCAGCCAATTAATTTATATGGCCTAATTGTATCTACACTGAGCAACAGCTCTGCCATACGCTGTTTTGTCAGTGATGCTCAGAATTAGTTTCGGCTTGGATAGAGCCAAGCATGGTATGTTCTCATGGATGATAGGAATGATGCTGAGTTTCTACCTAGGTTGGAGCTCTTGCAGATTGCTTAGCTGAGATGATGGCTTGGGAAAGCCCTGTGCTGGGGGCAAACACAGGGACAGGCTTAGACCCATTCTTACCTGAATTAATTTGTAAGGCCCTTCTCTACCACCTTGCTTGGTCTTACTGCAGGATGGCCATACTAACGCTGAGCACAACAGAGGATCTCATCTCAATTGCAGTTAATTTGATCTGGGAAACAATTTCAGCGCGACTGAAACTAGAAGCTAAAAAAAGATGTGCCTTTATATGCATAAAATAGATGTACAAATATGTGTCGTGTGCCACCTGCCTTACTCCCCACTTGTTCCTGCAACAGACACAAATGGCATCTGCTCCAGCAATACCGCATTATCTGAATGGACGCTTGCAGTAACCTGACACTGGTGCTCTTTAAAACGAAGGCACTGCTGGTTCTGCCAGGAGATGCTGCATGTGAACCTCTTCTGAAAGGAAGACTTCTGTGTATGAACTAAGATTCTTTAACTCCTGATGATTGATCTATAATTTATCATACTTGTAGTACTTAGGAACGTGGTTTGGTGGGCAATATTGGTGGTAGGTGGATGTTTGCACTAGATGATCTTAGAGCTCTTTTCCAACCTTAATGTCTATATGATTCTATATATGATCATAGTCTATGGAAGCAGCTTCTCTACCAGGAAGTACATTTATTGTATCTATTGCAGCTGCTAGACCACCAAAGAATATCAGGGGCATTATCCTGGACAGTCTACAGCCATACCCATGGAGATAATCTCTGCCTTGAAGGGCTTACATAGCAAAAAGACAAAAGAGTGAGCAATATAACTCTCAGGCAGAGCAAACATGACCTTTTGTAAATGTCAAGTTAATACCATGATTTGGAAATGGAAGGGGTGCATGGGTCAACAGGGATGGGAAACTCTTGAGGCTAGAGGTGAGGTGAAGGAAAAACCATAGCAGACCTGTGTGGCATGAGATGGAAAGGAAGAACATACAGAGATTTATATGGTCAATCAGCATGTCCAGGCTGAACAACAGAGAGAAAAACCCTGATGACCCTTCCCACTACTCACACTACCACCTTCTACCTAATCTCTTGCCCAAACCTGCATAGCCTGGATAGGTGAGATGAAGAAGAAAAGGGGCTGGCAGCATGCTTCCTCCTCTTTGCTGGTTCCACGCAGATGGCTGGAAGCCTCATGACAGCCCTGGTTTGGGGTTGTGTCTCACTGTGACTCTGCCTCCTGAAGCCGCCTTGTTTACAGCTGAACCTCAGGGCTGGAGCAAGCCACAGGGCAGTGCTCTACCTTCAGGGCTGCACAAAACTGAACATTAACAGGAACAGCTTCAGGAGCTGCTGGAACTTACGAAGTCACAATTCCTTCTTTGCTGCTCCTCCTTCTTAATGGGAGGAGATTGCTGGAGGTTTTACGTGGATGCAAGACATAATGCACTTCCCCGACAGTAGCTCCAGTTTGCAAACTGAGGCTTTAACCACATCCTACCCTCTCTGATCATTTCCTTGTGTACTTTTCAGCGACACGTGAAGTGCATTCACCAGAGCCACGCCAACATCTCCTAAGCGGCCAAGCTGAGTAGCGCAGAGGCAATACGAGCATTGATGATGCACCTAGTTTCTCCAATGAACAAAGGGAGTGTTGTCTTTAAGACTTACCAGAATTTGCAAGATATAAACTATAAGCATCATTCCATCTCCAAACCATACAGCAAACCCGCATTGAGAACATCGGTCTACAGTCATGTTATATGTGTGCAATGAACCAAGTGTTACACAAGAATAAAACTGCCCATAGTAGTTCATTCAGCATTTGGTATTGATTTAAGAGGGGAAAAGGAAACACCATCAAAGTAGGAGAATGTGCCCCAAGATCTCGAGGGCTACAAGGCACACCAGCTAATACTTTAAATGCCATCCTCCTCTCCGTATTTTTCTCTTTCTTATCACAGCAAAATTCAGTATGTCCTTAATCTTGGCACATCATTTTCCCTCAGGTTCACCAGGAAACATTTTTCCGCGCTTCCTCTCTTTTTCAAAAAACTCCTTCCTCGGTTTCCTTTCTTCCTTAGTTGATGTACAATAGATTCTACCATGAGACCGCGTCTGATTTTGTTTGATTTCTCCCTTCCTTTATCTCCACCCAGAGACATCTAGCACATTGTTTCATAATCTTCCTAGAGTTAAGGGAAAGTATATTCTTTCCAAGTGAGCTGTGAACTCCTTTCCTCTTTCTCCTCCTCAAATATTCTTCAACTGCTCTGAAAAAAAAAACCAAACAAAACATCTATCCCTGTATTAGTGCTTTATTTACAAGTTAGGAGTTCCTTGGTAGGGAAAAAAATAGGAAAAGTTCTGTTTCCTTGCCATGTAATGCATATGTTTGCACAACGGCTTTGCACACCAGCACACACTGATTTCTTTAGCCTTTAGGAAGGACAGAGCCACATTAGTCCGCCCACCATCAACGTGATGTCTGTGGGAGATCCAGGAAAGGATTCTCTTCATTATTATAGACAGACGTTGGTACCTAGAAAGCAAAACAGTTGAAACTACGCACAGGAGGAAGGGTTGGTTTTGGTATTGGTTGGGGAAAGCTCTGTGCTTCATTTGGTGCCGCTGCCTTTCTGCTGCTGTTCGGTAGTTGATTAACATCAACAAAACGTTTGAAGCCACGCTGAAGGGAAAACACCAGACTCACATCAATATTTCTGGATGGTCAAATACCATGGAAGCCTTGGCACACCTAGAGAATGCAACCATGGAAAGGGAGAGCTGCAAATGGATTGTAAAGCCCCTTTTGAAACCCTGAACAAAATGAAACTATCTCTGGGAGAGGCTAATCCATGTCCAGAGTGGCAGATATAGCAATTCATTTATACATTTTCATTTTAATTCAAAGAACTTCTCTTTGAATAAAAAGCTTTTAGTGTCAATTTGTGGATTTTTCTTCTTTCCCATATATCTAACAACAACGCTCCTCGCAGTAAATCAAACCAATTCAGTCCTGTTGGGAGCAGAACGATTTTCAGTATCCTTGTTTTAAATCTCTGCCTTCTCCCTCAGTCTTTTCCTCTCTAGACAATGCAAAGAAAATTTGTCAGCCTGTCCTCTACCTTTTCCAACTGTCAATAATCCCCATTGCTTTCCTATTTGTCTACATCTCTTTGACTTTCTTCTAGTACAGCATCCAAGCCCGCACCCTGCATTCCAACTGAGCCTCATTACAGTGGGATAATTGCTTCTCATTTTTCACCTATTACTCTCCTGTTCATACATCTCAGAATAAGGTTTACTTTTCTGTTTGGTTTTTTTTTTCCCCTGCAACAACTATGCACTTCTCTATGTATCATTCACAGCTCGTTTTCTTCTGAATGGTTGCATGACCAGTTTGCCACTTTGCATTTGTGTGTTTTCTTGTTTCTGTCTGTACTGAACCACTTCTGGTTGATTTTATACTGTTTCCCAGGAACATTTTGGAACACATCCTCCAGAGTAATTATATATTCTTTATTCCATCATCCAAATAACTAATGAAAATATTAGAATTAGGTCCAAAAGTAAGCCCAATGGGAGCCCATTTGGAATGCCCTTTAAATTCAGAGGAAAGGAATTAGTAATTCTCGTATAATATACAGCTTTTTCTCTCTTTTATGCCTTGAGATGACTTAGCAGAGATCACAGTTCCCGATCAGATTATGGGAATGTGGTGTAGAAAGGTGCTGAAAGCCCTGTTTATTTCCAGGTATATCACATATACTCCCTCTTCCTAATTCTATGAAACAATTGTTTTGTTGAAAGATGGAAACTTAGATAGCTTTGACATCACTCATTCCTGACAAATTGAAGCTGGTTGATTGTGTACTTCTATTATCAGTCAAGTGCTTAATAACTAATTAACAGTTTATTGTAATGTTTTTCTTCATTACATTCTAAACTGACTGCTGGGTAATCCCCTCAGCTCTGCTTCCCTCTCTTCAAAGACAGGTCCTACCTTTCTTCCCTCCTGGGGGATTCCATTCTCCAGGATCTCTCCCAGGTAGACTGCCTTGGGAATTGCTTTGGCCAGTGCCTGCAGCACTCTGGAGGAATTTCATCCATCCCTACTGGCTTGAATTGGTCCATTTCTGTTTGGCTCCTTCTGATTTTCTTATTCAGTAAGCCAGTTCTGATAAGTATCTCCTCGTCATCCTTATGGCTGAAGCACAAGAAATAATGCTTGTTTCTGTCTTTCCTCTGTCTTTTTTTCCTAGTCTTCTGTTTTCCATTAATTCAGTTAACAATAACTTCTGTTGCCTTCTTCTTATTCCTGAGACCTTTACAAAGCTTTATTTTGTCATCTTTTGTATCCCTTACAAATTGGAACTCATTTTCTCCCTGATCCTTTTCACTTTAGTCCTCTATAGTTGTGCTATTCCTTTCCAGACACCTTTTTACCAATCCTGTTTCCAGTCTTTGCACAGCTTTTTGCCCCTTCTCCCTCTTCTGCTTTACTCACTCCTTCCATTCTTCACAGGGGTAAACTCTGAAGAAGTTAACCTTCGCATTCCTATTCTCAGCCAGCTCTTCCTCGTCACTCACAGTCTCGTCCATCTCTCCATCATCTCCTCCATCACCTGGATTTCATTGCCAGCCTCCTTCCAACATAGCTCAAAGCCCTCCTGCTATGCTTGCAAGGCAAAGCCTAGCATTGCTCTTTGCAGAAGTTCCTTTTCAAGGTAGCAAGCCATTCTTTGCTCTCTTATCACAGAGACAATTAATAATCAATTTGTCTTTTAAAGCCATCCAACTCTCCACTACACCCGTCCTTGCCTTGTCTTTTACTCCCAGCCATTTCCCATTTCTCATCTCCTTCCTTTTTCCCAGTGTCTAGATTTAGTAGTCTTTACCTAAAACTCTTTTTAAGGTGGCAGATTTATGTGATGTTCCTGTAAGCATCACAGAGGCTGCCTGCACGCTGAGGCACCCCTCTCCAGCTCTGTGGTAGGCCAAGCAGGCATTTAGGAAAGGCAATTAAAGGGTTTGAATGTTCTGTGCACTGAAACATCCCTTTACTCTTTGAGATTTATAGCATCCAATACACAGATGGCATTGCTTTTCATCAAAATATGTGTTGTTATCTCTTAGGAAATCAGACAACAAGCCCAGGCCCATATGAAATGTGTTAAACAAAGTTCCTGGCTCTTTGGGTCACTGTTCTTCATAAAACAAGAATGTCTTAAAACAAGGAAGAAGCTGAACCTGCAAGGTAGCATTAGGACCAGACCCACAGTTCCACCTGCATCCACCCACCTCTCATTTCTTGTTAACCATTCAGGGGTGATTCCTGCTCAAGCTTTCCTGAGGCTCTCCACGCTCACTAGCATTCTACATTGAGCAGCTACAAGGCTGTAGGTATCCTTTAAGCCTCGTGAATATAGATGTCAAGTTCCATGTCAGCAGAGAACAGTAAGAAAGAAGCAGAGCATCTCTCACCACAGGGACTTGCAGTGCTGAGCCCAAGTCGAATGGTTGGTGGGACCCAAAAGATTTGGGGTCATTGGACTTGGTGATCTTTATGGGTCCCTTCCAACTTGGGGTGTTCAATGATTCTGGAGTTCACTGAAAAGACAGTGCTGGATTTTTTGTGGAGATGCACAGTGACAGAAGAGGCAAGTGAAACAAGTTGCAGCAACGTACGTTACAACACTAAATATTAGGAGGAAAAATAAATTACAGTGAAGGTGTACAGCAGAAGGCTGTACTTGCTATAATAGCAAAATCTCAGGTAATGATGAATTCATCATCTAACACCAATCCTGAACAATATCAAAGCCAATCTGATATAGAATGTGATTAGGAATGAATTAAAGGACGCTAATGTGATTGATATGCCTGGGCAGTTTTATGAAAAGCCTGTCACGTCAAACAAATGGATGTTTTACTTAATGGGAATGAAAGTTTGCTTAATAAAGATAAGGTTGCTATAAATTATTTAGATTTCTGTGAGTTAACAGTTCCTGAACACAATCCCAATTAAAGAAAAGCATATGAGATCTAATCTGGCGCACTAAATGGATTAAAAACTATTTCACCAACACAACTTATAATTTAATTTGAAATGCAATCATGCTGCAGTTATTGAAGTTCACCATTTACTTCTTTTCAACCCTGGGTTTCTTGATGTCTTTAGGACTGACCCAGAGGAAGAGATGAAAGTCATCACTGAGAAACTCTCTGATGACGTGAAAGTCATTCGCATCAGCTCCGTGATGAAAGGAGATGAATCTAAATACAACCAAGTGCAGTGCAGTGAAAACTGTACATTGTGTTTGCAAGACAGAAGACAATAGCCCAGAATATGGAAGCAAATAAATAGCCTCAATAATCAACTAAATGTGAGCATACTGAGGATAAGAGAATTATGCAGCAGCCTCAACTTGTCCAATGTACCAAAAGCTTTTTTTGCAGGAAAATGACTCTGTGTTGCTCCTGAAAATGAAGAAGAGATTGATTTGCAACCAAGGATGTCATTCAAAGTGATGTTGCAAGGAGGTGCAAATTACCACCACGTGGGGATTTGCATCACTACAAGAATGGGATGCAGCCCACCTACCCTACGACACCGGGAGCTGGGACGCACACGCAGACACCACAGAGATCCAGGACAGAAGGCAGCAGCTGCAGAAGGGAGCAAACTGCTGTGGCGTGCTACAGGTTTCTCTTCATCGTCCCTTGTCCTCACTTGCCGTCATCAGCCACCAGCTACTTTGTTGGTGTGAGGGAGTTTGCAACCTCCTTCAGCTGTCACATCCTGAATCTCTGCCAGACTTGTGTTGCAAGAACTTATGCCAGTGTTTTTAACCCAGAGTGTATTTTAGCCCTTAGTGTTCTCCATGACATAGAATAAACATTAGGGAGGAGATTCGGGCTTCAATGAGAAATGCTTTCCCATGATACGTTTTCATTTTGGCATGCGCACTGTTTATGATGAAAGGATCCTAAAATAATTGTATTAGATGAACCGCCTGTTCTTCTAGCTTTGAGGCCAGTACAGCATGACATTTCAGAGATAAAATGTTGTGGAACAGCCTCTGACTTATAGCCCAGTGGAACTTTTCCGAAGTCATTCTTCTTTCTGCTTTTATTTGCTTGAGGTTTATAACCTCAAAACGTCAAGCTTACATCACAACGTTGCCAGAAGATCACCCTGTGCATTAACTAAATCTTAAATTGTAAGCAAATTTAATTCTTCTGAAGGCTGATTCACAAGCAGTCTGCTCCCCAGTGTGGAAACTCCTCCCTCCAACTCAAAGGAATCCCAGGATCCACAAGAAATACTACATTTCCAGGAGAAGACTCTACGTGTCCTTAGGAGAACTTGTCTCTGCATACAAGTTCAAGTGAGACTACAGGGCATTAAATCAAAGGAGACCAATGCCAGATCAGTTGCTGAGTAACTGATACTGATCATCATCACATCCTGACCAGCTGGATGAATGACAGCAACAATTTCTTGGGACAGCATCTGAAATCTTCTCCATTTTCTTCCTGTGCAATTAACTCATGGCTGCCAACTTAACAAGGGGAAATTAATTCGTGTTGCAGATAGGCAGCTTTGCATTGCGTCCTTTGGATGAAGGTATGTAATTATGAGAACTCTGAATCATTATGCACATCGCTTAGATTATTGCAATTATCGAAAAGCAGAGAGTGTGCCCTGCCAAAAGCTTTGAGAGTCACAGGTGAAAAGGGCTAGCCAAAAGCCACGTCATTCCTGTTGGGCCATTCCTGGCTCCCCTGGGAAGTATTGCATTTCTGAAAACAGGAGGAGAAAAAGTTTGGAGGATGTTTGTTGACGTTATCATCTGCTTTACGGAAAGGTATGGGATCCCAACATGCTGGTCTTGGTGGAGGGACATGGTGTACCTTCAAGGTCCACATCTCTACTTTCCTATCTACTCAACAGCCCCATTTGGGCTGCCCCTAACAAGAGATATGGCACACGATGCACCTTGATGTAAAGATCCCCTTGATGTTACGCGTCTCTGTAGCTCCTTTTGCTATAGACAGTGATGACACAAGGCAAAAGCAGAGTGTCTATCAGCACAGCTGCTTATGTTACACTTGGGAATAGTTGCTTCATAACTGGAATTTCTGAAAGCCACAGAGGACGGTGATGAATGGAGAATGATGGAAACCTCAGCCTAAAACATGACAAGTCCTGCCCCCAAGAGCTGAGGACTAGCACTTCTGCCTGCACCTTAGGAAAGAAATGGGACAAACCAAGTAAGGCGTTTCTGTTGGATCATTTATTTATTGTTCTGTGCAAAGCACAGGGTGTAACTATCACCAGCATTTTTGGCTATTGAGCTAGCTCCAGGCATCACTGTGTTTCTATTACAGCAAAACATATTAGCTAATCATGAATTTGCTTTTAGCCACAGTGACTGCATGGCTTTCCTGTTTTTATGCAATGCTGCAGGACATGAGACAGATCCCAGTCCCTAATTTCTCCAGGGCGGAGACCTGCTTACTGCAAACAGCCCCATAGTCCAGAGCGTGAGGCTGCACACAAGGGCATTGCTGGAGGTAGCTGGTGGAGCTGGCTGTGCCTTGATCTGATCCAATGGCTGCTGGTTATTACATAGAGACAGGGCACAAGATCAAGAACTGCCCATACTGTTTGATTTTTAGCATGCTGCTTGCTGCAGGTTTGGCCAAAGCTAACAAATGTTCTCCTAAACAATGTCTGGGTACAGATCTGAGCTTGATGTCTCTGATGGGCCACTTGACTATAATATCCCCATTTTGGAGAGTAAAACAGTTAGCCTGGTGGCCAGCTGAGCTCAAAGCCAGGGAACACAGCCAGTAAAGCTGTCACTTGGTTGTACTTCTAAAGTCATTGCTGTCAATAAGCGTTACCCAGACGTACTCCAATCCTTTGATATGTCAGTGATTTTTAATGCAAAGAAGGTGTGTATTTCTGAGTGGCTTAGTACTTCCTACCCTAGTACATGTGGAGGTACATTAGCCCATCTTAATAATCTCTTGCTCTTTAATTCATCTTCTTTCTCCAGCATCACTTTCTTCTCTCATATGACTTCCCTAGGAAAGCAGAGGCTGCCAGCATGCAGAGAGAGGTACTAGAAACTGCTCAGTAGTTGGAATTGTCCCAAATCAGAACATATATAGCATCAGTGAGCTGTGGCTGGGACAACCTAGGGCGCTCCTCAGGGATTCTTGATGTCATTCACTCAAGAACATCCAAAACGTCCTCTATCTACCTGAGTTAAGCACGGTAGGCACATGCTCTGAACAGATACCTACCTGTGCATCTGCTACATGGCATTGGGCTTGGCCTTGGGTGCCCTGTGCCAAAGGACAGTGGTAGTGTCCACCTTGAGAAACCATCTCACCAGCTACAAGGCCAACAAAGACAAGCAAGCTAGGTCATATCCCAAATCCAAGAAAGACCAGTGGACACACCTGTCCTCCATACACAGAAAACACAATCTGTTCTTCACTGGTGAGGCCTTGCCTCAAGCACTCTGTGCAGAAGGACATGAAACTATTAGAGAGCATCTAAAGGCCTATGAAGATGGGAATGGGTGATCTCTGTGGGCCTCTTCTAACTTGAGATATTCCGTGGTTCTGGGATTCTTTCAAACCCAAGCCACACTGCGCTCTATGCTAGCAGAAGACCAAGACCTAAAGTTACAGTGGCATCCCCAGCAGAAAACATCAGCATGGACAGCCTGTTCTCTCTGCTGGCACTTCCTGTGGCTCTTGGGCTTCTTCCTTGCTCTTCACGAAAGACATCCTTCAAATCTTACACCAGCTGCCTGTTCCCCAACCCATTCCCCATTACTCAGGGAAAAGCCACAGAAGGAGAAGGAGCTACTCAACCCTTTCACGACCCATCTGGAAGGCAGCAGTGGTACAACCTCAATGGAGATGTTACATAAACTTGCCTTTTGTCGACAGTTCTGCTAATTTGGGGTAAACAACCTTCTTCTAGCAGAATAAGCTGCCTTTGCATTGTGCTGACTCTTTGCTGGGATAATAAAAAAAGCACATGGGTTTTTACTGACACTGTTATTCCAGCAAAATGTTTAAGAATGGGCTTAGCTTAATTCTTCAACTATATTCCCAGATTTATTACGTACATTGAGCAAGCAAATAGCAAGTATTTCAGTGACAACCTCTGAGCTGGAAGCAAACACAATGAAATAATTTCCCTTCCCTGCAAAATCCTAATTGCTCCTTTTACTCTCCGATGGGCTGCAAGATTGCCAGTTTCCTAGGAGGTTTCCTTACAGTGTGTCATGCATTAAAAACTTCCAATTGATTCTAGCACCCGTTCCTGTTTGCACATTGAATTGTCTCAATATCTGGGTCTTACTAGATTTTCATTTCAAAAGATTTTTTAGTGTTTAAACGTATTTCTTTCTACATGAGTCTACAGGTGTTTTATAAGATCTTTTTTCTGCCATTTGGCTGATTTTTTAGTACTACTGAGTTGTGTGTTCTAATGAAGAGTAGAGCAGCTGACAGGCGGTCCACTTACAAATGAAAACCAACTGCGATTTTAATGTTACATAAGGCACGTTTATAGGAAAGGTCTCATAGAAGTGGATAAGCGATGGAAGCAGTGGGAGTCGATTGAAATTTAACTTAGTTTTATAGAAGTTATTTTAAAAGGCTGTAGAGTTAAACAGAGAATAATTTAATTTTTTACGGAGTTTTTAATAGCCTCTCAAATTCTATTCCTGTGATTTAATAACACACGAAACCTCGATAGAAAGGTATAATTTTCTGCTAAATTCTTTAGGATCGTAAAATAGCTTTGTTTCCTAAAAATAATTTTATACCCAAGAGAGCAGTTTCTCCAAGTATGAGACTGCCTCCCCGGATCTGCAACTCTTTGCACCATTTCAGATCCTTTTGCTTGGATTTTCTTTCTAATATTTTATCTCTGCGTTGTTGGGAGGAGGGAGGGGAAAAACCAGAGAGAAGAGGTTGCCTAGCTGTTATTCAGTCGATAAACTTGATGTCTTTTTCTGTTTGCACAAATGTCTGCTTTTAGAAGTTTCATATCATGTCATAAATGCTACTTGTTTGAACAAGCAGAGATTTATTTATTGTGCTGAAAGGACTTTCTGTGCTCCGTGCCTCATTTGCAGCATTATTGCCGATTGATTTCTGCTCTACCTATTATTGACTTGCCAGCAATATTCTAAAGCAAGGTTGGGTCCATGTCAGAAAAATTTGTTGCTTTACACACAGCCTTTTTCAGCACTGCGCACTCAATATTGTTTCCCTTCCCAGCTACTGCTCCAGTAAACGAAAACAGCTAGCTGTTGTCTGAAATGAAGAATAATTGGAAACATCATGCCTGCTTCTTTCAGCACGAGGAACAATTCGGCCATTTAGGGCTCCGCTAACACTCCTGAACGCCCATCTTACTCAAAGCCTGGTGTCCATTATACGCTCAGGAGGAGTATTAAAACTTACAAACTCCTGGCAGCCTTCTCCTCGCTGTACAAAGCAGCTGGCAGAACACCACACGCGGGATCGGAATTACCGCATGCAAAAAGCCGGTAGGCAGAGCTGCTGCTGCATCTTACCTGGGTGCTTCCCGGACGGGGATCTGCCTTGCAAACAGCAAATTAGCTTCACCCTTCGAAAAAATAAATCCTCCGGGGAATGCTGGCTGAGATGCGACTCTGCGGGTTGCCTTTTGTTCACCGAGCTTATGCAGCTCCCAGACAACAGCCCCCGGGGCTTGCAGCACCAGCTTCAGGATGCCGATCCAGCACGGGCACAGAATGGGGAACATCATCCATGTTTCACCCGAAGCCTTGAGGCTTGGAGAGGTTCGCTTGTGGGGCCCTGAAGGACGTGTGATGCCAAAGGTAGGGCTGGAAGAGATCCCACTGGTGTTGGATTGCAAACTCCTGCTTGAAATCCCAGAGTCGGTGCTTCTGGAGGGAAGGTTTCAAGACTTCACTAGCTGCTTAATCTAGCTAGAAACGCAGGCACAGAAATCCTCTGCTTTAGACAGCAATGGGGATGGAAATCTAGCATAAAACATACTTGTGTTTCCTCCTTCCCCAGCAGCTGACTGTGACTCATCCTTTGGTGTCCCCTTAGAATCACAGAATCATAGAATCATTAAAGTTGGAAAAGACCACTAAGATCATCCAGTCCAATCATCAACCTTCCATCATTATTGCCCACTAAACCACGTCCCTCAATGCCACATCCATCCTTTTCGTGAACACCTCCAGGGAAGGTGACTCCACCACCTCCCTAGGCATCCTATTCCAATACCTCACCACTCTTTCAGAGAAGATTTTCCTAATATCCAACCTGAACATCACCTGGTGCAACCTGAGGCCATTCCTTCTTATCCTATTGCTGGTTACCCAGGAAAAGAGGCTTTGTAGCCCCACGTATTATTTGCCATCCCCCCCTTCTGTTCTGTGACACCTTCTTAATTTTGACCACCCAACTCAATGCCAAGCTCGGAGATTTTTTTTCTGATGGCAAAAGCCTCGAGCCTTTATTTGCACTTCCCTTCACAAGGCTTGGAGAATATGCCCTATGAGGAGTAGCTGAAGGTACTGGGGCTGTTTAGTCTGGGGAAGAGGAGGCTGAGGGGAGACCTTACTGCTCTCTTCCAATATCTGAAAGGTGCTTACAGTGAGAGCTGGGTTAGTCTCTTCTCATTGGTGAAAGGACAAGGGGAAATGGCCTCAAGTTGCGCCAGGGTAAGTTTAGGTTGGATATTAGGAAACACTCCTTTACAGAAAGGGTTGTTAAGCACTGGAATAAGCTCCCCAGGGAGGTGGTTGAGTCACCATCTCTGAATGTGGTGCTCAGAGACATGATTTAGTGGAAGGTTATTTGAGTTAGGGTAGTATGGTCAGGTTGTGGTTGGACTCTATGATCCTTAAGGTCTTTTCCAACCAGAGCAATTCTATGATTCTATGATTCCAGCTCTCTCTTACAGTCTCTGTCTTGCTGAGATGCTGCACTGCCAGTCCTCTTTCACTTCGGAAGAGCAACTTCTGTCTCTAAACGCAAATGAGGCACTGAGGGATATGGTTAGTGGGCATGGTGGGCATGGTTTGATGGTTGGACTAGATGATCTTAGAGGTCTTTTCCGTCATTAATGATTCTGTGATTCCGTGATTCTATATGTGAAGTTTATACATTGCTTGTGGACCTGAAAAGGTAAAGCAGCAGAACCCACATATTGTCCGGAGACAATGAGGCACTGTAGAAATAGACAAGGCATGAATACAGGCATGGAGATACAGAATGCCATCACCAGACCAAGATGCTGTTTGAAGGACTTTGAAGCTGACCACACGGTACATAGACAGATAGCACACAGATCAGGAGTGTGCACCTACTTCCAGCCTTTATACCATGGGCACATACTCAGTTAATAAAGAAAATAATGGGGTCATTTTGACCCTTTCAACAGACTAAACCTGTGCACCATGCAAGTCTTGGTGAGTTAAAATGTACAGCAGTTCTATGCATAAAACAGGTGTTTCTGTGACTTTTTTATGGATAATACAGAAGGAAAAGTTGGAGACAGATGCACTGCCCAGCAGAGCCAGTATGGATTCTCAGGGGTGAGCTCCTGGCCCTACTGAAATGGATGGAAATCCTGCCATCAGCTTTACTGGGATTTCAGCCCAGGACTTTTGGATCCTTTCTGCACAGTTCCCTTGCTGTCTCTGCATGATATACTGAAGCTGTAAGAGGCATCAGATTGCGTCATTATTTGGGCATCACATGAAAAAAGCCTTGTGCAATGAATCTCTTGTGCTACCAGAGTATTTTTTTTTCTTTTTTCTTTTTGCCATCTCATATGGCATTTCTCTGACTTAGTTCCAAAAGTAGAACTGGCTGGCATGAAGACACTTTATATTATATCATATTATATTATATTAGTCCCTAGAAGTCCAAAGTAGTACCAGGAGAGCAGTAGGGTCCAGCTGGAAAATGTGTTATAGCTCATAAAAAACTATCCTTCCAGTGTGAAGGGTTAGACTGAATTATCCAGCCATCTCCTCGTTATTTAGCATGGTTAATTACTGAAATACATTGATGCACAGAGGCTGTCATCCTCCACTGTGCTGTATGGTGCCTTCGGTGGGACAACGTGCAATCTGCCTGTGCAGAGCAGGGAGAAAATCCCCTTGTCCTCCCCATGCAGGCTGTGGATGAGATGCATCTGGGCAGCCACATGGCATGCCTAAAAAAACAAATCAGTTCTGCCAAGAAGGAAAGATTTGGAAGAACAGGACCTTCTGCAGCTCACGGACAGGAGATTGGCTTCCTACCTCAGCTGTAAGATGCAGCTGTTTCCTGGGGTTTGCTGCTCTGCTTCTTAAGGTTATTGCACCAAATTATATCAACAGAGAACCCATAGCACAGACCGTGGGCCAAGCATACACATTTGTGAGTTATACCAGAACAGGTTGTCCATGCTGGTGTTCTCTGCTGGGGCTTGCAGTCGTATGGTTGTGGTTCCTTGCTAGGCATCCTCTCAACCTCCTCTTCTCTGGGCCAAACACACAAAGGGATCTCAGCCACTCCTCATACACCATTCCTTCCAGACCCTTTGCCATCTTTGTAGCCCTCCTTTGGATTCTCTTTAGATGTTTATGTCCTTATATTGTGGCATACAAGCCTGCTCAGTGCTCAAAGTGAGCCAGTGTCTCCAGGCTATAGAGACCTTTTCACAGCACTCCATTCTGAGCCATGAGGAGGCAAAATCCCACCTTATAACCGAGACTTGGTGTGCCACCAACTTCTAAGCTGTCCTGTTCTTTGTGTGGTGCATGAAGCCCATTGGAAGGTACTTTTGGAGACAGAGAAGCTCCAAGAGTTTCCTCCCTCCCCATCCTCATGCAGACTGGAGGTGGCACAGCTCATCCCTGCTGAGCTGAGCCATCACGAGCAGTCAGCTGGTTGGCAGCGAAGACAGAGGCTGACAGTCCTGTGGGAGGCTGCAAAGTGATGTCACTGCCCCAACCACAGACTGCAAACCCCAAAGTTCAACTGTTTGTGGGGTCAGCATCTTTCATCCCGACTGAGAAGAACAATATGGTACCAAACAGATGCCAACATTAAAATGTCCCTGTCAGCCTCAGGTGAAAAGAACCAGTAGCACTGGGGGAAATATGAGGATATGGGAGCCAGAGCTGGTGCAAGAAAGATGTCCAAAACCTGAAATCACTGAGCAATCACTAGATGAACACAAGCAACAAGTCAGGGAAGCAGATGGACTCATTCACACAAGATGCATCTTTCATGAGTCAGGTCCTTGTCAGAAGCGTGTGACCAGGAGCAGGAAATCACTAGAGAGCCCAAAGTGCTGGAACAAGTCCCAAAAGCGGGTGCTGCACAGTTGGCTCAGAGGAGGCACTTCTGGCTCTGCAGGGCCCGTCCAGCTGACACAGAACCCTCCTTCAAGGGGAGATTGGCTTGGCAAGCTCCTGGTCTCAGCAGGCATCTGGGGACTTCAAAGCAACAGTCGTGCATGGGGCGTGAGATCATCTGATCAGACTTTTCCTTGATGACAAGCAATGCATTTCACTGGTTTGCCTCCACGTGCCCAGCAGAAGCACAGCGCCCACCCAGGAAGGTATCACACGGGGAAGTGGTAAAATAACTGGGTAAAAGAAAAACAACTGGCTGGTTGGACCTGGGGATTGGTGATGAATGGAGTTAAATCCAGATGGTGACTGGTCACAAGTGGTGCTTCCCAGGGGTTGGCACTGGAGCCTGCCTTGTTCGGTATCTTTATTGATGATCAGAACGAGGACATTGAGTGCACCTTCAGTAGGTTTACAGATGCCAACAAATTGGGACGGAGTGTCAACCCTCCTAAGAGTAGGAAGGCTCTACAGAGTGATCTGGACAGGCTGGATTGCTGAGCTGAGCCCAAAATGATGAGCTTTAGTAAGACCAAGTCTGCTAAGGAGCCTTTGAGCAATGGCAGATCAGCAGCAGATCTGATCTGAGTATGTCTAGATTATGCTTTCAGTCATCAGTTCTTGCTGTGACTCTTTTGTTATTTAAAGAGGCCACGACAGCTCAACATCACACTTCCTATGGGAACAGACAGAACAGAAGGCTCTGGGGAGACTGCAATATAGCCTTTCAGTATCTAAAGGGAGCTTGTAAAAAAGTGGAGAGTGACTTTTTGCATAGGCAGATAGTGATAGTACAAGGGGAACAGCTATAAATTACAACAGGGGAGAGTTAAATTAGATGTTAGGAAGGCATTTTTCACTCAGGGTGGTGAGGTACAAAAAGACTCTGCCCAGAGGAGATGTATGTGGCAGGGGGTTGGAACTAGATGACCTAAAGTTCCCTTCCAACCCAAGACATTCCATAACTCTATGGTTCTATGGTAAGTGCAATCAGTCAATTCTGTGCCTCGTTTAACATCCAAACAGCAGAGCTTTCTGCATGTCCCACCCCAGGTCTTTGTCTCCTCACACTGTCGTGTTTATTTGTTTTTTTCACCCCTTTTCACAACATGGCTTTAACAAATGCAAGCTGGGCATTATTCCCCACCGTGCATGGAGAGAAGGACATCTCTTTTTTTGTGAGGTTGGCTTCAATTGTTTTAGCAAATATCACACTGGGACATCATGTTGAGTTACTCCTCTATGATTCCATAGAATCACAGTATCGCTTGAGTTGGAAGGGACCTTAATGATGATCTAGTTCCAATCTCATTCCAGGCAAGGACATCTCCCAGGAAACCAGGTTTCTCAAAGCTCCATCCAGCCTGGTTTTGAACGCCTCCAAAGATGTGGCACCCACAGCTTCTCAGGGCAACCTGTTCCATTCACTCATAGTGAAGAATGTTGTTTGTATGATCACAGTTTGCATGGGGAGCCCAAATCAGACCATTTTCATCATCATTCCGGAGGTGATTTTGTGCTTACTGCCTGTCAGTTCTTCTGATCCCTGTGAAACCTCACCTTCAAAATTGTGTTTGGTATAGAATTCCCAGCTGGGATGGACTCAGATCTGTCAGACAGGCAGTTTCTAATCCATTTTGCAAACATTTCTTGGATAATTTACAATTGCCAGTTTTTTAATGAAAGCGGATCACAAACAAGTGTGGAGCACGAGACACGATGACAAAAGTTTGAACAGATTGTAGAGCCATAATTCCCTCTTCCGTACAAATCTGTAATCTCACTCAGGAATGGTAAGCCAGGCTCATATGAAAATAGCGTTTTTCTATCAAATTCAACTTGACTGACATGGATTGCATTTAATTCCACATGGAATGAATTGTATGCGGAAATTTTCACTCTTTTGCTTGGGTCTGATATCACGCCTACAGTTACCTGTGCTGTCCTTTTGGCCTTTTTATCAACATGCTATTCTTTTCCTGGCCTTCAGGAACTCCTCCATATATCAAAGTTTGCAATAAGTCCAACAGCAGGAGTTCTGTTATCCTCATGATGCACACATGTTGCACTGGTTCCATCTAGATGAAGGAGGGAAATGTGTACTAGTGCTTCTGTCCCTTCTTCCCTTAACATCTCCTCCCTGCAGCATTTCCATCTCCATCCAGGGCATTCAATCTCGAAATTTCACCTCCATTCCTTTCCACAGCTTTAGGAAACCAGTTCCTACTGTGCTGCCAGCTGCTGCTCCCTCCATCAGTGCCACTGTAGGTGATGTTCATGCGAACAGCCTCCAGCTTCTATTTGTCATAACGAGGTTTGAACCCACAGCCTAATATTAGAGGCAAGACCATTCATGGCAGAAATAATCTCCTTTAATTTTTAGAAAGCTTGCTGTTGGCTTTTTTTTTTGGTGCTGGCTGCCTGAAACCAGTTGCGTGCCTGACTCACACTGATGTTCCCCTTAACAACGGCCGTATTTTTTGGATCACGTTATGAACACAGATTCACCAAAAAGCTCGTTTTCCCCATCTCCGTAGATCTGTGACCCATGCTGATTCTCAGATGTCACAAATACCTCCTCTTCACCTTGATTACAGCCAGCTAGGGTGACTTGTTCTTAAAACTGAGAGGATATAAGGGGTATTTGGGCCAACATGTCTTAAGACCAAGGCTCTATTCCCAATTTTGCCAATGACTCCTAGTGAAACCTTGAAACAAAACACTTTGTCTCCCTCTGCCTCCCTCTCCCCCATAAGAAAAAAAAAAAATACAGACACTGCTTTACAAAAAGTTCTGAATTTCTTGGATGTGAGAATCTGCAGAAGTACGGACAGTTACTGCTGCAGACTCATGCTCTTAAGAGCTGCTTTCAGCACGGAGAACATTCAGATCCACTTCTAAATAAACTGGCTCACATGATTACCTCTGTAATGAGCTGGGACCAACAGAAAACACGCTGTAACTACCAGAGTTCAGAAGATGTATTAGTACCGGGGCACTCTCAGAAGAACTGCGGAGTCAGATTTACAAATAAAGATAAGACGTGGCCTGAAAAAATCAGACATCGAGTCCAAATCTGAATTCTCCTGGGACTCATACGTATTCATTTCTCCTCCTACTCCACTTCTTATGCCAAAGTAGATGAGCTGGCTACCACTAATGGCCCCATCCCGAACATTTCCCATGCTGCAGTGCTGAGACTCGTTAAAGAAAATCACCTGCGTAATGGCATTACTTTGCACTTTCATACTGTACCTTAAAAGGGAATTCCAACGCTGTCTATCAGCACAAATTGATGAAGCACCACACTGTGCTCGCCCCGTACTGCAAACCCACAGCAGAGTGAGGAGGTGAAAGCAGCCTCTGGTTCCTTGCTGCTAGGATCATAGAATCAAAGAATGGCTTGTGTTGGAAGGGAGCTCAAAGATCATCTTTGAGTTCCAGCTTTCCTGCCGTGGGCAGGGCTGCCTACCACTGGATCAAGCACAGGATCAGGCAGCCCAGGGCCCCATCCAGCCTGGCCTTGAACACCTCCAAGATGTATCATCTAGGTTGGGAAAGACCTTGAGGATTCAGCCCAGCTCTCAACCTAACCAACTGCATCCCATCCCCAAGCCACGACCCTCAATGCCTTTCCATCTTCTTCCATGCCCCCAACCTGCCCAGAAGTTCTCAGCAGAGAATCTGCACAGCTGGAGGGCACCCTCTGGGGTTATAAAAGTGGGAGGAGCAGCGCGATCCCTCCCTACCATTCCACCTTCCCTCCTCCCCTCCAGGATTCAGTGGGAGGGAAGCAGGCAGACAGTTCAGCGGCACGGCGCGGGTTGAACAGCTCCATCTCATCAACCATACCTGCCTGCCCTCAGTTCTCACTGCTTCTCATCAGGCACGTGGGGATAGAGCACAAGCAGTCTCCTTGCTCCTGACTCTGCTGGGGCCATTAGGCTCCTTCCCTCCCACCCAGAATCAGAGGAAATGCTTGTGCCTTGTGCAGGAAATGGCGCGGCTGAGCCAATCCTCCCCATCCCTCCCTTAAATTATTTAATGTCCTACAGGAGCAGATGACCCCCGCTAAGCAGACTGTCAGGAGAGCAGCAGCCTTTGATGCAGTAATTGGAAATTTCCATTCTTTGCTCGCAGCCTTGAAAAACAGAAGAGTCTAATAGACTGGGAAATCTCCATGCTGAGCTAGGAAATTTCCACGGTGGAAATTTTTAATATATTCTCCAGCTTTAAACCATGCAGGTTGATGAGGCTTCGGGGTTTGTGTCTCCTGTTGTGTTTTTGTTTTGTTTTTTTTTTTTGGGGGGGGGGAGGAGGGGCTGCATTTTGGTTTGTTTCTGTTGGTTTGTTTGCCTTGCAATTTACTTAAAAGAATCGATGAATGGCTGTGGGAAAGGGTTGGAAAATCAGCCAGACCAAAAATAGTGTGTGTGCAGGAGAAAGAAGTGCGGAGATCACGAGGCACCTGTAACACTCCTGGTCGAGTCGGGGCTAATGGGGATTCGTGTTTAATGAAGTGATTCCTGGCGGTGATATGGCAGAGGATGGCAATGAGAAGCTCTGCGGCACAGCTTTGAAAGGACAGGGCTCCGTGTTCCTTCCAAAAAATAGCCCTGGAGCCCAGAGGGTGAATACACCTTTGCCCACTCAACTACTTTGCCGACTGCATGATAAGAAGGTAAATAGCACAGAAGGAGCACTTAAGAGGAATCTGTGTGAGCCTCTGGTCTGAGTGCCCATCAGTTCTCGCTGGCGCTTTGAACAGAGAGTTCTCAGGGACAGAAAATATAGGAGTGAATTGTCAGCTGCGCTGTAAAAAAATGATGATGAGGAGCTCGTAGGAGCGAGGGTGGGAGGACAGCAAAGGAAACACATGGGAAGCAGAGCTACCGCCTTTCCTGCACCCGGTGCCACTGAGACGCTGCACAGCCACCCAATGGCTTCTGCAAACCTGTGCAGCCTCCAAAGAGCTGCCAGAATCGAACCCAGCTCCCTGCCTGCGCCTCAGAGAGGGCTGCTTCTGCCAGTGCCGAGCATCAAAAAAGCAGTGTGGCCTTTGTGTTCCAAAGTAACAACAAGCAAACAAAACGCTGCCAAAATACAGATCCTTGGCTTTGAAAACCAGCTTTCATCCAGTGGAAATGAATGCAGAAGCGGTCGGTCTTCACAGTTAGCTCCCATTGGACCAGGCTGCAGGTTGCAGGTTAATTAGAACTAGACTCGATGAACCTTGTAGGTCCCTTCCAGCTCGGGATATTCTATGATTCTGTGATTACATAAGAAGAAATAAGGGACTTGTGGAGACAGAGCCATCGCAGCTTCGTTTTCTTTGCCATCCAGCTGCTCGTGGTGGCAGCGATGGGGAGGTCAGAATCCAATCTGATCCACATCAGGGACTCTGTCTGAGGTCCAGAGCTTGCTCCTCGTCCCAAAGACTGAAAACTGCACTGCAAAGACAATTTAACCCAAAGGCTTCTTGGCTGCCTAGTTTCTAATGCCACAGTAGAGCTCTTCTCCCTTTGGCCCTATGTACCCATGTGCCATCAGAGTGTCCCAGCCAGTCTGCAGTGTACCAGAGCTTGACAGAGGCATTGGCCCAGGATGAACATTCAATGGCCCTGTTAGTTCTTCATGCCCAGATTATACTTCATCTCTCTTCCAAGTGGAGCATCATGTTGTATTTTTGAGGAACCAAAATACCAAAGGGATCATTGGGCTGTGCTCCTAGAGGGGCTTGGAAAATAGGAGTAAGTGGGTAATAATAGGTGGCAGTGGGTAACAAGAGGTAGGACTGGTCCTTCTGAGTGACAGCCTTTTTGCCATGGGGTCAACTCATGAGGGTATCCTGAAGGCTCTTTGGCATGCCCAAGACACCAACCCAAGTTGTTTCTAATGGTGAAAGAGCTAAACCACTGAGCATCTGCCTGGGACATGTTGACTATAGATGACAAGATCAGAGCTAAATCCTCTCTGCATTTGCAGTTAATGCAGAGAAGTACCTAAATCCTCCTCTGCGGCTATAGTTAATGCAGAGAAACATCTACCTCTAGGGCACAATTTGTCTACCCGGAAAGCAGACATCATACTTAACCGTAAGTAAAATCACTGAGCTTAGAGTCTGGCTCTACAACACAAGTGGGTGGATCCAAGCCTCGCAGACTACAGAAGTGGGTGACTTTGGCAAGACAGATGGCTTTGTCACTGAAATCTCGTATTCCTTTATCTGTCCTTAAATCTGAGTCCATCTGCTGTCTCCTCTGTTGTGCACAGAAGATAGAAGAGGCCATTGAGATAAGGTCAGTCCTTTTGCTTGGGCTCTCTACAGCTCCTTGCACACCTGAGCCCAGGATCATTCTTCCAGCCCCAAAGAGTCCAGAAGAATACAGACAGTGTTCTTTCTGCATTCAGTTCTTCACCCAAGACTGAAGCCTTAAACTAAGTTAATAAGTAAATCAAATGGCACGAAGCTTTGTTCATGATAGTGCTTTTTTTAATTCTTTTTTTCTTTTTTTTTTCTTTTTTCCATTTTCAAGCATTTCTTTATTATTTCCTCTTTGCTGCTGCTGCCAAAGAGTCATTTGATTTGTTTCCTCCATCCTGGTGACGAGCCAAAGTCAGGAGGAGGTCTTCAAAATGGGAACTGTCTTTGAGCTGTCCGAAAATGCCGTCCTGGAACCTGGCACGTGGCTCAGCTGCAGGGCTGGGACAGAGGCAGGGGGCTTGTCTGCACTGCAACTCAGCATGACATTAGAGCTCAGCCCATTGGCAGCCAGCTGGTCCCAAGAAGGTCTCCTATGGGATGAGACTCACACCCAAACTTCCCACACAGAATTCCTAGAATCATAGAGTCATTTAGGTTGGAAAATACCTCTGATGTCATCAAGTCCAACAGTAAACCTAGCACCATCACGTCTACCACTAAGCCATGCTCCTAAGGACCGCATCTACATGTTTTTTAAATACCTCCAGGGATGGGGACTACACCGATTCTCTGGGCAGCGTGTTCCAATGCTTTCCAACCTTTTCAGTGCATACATTTTTCTTAATATCCAAACTAAATCAACCTGCAGCCACTTTCTCCTGTCCCATTACTTGCTGCTTGGGAGAAGAGACCAACCCTCCCCTCAGCGCAGACCTCCTTCAAGGTGGATATAGAGAGCAATGAGGTCTCTCCCAGTCCTCCTTTTCTCTAGGGTAAATAATCCCAGGTCATTGCTGCTTTGCACACCCTACAGATGCGGAGGACGGATGGCTATATGTGATGGCATAGCAATCAGGCTGACTTTATCCTACTCCTGAGTGCTGTTAGTCCTGAAAAGGATTTATTGGGATGGGTTGTTTGATTTAATATGCTGTGGAACTGCTCTGTGGATCACAAAATCAAAAGGTGATGAAAGACCTTCAGCAAAATGTAGGCAAATGCTGCCAGCAGCGTTTTGCCCATATTTCTTTACATGTTCCAAAGAGATTTGCTAGATTTGTGTTTGGGTGGGTGTGGATTTTTTAGCTCATTAAGAGTTTTACTGGTCTAGGTCAGGTTTTACAGGCACTTAGAAACTGTATGTCAAGTTTATAACCGAAATGTTCACAGCTGAGGGATTTGCATTGAAGCTGAAGCTGTTTAAGCAATCAGTCCATCACAGAGCATCCATCATACGCACTTGGTTGGGCAAAACACACCCATCTAAACAGGACCTGCTCCAGAATGGTGCCCATGGCTGACCTATGCAGAACACCATCAAAAACTGTGATTTCTTCATGTATAATTACGAGCATAACAACAGGCTACATCTGCTGAAGAAGCCATTGCTTAAGACTTTACCTCCCCAAATCCCATTACTTTAGCACTTCTCCCAACTGCTGGAAGACCGCTTGCATTATACAACCCATAGGATTTATTCCAGCCTCTTTCCAAAGTGAGTTCTCCCCGTTCCCTGTTTGTTTGTCTGCCCATGGGCTCAGGGCTTACACTATTGAGTGCTATGCTTTAAGTTCATATTTTATGTCTGGGTCTCCTCATCTTCTCTCACGGCTGGTGAACCTGTTGGCCAACTTCAGCTGAATCTGTTGGAGAGCTGCTGAACTCAGAAGTGTAAAATCTCTGGGAGTTTAATGAAAGGAGGCAGCCAGGGAAAGGGGAGCAGCAGGGAAGAGGAAGACTGCAGAATGATGGCAGTCCTATGGGAATCGATGTGGCCGTGAGATCTTGCAAAGACATCACCTGCAAGCAAAGCTTCAGTCTCTCACCCTACAAGACTCCAGAGAACTCAGACACAGATTTTATCCTCACTGGAGACCTCATCCGTGGCTACAAGAACTGCTGGTTTTTGGTTTTATTTTTAATCTAGAAGTTGTTGTTTTAAGAATGTGGTGCAGCGTCAGAAGGAAAATGCAGCGAGAGGCACCATTACCAGGCAGAGCAGAACAGAAAGCGCTGCCTCCTGTTGTGATGCTCTGCAGTACTGAACAGTGGAGGAAGAAAATACTAAGCAGAAACAGGTTGTGACATTGGCTCATGGCCTGAGCACAGGCCTGGGATCTTGGAAATCCCAAGATCAAATCATGTCCCTGATAACAACTCCTTTTATTGCCTACAAGCACTTGGGCTTTTTGGCTGCCTTCGCTGAAAGAAAGGGAAATAATAGAGCCTGTCTCCCAGGATCATTCCTGTCCAGCACTATATAATCACTAGATGTGCACAGAGGATGAAATGTACCCCACAGTGAAATAAAAGGCACCAGCCATCACTCCTGAAGGCATTCAAAGCTTCTCCCTACCTTTGACAGCTGCCATGCTACAGCAGAGATTGTTCTGCTCAGCCCCAGCCTCAGAATCCAAATTTAGATCTTGTCCTATGACAGGAATCATTTACATGACAAAATCTGCCTTTCTCCAGATCTCACTCATTAAGTCCTTCCTCCCACACAGTGTAACAGCATCATGCTGGTGGAGTCTGGAGCATGACAGGATACCCACCACGGAGATAGCAGCAGGTCCATGAGCAGGATGGATACTTCTACTGGGACACAGCTGGGTGCTCAGCCAATCGGGGGCACCCCTCACAGCCAGAAAGGGGGTGAGGACTCATCATTGTCCTGCAGTCCCACCATGGACTATGGGAGCTCAGGAGTGAGTGGGGAGTGCTGCCCTTGGGGCATTTCAGGTGGGATATTAGGAGAAATTGCTTCTCTGAAAGAGGACAGGCTGCCCAGAGAGGTGATAGAGTCACTGTCCATGGAGGGGGTCAAGAAATGCATAGATGTGGTACTGAGGGACATGGTTTATTGGGCAATGTTGGTGTTGGACGGCTAGACCAGATAATCTTAGAGGTCTTTTGCAACCTTAATGATTCTATTCTATAGTATTTTTAGGGCAGGCATGAAAGTTGTTGCGATGCTTTGTGGTTGTAGGTGCCTGAATTAGAATGGGATTTTTAGCAGCTGCTGGGTCTCCACTGAGCATCCAGAGTGGAAAGACCCACCTTGCAGCCACTGCCATTCTACAGTGGATGATCAAAGACCCTGCCCATGGCGGGGAGCTGGAACTAGATGATCTCTGAGGTCCCTTCCAACCCATGCCATTCTACGGTTCTATGATTCTATGTGATCACACAGATTAATATGAATGTGACCTTGGTGATGGTTTTAAGAAATTCCATACATCCTTCAAGTCATTCTAGAAAAAACAGCTCCTGATGTATTCCTCCTAGGGTCATTCAGGGTATCTCTGTGTTACTTGAAGTATAGTTTCAAAGCTTTTCTTCTTGAATGGCTGTCATCTTCCCAGCTCAGAGGGGATGACAGAGGAGCTCCTTCCTCCCATAGGAGGCTTCACGGTACTCCCCACCCCAATATCTGTTAGAAAAGCCAGAGCTCGCTTCATATCTTTCATGCTGCAAAGATCCCTCTGCTCAGGCAATCAACACCCTCCTAGAGCTTAATTGCTGGCTGCTCTGTGTCTACACGGCTTGAATGGCATGTTCTGCATGCTGACACTCAGCTCCTTGGCAGGGATCAGAGGGCTTGACATGTCATCGAGAACAGGAATGTGAGGATAGGGTGGCTGCAGTAAAATTTAAGAGGAAGGAAAGACATCACTGGGAGTTCCAAATGCTACAGCTTGTCTGGCTCCAAAAAGTCTCAATGAAATGAGTTGGTATCTGTTACCCACTGGTGGCATGCTGCCATCCCTGCTAGATCTGGACATGATTCTACATCACCCATGTTCTTATGGACAAAGGCAGCATGGGCTGTTGGTGGAAGGAAGCAGCACCAGGAATCATTTGCCAGCGATGCAGTTGGAAGTGCTCTTGCTGGGAAGCTGCTCCTCCTGCAGCTTCCATGCCCCAGGACAGATCATCTTTCAGATGAGTCACAAGCTCCATGCCCTCTAGCCCAGCATCAGCTTCAGGAATGACGCTCCTGTGCTTCACAAGGACACCGTGTTCATCCCCATTGCTTAGCCAGGCTGTGAGCTGGGGCTGTGCCCACATCTTCACCCATCCCTCCACTTGCTCCATGTGCACCATGCTGAGAGCCATGTGCAGCTGCACCACGGGGAGAGGGCACATGATGGCTAGCAGCAAAACAGAGCCATAGCACCATGTAATATTCTGAGTTAGAAGGGGCCCACAAAGACTGAGTCCAACTCCTGTCTCCACACAGGACCACCTAAAACCAGAATCCAATATCCGAGAGCATAGTCCAAGAGTCTTTTGAGCTCCAGCATTTCTGGGCCTTGACCAGTGCCCTGGAGAACCTGTTCCATGCCCACCACCCTCTGGTGAAGATACTTTTTGTTGAGCCATACCTGGTGCACTTTGGATGGAGATGCACTCTAGCATGCTTTTGCCCTTCATCAATGAGATCATAGCCATATTAAGGTTGGAAAAAACCTCTAAGATCATCTAGTGCAACCATCAACCCATCACCACCATGCTCACTAACCATGTCCCTCAGTGCCACATCTCTATATTTCTTGGTTGCCTACAGGGATAGTGACCCTCCTACCAGGGCAGCCTGTTCCAATACCTCACCACTCTTTCTGGGAAGAAATTTTTCCCAGTATCCAACCTAAAGCTCCCCAAGCACAACTTAAGGCCATCACCTCTTGTCCCATCCCTCCTCCTAAAGTCTCTGGCATGATAACCATGGGTTTGTGTGGACTTGTGGCATATTTATCCTTTGGAAGACGCCCTTGAACTTCTCTCCCATCAACTGGCACCTATTTCAGTGCAGTCAGGTCTCCTCCATAGTCACGCAGAGCAGCACTTTGGGCAGCTGCCTGGGCTTCCATCAGCACAAAGCTCCTGCCAAAGGAAACCTATTGTCCCGAACAGGGCACATTCGTTTTACACTCTCAGACGCTGCAGGAAAAGAGGTCATTTCACTCAGCTGTTTCTGCCAGTTTCCACCAAAGTGATCACAATTCGGGGTCTGTTTCTGTGTTGGACGCCAACCACGTAACACATAACACTCTTAATCTCGGTAATTGTAGTTTATCGAGGTTCTTGGAAACTGGCAGAAATGGCTTTTGGAAGAATAAAAATTAAAGAAAAAAAAATAAATAAAAATCCCGAACTCGGAATCCGTGAGGAAATTCCCCCAGTGGATCACGGCTGGAAACAAACATGTTTTTGTGCTTGCAGAAAATCAGCAAGACTAACGGCGCCATTGTTTCTGTGAGGGGGATTTCCACATTTCAGGGAAGCCATTTCAGCAGCTGACCCCTGGAGAGCAGGAGATGCGAACAAACAGGTTAAAAATAATGGGATTTTTTTTTTAAATGATAATATTGATTTGGGTGACTTTTATTTTTTAATTATTTTTTTTCCTTGTGCCTGCTTTCCAAACCTTTAGGGGGCATTTTGCCTCACTTTGGCCCTCAGATGAGGACTGCAAATGCACTGCTCCATTTTGCCCCTAACAGAATCATAGAACCACAAGGTTGGAAAGGACCTACAAGACCTTTGCTACCACAAGCACTAAACCATCTCTCGTAGCTCCTCATCCAGACAAGTAAGAGCTCCTTATCAAGTAGCCACGTGATGCAAGAAATCCTTGCACCAAAGATGGCACGAAACATCACATTTTGTAATAAAATTTATCTTTGCCTACAAAGAGAAACAAAGAAATATGCAATCTGGAAGAAAACAAACGTGACTTTGTGAAGCCTTGTTAGGGATTGCCTTTGGAACGGGGCTGTTCATGAGGACAACTGGACTTTTCTTTTTGGTTCTGTGTATTTGGAAGAAATGAGTTCATCTGTGCTGTGTAGGACATGGCTCTCCATGCCCACCCCTGCCAATCTGCTAGTAAATGTCTCCCTGCTCTGCTCGTGGGCTGCCAGGAGCTGGTTGTACCCCAAATGTAGCCCCACAGATAGGGCACTGATCTCCATTGAAGAGGTGGGGGATAAGGGGGAATGATTTAAAAGTAAAGGCAGGGAGATTTAGATGAGATGTTAGAAACTGTTTATTCAGAGAGTGGTGAGGTACTGGAACAAGCTGCCCAGAGAAGCTGTATGTGCCCCATCCCTGGAAGTGACCAAGCCCAGGTTAGGTGGGACTTTGGGCAGCCTGATCTGATGGGTGGTGGTCCTGTTGATGGCATTGGGAATAGATGGGCTTTAAGGTTCTTCATAGCCCAAACCATCCTATAATTCTGAGAATCTGTATTTGCATGTGGGATAAGTTATGCTTTTCCAGTGTTCCCATGTAACCTCCATGGTGGCTACTTAGGATCATACTTCCCTTCCAGCTGAAAGACCTCACAGAGACCCTCTATGATGTGTTGTATCACCCTGAAAGGACCAGCAGACAGCACCAGGCTGATCTCATTAACTCTGAAGACCAGAAGGTCTGACAACAATGACCCCGATGCTGGTCTGGGACACAGCAGCCACACCAAATATAGGCTTGCTCTTGGCAAACCCAAAGCTTTCTCTTCCTATCCCCTGGATGGACAGATTTATTCCTTTTAAGTACCTCGAGGCCATAGAGTCACAGAAATATTTAGATTGGAAAAGACAAAGGATCATCAAGTACAATTATCAACCTAATACCAGCAAGCCTACCACTAAACCACATCTCTCAGTGCCACATCCACACGTCTCTTAAATACTTCCAGTGGCAGAGACTCCGCCATTGCCCTGAGCAGCCTGTTCCAATGACTGACCACCCTTCCCATGAAGACATTCTTTCTGATAGCCAATCTAAAAACCCTGGTGCAACTTGTGACTGTTTCCCACTTGAGAACATTTCCAGCTTGAGGCCAAAAGCTGTCCATAGAAACACTTGCATTATTGAAGTCCTCAGGGGAACTCAGGAAGGGTTTAAGGGGCTTGCTGTTTTGCAGGACTCTACCCAATGCCAAAAGCCATGAAGGGACGAAGCAAGTGGGGGAAAAGTCCATTGGCCAAGGATGGTGACATGGACAGTCAAAGAACAAGGCGAGATGGGAAGAAAGGAGCTGGAAATCTCTGCCTTGGCTTGCTGGCTTTCATCTGTACATAAGGAAGCATGCAATCACCCTGAAAGCTGCAGTGAGCTGTTCCACCGCCAGTTGATTGCCCTGCCTGATACCATTTGGGAGATTACTATATACCATGCCTGGGCTGCCTGCCAGGAAAGCATGACTGAGAGGGTGATAAGGAGGGACCATTACAGGGAATGCAATGGCATCACTACTGATGGGAATGTTAGCTCACCCCCTCTGAGCAAGCACTGCATGGTCACCTTGACATCAGAGTGGTGGCTTGGCATGGAGAGCAGAGATAAGATGACACTATTCCTGCTGCTGTGGCAAATATTTGTATGTGATAGGATAGGTGCTTGGGACCTCACTGCAGGCTGGAAGTAATGAGTGTGGTTGGTTTGAGAGTGGCAGCATGAAACTTCTGCCCTACCCTGGGCTGTATGGCATGTCCAGGGGCCCCAACACTCTTCTGGGCATATCTGGGTGTACTGCTGTTGGTACTCAATAATGACTAGACTGTTTACCTTCCTTTAATCTTAAGATATCCATGCAACTTGCAGTGGTGCAGCTTGTGTGGGTGCATCTGGATAGCCTTTAATGACACCCTCACATGCTATTATTTGCAGAGAGTGGCTGCCTCTTCCAGTGCTCAAGATGTGCTGTGCTCTGTTCTAATGAGCAGCTAATCAGCATTTATCTGTTGCTGCTCTCTGCTGAACCCTACAGAACTGGACGATGGACCCAACATCCCACAGCAGCCCAAGAAGTACAGAGGGAGTCCTGCTCTGCCTCCAAGCGGAGGACATTCAGTGCTTTGGGGGTTTCGCTCCCATCTTTTTGGGGTTTAGACTTTAGCTGCCATTTGAGAAATCACAGCTGAGCACTGTTGTTCTTAGAAATGGCTGAATGATTTTGGCTGAAAGTTCAGCAGAAGTTGCACAAAACTCTCCTTGTAGAAATTCTACCCGATTTATTCAGTTTTCAACATTAAAAGAAGGTAATACATCATCCAGCTGGAAGTCTTGGGTGATTTACTGACCTATCCTGAAGGGCTACCTAGAAGTTAAAAAACCATACATCTCCATCCCTCAACAACATTAACTGCTCCAAAGGAGAGAGCAGCTTACCTCAGCTTACTGGCAAATAGAAGAGGGAACGCTTCAGAGCATCCGATTTCCAGATTAGATTCAGGGATGTTCCCTGTTTCTTCCCCAGAAGCTCCCTAAATAAAAACCCACAAAAAAACATCAAAGATATCAGAAAACCAACATTCAGCTTCTTTAAGGTCTCTGAAGAGTTCAAGAGATGAAAATAACTATAGAAATATCAATAAATCACAATTGAAGTCTGATGTCCCATCCCTGGAGACATTCAAGGTCAGGCTGGAAGGGGCTCTGAACAACCTGATCGAGCTGGAGGTGTCTCTGTTCATTGCAAGGGAGATGGACCAGATGACCTGTAAGGGTCCCTTCCAGCTCTAATGATTCTATGATTCCACGAGGTGAAGGACAATGAGGAAAAAGTGAAATTAGTAATACCTGCTACAAACACAGAAACATTTTGTATCCTTCTGTGCTTCTTATGATCCCGCCATTGCAGGGTCTCAGGTCAGAGTGTGAGGCTTTCATCAATACATTAGCTAAGACAATAAAATCTGAACAAAAAGGGCTGCTGATGTATTACAGCCATTGGATCCTGCCATGTCATCAGTGACTCCAGAACATTGTAATACAAACCATCATCGTGCGGGCTCACTTCCCAGCACATCAGATGTGGTCCATGAGAGTCCTGCTGGGCTCCCTTGTTCAACTCTTCCTCTGTGTGGTGTGGAAATGCAGAACAGACATTGCTGTGACACAGTCAAGACGTCTGAACCAAACTGAAAGATGCCAATAGAACATCTGCCAAAAACCCCATCCTTTTTGTGATGCTCCACTGCTCAGTGGAGGTTGACCAATGTCATCTGTACCATGCTAGAGGCAGAAAACAGTGCCCTGAAGGATGTATGAGATGTATTTGGGGCAAAACACAACTGAAGTCATGAAAGTCTTGCTTTCAGGTGAGCCCAGGTGGGAATGGTTCATGGGAATCTCTTTCTAATTAATGGTACCACCTCAGCAGATTTTCGAACATTATTACTTGTATATAGGTTACTCCAAAAGTAATCTCTTATTTAAACCTATGGAAACTGCAATAGATACAAACACTATTTGTCCTTGCCTATGGCAGAGGGGTTGGAATTAGATGGTCTTAAAGGTCCCTTCCAACCCAAACCATGGGCTGTGGAGTGTCTCAAGGAAGTACCTTTATAATTCACAAGAAACATAGATCATAACATTATAATGTCAGACACAATAGTGGAGCTTGATTTGAATCACAGAATCATAGAATGGCTTATCTTGGAAGGGACCTCAAAGACATCGAGCTCCAACCCCCCTGCTGAGGGCAGGGTTACCAACCACTCAGTCAGGCACTGGATGAGATTGCCCAGGGCCTGATCCAACCTGGCCTCAAACACCTCCAGGGACGAGCTTGCCTTCACCTTAAGTTTGGTATCAGAAACAACAGACCAATCTCTAGATGCAACTGCATTTCTCCACAAGAGGGTCACTAAAGAGAGCTGATGGTGACGAGGAGGACTGTGGATGTTCACTGTTGACACCTAAAGCTGGGGCAGATGAATGTTGCTCTTTTGCCTAGGGTCTGGCCAAGTCCCTATGGGACTGAGAAAGGATATTGCTTTCTTATTGCGCAAAAGAAAAGGTCAACCATGGGGCTGCAGAGGATGCTGACCAACCGCGTCACCTCCTGGTGCTGCGCCAGGCTTTGCCCCTGCACTCTTTGCCAAAACTCAGCTGCCACTGACTTGCAAAGACTGCCCAGAACGATTTTGTTTTGTTAACAGTCTGGACGCTGAACCTTGTCCTGCTCTAGCTGCAAAGACAGAACAGGAGTAAAGTCCTTCCCGTAGTGTGATTCCATTGCCTGGGGATCTCACCAAGAGTTGACCTTCACATGATCACAGGGCTACCAGGGGTGACGGAGCAGTGGATCTGCTTGGAAAGCTGGCATCCCCACACCATGGTGCTGGGTCTTCAGTGCCTGGGCTCAAGAACCTTGACGCATTGCTTAGGATCTGCGGAGCAACCTTCACCGACCTCTGCTCTGTGGATGTTGTGGCTCCTGATGGTTAGTCAGCACTACACCTGGAACACAAGCTTGGATGCCTGGAGGCTAAAGCTGCCCAACTTGTTATCTGTTTCTCCTGGATGAAGACCAAGGCTCAAAATCTGGCAGCTGGACAAATCATGCAGAACGTCCAAGTGAATAGCTGCTCTGTTGAGGGAGCTGAAGAATGTCTTTATCTCAGCTCAGAGCAGAGCTCTCCAGGCAGGTGTTTGCTGGATATGCTGTAGAGCGATGTCCTTGATGGGCTTGCTGAGGAGGGCATGGGTATAATACAAGCTGTAACTTGACATGAAAACTGGCTGTAATCATCCTACATCCAACTGTGCTATTATATACCTCTAAGAGAAAGATGTTACTGAAGTGACTCAGAGGTGCTCAAGGTATTTTGTGTAAGTTGTCAACATCATTTTTCTGCTGTTGTGGTTTAACCCAGCAGGCAGCTCAGCACCACACAGCCGTTCATTGCTCCCCAGTGGGACAGGAGAAAGGACTGGGAAAAAGGTAAAAACTAATAGGTTGAGGTAATAGCAGATCAATAGGGCAGAAAGTGAAGGAATAATAATAATAACAATGGTAAAAGATTATACAAAATGAGTGATGTATAATGCCATTGCTCACCACCTGCTGACTGTTGTCCATCCAGTCCCCAAGCAGCAGCCCTCCCCACAGTTTTATCGTTCAGAATGGTTCTGTATGGTATGGGATGTCCCTTTGGTGAGTATGGGTCAGCTGTTCTGTCCCTTTCCAGCTCCTCGCTGGCCAGACAGCGTGAGAATCTGAAAGTCCTTGACTTCGTGTAAGCACTGCTCAGCAACAACTGAAACACTGGTGTGTTATTGATATTATTCTCACCCTAAATACAAAACACAGCACTCTGCCAGCTACAGGGGAGAAAACAAACTCTATCCCAGAAAAACTCAGGACATCTGCTGTGCCAGAATATGGTTGGTAAACTGTGTGAAGTCTGACATAATTCAGGAGCTGGAGGAAGGCAGAGTCATGCAGAGGATGGAGCAATGATTCAGGCTTTTTGTACACGTGGCATATTTGGTTGAATTCACACATTAGACAACACCTTAAAATTCACCACTGACATCCAAACAAGCAGTACCCAGCCTAGGCCAGAAACTGTGGTTAACATTGCATGCAATGGATTCCAAAACAGACAGGTCAGCAAGGCATCATCTCTCCTGGGCAAAGATCTGAGACAAGGCTGTGAATAGAGGCTGCAAAGTCAAGCAACATCACTGCTGTGGTGCCTACAGCAGGTCCTCTAAGACTACTAATGTGCCCTGGCAACCACTGTGAAAACAAGGAAGAGCAAAATGTCTCAAAAAAGACCAAGCAGATGTTGGTCTGAAGAGGATTTCTTTGGGCTTACCCCATGTGGCAGCCCCAAACCTCTCACAGAGCTACGTGCCCTTGTGTTTGTCTTCATCATGCACCAGGTTATCTTGTTTTCTATCCAAATGATGGCCAAGGATGTAACAGTCTCCTCTGTGTGTCCCTCCTTGCCACACAGTGTTCTAGCACTTACATTATTTGCCCATCTCTGGGGAGTTTGTACAGCTTTTGACCATTTCTCTGCATCCCGCCCAATGTCAGTGCTATTCCATGGCAGTTACAGCTTCTAGAGCCAGGAAAGCTCAATTTTAACCTGTCTCAAGCGCATGTCTGAGAGAGGGAAGATCTGATTATTTTTCCTGAAGTGGGAAAAAAACTGATTTCTCCTACTTGCTTCTGGTTGCTGAATTGTACCAACACTCTGAGCCCATTTCTACCTTGCAAGCTGTGCCTCAGGCCATTAGTCTCTCTTTGCCTCAGTTTCCCATGTGCAAAACAACTTCTGGCATTTTCCTGTCTCTGAAGGGCAGTGTAAAGGTAAATACATTAAAAGATCAGATGTTGTTCCAGTTCTGGAGCACAAGGAGCAATAGAAGTGACTTAAATAGATGGTTTGAAGTCCATTAAAGCAAAATGCTTTGCTCTGAGGGTAGAGATGGAAAAAGTATAGCAGGTGACCCAGCCCTCTTCCCTGCCGACGTGGAGTTTTGTGTATGTTTGCTGGTCCTCCATCTTGTCAGCATGCTGCTGTGAGCAACTTCCAGCACTTCCACCAGGAGAAAAATTGGTACTTAAACTAAACATTCTCTCTCTTCATTCAGCCCCTCTATTCCCATTTATCCCCCTGGCTGTCCATTGCAAGGCTCATTTCTAAGCTAATAACCAAGGATTTCTCGCAACCAGATCATGTCACGCTAAAAGGGACAACTGTGCTAATGTTTCTGTTTGGCCTGGGAGTATTTCCTGGGTAAATTCAATGGTCCCAGGTTCCTGTGATGACTCAGAATGAATTCATGGCACCTTTAACTTGTGCTAGGTCCCCATCTTTCATCGCAGCATCTCTGATGATTGCATAGGCTTTGCATCTAGCACCATGCGGAAGCTCCGAAACTCAGCCTGCTCATTCTCATTTGCCTTCTTGTTTTATTTTCTGGCTGCACGCACCTAAACCCACTGGCTTTTCATGCTTTTAAAAGTGTCGTTTTATTCAAAGCATTCAGAAGGTGGTTTTGTTGGTGTCCCTGGGGGTTTCTGGCTGAGGCAGCTGGGACGATGCTCTGCACATCACAGGCTGCTGCTCACTGCACTGCATTGCCTTTTGCAGAAGTTCCTTTGCTTTCATTTTACCTACGTGCGTTGCAGGCTGACGGATGAAACAAACTGGGTATTTTCATAGCTTTTCACCCTTCTAAAATTGATAAGTGCCTCAGCGCTGCCCTGGGAATACATTCACTCAAGATGCAATATAACAATCACACAGGCAAAACTTTTCACTGCAAGGAAAACCTTTCTCCAAGTCCCATCTACACACGTACTTCTGCCAGTGTCTACTTTGTGTAAGCTCTAGCTAGGGTTGCTACCAAAACAGCCAAATCACTGTGAGCCTCACTGGGATATATGTGATGACAGAGGCATGCAGATGCTATGTATTAGCTGAGCTCCTCCTCCTTCTTCTTAGGGTAAAAGAAGCATGCTGTCTCCCAAAGGCTGACCCTTAAGTTGCTTTAATTTCAGTTCTTCTCCATCCTGGTTTTGGGAAGGTTGCCTCTGGCTGAATGCAGATAGATTTGATGGCAATCACAGGGCACAGGAATTAGGGTGCAGGGGTTTTGAGCCCACTATCATTGGATGTGCTCCATATCACAGGCTCACTTCCCTTAATGGAGCCATGAACATCTCCAGAGGGATTCTGGTGCAAGGAGCATCACTCTGTTCTTGAAGATCCCTTTTAGCCGTGCTTCTGTTTTGCAAGCGTCCATCTGGCATCCGATCACTTTATTTCAATCAAAATCATCTCACAGCAAGCTGGACTTCTATGTGCAGTCCTAGAAATGCTGGTGCTTTTATCAGCGGAAAGCTTTATTTTGATTCACTCTCCTCCAGTTGTGCTTTTGAGAAAAATCCTTGGCACCCTTCGACCATTACAATGGCAATTCTTTTTAAAAAACAATTTGTCTTATCACCATTTCCTTTGAACTTGTTGATAATACGATGCATTTACCTCCATTCAGCCCCTCCATTTCCTCACTCCTCATAAGGCACTGGTGACCACAGCTCCTGGCAATGACAGCATCTGGGGCTGGATGAAGCCATGGAGTCTTTTTCTGGACACTACCAAGACATTCTGGAAGGTCCAGTCAAAGTTTGCTCTCTTTCTCCATATGGAACAACATTAAGTCCAGAAGTTGATCTGATTCTAGCAACCGGACATTCACAAAGGAGCAAGACAGCAATGATGCTGCACTAAACCAGGACAAGACGATGTCCCCTGTCACACGGCTTAATATCTTCTTGGTTCACATCCTATTCTTTGACTTTGCTCCGGGCTGATTTCTGCTCAGGATGAAGGATTTGTAAGCACTTTCATAATTTACAGCCTGTACTGCAGGTCTCAGTTGAGAGCTGGCTGGCACATCTAACTTTAACTGGTGGGAAAGCGTCAGGCAGGGCTGATAATTGGTTAATTAATGCTTGCATGTTGAAGAGTTTAAAAGTACACAAATGCAGTCAAGTTAATATTTGCATGATGCATCCCTTGGAATAACCCCATTCCAGTGTTGCAATAATACTTGAGCAACTTCATCCTGTTAGGAGCCAGATAATTTCCCTTGTTCCAGGGAGGCCAGTGACATGAGCACCTAAATGTGGTGGAGAACAGAGCATCCAGATCACTCTGGAACCTGCTTTTCTCAGATAACATGCCCAAGAGCTTATAAAGAGGGAGATCAAGGATGGATATGGAAGAGAAACGACTGATCTCTTTCTCCACCAGCAACTTCTCCAGCTGATCACACTGCTTCGGTTTTCAGTATTTTGTCTTATCCTGTGGCTGGGGAGCCAACAATTGGCTGTGGAAATTAAAAGCAGATGAAGAAAATAATGGAATTATAGAACTATTTATGTTGGAAAAGACCTTCAAGATCATTAAGTCCAACCACCAGCCTGACCTACCAAGTCCCACCACCAAATGATGTCTCCTAGTGCCATGTCCATATGTCTCTGGAATACCTCCAAGGATGGGGACTCCACACTGCCCTGAGTAGCCCATTCCAGTCCTTGAGCAGCCTCTCTGTGAAGAAACTCTTCCTAATATCCAATCTAAGCCTCCTTTGGTGCAATTTGAGGCCATTTCCTCATGTCCTATCACTCATCACCCAAGAAAAGTGTTTGACACCTCACTGCTGCACTCTTCTGTCCGGCAGATGCAGAGTGATGCCTCCTCATTTCCAGATAAACAGCCCCAGTTTTCATCATCATAATTCTTGATTTCTAGTCTCTTCACCAGCTTCATTGCTCTTCCCCGAACACACTTAGACAATTCGATACCTTCCTTACAGTGGGAGGCCCCAAACTGAACACATTTTGAGGGGCAGTCTCAGCAGTGCCACATAAAGAGGATGATCACTTCCCTAGCACGGCTACCATGTTATTTCTGATGCAGGCCAGGACAGCATTGACCTCGTAGCCCATCTGAACACGCTGCAGGAAAGAACAGTGCAGTACAAGAGTCCAAGCATCCTGCCTGCTGCCCTGCATCCTCCACATTCAAAAGCCAACATCCAGCTCCTTGGCAGGCACCCCAGAACCAAGACCTGGCTGCTTATAAATGTTCATGGAAGAGACCATGAGGGAAAAGTCATAGAATCGTAGAGTGGCTTGAGTTGGAAAGGACCTTAAAGACTATCTAGTTTCAACCCCCTGCTGTGGGTAAGCATGTTGTGTCCCATACAGCTGTGAAGTACTGATTTTAAATACTTTTCTTAGCCCTGGTTGGTAAGTGCAATGCATAGCATAAAAACGTGTCTGCAAAGCACAGCTCAGGCAGTTTCAATCCTTCAGTCCATACTTCACTTATGCCCCATCCCCTTGCTTGTGCTCTGCATGCTTGTGGCACTGAGGGACATAGTTAGTGGCCATGGTGGGGATGGGCTGATGATTGGAGTAGATGATCTGATTCTATGATTCTAAATGATTCTATGATTCTCCCACCATCACTCATAAGCATCTTTTCCTGTGGAGCATTTCCAACCCATACAGAGCAAACTCTGGCCCAAATGTGAGTTACGAGACATTGTCTGCTCTCCTGTAGCATCTCCCAAAAGTCAACAGGGCCCCTCCACCCATCTCTCTTTTCCCCAGTATCTCAGGGAGGAAAGGGATGGCTTTTCAGTTCGATTCAGCTGGAAGTCCGAGGGTGTTTAGGACTTGATGTAGGTTGAAACAGCATGTGCTGCTCTGCCGCGTCCTGGGGAAGCTGGGAACTGAGCTGCAGAGATGGCTCCAGCCTCAGCTTCCTGCCGGAGGTGAAGGAAATAAAAGCACATCCAAAAAGTACATCCAAAACATGAAGTCCCAAGGTCACCAGCAAAACTGTCCCCGTGTTTCTGGACTACAACAACCAGGAGGGGAAAAAAAAGAGATCTCTTCTTGTTTTACTCAGCCCTGACCCAGGGATGCCCGAGGAGAGTTTTAGGTACCCCAGGACAGCCAGCACTCTCAATGAACAGAGAGGCACTGCTCTTCCAGCCCCCATTTTCAGGAAGGTTTGGAGCAGTGTATGTGTTTGCCACAGTTTTTCTCTTCTTGGGGCACAGTGGTGATGATGCGTGTGTTTGAAGCAGGCTGATGCTTCCTAGTACCCAATGAATACATTCTGGGGGGCTGACCATCCTCCAAAGCTGGTCCCAGCAGCACCAGCATAGAGAAGGGGAAGAAGGCCAGGGCTGTATTGCTTCATTTCTAAGCAAACAAATGTTTGTTTGATACAGAAGAAGGGCTGCAGAAGTGCTGTGTGCGCAGCTGCCGCATGCCCAAATATCTGCTGGCACAGAGATGGCCACGGAGCCGCGCAGTGAAAGCCACTGAATTCCACCATGCAACCCCCAGTACAAATCCTGGTGCAAATCCAGACCAAATCCGGGGTCACATTCAAACTCTCCGCCCCTACCAGCACTCGGCGTCACCTCCTCCTCAGCCCTCTGTGTCTCCTCCAGCCCTTGCAGAGAGTGTTTCTATTTTCCAGCCTAACCTTTGTCTGGCCGAGGCAGTGAGTCATCTCGCTCATTAGCTGAACTTTGAATATCTCTTTATCCGCTGGATCCCTTTCAAGCTTGTTCCCTGGCAGCGGAAGCACCGGCTTCTCCTTTTGCTCTGCTCTGGATTGCTGCGTTGCTTTTGCAGCAGCATCTCCTCCCCTCCCACCTAGGGGATGCTAATAAAATCAGAGGGGAGCAGGGATTATTTTCAGCCCACGCACGCCTTCCCGTGCAGCATGGCTTAATGCCCAGGGGGCACTCGGTGCATTTAGCAAGCCCCATGTTTCTGGCCGGCATTCAGCCCTCTCTTCAGCTCCATTGCAGCCACAGGTTGTGTTCACAAAGCTACGAGGATGCACTGCAGCCACTTGCAGAGCCGGATCCTGATTGCCAGCAGATGCCCATTGCCAACTGAGCCCTGAGCTGTGGCTGCCTTGCTGTCCCCTACAGAGAACCTTAATCCTTTGTTAGTTTCCTTTTCTGCTTTTTCTCCATGCACAGACCTCCCAGGGAAAATAGCACAGGCAGGGGTTTGCCACGTGGGAATTTTGGCTCCTCTTCGGCTACCTTGGCGAGAAACAGGGAAGGATCAAAGCACTTGTAAAAGGTTTTAATGGAGCGATGTAGAGAACCTCGATCCACTGCTCCTGATGTGCTTGGCTGCTTTGGCGTGGGTGAAGACTTGAACAACCTCTTGTCTGCTCAGAAGGCAAGTGGAAGATGCGGCTTTGGAAGGAGAAACCCCTTCTGCTCCCTTACAGGGTGGGTGGCAGATGACTTTTTCTGGACCTGTTTCCTTTTCAGCCACTGCCACCGATTAATTTTTCCAGCCTTGTAATTTGTTGATCATCTTTCCCAAGCCACGTGACAAGAGCATCTCCTCCAGCATCTCATCGCTGCTGCGCCTGCTTGCATGCACACCGGTAATTTGTGCCTGTGCGAGCGCTTCCCCACGAGGAACTGATGATTCACTGCCCCAGCCAAGGGAATCAATACCGCATGACTAAGGGAGTGCTGCAGAGGGCTGGTGATGAGCTGCTGCCTCCATGTCTTTTTCTAATACCCAACCTGAACCTCCCCTGGCTCAACTTAAGGTCCTTACCAAGTTGTGCCTGCCTATGAATCCAATGAGCACATGAATCCATGCTTGCCTTAAAAAAAAACCCAAACAGAAAGATGGAGGTTATTAACCACTGCTGCAGGGCCACATGCAGTTTGATCATCCAGACAAATATTGTGGGGCAGAAGACTTCTTAAGAGCTTTTGATTCATGAACATGCCACTGAACACGCAGACATGATAATTACATGCTGGATTTGAAACTAATTACATGCTATCTGCAGCCAGTCATTCATCAGGAGGTAAATTAATGCTTGGCCATGAGACCGAGGACACTTTGCACCTCATGTAGCCTGGCTCACACGAACCTGCAAGCAGGAACTCCACAGGGTGGAGATGGGCACTCCTGTGATTCAACACTGTTCCTCACTGCTTGTCCAATTCAGTGCCTGCAAAACCCTTTTAGGAATAATGTGTGAGTCTCAGCCTGATAAAGGATGTCCTTAGCACCAACAGGGCCAAGCACTCCCACTCTTCGTGGCTCCAGGAGTAGCTCTCCATTGGCTCTGCTGGACCTCGGCTGCTCCCTATACCTTTTGTCCTCCAAATCCTTCTTCCCCCCCCACCTCTTCAGCCCTCCTTCAAATGCTCTCTTAATAGTTTTCTGTCCTTACGTTGTGATGCCCAAAGGGCACAGAGTGCTTGAAGTGAGGCCACACCAGAGCGGATCAGAGCAGGGGGAAGAGGAAGACCGGGAAGGAAAAGGCACCTTCCTGTGCCCATGCCAGGAGGATGCAGCACACAATTCCTGGCCCAGAGGTGGTGGTTTCCTCAGAAACCCCAGAGGCTCAGTCTGACAGCTGTAATGGTGAGGAGATAAAAGCATCTCTCATCTGTCTTGCAGGGATCATGATCCTTGCAGTACCAAGTGAGAAAATGAGTTCCAAAGATGGATGAGTGAAGAAGGACCAAGTATTGTCTCTGTCTCATCCTTTCTTTACTCCCAATGGCCCAAGTTATCCCTCTCCCCCCCCCAAAAAAGGCTACTTCAGCAGCCCAAAAGCACTGACTTCTCCTGCATCCCTTCAGATGGGCTTAAACATCTCTGCTAATTTACCCTCACCCTTACTATTAGTATCATTTTCCTTATCTCCGTCAGCGGTGCATGGGGCTGCCTCCAGGGGGCAAGCCAGGATGCCCAAATTAGCTACAGAGAGGCTTTCCAGGGGACAGTGTTAGCCTGGGAGCAGCAAGGGAACCCTGCTGAGACTGAATTTCACTGCTTCATTCAGCCTGATGGAGCCGTGGCACTATGGGGTGCACAGAATGAAGGCATCCCGCTACCTGGGCACATCCTACTGTACTCCACCTTGGGTACATAAGCAAAATACCAACAGAGATGAAGCACTTGGCTCAGGTATATATGAGGGCTTTGATGGCTTCTAGGGCCTCCCCAAGGGCTCCATTTCACTGGGGATGGAGATGTCACCGGTGAGGGTCCCGCTTAGGGCTGCTCACTGCTGTGGTGTGGGTCCTCAGCCCAATCTGCCTGTGAGGCTCCTCCTCCTGGTAGGTTCCCAAATCCCAGTCAGATGACAGGGTTATTTATTGACGCTGGCAGGAAGGAAAGGCCATAAATTCCCTGGATATAATGGCTGAGTCAGAGAAGGAGCCGGACGCGTCCAATTCTCGAGGCTTAAAGGGAGGGGACGGGCTTAGCTGGGGTTCCTGCTGTCCCCATATTCCAGCAAGTCCCTTTGGGGCCAGTGTGGATGAGCAGGCACCTGACATAAGGCCTTGTGGCTCTTGGCCACTCCAGAACTGCTTTCCCTGGGCTTCCCTTGCCTTCCAGGCTGGGAGTTTGCTTTAGTCTCCTGCCCTGTTTGGAGATCACAGCTTGGTTGTGAGGCCTTGCAGACGGTTTGCTCTTCCACCCTGGGAATCACCACTTCTTTGGCAGGAAAGCAAATGGTTCAGCCTTTGGGGCTGAACAACACAGAGTTACGGTCCCCAGAGTTTTTGCAACCCCTTGGATTTTGAAAGATTGCACGTCCCTGAAATTATCTCTGACGTGCTGCAAAAGCAAAACCATCACGTTTCATTAAGGAAAAAAAAGAAAAAGGAAAAAAAAAAAAGAAGCCAAAAACGCCATAAGGAGACATTTGGATTCATTCACATGTATTTCTTCTTCCTCTGTTTGTTTGGTTGTTTGGGAGCAAATTCTCCAGCAGACTTCAAGCAACCACAAACCAAACCGGATAAATATTGTCACTTTGGAAGGCTTCAGCCTGCCCCTTGCAGCATACAGCCTCCATGGCTGACTCACGCAGACCACGTCCTCAATAATAGGATAGGTCCCCCTGTCCTATGAAACACCCATGGGTGGCAGTCTCATTAACTGGCCTCATCCATGAGCTGAACTCACTTGGGAACACTGTCTTCTGCGGCCCTGCAAAGGAGGACATCTGAGGGGTGACATCTTAAGGGTCAAGACCTTCTGAGAAGGACTCCCAGTGTCTATTCCTATGATTTCCAATCTCCCCAGCTCATGTTAGTAACTGTTCCATCTCCAGGTCTTCCACCTCTCCCTCCACCCTTCATCCTCTGCAGATGCTGAGATAATCAACAGATGAAGTTCTCCCCTTCCCACTGTGGCTGCTCCCTGTGTGTAAGTTAATGCTGTTCATCACCACCCCGATTTCCTCACACATTTAGCTTTATCTGTGAGAGAAGATCCGAAGTTATCAAATCAGACCTAGAAACAGCCTGTGTCCTTCTAGAACCATAAAATCACCGAATATCCTGAGTTGGAAGGGACCCGTAAGGAACATCGAGTCCAACTCCAGGAACCTGACTTATTCTACTTAGAAAACTCACGGATGTTACTCAAGATTTCATGGATGAAAGGTCTTGAGTAACAGCCACGAATCACCCCAAGTCGCATAAGAAGGAGGTCAGGGAGCATTCAGTTGTGCCAGAGGAGCATGTCAGCAAGCACAGACCTGGGAGGTTTCTCATGAAACCAGTTTAATCTGCATTAGCAGATAAGAGCACTGATGGCCACGTGGAGATGGGACGTACATTCAAATGCACGCCGCTCTATCACTCGAATGATTTCAACTGATTTTCTTTGCATGAGGGGAAAGTGGGCAGGTAGCAAACCTGGAGATGGCAGGTGCAAGCACTGGTTTCATGTGTTCGCTCTGGAATCGTGTCACTGAATGTCACACAAGTTAACAAAGAGAAGGGCTGGACATGTGGAAAGACCTGTGAAAGACACCCAGAAATACATTTGGAGAGTTACAAAGAGACTGAGTGGGCTAGGTGGTGAGTAATGAAAACGTCACTCAAGGAGATGAGATTGTTCAGTGCATGAAATGCCTCTTCATGTCAGGTGGAAATTTCCAGGTGTTTGGAACAGAAGTCAGAATCTAAAGCACAGAAAAACCCCTGATTACTTACTAATCTGCTTCTGATTTACTGTCCTCTGTGAATTTCAGTCTATGCTGGTGCTGTCCTCCCGGATCATCTGCAAAGATGTTAATGAAACTTGAGCCTGACTCTTGTCCTACCCCAGCGGACACGCCTTGTTCAAGGCAGCGTGCTCTTGTTTGGGATTAGTTGCTGCATTTCAATGTGTTTTCAGTTTGCACAAACTGTGCTTCAGACCAACGCTTTTTTTTTTTACTCTAATTCCTTATTTCCTAAGACAAAGAGGCAGAATACATTAATCAAAACAAAAACACATGTTCATAAATGTGTGCTCCCTTCATCTTCTGGCTCTGTCATTCTCTAACGTCGTACCTCTTTCCACCAATAACAAAAAAGTTGGAAAGGAAGAAAACTTGGCAGTTTTCTGTGCCCATCATTCTTTAAGTCCAGCTCTTGTCTCCTGGTAGTTTTACTCAGCATCTGGCTTCTGCAGTTTCTCCCTGTTGACACTATTGTGTGGACAGAACCAAGCTCTAAACATTTCATCATGACTTTTTCTTAAATATTTGTTCTATGATATTTATAGGCTGGTGAGTGCTAGAATTATATTCTACCCTTTTCTGTTCTAAATCACCACCACGTTTCCTTCCTTCTGCCTCTCAGGACAACCACGTTGTCCAAAAGTTTATAAAATAGCCACCTAAGGATCAAAATGTTCATTAACTAATCCTGCCATTAACAACTGAGGATGAATACCAGAAGATGTCTGCAGCCTACACAGATTGATTGCTTAAATCTAAAATTTCCCAAGAACACGTTTTTTGGGAACCAAGGAAATGGGATTTTGAGGAGGGCTCTGAGTACAGGCCCCTTTGGTTTGCTCATAGTGTCATTTCTCCCCTTGCCTGCTTCCCTGCTCCATCCTTTGGTTGTAAAAGCCCTTTTTACGCTGTTCCATGAAATGCAAAACTAGTTTTGCTGCATGGCTCGCCGACCTCCTCCCAGCAATCCTGAACTGTCTCAGACCGCTCCTGCTTGGCTACCTTGGTTATTCTCCAGCCACAGGCAGATGTTCTTTTCCACAGAGGGCTGTGTCAGCTGGAAATGTCACTGTGCCCCAGCTACTCATTACTGGCCTTAGCTGGAAACGATGCTCTGCACCACTCTGTCAATGGAGAGTTCACCCCAGTGAGTGACGCTACTTTGCGCTGCAGGGGCTGGAGCAGCTGGAGGGTGGGGAGGAATGTCTGCAGGGAGAGCACGTCCAGTGGCATGGTTGGATCCAGGAGCACACATCTGTCCACGGCTCCCCATCCCTGAGGAGCCTCTCACAATCCAGCCTTGGCCAGCATTTACGGCCACTCTCCTGACCTTCAGCCAGGGGTAGAGCCTTACTTGGGATTTTCCAGCCTTACTACTGCATTTTACAGGCCATTCTTGCTGTTCCTTCAAGCACAGATTTCAAAAACTCAAACTCCTGTTTTGCTTTCTAGCCGTTAGCAATTCTCTCCTGCTATGTGTCCAAGGTTTCCCATCCGTTTCCAATCTGTAAGCAGCAGTCTTCCAAAGTGTAACTCATCACATGGGTCCATGGAGTGGATTCATGCACTGGGATGGGATGCTGAGCTGGAAAGAAGCAGAGAGGGAGTGGAAGATTGGCTGGAGAAACGTGAAAATCTCAGTGCAGTGTTGAAAGAGTAAGACAGCACGTGCCAGTAGTTTTGTGAGAGGTTGGGGTGGTCCCTCAGCTCTACAGGCTAAGCAATCCAGTGCTGATGCTGTAACAAACAGTGCCAATTAGGTTCCATGATGTCCAATGATGGGCTCCTTTTCAAAGCATCATGCCACCCACTGGCACCAAAGAATGGGCAGCTCAAGCTCATGCAACACAGCTGTAACCAGTTGTGATGGCTTCATCATCATCTCTGCTTGCTGTGCTCCAGAACACACAGGAATCAGTCCTTTCCAAAGGCTTCATCACCTCGAGCTGCCTCAATGTGAGATGCTGGTGAGGGCGATCTGGAATGAAACAGGGAGGCTCCTGGCTGTGGGTCAGGTGTCCTGGTGTTGTCTTTGTTTTTACAACAGACTTTGCTTCAGTGTTTCTGCACTCACCATCCAGATGCACACCTGTGGAAGGGGAAAAAGAGTAGGTCAAATGGCGATGTATTTTGGGGGTCTTGTCACATGCATGCAGCCCACAGAAAAAGCAAACACCAGAAGGAACATCCCACTTTGCCTCACTCAATTTTGTGATTAACTGCAGAATCTGCAATTACAGTAATAGGCTGCAGCTTTGCAAAGGGAAGCAATCATTAAAATCACATGGGCACAAACATCATTGCTGTTCAAAGCCAATAGGGGTGGCAGTGCCAACCTGAGTGCTGCCAATGTTGCTTTCCCATGGATTTTACATTTGGGGTCCTTCCACTTCTCCAGTGAATGGATTTCCTTGAAAGCATTTCAGAAATTGGGAGTGATTTTCTTAAGACAAATATGTCTTCTGACAGCAAAGAGCCCAATGGATCCTACTGCAGGACATGACAAAACTCATGTAAAGCCCTTGAAGGTTTTACTGTTTTATCTGCTTATGGTGGAGCTGAAGGAGACCAAGCAGGGAGAGAAGGGCAGGGACTCAGGTGATACTGGGACTGGCAGAGACAAACTAATTGTGCCCTGGGCTGTGTGTCCAGAGAAGAAGGTGGGGGAACCAAACAGAAAATGATCCGAAGGATGGAACACCTCCCCTGTGAGAACAGGATGAGAGAGCTGGGGCTGTTCTGCCTGGACAAGATGAGGCTGCAGGGAGACCTGAGAGTGGCCTTTCAGTATCTGAAGAAGGACTACAAGAAAGAAGAGGACAGACTCCTTAGTGGAATCTGTTGTGATAGGACAGCGGGAAATGGTTTCAAACTAAAGGAGGGGAGATTTAGACTGGAAATAAGGAAGAAGCATTTTACAATAAGGGTGGTGAGGCGCTGGAACAGGTTGCCCAGAGATGTATCATCATCATAGTATCATAGTATCGTGCGAGTTGGAAGGGACCTTAGAGATCATTGAGTCCAACTCCCAGGTTTCGAGCCCCCTGTGTAGTGAAGTGGCACTTCTACCCCCTGCTCCACAGGGGGGATTCGAACCCGGGCCCTTCGGTGTCGCAAGCAGCACTTAATACCACTGCGCCACCGGGGGCACACTGTGGTTGATGCCCCATCCCCATCCATTTTCAAGGCAAGACTGGATCAGGGCTCTGAACTATCTAGCTGTGGATGTTCCTGTTCATCACAGGGGAGTTGGACCAGATGACGTTTAAATGTCCCAACTCCAAGGAATCTATGATTCTATGATCCAGATAATAGCTGGCAAAAAGAAAATATTTAGACAGACCATTCACCAGAAAAGCACTGTGTTTTCATTCTATCTCCAAAGACTTTCCCCTGCTGCCCTGGGCAAGGCACCGAGTTTATCTGTCATTCACAAATAACGCCACCTCCTCCCTTAGCAGCAAGAGGGCACGAAGTAGAAGATTGCTAGAACCACACCGTGCGCACCTGCTGATCCAAATTTCTAAGCCTGCTCCTTTTTAGCACCATTCAGCAACACGTTTGCAGTTGATGTTTATTTGGGAAGAATTACTTCGCAGCAAAAGCTATCTGAGTGGTGTTTTGACATCTGTCTCTCCTCCAAGAGGTTTGCATCTGAGATGCAGATGTGCCGGGTACAACAGAGTGAATTGTCAGAGTGGGTTCAGATCGAGAACGTTTGATGCATAGAGAACCTGATGTACAGCGCTGGTATTCTCGTAGCTGTGACTACGCTGTTATTTGTACTGAAATTGCTGGTAAATTTTCATCGACTCGCACGATACTGAATCAAGGCCCACAGATGGCACTGAGCAGGAAGATGATCGGTGATTCTGCAAACGCGAACCAAAGGTGGGTGGAAATGCATCTTAGGGACTGCCTTGGTAGCACTTCAACGCCTTCTGAAGCTTATAGCAGGAGATGAAAATGTACCTGGCATTTTGCAGCTGTAAATATGGTCCTCCCAGCCACATACAGCACTTCCAGCTGCACAGATGCTACTTATCTTTGTGTTCTCCTGGAACAAAACCTCTCTTTATTTTTCTCACTTCCAAAATAAACTTCCTTTTCTGTACTCCCACAGAGAATCACCACTGGGAAGAAAAGCTGTGCAGAGTTTTCCATCCAGCAGATTGCCTCTCCACTCCTTCCACCCTGAGAACCTGAAAGCAGAGCAGGGCTACTGTTTACAGAAAAGCAGAGAACGTTTAGGAGCTGCCTTGTTACTAAATACATCCATTTCTGATTGAAAGAAGCTGAGCTAGTCACACTGAAAGAGCTAATTAAAATGTAAACAGCGTTGCTTTTAATTGCCAGTGCTAAAAATTGTCATTATTTATTTTAAAAGTCGAGGTGCATAAGAATATGTGTTTAATTGCAAGAAGGAGGAGGAGGTGAATTTTAAACGTGCTTTGGAGATGCTGCAGGCTGAGCTCTGTCTGGTTGCTTCCATGAGAAGACGCAGTGCATTATTTTCCTCTACGAGTCCTTCTCTGCTGTCACACAGTTTGATTTTTCTCTCTTTTCAAGCATCTGTTTGTTTGTTTGGCCTTTCTTTTGCAAAAATGTATTTTGCGTCTTTTGCAATTCTCATTCATGGAGGAGTCTGGAAATCAGTCCAGAGCTTCATGATCAGTCATTACAGGATGTTTTTCTGTTCATGCTGGTAAATGGCTCGATTCTGCATAATTAGTTAAAGATGTGAAGCGCCGACTAAGTGCTAAGTAATGTTACATAAGTGTAATGTATGGCAGACACACTGTGCCACAAAAAGCATAATAGTATTTTGCACTTAACTAGCACCTTTTAACCCAGGTTGGCAGAACTCTTCACTATCACTGCTGGAGGCTGTCAGCACCCTAACAAATGAGGTTATTGTTTTAATATGCATTTACAGCTGAGAAAACCAAGGCAATGAGCAGTTGAGAGCCTCGTGCCTCGACAAGCCAGCAGCTGAGCAGTGCAGCCAAGACAGGCATCGTGAGAGCCACCACCAGCCCTGGTGATGGACAATCATATCATAGTATCATAGGATCAGAGAATCATAGAGTCATAGAATGGCTTGGGTTGGATGAGACCTCAAGGATCATCAAGTTTCGATCCCTCTGCCACAGGTAGGGTTGCCAGCTGCTAGATCACATACTAGATCAGATTGCCCAGGGCCCAATCCAACCTGGTCTTAAACACCTACAGGGACACAGCACTGACAGACTATCTGGGCAGCCTGTTCCAGCACCTCATCATTCACCATGTAAAAAAAACTCCCCCCTGACATGTAATCTAAATCTCCTTTCCTTCAGTTTAAAACCATTCCTCCTTGTCCTATTACTATCTACCCATGTAAAAAGTTGATTTATCTCATGGTTATAAACTCTATTTAAAATCTGGAAGGCCATAATTTCCCTGAAGTCTTCTCTTTTGCCACCCACTACATCAGACCCTGAACACCACCAGGGATGGGCATCCACAGTTTCTCTGGGCAGCCTGTTCCAGTGCATCACCTGTCACTGGGTAAAGAATTCCCTCCTGACATCCACATCTTATAACCTGGAGGTCACAGCCTGGGGCCAACCTGGGGGCAATGGTAAAAGGAAGGATATTTCGGATAGGCTCTGTAAACACTGCAGCTTAACATTTGGGGGTGGGCTGAGACAAGTGACCTGCATTGATCAGGAAGACTTTCAGTAAGGATATGGAAATAGCAAGCAATGGAGAACCCAGTTCTTCCCTCTCCATGGTGAACTGCTTGTTAGAAGGAGGAATTTCCTTTCCATGTGGCAGGTTTCTGCATCCAATCATGTATTTCTGTAGGGTTCCTACACTAAAAGGAGGCTGATGGGAGACAGCATGGAGTAGCATCAGGGGAAAGTCAGGCTGGGAGTTAGGAAAAGGTTCTTCACCAGAGGGTGGTGGGCATGGAACAGGTCCTCGCCAGGGTGGTGGTCATGGCACCAAGAGGCTGGGGCTCAATGAGCATATGGATGATGCTTTCAGACATAACATTTGAACTTGTTTTAACTTGTTCTTGTTTTTTAGAATGACTGTTTACAGGGTAAACAAGTGATAGGACAAGGGGGAATGATTTTAAACTAAAACAGGGGAGGTTTAGGTTAGATATTAGGAGGACGTTTTTCACTCAGAGGGTGGTGATGCAAGGAGGCTGTGGATGCCCCAGCCCTGGAGGCATTCAGAGCCAGGCTGGATGTTGCTCTGGGCAGCCTGGTCTGGTGGTTGGTGACCCTGCACACAGCAGGGGGTTGAAACTGGATGATTATTATGGTCTTTTCAATCCAGGCTATTCTATGATTCTACAAACTTTGGTGGTCCTATGTGGAGCTAGGAGTTAGATTCAATGAACCCTGTGGGTCCATTCCAACTCAGAATATTCTCTGACTCCATGTTTGAAGACCAGGAAGAAGAACAGCTTCACCTCTCACTGCTGGCTTTACGTCATTTCTAGTCCCACGGATACACACAGATCCAAGCTGCCCATTAACTCAAGGACTTTTCACCTGTCAAACCCAAGTGACCTCAGAGCAAGTCAGCACAACTGCGACATGGTTTGTAAGAGAGTCATGGAATCATTAAGGTTGGAAAAGAGCTCCAAGATCATCTAGTCCAACCATTCATCCACCGCCAATATTTCCCCATTATACCATGTTCCTTACTAAAACATCTAGACATTTCCCAAATGCCTCCATGGACTCAACCACCCCGCTAGGCAACCTGTTACAGGGCTTGGCCACTCTTTTGGCTAAGCCATGACAAGCCATTGCTCATCTGATTTTGTGCCTAAGGTCGCACCTAAGCTTACTACCTTGATGGGGTGGTCATCCAGACCGAGGCACGCTATCCTTGGAGGGCCTTGGGCTCGATGAAGGTAATTCCTGCTGCTCAGGCTTCCCTGCTCTGTCCCTTCTCTTACCAGTGAGTGAAGCTCTGGCAGCCTCTCCTTCCCTCTCCAAGACATTTTTTCCTGCCCTTAAATTGTTTGATTTCTTTTTTAGCTGTGCCTTCTTTGGATTTTCAGCATCCCCTAGAAATATTTGTATGTTGAACAAGAATAATTCCAAAATCCAAAAACAAACTGTGCACTGACTGGCATTACATAGCATTTGCGATAATTGGATTCTCAGAAAGCCAAGCACTTTCTGAGATTTAATGAGATTCAAACTTTAATTACTGTGTCCCTTTCTCAGGCATGCAGTGGAAGCAGGGAGGAAAATGACCATAATCAGGTCTTCAGCATGTTGCAAGAGGCGGCCTCGATGGATAGCACTTTGATCTCTTAATGAGGGGGCATTCTTGCCATGCACAGTTGGAAAGCCAGTTTCTCTTGCATCATGGCCTACATTTACATGCTTAGGATTTCAGCCACAAACCAATGCTCTCTCCTCTCAGAACACTTCAGTGGTAGAAAGCCAGCAGAGATGGCTCCTGGAACTACCACACTGCAGGACAAGAGAGGGAGGCAAGAATGTCCTGGGGGTTGGATTGGACTTTAAGGTCCTGTTGATGAGTGATGACACAAAGTGATCCCTGGACAGGGTCAAGGGGCCCTGCATGACCAGCACGAGCTTAAAGCCCCTTGCATGGCTCTTCTCTTGCTCTCCACAAATACCAGGCAGATTTTGCCCGTAAGGCTTGATGACTCACTTGCTGGCTTTCTCACTTCCCCGCCTCCATCCTGCAGGATGCGGTGTTTTGCTGAGTGTTATCTGCACTGAGGTTGGCGGAGGCAGATGAATGCAGCGGTTTTGTGTCTGCAGAAAGATGGCTTCAACAGAGGGATGGGGTCATTAACACTTCAACTTTATCCAGGAGGAATCAAGATATCATACGGCCATCTGAGAGGACCTTTAAATTGTGATGTTTAGATTCATGCCAAATTAATTTTAGAAAAGCGCTGTGTTGAGACAGTGCATCAAATTCTTCACAAATGAGACGAAATATTGCCTCCGCTGTATTCTCACAACCACTCATTTCGTAGACTGATAAAAAATCTCTCCATCTACATGTTTTTTTATAGCCTTGTGGATAAACATTCATTATTCCCTCATCCTTTAGACAGTCAGAGATTTATGTCACGTCCTGCCTTTTCCTTCACTGTGTTTGGGACCAAAGTCAGTGTTGCCAGGTAAAAATTTCCATTGCTCTGCCTTCCATTTCCTGACCTCTTTCTCAAGAACCCAGCTATCTCCTCAGTTTTCCTTCACTTATAAAAGGTCACCACTGTTGCTTCTTTTCCTCTTTCAGCAATCTGGAGGACATGCTATTATTGCTTAATACATCCAATCATTTTCTTGGAGCTATCTTTTCTTCATCTTTAGCTGTTTTTGCTTTGCTGTGTACTCTAGATGCCTACACAGGGAGACGTGACTGCTTCTTGCAAGCAGCACGGGAAGCCAAGGTCTAAGCGGGCAGGAGCTGTGGGTGGCTTGAATCATTCTTGACATGACACCCATCTCCAGCAGCCTCTGTGAGCAGGCTTGGCACCTCCAGTCCACCCATGCCCAAGACCTCAATTGGTTCCTGATGTTACCCAGCCACTTTCTCAGCTGTGCGTTTTATGGCTACCCCCCTTTGGCCTAGCCCAGATGATTTCAGGTGCAAAGGTATACATCTCCTGGCTCTCGTACTCCAGAGATAGACCTGTCTCTCTAATACTTCCCAGGCTGGCATTTTGGCAAACCTTTCAACCTCCCTGTAAATGCTCTGTAGTATCAATCAGTGTTTTGTTTTTCTTCACACCAACCTTTCCTTTTCCCTTGCAAATCTGTCTTGACTCACAATTTTTTGCTTGCTTTATCCTTTTCCATTTCCACAAGAAGTTTGTTATTTTTCTCCTTAGAGCTGCATATTCCTGGGGAGGTGTAGGGATGCAAGCTGGTTGTTGTAAGTGCTCCAAAAGCACACAGGGGAGTTATGAACCATAAGCAAAGCCCTTGTTGGGCTACATGTAGGGTTATATCCATATCCAGCATACTCTTAGGCTCCTTCCATTTTGAGGTTTGCAATGTTTTTTTTGACAAAAAGGGAACTTGCCTTCCTGTAGCACACACTGAGTGGATTCTGTCTGTACTGGGTAATTTGAGATGCCCATGCTGAAGGACATGGTGACTTGGGTCGGTTTCCTGTCCCTCTTTTCCTCATTCTCAGCTATGTGGAGAGGTCCCTGAGCCCCTCAGTCAGTCTATGCATGTGGCAGCAGGTTGGCAAAGTAGCAGGGATGGCACTCAGGCAGCCCATAAGCCTCTGAGCTCTGGCTGCCAAATCCACATGGATGACTGCTCATAAGCATGAATCTGTCCCAAGCCTTCAGCAGTCACAGGGCTTTTGTCTCCCTCCTCTTCCCAAGAAGCAGATTGCAAAACCACCAAGCCACAGAAACAAGCAGTATCTGAACGGGCTCAGGAACCAGACCATGCCCATATGCGGCTCCTGGAAAACAGCTTCCTATGGAGTGGGAGAAGCTGAGCGTGCTGAGAAGCGAAGCCACCTGCTGGGTATGTAGCTATCCTTTTTTCCCAGAGAACACAAATGCTTTTCCATAACATGCTGAAAACTCCTGGATCTATGGGGGGGGAAAAAAAAGCCACCTGTCAACATCAGCAGTTGCATCTTGCTCCTGGATCCCCATGGCCTTTCTGCTCTAACAGCGTTAGCAATCTCGCCCCATCACAACCGTTCCTACACCATTTCTCCCAGCCTGGTAGACCTCTGGCTCCAAAAGCATCTCTCCTTGCTCCCATACATGCAGATCCAGTGAAGAGGACACAGGATCAGCTGTGATGGCCCCATCCTCTGTATCACCCTTCAGCAAACAGCTGCTGTCTCCCACCCTCTCATGGTAGCCCTTCGGGTCAGGCTCTGGACAGGACAGATAAGGCCCTTTGGGTGGATTTCCTTCTGGAGCAACATCTGGAGAAGAAAAATGCAACTTGAGATCTCCTTAAATGCCCTGTCTTGACAGATTATGCTTATTCTTTCATCAAATATTACTTTTTTTTTGGTTTGGAAAATTCATCCCTGTTCATGGAAGCAGTGAGCCCTGCTTATTTTCCACTTGACACTGAAGAGGGTCTTAAGTAGAACATCCAGCCATGGCTGGGAGGATGATCTCGATAAATACGTACATCCTTCCCCAAGCCCTACCTTTCCCATAACTGCTGCCAGTGTTTCCACCTACTTAGTACAAATACAGGAACAGACACAACAGGAAGTGGTTCTCTAGGATAAAGCAGGCTTTTGAGGGCTTCAGAAGCTGTGACTGGGCACAAACTCTCCCCGGGGAGCACTGGGATGGGGCCTGGCATTTGACATGTGACTGTTTTATGGCAGGTGACTCATCACAGCAGCGTGTCTGCTGATTTTCATATCATCAGGAATGGCAAACAAAAGGATGCTCTGCTTTCCCAGGGGTCAAATATCACTCCTGATGGAAAGCTTGCAAAGATGCAGGAATGCAAACGGTGGAGAGGACTGATTCTACACCATCTATGTTTCTTCCCCTTGTCCTCCTGCCTGAAGAGACGCCTGTGCAGGGTGCAGAGCTGCTGAGATGGTCTGCAGCTGGCTTACTGATACCGGGGAGAAGAAAAGGGAGCTAGCATCTTCTCCGCGTGGCCTGTGGATGGCCACTTGACAGGAAACAAGGAGAGCCCAGCAACCTCTCTGGAAAAGACATCTTTTTGCATAGATCAAAGCATAGGACTTTTTCCAGGGCAAGAAAATAAATAGAAAGCATGAGAAATGTCAGCTCATTTAGAAAAGAGGCAGAAGGAGAATGTGCTTCTCTGGCGTGGCCAGAAAGCCAAGGAATCAGGCTCACAGAGGTGGAACAGCAGATCACAGTTAACGTTTCCAGAACTGCTCAGCGACAGAGATGAGGGTTTAATTATTCTCAGATACAACAGAAAGAGGTTAAAAACATTTGTTTGTGAATCCAGAGAATAATTAAGAGTGAGTCACGGAAAGTGTTGTTCCAGCTATGGTAAAAACAAGCCAGCACTGAAGGGTCTGCTGGTCATTTGAAAGCACCAAGAGCTTTTGCCCAAGTTTCCTTCCTTAATTGAACCACTTTCGGGCACTCTTTCTAAATTAAGCAGACTGGAGCACAAGGGAGCTAATGCAGCGCTCTGAAAGGCAAACTATTAAGCAAAGTGTCTCTCAGATGTTTAACTTCAAGGAGGCACAATTGAAATCTCATCAGTTACGATCAACGGACATGAGAAGGGTTTAAAGTTCATCCATAACGTAATTTGCAGAATAATAGAAATTAAAGATGCAAAATCTCTTTTAGCTTGAATCTACTTCAGTCCCCAGGGAGAGCTGGATGGGTTTCTGTATCATGCCTCCTACACTGCTGCATGCATGCAACAAATGCAACACAAGAAAACTTTCCCCGATGCACTTTTATGACTCAGAGGATGTTGCTATTGAATAACTAGGCTTAAAGGCACGAGTCCTCTCTGTGCTGCTCCAGGCATGTTCCCTGCCTTTGTCATCATTTTCACTTTTCTCTTTCCAAAGCACACCAAGCTATTCTCACAGCTCTCTGCTGCCCTTGGCATCCTCCTCCTTGAAAGTTTTCACCCAAGTCCCCTGCCCTCAGCAGTCAATGTGAACAATGAGCTTAAGGGAAGATGGTGACATTCCTGACTGAAAAACAAGATTGAGTCCTTCACTTCCTACTGTGCTGCTGACAGTAATACTACTTAGCACTCTTACCCTATGACGCATTACCCAAACATTAGCTAATTATCCTGCCTGACTCCTTAGAAAGTAGGCAATTAAGCAGTTAGCTCCACTCTCCAGATAGGGAAACCTGGGCAGAAGACGTGGTTAACAGGGTAAAGGCCAACCCTATGGTGTAGTGTGGTGAGTATCCCTGCCAACCAGAGGGATGTTGAGCATGGTGCTTATCTTGCTTATCTCAGCTGCTTGCATTACTGCTGAGCTTCTTCTAGAGTGGGCATAAGAACAGCAACACCTTGGTACAAGGATTCATCCTCACCAAAGTCGTGTCCCATTGTGGTAGGCCGTCATCTTCTAGAAGAACCACCCAAGGAGTTCACTTTCTCCATACTGCTGAAGGGAAGAGGAGGATCCTGGTTGGTACAGTGCCCTGAGCAGGTTGTGCAAGTCCTCTCCACACCATAGACAGCAAAGTTGCTGAGATCAGTGCTCAAGAACTCCCGAATCCTGGAAATATTCAGCTGGTATCATTGCAGCTGACTTTGAGGAGCATTTTGGAGCACCCAATGCTAGAGCACCACAGCTCCCATGGTAAAATAGCAGGCTACAAACTCTGTCCCTCCACAGAGCTGAGGACTTGTTCTCCACCAGCCATGAATTGTGGCTACGTTTGGAGGGATACAAATGCTGAAACAAACTATTTTTTAATGCAGAGAGTAGAAGTTTAACAGAGAGGTCTTTAAAATAAAGCAGCAGAAGGAGTCCAAACCTAATAACAACAGCTCTAGCCATTGTGACTAACTACTCCATAAAATGTGTAATTACAGCACTATAGCAACTATTGAATTCCAAGGCACATTTTGCATCTGAAACACAGGACGGAGCATCCTCTCTGGGTGATTCAGAGCAATAATCACAATGCCCAAGCGCTTCACTTGGAAGGAGGAGAAGCAACGAAGCAAGGGATGAGCAGAGTGCAATGAGTGCACAAGCATGTCACCGTGAGAACACCGTGCACAGGATGCAAGCACCTGCCAGGGAAAGAATAAGTATTTTTAGCTGGGATTATCTTGTCTGCTTCCTAAGGGCACTCTCTGCCTTTGTGGAGGGGAGCACAATGTTGGCTGCATCACACCAGAGTCAACAGCACAGCGGTGACATTTGAGAGGTGCCTTTTACTGAAGCTCACTGAGTGTGAGTGTTATTTGTGCCCACCTAAGCAGCTTTTCCTGCCCTCAAGCACCCTATTTCAGTTCATGCAGGGCTGAGTACACAAGGGCACCAAGATCCTCTTTCCCCAGTGCAGTTCAGAGCCACTCGCATCCCCTTAAATGGCACTTCCTGGCTCAGATACACTCTCCTCCATTGTCTGGGGCATGTTTGCAGCTGGAGACTGATGAATGAAGCTGAGTTACTGACCTTGATGTAAAAAAAAAAAAAATAAAAAAAAATCATCATAGAAGTGTGTTTGTGCTTTGTAAAACAAGCCTTTTAAAGCTGGCATTTGTGCAAAGAAAAATGCCAATATGCATATGGAAGCTCTGGTATTTAAGGCCTCTTTCAACCTTCCAGACTGCCAACAAGCTTTCACTGATTCAAGCCTTTAACCAATGAACAGGTGCACTAAGAGCTGGTGAAGAGTTCTCAGACAGGTATTTAAGTGAATGGTCTAGGAACAGATGCTTGGATCAGAGTCTACACAACCAGACCTATTTTCTTATGCTGAAAGAAGTACTGTTTCACTGTGTTATAAGGAGGTACAGATGATCCCTTGCTCCAAATGGATGAGGGTAAGGGAAAAATTACGTCACCTGTCTCCGAGGCCTGCTCTCACCCCTCTTTTTATACAGAAATTCATTCAGGCTCTGCAGAAAATGCTTTTCAAACAGCCTCACCACAATTTTTTCCCCATTCACGCTAACAAAATGAGATAATAATTAGTGAGGCCAGTCTGGGAAAGTTTTTGGAATTGCTCTGGTCCTGCTCTGGTCCATAGGCTAATGGTGTTTTGCTTTGAAGATCCTATGGGAGGTCTTGGAAGATACCCTGCAGATGGAGCGCTGTGTAGGCAGGCAGGTTTACTTCCCCAGCACGGAGCACTGAGTTACAGCCAGGGCTTAGTTTTGCAGAGGGAGCTCACTTAGGTAAGCAAGCATTGCCAAAATCAGTTGTGACAATACTCGATCAGGCCAGTGCTCTGATTCTGCTCAGAAAACAATAGGTGTTTACACAGCTACAACCCACTGGAGGTTTTTGACTTGCTGAGCAATAAGACCCCAAATGTTACAGCTCTGCCTCATGTCCTTGGCTCTGTCCTGCTTTGGAAGGAAACATACTGTGGCCTGAACTGCCAATGCTATTTCCTCTCACTTGTCTTTAAAGGTCTCTTTTTCCAACAGCTGATCGGCTCTGCAGCTCCGGAGAGTACGTGAGATCCGGCTGGCCCACGGTCTAGCTGGTATGGCTGTGTGCCATGTTGTTGTTTGTATTGCTTTCATTTTTTTGGCGTTACTTGGCTCTTCCAGGCAACTTGTTTTCATCCTGAACTATGCGCTCATTACATATCCAAACACCCACGCAGGTTTTGCATGAGGAAACTCGAAACACACGCGCAGCAGAGGAGCAAATTTGCAAAGGGGGCAACGAGATATTTGCCTCGAGGCAGACACAAACAATTGTCAGATCCCTGAGCTGTCCGTGGTTGGATTTCAGACCTACTGATGACCAGTGTGTTAACGCTGTGTGCACATCCTCCTGGCAGAGAGATGCAAGGGATATCTCCCGTGGTCACCTTCAACACCCCCAGCTACTGTTTGCGGCACACATCCAGTGACCTCCTAGCTGTGCCCCAAAAGCTGAACGGACCCACTTTTGCTCCTCTGCTGCCCTTCATGGCCCCATCTCCACTCCAGCCAGCTGCTGCCTGCAGGGATTCACCAGTCCCCAGCCAGCTCAGGTCCTGCAGATGCCTAAATGCACTGGCAGATTTCAGCAAGATTCCAAGAGATGGGGATAGAAACATGCCTGCTCAGCATGATGGTTGTGTCATAAGCATCCTCTTTTTGGGTTTTTTCCACAGAGCAGAGGGTCTGAGTGATTGCTAGAGGTGGTACAAAGCAGCATCAGTGCCATTGGAGAGCTCAGTTGCACAGATCCAGTGTTGAAGTAACACAGTAAACTTGCAGACCTTAGAAAAGCAGGGCTCAGATACTCAAGTTTTCTGCGTCTCTCCCATTTTTACAGCCCCACCGCTGCTGCAGTTGAGCTCCAACAGACGCAGCAGTGAGCTCAGCTGGAGGCTTGCAGGCCGTCCAAATCTGCGGCACGCCGCACTCCTCCCTGCCGTGCCAGGCCTGCTCTGAGCGTGGAAAAACCCTCTCCCAGCTACTGCCAGGATCTGTGCAGTGCTAGGGAGGCTGAGCCCAAGAAGCTGGGAGACTTGGTTTGCAGATTGGGATTGCTTTGCTTTCTTGCATCCTTCCCTGCTTCCTGCACTGCAAACGAATAAAGATTTTCCAAGGCTGTCAGTACTGCGTATCTCACCAACGTTTGCTTCTTTAGGTCCAAATTGCGCTAAAAATAAGCTGGCTTGGCATTCACATCTTGATTCAAGTGGTAACAGGACACTGGGCAGAGAAACTCCTGGGGCTATGTGCTCTGTGCAGCAGCGAGTAGCGAGCTGACGGCGTTCCCTCTGCCTCCTCCCTGCTGCAGGCATGGAGCTGGCACTCATCACTTGCTGCAACCTCCAAAATTTCATACTTAGAGGTTACAGTTTTATATGGCATCGCTCCTCTCTGGCTCCTTGTTAGTGAGGCTCCAAATGCCAAGGTAGAATATTTTCTCCTGGAGGAGGGAGTAAATTATTAGCAAGATCCTCAGTAAACTATTTCCTTTAATACTCTGGTGGTAAATCGCAGGGAAAAAAAGCCACACACATACACACACACACAAAAAAAAAAAACAACCCCAAACCCTGAAGGCTTTGGGTGAATGAACTTTTAAATGCCACATTAAGACCTCAAACTTCAAAAAACCTCATTAGTGCAGCAGCAGAGGTAGAGCTGTAGAAGGGCTGTGCTACCTTGCGTGCAAGTTTTTGCTGCGCTGATGCATTAAGAAGCACCATTCCCTCAGGTCCCGAAATAGGGTCTCAAGACAATGCGCTTGCTGCTCCCCCTCACTTTTGAGATCCTCAGCCTCCAAGGCTGCTGCAAGAACGTTTCATCCGCGGCCAGATTTTGTTGCAGTGTTCTCACTTGATTTCTTAAAATAAATGGTGAAAAAAAGAAAAAAAAATATCCTCGTGTTAATTTAATCTAGCCAGGCATTTTGCTGTCCTGCCTGATAATATCTCTGCAATCTGTCATTTCCAACTGACAGCTGTTTATTTGTTGTCGCCTTATCGGTGTTTTTCTTGTTATTTTAGTTTTGTTTTTATCCCCGGTCTTGAAATCTCTCCTCTTATTTCTCAAGCATCCCAATATTGCTTTAGGGATTCCTCAAATCTTCCCTTCACTTTGGTGGGGGTTCGATCTCCAGTTTACACGCTTGGAAATTACAAGGGTGTTTGCAATTTCAGGTCCATTTGTATAGCAGGAAGAAGCACTGAAAAACATCATGGCACGAAACAGAGATCACAATGTGAGCATCCCTCACCAGAGACCACACTGTAAACCTGAAGAAGTCTTGGCACCGCTGGAGGATTATTCAGCAGCACTGATAGCAACGGATGAAGTGATTAAATGCGTGTTATTCAGTAGAATTCACAAGGAAAGAAAAAGAAAGAAAAAAGAAGTTATTAAATACGACAATGCGCAAGACATGGGAAACCACTTCTATTCCTTCCCACAGTCTGGACCTCAAGGTAACCCTTTCATGGAGCATTCAGATGAGCTGTGGTATGGACCATAAAAGAGACAAGAAAAGAAGCCCAATAACCTCAATAATTATAAGCGCCCTCCACTCAGTTTCCAGTTTCTTGTACATTGTTGGTCAAGCATTAAATCTGGATGCCACTCAATTAGCTCATTTTTATTTCACTCATTACTAAGTCTTGTTTATATATTTACAGTTCTTTACGGTGACTTCGATTGCTCCAATTCCTTTTTAGGAAACAAAAGCATGTTGAAATTGACAGAACTGTCAAAACAAGCTGCTTCTGATCCTTACAAAGTACAGAGCTAAGTGGTGAAATACAGATAATGAAACGGAGCGAGAGAAAAGAGCTGCTCTGCTCACAGCAGGGATCAGCACAGGAGCTGGACGAAGTCACACATCATGCTGGGGTTTTGCTACAGCCCCTTCCTCACACAGCTCATGGAGCATCCCCCTCCTTGACCCTACAACCCACTGCAGCCCCTCAGGGCATCCCTCTACAACCCACAGCACCCATACAGCCTTGCAGACACAAACTACATCCAACCCCGGGCTCCACGGTGTCCTTTACCCACTGCAGCCCCACAGTGCTTCACAGTCCCACAGCCCCGTAGGCATTTCCCCACACCACTACAACCCCAAATTACATCCCACTTCAGCTCTTACAGCCCCAATGCTACATTAAAGCCCCACGGAGCACCCTCCTACATCTCACTACAGACCAATGGGGCAACCAAAACACACACACACAGCCCCAAATTACACCTCAGAGCCCTAATGCCCCTCCAAGCTCCACAAACCCACTGCAGCCCCCTACAAAGCCACACCCGATAGCCCACCACAGCACCCACAGCACTCTGCAGCCACAAATTACACCCCACCCCAAGCTCTACAGCACCTAATAACCCACTAAGCTCCCCAGAGACCCACCACGACCCTCAACGATCTACTAAGTCCCCCTCGCATCCCACCACAGCACAACCCACCTCAAGCGCCCCACAGCCCCTACATCGCCACCCGCGCGGCCCCTTTAAGAGCTCGGCTCCGCCCCTCCCGCGGTCGCTGTCGGGGCCGCGGCGGCCGCTGCTGACAACAAGATGGCGGCGGCGGGGCCGGCGGGCCCCGAGAGCCGGGTGCTGGGTTATACCTTGCACCGCTGGAGCAGCTTTTCCTCCACCTACTTGCCCGAGTGAGTCCGGTTTCGTGCTGAGCGTCCTGACGGGGCCTTTCGGGGGTGGGGGGAGGAGGTGGGAAGTATCGCGGAGTGAGTGTTGGGCCTGGTTGGGAGAGTGAGGCGGGCTAGGCCTGGTGTAGGCCTGGTGTGAGATGGGTGTTGGTGAGGAGCGATCTGAGGGGCTGGGGAGAAGGATGGGGGGGTTCTGGGGGGGTGTGGTGTGTGGGAGTGTGGTGGTTAGAGGGTTTTGGGGAGGATGTCTGAGGGAGCGTGATGTTAAGAGAGCTTGGGTGGGTGCTGTAGGTATAGGAGGGGGTTAAGGTTGGGGGTCGTAGAATGAGGGAATGGTTGGCTTGGGAATGGGTCTGTGCTGATAGGGTGAGTGATCAGCTTTTCAGGGGCTGTGTGTGTGTGGAAGAGGGTTAGAATTGGGGGATCTGCAGTGGAGAAAATGATCAGCGTGGGGGAATGTGTGCTTGAAGGAGTGTGGTTCCCATAGTGGAACGTGCCCTTGGGAGGGCATAGCAGATTTGGGAAGCTCTGTATGGAGTGGGTGGTGACCCAGAAGTTTTAGGGGGGCTGTGTATGGAGAAGTGGTGGCTGGGAGGCTTTGGGGTGGGCTGGGTATGGAGACATTGTGGTCCTGAGGTAGTGGTGGGCTGCATGGATGGGAGTGGTGATCCTAAGGTTTTTGGGGGACTGCATGAGTGTGGTGACTGAAAAGTTTTGGGGGAGGGGGCTGTTTGTGTGGGTGCTTGTCAGCATTCAGGAGTGCTGTGTGTATGGCAGTGAAGTGGTCAGTATTAGGGAGGTTGCATGTGAGGAGGAATGGTGGTCCAAAGGCTGTATGGTGTTGGATCCTCATCAAGTTTGGAGGACTGTGTGAATGACAGTGTCAGTTTATGTGGGCGGAGGGGGAAGAATGTGAGGAAGGATTTCCATTAGCCCGTAGGTGTTGAGGGAAGGATCTGTGGGGAAGGATGGTCAGGCTTTGGGGGTTTGTGTCTGTGGGGAAGGGTACTCAGCAGGGCTTGGGTGGGCTGTTTGTGTGGGAGGGGGTGTTTATCGTGCTTGAGGATGTCCAGAGTGCATGAGTTTAATCTGAGGGAAAGAGTTGGTCAGAAGCTTTGGGAGACTGTGTATGTAGGGAGGAATAGTCAGTAGAATTTGGGGGGGCTGTGTGTGGGAGTGGTGCTCAGCATGTCTTGGGGGGGTGTCCTGTGGGCTGGAGGGGTGGTCAGCAGTTTGGGAGCTTTAGGAGCAGGAGGTGATCAGTAGGTTTAAGGGGGCTGTGTGCATGGTGGGGGGTCAGCCAGGTGGATAACCTGCCCTGAGGGCTATATGGGGAGGGGTTGATATGCATGGAGGTCTGGTGAGATGCTGAATTTGTTTGGAGCAGGCTGGAGGGATGCACTGAGACACCAGTCTTTGGGGAGGCTGAGGGGAACAATCATCTGCTATGGGTAAGGGAGATGGCTTGGGGAGGAGATGCAGACTTTCACCCCCAGTTTTGGGCTCAGCATCATGCAGTGAAGATAGACTGGTCACCAGGATGCGGGGAAAAGGATAAGTCAACTCCCCCTGCACAAACACCGTTCTGCACGTTTGGGGCAAGTCAGGTGCCTGTGGCAATGTGTTTTTTGGCAGCCTGGCTTCCTCTCCTGCCCCTGACCCCTGAAACCCTGGTGGCTGGCAGCGTGGTAAATGGTCACCTGCGATTTATGTGTGGTTTTGGGGGAAGGGGGTCACCTGGTGCCAACTTGTTTTGATTTTGTTTTGACTTTGAGCTCTGTGAGCAAGAGGTTGTGTTTTAAAGTAATCAGGTTGTTCTGGAAGTGAAGTTTGTAGTGAATGTAATGTGGTCTTGTATGTATTTTTTTCACCATCCTGTCATGTTAGCTGCAGTGCTGGAGGGCAGTTAGGAGTACTTTGTATGGACACCTCAGTCATGCAAGCTTAGAGTTTTATATAATGATTAATGGCCCTGGATTTTACAATCTCTGGTTAAGGTAACTTTGTCAACAAGTCTCAACAAGTGTTGATTGCTATATTTGTTAATTGTTAGTTTTTATGGATCATCTCTACTTGCCAAAACGAGGTCAAACTTTAACAAAAGTTTTTCCAACTAAACTCACAGTGGTTGTATCTTTAAGTACATTTGCTTGCTTAGATATTAGAAAAACTGGGTATATATATATATATTCTGATTATTTTTTGTGACTATTTGTAACCCATTTGTCTTTTTTCCCTTAAAAAGACTGTAAGGCATTTTTTTTCAGGTCTGTGATTGTAGTTGTCATTATAAATTGTTGTAACCCAGATGGAAGGGTGACAGTCCATTATTGATCTCACTGATGCAATATAAAACAATAATGCTCACTTTCTCCTGGATATTCCTTTCCAAGGCTCCCATTAGGTTTTGTTGTTGTTGCAGACTCTTGTTAGGAATTAATGTTGATGTGGCCTCTTCACTGCTGCCCAAAGACCTTAATGTCATTGCAATCTGTGATATTATTCTGTTTCCTGTAACAGTGTTCGTATTTTACAAATGCATGACCTCACATTTTGCTGTTTTTTAATAGAGTGTTCAAGTGTCCTTATTGTTATAAGTAGTTGGAATGGCTTTTGAGCATTGTTCAGTGATGGGGTTATGGAGCTTGGTATGAGGTATGCTGGTCCTTATGCTTGGGTGCTACCTTCTCATCAGCACTGACAATACCAGGCAAAGACTCGTGTTGAAAACAGCCCTTAAGAAAGCTTGGTTTTGCTGTCTGCTAATGTTTGATTCCCATGTTCTGGGAGGGAGTTTAAATGTGATCTCAATTGGAAGGAGAAGGCTCTGACCTGTGACTGAAGATAAGATTCTCAGAAGGCGAAAGCTTACGAAGAAAATCATATAGGAGAGTGGGTACTTGGAAATAGAGGGAAGATGGAACACTTTAAAGCTGATGGTAAGGGATCATAATGTACTGTAGGAGAAATGTGCAAACAAAGCTGAAAATGTCATCTTGTTTAACACACAGGTCAGAATTGTGCTGTTCAGGTCGGATATTGGGAGTTCTAGTTTGACTCCAGATGAAATACGTTTGAAAGCATAGTTAAGAAGGAAGCACTTTAACCTTAAATTGGAAGAGTCTTCAGCCATAGTCTGTGTAGGAATACTGTATTAAATACATTGCTTGTAATTGGGAGGATGCTTACTATTGCTGTGGCATGGTGAGTAGAGTGCTTGTGGAAGGGAAACAAAGTAGAATACCCATATTCCAGATCAACTAAGTATGATTTAAACGTGCTTCTTAAATAGTTGTATGGTTTTAAGTGTAAAAGCTGAAGGTATGAGACGTGAAATTTGTGTCACCACTTCCCAGTGAAGAGCTCTGTCCAGTGACTTACTTGCATCTGCTTATCAGATACTGAACTGATATGGAAACTTGTCAGTACACTGAAATCACTTAACTGTTCTTTTTCATTTAAAAAGAAAAAGGAAAAAAGTGATTTTTGGAGACTTTTTTTATCCCGTTTTAGTTTAGGGTCAGTAGTCTATTGGAAAATACCACTTTTAAGGTGCAGAGAGTTTATTTTAGTAAATACTAACTTCATTTCTGTTGTGTTGGTGGTACTAAGGGACTGGTTAGTGCTGAACCAAAGTTTGGCTCTATTACCAGTGCTAAGTTCATTGTGTATTTGCAAAGACCTTTCCAAGTGTCAAATGACAACTGTATTTCTCATATCTGCAAAAGAATGGCTTTAATTTTGTTTTTCAGGCTGCTGGAGTGTTTGTTGCTTTGTTGGAAAATCAACTTCCAGCAGCGAGGCTGACCTGGAAATGTCTTTAGAACTCAGTGGGCAGGACTGGAATAGTTGGTCTGGTGTCTAGTTCAGTCTGCATCATGGAGCGAGTTGAGCCTTTGGGAAGAAAACTGGTTCAAGAACAATTTTGTACTTGAAATATCTGGTATTTCCAGAGACACCGGTCTTCTGCTGAGAGGCTTCAGCCTGTTGAAAATGTTCAACACAGCAAGTTGGATGACACTTCCTCATCAGACCCTTCTTTGCCTACTTGCAGTTTGTCCTGGAAGGAGTGAAGCCATAGAATCATAGAATGGCCTGGGTTGAGAAAGACCATCTAGTTTCAACCCCCTGCTATGTTCAGGGTCGCCAGCCACCACACCAGGCTGCCCAGAGCCACATCCAGCCTGGCTTTGAATGCCTCCAGGGGCATCCACAACCTCCTTGGGCAACCAGTGCATCACCACCCTCTGTGTGAAAAACATCCTCCTGATATCCAACCTGAATCATGTGGGAGAGCTTCCCAGTGTCTGACCAGGGATTAGCCTAAGGGCTTTCCCACTACTGGCATTGATTACACCCAAAACAGCAGCAGTAAATACTGGATGTAGTTTGACATGGGCAGAGGGAGACCTGGGCTATTTTCCCCTGTCCCTCCTCTGGCTTTTTACAGAAAGTGATAGTTACATGCAATTACATGCCCTTCTCTACTGGAAAGTGCCTTATTACTGTACCCTAGGATTGTGGTTGCATCAGATTCCTGACTCGTGATGTCTTGTAGTTGGTAAATGTCCTCAGGTCCTTCTGGCACTTTTAATCTGGGATTTTCAGCAGTGTGGCTTCTAACAAGAAGCATTTTTTAGCCTCTTTTACTTTCTTTTACTGTCTTATTCTAGTGGGTGGGAAGCTTCGTGCCATTCCTGTTGTGCGTGTGTTTCTGTATGATACTTCTTCAGAAGCGTCACATTCTTGTGCTATTAAGAATGTAAGATCAGTTTCTAAGCTGGTGATTAAATTTCATCAGCAGCCTGCTTTGAACTGGTACTCACATCTTCATTGGAACCCCTTATTATTATTATTATTATTATTATTATTATTATTATTATTATTATTATTATTATTATTATTATTTCCTATTTAGTGATAGGACGAGGGGGAATGGCTTTAAACTGAGACAGGGGAGGTTTAGGTTAGATATTAGGAGGAAGTTTTAACCCAGAGGGTGGTGATGCACTGGAACAGGTTGCCCAAGGAAGTTGTGGATGCCCCATCCCTGGAGGCATTCAAAGCCAGGCTGGATGTGGCTCTGGGCAGCCTGGTCTGGTGGTTGGCAGCCCTGCACATGGCAGTGGGGTTGAAACCAGATGATCCTTGTGGTCCTTTTCAACCCAGGCAATTCTTTGATTCTGTGATTTCAGTATGAACTTCAGTTATTGCAGTAATCCCAGTCTTTTCCAGTTTAACAGTGGTACTGCATCAAGTGCTGAGGGCTGAATTTCTCTATTTCCTCCCTAAAAATCGTATGGGAACAAGAAGGTTTCAGCTGATTTGTAAAGTAAAAGATACTTGGATAATAATGTACAGGTGACTGGTAGCCTCCCAAGGTAAGAATACTTTTTAACTAAGGGTATGACAGCAAGTTCCTGCTCAGTCTAACCAACCATCTACTGCTATCTTGTCTTTACTCTGAAACAAAGACCTACTGTATGAATTCAAGGTATCCCAGAGCATTAGTAAGAAGTACTGAGAAGTGCATACCAAACTTTTTGGGTGAAGTCTTTAAAGATTTTGAAACAAAACATCAAACCCTTCCGCTGAAAATATTCTGGATGCCAACAACCAGATTTCTGTCACAAGAAAAAAACATGTTATTTGTGGCTAGTGCAACATGATTCCAAGTTTCTCCTGCCACATGAAACTGATGATTCAGAATCTGTATCTTTTAGGTTCATAAGTCTTGTTACAGATTCATCTAAGTCTTGAAGGATGTCACCCTTGCATTAAGGTCGGTCATGACTAACACGAAGGTTTGCTTTCCCTATTCTGTTTGCTGCTTACCGAGCTGTTTCAGTAACTAGCTGAAGGCATCTTCTAGTGAGGTCTCACCAGTTAAAAACTGCCTCAACTGCAGACAAGCAAAGCGTGCTTTAGAGCTTTTCTGGCAGGATGAACCAAGCTAATCAACCATACACTGGAAACTGTAATGATGCTGCCTGTTTCCCTGGTTTCTTAAATAGCTTTGGCTGTGCAGCAATAATGACTTCCACTTTAGCTGTAGGATCACAACTTTTGTTTTGTCCACAAGCCTGAGTCGTTTCCCTCCCCCCCACTTTAAAATGCCAGCTTTTAATTTCATTTGAACATTCTAATTTGGCCAGTTCACTTTCTTGGTTCAGTCACTTCATCCACGATATTGGATATTGGAAGATGAACAGGCACACCTGTTAGCTGTCTGTAATTATATGCTCATGGTGTGTTTGCAATATAGATCAATATGTGTCACATCTGCAAAGAGGAATGCGAGTGATGACAAATGAAGTGAGCTGGCTGAATCTGTTCTCCTCAGTAATTCTGAGAATCATGTTAGAAGTAGGATTTTATTTTTTTCCCCTTGTTTCTGTAGTTTTTCTGGATGTTTCTAGGTTTCTTTTCCTAAGAGGCACTTTGTCACTTCTGTAGCCTAGAATTTTTCTCCGGATGCTGAAATAGAATATTTTAAAGCTCAAATATGTCTGTAGGAAATCACTGCCTATGAACTGAATTAAGCTTAACTTGGCGAAAAGATGGAGTGGTGAGAGAGGGAGAGGTTGGGAGAGGTGAAAGGGTGAAGATGACCACAAAACAAAGTTGTTCATGCCTTACATCAGAAGTCTGTTACCTTGTTATAGAAGTTTCTTCCTGAGTGAAAGCACAAATGCTGAGAAACGAGGAGGAAATTCTTTATGCTTCGATTGAAATATAGCCATTATTTAGGAGGTTGGATGGTTTTATTCCCTGGCAGAATGGTGAAGGTAAACTGTTAATTGTTGTGATGTGACTAAGCTGGCATCACCTGTCGTACTTTTAAGCCTCTTCTGGGATGGCATTTTTGGGGAACGTTAAGAATGTTAAATTTTTGTTGGAGGTATTAACGTCATCAGATTATGGATCGTTTGTTCTGTATATGGTTTTATATCTTGCAAGCTTAATGAAGGCTTTCTAGGCTGTGATTACTAATTACTCACTTAAAGAGTAAAATACTATTTCAAGCATGTTTTCCTTTGGTAACTGTTGTTACTGCTGAGCCAGCATTTACAGTCTAATTTTTTTAATGGCAAAGAATATAGTTTCTTATTCTGCACATTCATCTTTTTAGCAAATCAGTGTTAAAACACACTGTTAGGTTTAACGCTACAATTGGTTTTATGATGCGATGATGACTTTTCTGTTGAGGTTAAATGGTATATTCAGTCCGTAGTTACGTGAAGGTCACATCTTCTATACTTCCAAAAGAAGCCAATTCTTCATTTGTTTTAGTTGCATCTAAATAGAAACCTCTTAAAGGGAGTGTATTATTTTACTACAGCCTGCAGAATATTGTAGGAGCAGCGGTTTGTAAGTTTAACTTGATCTGAACTGAGTAATATAACAGCTGCTGGCAGGGAAGAAGGTGGCTACAGTTTTAGTTATTGCTTAACACTCAGCATGCATATCATTGAGAAATTATTTCTTGGGTCAATTTGAATCAAGAAGCACGGCTGTTTATTTGAGTTGGGGGTAGCAGCCTGCATGCTTGAATTTAAACTTCAAAAGCAAATGCTTTAATAAAGCTTGCTGCTATGTGGGTACTTGCTACAACTCCTGAAAAATAGCACGATATTGATAATGGTGCATTGAATGTGATGGATTTTGTGTTTTCCTTGGAGCACACCAACTTTCCTCCCCGGCTTGGGTTTCCATTGCTGGGTTCTTAGTGCTGCTGCCGAGCTGTGGGAGGCAGTCTCTGGTGGAAGAAAATACATTGGGATTTGGTGAATTGACCTCTGAGTAAGGAACTGCTGAATGAGCTCCCACCCTCCTCTTCCTGATGGAGTGCTCTATGCTAACTTTCACTTTCTGTCTTCTAAAAAAAAACCCTGCCTTCTGCTGCAGGCTTCGGAGCCTGCCAAACCTGGAACTAATGCTGCCTTGGGAACCTGTATGCTTTAGCACGAGTTCATTTATATTGCTTCAAAGTAAGGAATTATTCCTTAATGTAGCACTAGGGGCAAATGGTTCTGATTTATAGCACGGTTTCCCAAATAGCCAATTCTAAACAGGCTGATATTCCTTCATTTTCCTGGGGCATTATTTGATTTTTCTGATTTCCCCAAGTAGGCTTGCATGATTTGTGGGATAACCTTGATTTTGAAGGGAAATGTAACGCAGGGAATGTTTTTGCATGGAATCAGGAAGACCTGTTTTTGCAGAATTTAGGTTTAAAGAAAAAAAGAAGTTCAGTTCTTGACAATAGTTTGGACATGACGTGCTTCTATCTCTTCTGTTGAACACAGTCCTCCTTAAATTCTTTTCCAGGCCTCATTTTTTTGGGTGAGCCTTTTACTGAGTGTGAAGTTACTGTGTTGATGAGTATTAAAGATGTGTTTATGGCTCTGTGAATTTATATCTTTACATATAATCAGGCTGTTTTATTGGATTCCTCCTTCGAGTGGAAATACGAAGTGTTGTGGCACGTAGGAGCGTTGTTGCAAAGCTGTGAAGTCATGGAAGATCTAAGCCTGCTACTTGGCCTGCGTCACGTTTTTCCATTTGTGAGTTAGTTAAGTAAAATCACTACCAAGAGGTTTGTGATCCTTCCAGAATGCAGCATAGAGGATTCACTCAGAAACGTGCTGGATGTAGCTTTCCACTTGTCATCTTGTAAAGGGTTTGTGGGGGGGGGGGAATGTAGCATTACTGTGCTGTGCTGCCAATACTTGGGAAGGTTTGGGAAGTGCATGTTCTGTGCCTTTTCTGGTAAATGCTGGCAGTAGAAATCTGTGTTCAAACTATCAGCCAAACTCCCATTTTCTCAGGAAGAAGTGCGTGGTTGTTTTGGGGTTTTTTAAACATACTAAGTAAATTAAGAACAGAACTTTGTAATAAATTGGCAGTGCCTGATGGTGACTTGAACTCCAATGAATTTTAACTATGGTTTTTCATCTCTCGACTACAGATCCAGTGTGCTGAAGGACTGAATCTACTCATCTTTCCTTAATATCAATGGGTAGAATTTGGGCTATTCGTGGTCTTTTTATCAAGCCTGGGATTTATTTCTATTGTGGGAATCTCCAGGAATGTCACTTAGGTTGAATGTACGAAATGCTGCTTCCCTTAGAGGTTTATGGATAGGTAGAAAGGTTGGATTTCAAGCATCCTTGAGTGTTTGATGTGTAGAAATGAGCTCTTATACGTAGTCCAGGTAACTCTTATGTGCACTAATATCAGCTCACTATTTCATCAGTTGGAAGAGTCTCTTTGTAAAAAAAATTAATCATAGAATTAATTACAGACCTCAGGATCATGAAGTCCAACTATCAGCCTAATCCTTCCGAGTCCCATCACCATGCTGTGTCCCTCAGTGCCATGTCTACATGTCTCCTAAATACTCTGAGGGATGGGGGCTCCTCCAGTGCTCTGGGCAGCCTGGCCTCCCTTTACATGAAGAATAGATCTCCCTGATATCTAGTCTAAACCCTCTCTGGTGCAGTGTGGGGTCATTTTTTGAGCATCTGAAGTTATTATTATTATTTTTTCTTAAATAGGCATTATGTACATGGGAGAGTTCTATTCTTTCTGTAATCTAACAATGTTTATTGTTAGTTTTAAAACCAAAGCTAGCTGGGAGAGAGAACAAACCTTTAACTTTTATGCTTCAAGGTTCTTTGTCACTTACTTTAATCACAAGTATAATCTGTGTAGAGTTAAGCTGATAGTCACTTGTGATGTCTGAAGTCCCAGTGATTACTATTATACGTGAATAAGCTTGACTTATTTTTCTCCCATTTGTTTCTCTGCTGTCCTGTGACTGACAGGTCCAACCTGGAGCTGGGGCCTCTTGCTGCTATGGATTTGGTTTGCTCATTGCTTGATGTAGTCAAATCCTCATCTGCAATTTTGCATTACTGAGTGTCACTGGGATAGAAGCTGTTTATCAGTGCTCTGATAACTCATTGGGAATTCACTACAGTGCTGCAATTTTAGTCACTATTGATAACATTTAATTCCTGGCATGTCAAGAAGAGACACCGTTGAATTGGAAATGCTTTGTTTAATGGAGGCTTGGTTGGACGTGGGGTGAAGAGGAGTGTGTTCTATGTCTGTGACAATGTCATTTTGTATTTGTTTGTTTTTTAATAAGAGCTTTTACCTGTCTCTGGGTTGGCAATGTGTAAAGATGGCTTAAAAGAAAAAAAGGAATTAGGTAAACTGATCACTAAAAGCTAAGTCTGAGAAACTGATTTGTATGAACTTATTTCTAGGCCTGAGCCAGATGATACCTATGTTGTTTTCCAGTGCAGTCAACTGTGATCCAATGACCACGTTTTTGTAGGGTGATAGTTCAAAGTTAGTGGTTTTTACATGCTCTGCTTGGCTATTTATCTTCTGACAGAAGCAAATTTATACTAAGTCGGTTGTGTTTGTGAAAAGGCTGCTGAGGAGATGGAAGCAAATTTAAGCATTAAGTTGACAAATCTCACAACAGTACAGTACTTCAAATTGAACATTTACGTACGTCATTACCTCCAGCATCTTTTGTCTTGCTGTGCAAGAGGCCCCTCCTGTGTGTGTTCCAATCAAGACATTTTCATGTTTTCATGCATTTATGCCATTTTAAAGAGGGAACTTTCACAACAGAAAGGAGAAAAACTTTACAATGAAATCTAGAAAGCTTTTATGGACAACCCTGAAAGCAAGTACTTTGTTGGCTTTCAGTCATGCTGCTTTCCTAGCCCTGCACATCCTTTTTGCCATTTAATGGTGTACTGCCTCAGTGGTTTCCTAGCAGAGCTACGTCTGAGTTCCAACTCCTCTTGGAGATATGTGCGTGCTCTTTTCTGCACAGCTGCTCTCTGAAGAGCAATTCTGAATGTGCCAAGCAGAGCTAGTGTTTTGGATTTGTTTATTCGTAAGGACTTGTTCCTAAAGTCATCGGTTTCTTTAATAGCAGCCTTCATGAAAATATTTAGGTTGAATGCAAATTGTATCAGCTTAAAATCTAAGTTGCAGTATGTTTTGCTAAGTCATCTCACTCCTTCCTTTTCTCCTCCCTTTTTCAAAAGCTAAGAACAACTCTCCCTTTGTGATTGTCATACCAGAAAACACAGATTTTTTTTTTTGCACAGAGGAGTCCTCTGGAAATACCAGGCATGGGGACATCTTTGTGATCTCAGTGGAGATCAACCAGAGGTTCATACAGCAGACATAGCAGCATCTGGGTTGGTAAACGGGAAAAGTTATCTACTTCCAGCAGTTGCAGGAGCAATCTCTGCATGGGTAATAAAAAGAAACTTCCATTTTGTTCTGCCAAGTGTGCTTTCTACGTGAAGCAGACGGAACGATCTGCTACTCTCACTTGGCAAAGGGAGTGCCTACAGTAAAAGCTGAGATGCAAATAGCTGTGAAGGAAGCTAGTTTGAAGACTTGAGGCACACCAGTTCTGCTTTTGGACGTGTTCTTGCTAGTGGTGCAAATAAGGCTTTTGAGTGCAGGGTAAGAGTACCACAATGCAGCTGAGGTACCATGACGCTCATTTCTCTAGCAGCTTATAGGGGAGTGGTATTGAGAGTTCATGTCAGTGGGAACTCTTGGCCCAGCTGCTGTCATCTTTTTTCCTTTTGTGCTGGCATTATGGTAAGCTGGAGAACTGTTGTGACTGAAAAAGTTATTTATGCTACTCTCTTTTTATTATAGTTGCTGGTGGAGGAACGAGGAGGATCAAGCACAAGTGGGTGGAATAGTCACCCTTGGCAGTATTGTAGATTTATGCTAGACTAGATCTCATATCTGCAGTTCATGATTATGAATGATCTCAGACCATGTTTAATGTGTACTATTTTTTTTTTTTTTTCCGTAGGGAAAGCATGCTCAAAGTTATTGCCATTTGTGTTTGCAACTCCTTGAGCCGCTACCTTTAATTTCTTGTGACAGCCTGTGTTGAAAGTCATCAAGTCAGTGTAATTTTCATTTCTGAAGTTTCTCAGGTTTTAATTTAGGTGCTGTGTCTGAGATCATAGAGTCCTAGAATGACATGGGTTGAAAAGGACCATAATGACCATCTAGTTTCAACCCCCCAGCTATGTAAAGGGTCACCTACCACCAGACCAGGCTGCCCAGAGCCACATCCAGCCTGGCCTTGAATGCCTGCAGGGATGGGGCATCCGCAGCCTCCTTGCGCAACCTGTGCCAGGGCATATCTGAGTGAAAAACTTTTTCCTCCTGTTTAAGATTTCGACAGTGTCTGCAGAAAAGGGCTTTGCATGGCAAGAGGCATCTGTCACTAGGAGATGTTTGTTTTTTACTGCCTCAGGACTACTGGAATGCTTGAATTCTTCCAAGTTTCTGAGACCATAAATTTTCCTAAGCCATTACAGTAAATTAACTTTGTGCGGACCGAATTCTGTCCTCAATGTTTGTTTAATCTTATTATAAACTTATTAAACCATCCATGTATTTTTAAACTTTTTTTATAACTCTTGGTGATACTGTCTCTTCCCTTTAAAATTTTGTTTAGGCCTTAATTTAGTGTGAGCTTCCCATTCCTTTTCTCCCTGCGCATGGATTTCTCTCTCGTCGTACTGAATGAGCTCCTCATTGGTTGTGGCAAATTGATCTTTGACCTGGAGAAGCAAACAAATCTACTTCTAAAAATACGATCTTTGGGATCTGTCCCAGTTATAAAATGCCTCCTTCCAGCAGGGCATTATCTGACCATGTAACGGTGCCAATTTCTGCAAGTGTTGCTCAATGTATGAAGGGCCTTCCGTCTAATGTTTAAACAAATGTAATATCATTATAAATAAATTTTTTCTCTAGGGTGAATTGTTTCTTGCATGCGGGGTTAAAGCTTCCAGAGGAGAAAAGCAATACAGCATTAGGCTTTTTTTTTTGTCTGCTTTCATGTCCCTTAAGTGTTACAGAACAAGATTCAGATCTTCATAAGTAACTTTTTCTCTAGTCATAAAATGGTATCAAGACATCACTAAATATCATTTTGCCTTGCTCATGACATGCCATAGGAGACTATGGGTATGAGTCTTCTTAGAGCAAGTGTGTTTTGTTTTTTAGTTGTGACATAACTTCATGTCTGGCAACTTCTGTTTGAAACTTGTGTATCTTAACAGCGTCCAAAATCTTTCACTCTGTTCAATTGGTTCATTTTTTCCCTGCTGTAATTAAGAAAGACAGTAGCTATGTTTTCTTCTGGAGTTGAGCCTCTTTTTGCTGCAAACTTGGAGTTCCCAACTGAGTGACTAATTGCAAAGACTGATGCCTCAACCTTTTCTGTATTGATCAGCACGGGCAAGAGGGTAGCGTGTGTCTGTAAGCTGTTTTGATGCATTTTTTGCACTGGGCATGTGTCCATAAATCAGCTGATGTTGCTGTGTTGCTAAATGACATGTGATAGGAATGAGCGAAAGGGAGAAGGAGTTTGAGTTTTGTTCCCATGCCATATAAAATCCTGATGTATCTTCTGTAAAACCGGTAGACAACCATCTGCTATTATGTATTTGGAGGGGTCACCCTAGTCTGGTTCCTTGCCTCCTCATGGTGCAGGACTGTTTGGGTATCGTTGATAGTGCAGTGATTTTGGTCTTCCCAGTGTGGAAAGAGTGAGTTAATTTGTTAATGCTCAACCTCTAACTTAACCTCTTTCCCTTCTGAGCTTGCATACCAGTGTTGTTTTTCTCCTACACAGCAGATGTAGATGGCACAAGCCTTTCGATCACCGTGTCTTTTTCACTTTAAGTTTTACAAGCTGGCGGGATTGTTAGTTGGGCTTGTCCTGTCCAGCAGGTGCTGTTTCATTACCTCCTCATGAAGAATAATGTACTTTAACATAAATATTTTTGTTTTTAAACTCATCTTGGTGGTGAATTGAGGGATTACCTTACTATGCAGGAGAGAGGAAGAGGTCCTTCATGAGGATTATCATGAAATTGTTTCATTTTAGCCAACGTACTACTCTGAATTTGTTAATTACGTAGATGCTGTGCGATTTCAAACTGTATGAAAGCAATTAAAATGTTATCTTGTTGGCTGAAGCGTTGAACCTCTGATTCTTGTGTGTTGTTCTAGGCTTGTGGCTCATGAAAAATACGTGTTCAAATTTGGTGAGAGGTAGATGGTTATCTTCTATGCACCAACAAAACTTAAGTAGGTTAGCAGCTTACTCTCTCTGTTCAGTATGGCATACCTAATAAGGCAGAAATTTTGTCTTGCTGTCTTGCCTCTTATCATTTTTAACCTCATTGAAAAATTCCTATCTCATAGAGGTGAATGAGTCTTGGAGTTGTATTTTAATAGGTCTTGTGAAATAGAAAGTAGAATTTATATATATGATTTTAAATTCTACTTAGAGGAGGAGAACCTTAGTCTCTGCTGAGTTTTGTTAGTTGCTTGAGTTTGTTATTGATCTCTGTTGGACAGCTCCTACTGGGGATACAACTACCATGTTTAATTTTACTTAAATGACTTTTGGCTTCTTGTTTTTAAGGAACATTTTGGTGGACAAGCCCAATGATCAGTCCTCGAGGTGGTCTTCTGAAAGCAATTATCCTCCCCAGGTAAGCATCTGAATCTCGACAGATATACAGCTGTGCTGTACTGCGTAATGTACAATTAAATGTTTGTAGCATAGGCTGCTACTATTTACAGTGGTGGGCTTTATGAATTACCTATTCATTTCATTAAAATGTAAATACCTAATTTACCAATAACATGCATTTCCAGCAATGTATTCATGATCTTTCAAGGAATGCTTGTTTTTTTGTAGGGGAAGAGTTTTGCATTTCAGCCTTGAAAATCACCGTCATACTGGAAATAATCTAACCTTATGGTTAGATTAAGCTGCTAATGAGGCATATGGGTCCCCCTTTGTCAGCGCTATTGGAAACTACTGTAGACTGCTGGCCTTGAATCCTAGATCTAAGGAGCTTGTGTTTGTTTCCCTTTATAGCACATTTAGAAATGTAGAGTCTTTATAGAAAGAGACATGAAAGTCACCTCGTCTGCTGGTTAACCACCTTATTAAAACAGAATTTGTATCGATTTTTAGCTTCTAATTTGTCTTTTTATTATTAGATTGTTTGATTATCTGGAAAAATATACTTACTGTTAGCTTATTATTTTTTCTCCAATAAAAGCATTACAGATCTAGCATAAAGAGAATGGTTACACTGGTTACAGTGGTACTATTTGCTCAGCTTCTCCTGTATCTTTTACGTTGGGTTTTTGAAGTCCTTTTGTTCAAGTACTGATGTGCAGCAGAGTATCTCGCATGCAAAGTTATTCTACTTCCCTGTACATACAATAAGTACGTGTAATTCAGATATTTCTCATGAGTTAAGTCTCTGGATTTTTTCTGTAGGTAAATCTTGCTGCTATGCTGTGAAGGTATGTTGAAAATCTGTACAACTGGCAGCTCCGTATCACAGTGGGGTCATCTCATCCAAATGAAAGGCTTTCATCCTAGTTTTCCTGATAGTATTATATGCTGTTGTCTGTGAAAATGTTTTTGAATAAAGGAGAGAGAGCTAGATAGTCCATACTGTTAGTATTTTGTAAACCTGATTGTGATGTCTGATCTGCATCTTCTGCTCATTTTATTTTTTTAAATATATCTACTTTTTGCTAAACAGCATGGGAATTTCATCCATGGCTTGAAGCAGTCCTAATCTGTCTAGTACATACTGACTGCAGGGTAATGGGTTTTGAGCATGTATTGCATCTCAAACTGTACCATCCTTTACCTCATTTTGCTCAGAAAGCACGTGTTTTTTTTCTCCTTTTTCTTTGAGCTCCCCTATGCATTCAGAAGGCAGGGTTGGTTGTGGTATAATTTTAGACTGGGTTTTTCCTGTGAGGTGCTCATAGTTCTGCCTTTTTGTTTTCAGGGCAACCCTGAATATTTTGTTCTGTTTTCAAACTGATTCTGAAATGGGAATGTGTTTCTTTTGGCTGGATGCTTTACTGTATTCCCATTTGATGGTTAAAGCTGACAAGCAGCAATACAAGTTCATGGAATCATTTGAGGTGAAAGAGATCTTTAAAGGTCATCTCATATAACTCCCCTGCAATGAACAGGGACACCTACAGGTAGATCAGGTTGCTCAGAGCCTAGTTCAGCCTGACCTTAAATGTGTTGGGGAATGGGATATCGGCCACCTATTTGGGCAGCCTGTTCCAATGCTTCGCTATCTTATAATAAAAAGCTTTTTCCTTATATCTCATCTAAATATCTTCTCTTTTAGTTTCAAACCCTGCTAAAGAGTCTGTCTCCTTCATTCTCCTAGCCTTGTTTAGATACTGAAAGGCTATTGTCAGGTCTCCCCGGAACCTTTTCTGAGAACTCTCTCAGCCTTTTCTCACAAGGGGAGGTGTTGCATCCCTTGGATCATTTTGGTGGCCCTCCTCTGGATGTGTTCCAGAAGGTCTGTGTCTCTCCTATGCTGAGGACTCTGCATCTGGATGCAGTAGTGTAGGTGAGGTCTCTAGGAGAGAGCAGAGGGGCAGGATCACCTCCCTCAGCCTGCTGGCCACGCTGCTTTTGATGCAGCCCAGGTTACAACTGGCTTTCTGAGCTGCAAGGGCACAGTGCTGGCTCATGTCCAGCTTCCCATCCACCAGCACCCCCAAGTCTCTTTTGGCAGGGCTGTGTTCAATCCTTTCTTAACCCCAGCTTGTATTGATAGTGGGGGTTGCTGTGACTGAAGTTTATATCAAGAACACAGAATAAGCAGAGAATAGTCAGAGTCACTTGATGAAGTTCGTGTGTTTTTTCCATCAATTTTATGTGTATTGAGCATGGAATGAATGAAAATGTTACTATACATCTTCTGCATCCAGCCCTGGAGAACTGGGCATTGCCCTGCATGCTAAGCAAGTAATTTAAACCAAACTTTTGACTGGAGAATTAAATATGTGTGTAGGAGGTATGCAGATAGCGGCAACTGAGATTAGTAAGACACTGTCTCAGTTTTATACTGTTTCCTTTAAAGACACAAATGCTAAAAAAAAACTTGTCTGCCCAAGTGGAAAAGACAGTCCCATGGGATTCCTCTTGCTTGAATCTCTGCATGCAACAGCAAGAAAACAAAATGCTGCGGAGTTGCTTGTTCAGTAAGCTCAATCCTGAACACTATGTAAGTGAGATGTCTTTGCAGTGTCTCTAATTTGTATTTTAGCTAACTCATGCTTCTCATTTAAGAGTTTAATGACTTGTTCAAAGCATATTTGCTGGTGTTATCTTATCTCTTGTAAAAATAAATGGGAAGAAGGATTGGGGAATTAACATTTGCAGAAGAGGCCTCTACATGAAAGGTGTAGCTTCTACCTATTGCCGTGCACATGAAGAAACTGTTCCAATCTAATGTTGTCTCATATTCAAACAAAGACCTTCAGATTTGGCTCTGTTTTGCTCAGAACAGATACATCTCACATCTTGTACAGTGAAAGACTGACACATTTTGATGCAGGTAAAAGTTATAGACAAACTGCGTTTCCTCATTTTCTTAAACTGGTGGAGTTCTAAAGATAGAATCTTAGTTTGGAGAACTTCACAGAATCACAGAATCACAGAATTGTAGGGGTTGGAAGGGACCTCTAGAGATCATCGAGTCCAACCCCCCTGCCAAAGCAGGCTCCCTACACCGCGTCGCACAGGTAGGCGTCCAGGCGGGTCTTGAATATCTCCAGAGAAGGAGACTCCACCCCCCCCCGGGCAGCCTGTTCCAGTGCTCCGTCACCCTCACTGTAAAGAAGTTCTTGCACACATTCGTGCGGAACTTTCTATGCTGGAGTTTCAGCCCATTTCCCCTAGTCCTGTCCCCACGCACTACTGAAAACAGACCAGCCTCGCCACTATGGCTCCCACACTTCAGGTATTTATAAACCTGGATCAAGTCCCCTCTCAGCCTTCTTTTCTCAAGGCTAAACAGGCCCAGTTCCCTAAGTCTCTCCTCATAGGGGAGATGGTCCAGGCCCTTCACCATCTTTGTGGCCCTCCGCCAGACTCTTTCCAAGAGATCCCTGTCTTTTTTGTACTGGGGAGCCCAGAACTGGACACAGTATTCCAGATGAGGCCTCACCAGGGCAGAGTAGAGGGGGAGGATCACCTCCCTCGACCTGCTGGCTACGCTCTTTTTAATGCACCCCAGTATGCCATTGGCCTTTTTGGCTACAAGGGCACACTGCTGGCTCAAAACTTCAGTTGAAATAATAGTTATCAGATAGTAAGAAAGGTGGGGAGAGATGCTGAGGGAAATTGGTTGCTTTCTGGCTATTTCATATTCCAGAAATGAAATGTAGGCATCCACGTGATTTTTTTAATCTCCAAAATAAATGTATGTAAAATGAAGCAATAAGAGCATTTTATGGTTTTTGTGTTAGCATTTCTTCATTTAACAATTGGTCGCTTGTACAGTGATGCTGTTGTTAAAATGTGTGGGTGGCCATAATGGTCTGGGACAGGAAATGCTGTAAAGCTTGGTAAAATACAGCTTTCCTTGTTTCAAACTTTATTAGCTGGAACAGGGGCTAAGACGCAATGTGAGGGCTAATGCACTTTAGGCTCATTGGCACATGCTGGGGGGTATTTTAATAAGCTGCAACCCTAATTGCTGATTTGTCTCATCAGTGCATCTCACCTTTGTGTAAGAGTTTACTCATTTGCCAGTGGTGAAAATATGAGCGAGTCCTTAATTACTGAGTTAGTTGTTTTCCCAGCTGAGTGGGGGATAAAAAAAAAGCTCTACAGGCACCTTTCTGTCAGGGCATTCCTCTTGCTAGGATAAGTATGAATTGAAAGAACATATGTGGACTTCAAGGTTCATACACTGTTTCAGAGCAGATCTGTGCTTTACAGTGAGCCTGATGAAGCGTGTACGAGAAGTTTATCAAGAAGGAAAGAAAGTGAAAGTGGATGTATAAATATTTGAAGTGCTGTTCTCTGGCTGTATGTAATAAAGAGTCTTTCTAACTGTGTGGGTATGGTAGAGTTAAATCATTCTTGCGGCCATGAAAGCCAGGAGTTATGAATGAATGCCAGTGAAAGGAAATATATATGACAGCTGTTTTTCTGTTTATTAAACTAGATATCTTTCTTGGTCTTGAAATAGAATGACCCAGAAATTATATATTCAATAACAAACCTGTTATGTAGTAACCTATTCAGGCAGAAGAGGGCTGATAGTTCTATTTTTGAACTAGTTCTAGGCTTACATAGGAAGTGTGAAGCAGGAAGGCTGGTAGTGCTGAAGGCTGTGGCTCTGTTCTGAATGTGCACCCTGATGGCTCCAGTGATGGTCTGACTCAGGAGGCTGCATGCAGAACACTGAATTCCCCTCATGGCATGATTGATAATGCACAGAACAAAAGGACAAACATAATTACAAAAGCAATGGGTAAGTTTGTGTAGTGGCCAGCAACAGAGTATTTTGATTATTTTCTGCTTTTATTTTCAAACACAAAGTAAGTTTCATCACTCCATAGTAAGAAGCATGTGTATGCCGTATTGCAGTGGTTGATAAGCAGAAATGGTTAAAGAGAAAAGTCAATATAATATGATCTGAGTTTGTGCATAAGACATCTCATGTAGTGCAGTTCAGAATCAGTTTCATTTTCTTTAATGCAGAGGTGCAGATTCTGAGCTGTTAAAAAAGCAAGTGCAGAATGTTAGTGGTGCTCTCCAAACAATTAGTTTCGTTTTTGCATCTGAGCAGTGCAGTTTTCCACTCCTGATTTGCATCCTACTGTAGATCATATCAACTAATTTAAAACACATTAGTACAATATATACCCAGTCTTGTGATGCAGGAGTGTGCATGTGGTTGTCATCAGATAGTAGCATGGGCCAGAGCTTCAAAAAAGTTTGGTACTGATCACAGCTCCCAGCATTACAGGGCTGGATTTGTATTCTTGGGTGCACGTCACCAGCTGTCGAGGTGCTGTGCTCTGCTCGTTGCATGTCTTCGCTTATTGACGTGCTTATGCATAGAGCAGAAGTCTTGCTCTTCTAATGCATTGCGGCATCTTGTTTGTAAGTGTGGTAATTTGAAGCTCAGCGATCAGGCTGAGCTTTTTGTGCAGCTACTCCAGTTAGTGTCAGTATGCGCTGCCTCTAATGAGCAAATATTTAAGCTTATAATGTTTGGAATACTTCCTGAATACTCCAGTGTTAAATGCACTGATACTACTTATAGCAGTATAACTTAAACGTGTTATGTAATGTGTATATATATATTACATATATATATATATATATATATATACACACACACATATATATATAGGAGGTATTACTTTCAGAGCATCCTCTGTATATAAAAAGCACTACAGAAAGCATAGCTAGGTTCAGGTATCTGGCCACGGCTTTGAGGAACACTTGTCTTCTGTTTCCATACCAGTCTTCAGCTTTTGTGTTGGTGTCCTTTAATCTGTGTGTGACTCAGCAGGTGCTGGGATGTGTGGGAGCAGGAAGGAGGGCTGTCTGTAGCCTTCAAAAATAACTGCTGGTCATGTGGAGCAATTGCTGTGCCTTACTCTGCTTTAGGCATCTTTTGGAAAGGATTTATCTGCATTCCTGGATTACTTCGTCCTTCTTTAGAGTAAGAATCAAATAATGCAGGATGAAGTTTGTCGAGCTTTTGCATATCTTGCAAAGCACCTGGGAAAGTATCTCTCCCTGCCCCAAGCAGGAGGGTTGTGATTCCAGCATGATTAAGAATTGCAGTTCCTGATGCTAGCGGTGCTGATGTCACTTGTTCAGCTGTGGGAGAAATCTGCAGGGAGGATCCGATGGTGTAGGAGGAGCTCTTAGATGTTGTTGTGTACTGTCTTTTTTTCATGGGAACTTTGGCTGCTGGGTGTGCTGTGTATCAAGTACTGCCATGCTACAGGACCGTCCCTTTACTTACAAATTTTGTTTTCTTGATAAAATTGTTTGCTTCCCCCCCCCGCTAAAGTTTGGGAGTTACTTTGAGACAGTTCTGCTAGTTAGCTGAGATTGTTCTGACATCCAGATGAGTGGCACGAAACTAAGGAGTTTGCACTGAAATACTTAAGGGAAAGAGGTATGTCTGGAAAAGCACCAAAGCATTCTTTTGTTGCATCCTAGCACAGCTGATACAGACTTATTTTCTTCATTGCTGGAAACGTCTTTGCCTGTAATTCCTCTCTATCCTTAATAGGTACCCATCTGCATTATTCAAGATAACTGCTGCTTGTGGAGCATTTTTCCTAAGCTGAAGCTCTTTATAAGTCATAGAATCATTAAGGCTGGAAAGGACCACCAAGATCACCTAGTCCAGCCCATCTCCAAGAGCTCCCTGTGCCTACAGCACATATTTCCCTAGTTGGCCAAGCCAGCTCTCCTGTCTCCTTTGTAGTAAGAGCCAATACTTGAGATTGCCTGTTTATCCTGATGCTCTCTAGAGCAACGCCACTGCTGCTCTTGTTTTCAGAATGAATTGCTTTATAGTGCCATGACAGGACAGAGATGGGATTCCCTAAAGAGAGGGGAAAAGCTTGTTCTCTTTCTCACCCGAGCCTTGTCCTTCTAGGGTAAGACTGGAGCTGCTTAGCACAGGCAGGGTAGTCTTCTGTGGTCTGAATGTAAATAATCTGCTGACTTGATCCCTACGTTGCTGGGGGATGTCTGTGTTAGGAGGAGCAAATGTTTACAAAGGAGAACATTTTCATCATTTCGTGTAAGGCCCCTTTATTGTCAGTTAAGTGGTTAGGTTTTATTTGGGATGCCTAATAAGCAGTTGGCTCCTACATCAGCCACAAAATCAAGCTTAGTCTGTATTCAGTGGTTAAATAGTGTCATCCTAGAGAGGAAAAGTATTTGATGTTCTCTTAGCATGTGGAACATACTGTATTTATCTAATTGTGCATTCAGTTTAGGTTTCATTTCAGGCTCTAGTGGGCGTCTGAGTCATCATTCTTGTTAGATCCATCTTATTTGTTAGATTTTGGGAAGCTTTGCATCCAACTTGAAGGAACGTATGTTAGCCTTGAATAACAATGCTAGGAATAGGGACTTCAACCTAATCTTTTTCCTGGATAGACTTTTTAAAGAGTAATATTCCTAAAAAACTTCTGCTTATTTCCAGGATCTGGGGAGAAAATATTATCATGGGGGCAGAAGGGGGCTCACCTTAATTTTCTTTTTGTTAACAGAATATTTGAAGCTGTTGCTTTAATGTTGAAATTCACTATTATCTTTTCCACAGTATTTGATTCTGAAACTTGAAAGACCTGCCATAGTCCAGAGTATCACGTTTGGCAAATATGAAAAAACACATGTCTGCAATTTAAAGAAGTTTAAAGTCTTCGGTGGGATGAATGAGGAAAACATGACAGATCTCTTATCCAGGTAAGATGTGATTTCAGCAGCTATGATAATCATGGAGGCTGGACCAAAATGCTCTTCCCTTTTCACTGCCAAACAGATAGGTGGTTAACAGTGTAAAAGAGCTATTGCTGTGATCCTGAAGTTAGCTGCTCTTGTGTTTATGGTCAGGTCAGAGAGCAACAAACCCAACATTTGCTCCAGGAAACCTTTCTTATCTTGCTCTAACCACAGAATTTGTGGAGAATGTGCTCCTGGAGGCTTGAAAGACCTAAGAGCAAGACGCAACATTGGATTTGTGATTTCTTCCTTCCTTGTGCCTGAGGCACAATATAAATGATTCCCAGGTGTGGGTAACTTAAAGAAGCTTTTAAAAGCACAAGTAGCCTACCTATGTCAAGAGCCTCGCTGCAACTATAAGCATTTAAACCAGTCAGCTGCTCTGTCTAGCTTCAAATAAATAAATCAGATAAGCAAATAGAAAACTTGTGTTTTCTTCAGTTTGACTTCTAGTTATGCTGGTAAGGACTAATGAAAGAGCCTTTGGGCTGTTCAGGCCTTATTGTGAGCTTCTGAGAAATTGCTAATGTAAATTTGCAAGGGCCTTTTAAGGTCTGTTCTGTTTCAGAAAGGGGAATGATTTAAATATCTAGGAGCACAAGATGAGTAGCAAGAACTAATCTATTTTGGGAGGCCTACAGAAGGGAACTCCACCTCCAGGGAATGTATTGGTGTACATCATCTTTAGTGAAGTAAATTAGCCTTGGAGGAACATGGGACGTTCTTTGTTTGCAGGTGTCCTTCTAGCCACAATTCTCCCTGTCCCTCTTCCCTCTTTGGGTAGACCAGTCTTGCAATTTAGCTTTATTGCTGCTGCAGTTTCCTGGGGTAGAGGTCTTAGCAGTGTAGTAGTTACTGCTATCTAGCATTGTTTCACTTGCACCAAAATTTAATTAAAATCTGTAGCTACATCTTCAGTACAAGTGATGATTTTTGACAAGTTATACTAAATAGTTTTTATAAAGTGTTGCTCATAAATGGATCACAAAACACTTCAGCAGTGTGATAATTCTGGGAGTTGGGTTGTCTCCATCTCAAACAGAAAAGTGCAATTCAGATTGCTTGCTGAAGTCACATGGTCACGAGTGCACGCAAGCAGCATTGATCTGCTGTCAGTTCCACCCCCAAAACCACTAACCAGTGCTGTCTCCCAGGCAGATAAGATGGTGAATAGCAGTCCAGGCGTTGGTCCAGCATGCATACTTATGATTTATAGTAATATGAAACAAGCATCGCATTTCAGACATGACCTAGATTGCATTTGTTAGCTAGTTCTAAAATACAAGGTAAGATTTAGTAACCTTATTTATTTTTTCCCACAGTGGCTTAAAGAATGATTATAACAAAGAAACATTCACCTTGAAGCATAAAATTGATGAGCAGATGTTCCCCTGTCGATTCATTAAGATAGGTAAATGCATTTTTTCGGCATTCTGAGTAGAAAATAATCTCTTCTTAGGCTTGTGCCAGTCTTGGCACTTGTGACTTCATTGTACTAGGAAAAGCATCCAAAGTAGCTGTTCCATTTCATGATCTTTTAGGCTGGTTAGTTTGGAACACAGTGAAGTCCTGTTACTAAGAAATAATAGCTACATAACATAAATCCTAGGGACTGAAAGCAAAATGCTGTAATTTTCAGAAATGCAGTTGTTGAGCCAACTAATTGCTGGAGAAGCTGCTTACTGTCCTTCTATAAATTGCTGTGTAGAGCTTAAAAAAATAATTCACTAAGCTAAATACAAGTAAAAAGTTCCTGTATTAACAACTGTAGAATTTGGAAAAGTTTCTTCTTTTTTTTTTTTTTCCCCCTAAACTCTCATTCAACATAAAGCAACAGCAGGAGCCTTTGTTTTGGTTTTGTCCTCTTGCTGCTCTAATCTTGAAGTCTCACTTCTGCCTAAGGAATTCTATCCAGGAGCAAGGAAGAGTTTTGCTCTGTGATTTCTAGCATAGTTTCTTTGGTGAAGCTTGCTAAAGTGGGGGGTGGTGGTACAAATGATGTCTGATTACTGTGACTTTTGATGGGGGCAGGGCTGTTTGTTTTTTTTCTTTCTTGCTTCATACATGAGAGAGAATTAGTCTTAGAGTCACCATTATTTATACTGGTTGGATTTAATGCATTAATTTAGAGCCTTTCGCCTTTCCATAGGTAAGAAAATTTATCTTCCCCTTCCTACCTGCCAAGACAGTAAAAGCATTACTGCTTTTATGCTGTTTAAGGTGAAAGACCAAGGAGGTAGCTGCTGAAAAATGGAATGAGATCCTTGTTGACTAACTTAGGAACTCAGGAGTGTTTTCAAGTGTTGTGTAGTTCCTTTGCCAGGACTAAGTTGGTAGCTGTTCCATTGGGGCCCTTTGCTCTGCCTTCACAGCTTTCCGAATTACCTCTCACGTTGATCTGAGAAAGTGAAAGCATCAGTTTAGGAACAGAGTGATCATTTGTATGCTGTAAAGCAGAGTGTTACCCGTTTTTAGAATAGTGAAGAAATTAGTTGGTTGGTTGTTACTGTTTTGTTTTGCTACTTCTTCTGGAAGCATCTGGCATTCACTTTGCTTTAGGAAACCTGAAGCGGAGTGAGGAAATAGTTTAAGGCTGACAGTGTCACAAAAGTTAAATTGATTTTTAACACGTTCTGAAGCTTTTGGGATAGTGTTATAAATACATGTATTTTTAATGGCTAACAAACAGCAAATAGTTATTGGAGGTCTAAAAGGGTGAACAGAACAATTCCTAGCTACTGTTCCGGATGTTTGAAGTGTATTCCTGCAGAATATGTTCTACTTGGGCCCTTCACTACGAGAAAGACATTGAGGCCCTGGAACATATCCAGAGAAGGGCTGTGAAAGTGGTGAGGAGTCTGGAGCACGAGTCTTATGATGAGCAGCTGAGGGAGCTGGGATTATTTAGTCTGATGAAGAGGAGGCTCAAGGGAAACCTCATTGCACTCTACAACTTCCTGAAGGGAGGTTCTGATGAGGAGGGGTTTGGCCTCTTCTCCCAGGCAACAAACAGGACCTGAGGAAATGGCCACAAGTTGTACTGGAGGAGGTTTAGATTAGACATAAGGAAAAACTTTGTCTCTTAGAGAGTGGTCAGGCACTGGAATGGCTGCCCAGGGAGGTGGTGGAGTCGCCATCCCTGGCAGTGTTCAAGAGGCGTCTGGATGAGGAGCTATGAGAGATGGTTTAGTGCTTGTGGTAGCAACGCTAATGGGAGGACAGTTGGACTAGCTGATCTTGTAGGTCCTTTCCAACCTTGTGATTATATGATTCTTGAATGTTAGGAAGCATAGCACTGTGCTGGAATTTGTTAGGGAGGTGAAGTGCTGATGAATTCTACTAAAAAAAGTCTTTGACTCAATGTGAGTTGTGTTATAGGTGGTTTTCTTTGTTGAGATGCCTTCCTTACATAGCAATAAGCATCCTGTGTTGCAGAAAGGCATGTTTCATCGTCACTTTCTCACCAGTTATTGTTTGAGATTAATTTACCTTTTTAGCTATATCAATATCCTTTCACTTCTTGGAGCATCTTCTATGAAGAAGCTCCTGTGCTAGCTCAAAAATTACGATGACCTCAAAACCAACACCTATTAATTTCTAGTTACTGCTAGCATCATTTTGTGTATAAATTTGACTGTTTTTTTTCCACCGTGAAACAACTGTAAAATGATGTTATGAAATTCTGTTATTTTTCAGGTTCACAGTGTGAATGTGTTTTCAGTTTGTTAAAATTTCCAAGCTGCTAGCCAAAGTAACTCAAAATTCAAAATACCGTGCTGTGTTCCTTGTAACGCTGCCAGTAAACACGAGGCCAAAATCTGCCCTTTTGGACTTGTAGAGAATGACGCTTCAGAAGTTATTGTTACCAGTGAAGCTTGCCTGCATGGAGAAGGTGTTATTTAGTTCAGCTGCCGCATACATAAAGCATTTGCTTTATAGTTCTGAAGATAGCCAGGTCTGTATGTAGCTACTAACAATACAACAGTGAGGATGTCATTTATTTTTTAGGGGGGAAACAGGAGAAATATAGCATGAGTGTACCTGTGAGAGGTTGGGGAAAAACTTGCTAAAACTTCTGTTGCCTATATTTCAGAGTGGTAGGAAGCAGAAGAAATGAGTTCCTTCTCTCAACTTGTGTCGGGAAGAGACTTGTGCTTCGTGCAGTTTAATTAGTTTGACTTCAGTTCCTTAGCACTGGAATGCCCAGTTGTGGGCTTCTGACCTACTTGACAAGTAATTTCTCTGTCTCATGTAGCACCTCATTAAAGAGCTTAGGAAAGGGAAGGGAGATATTTATCTGGAACAAATAGCGAGGAAGAAGCTTCTTAATATATGTGAACTTTTTGATTCTTTATTTATTTTTCTTCTTTTTCTTTTGTGGCTTCTCTAGGCAGAGATTTGCGTGTGTGTGTCCTTGAAAGCAGAAGGTGTTGTAAAGAATGATTGCTGTGAAAGAGTTGGAAGATGTGACGGGTGTAATTCTCATGCCAGTTTGTTACTACCATGGGAATTACTAACTGCGTCGAGGTTTTTGTGTATTAGAAATGAGCAGTGCTTTCTTTACGGATGTTTCCTACATTAATTGCATAGACTACATCTGTACCTGCATTTTTCTAAACATATGTTGTTTATGCAACTACTGTGTGTGGATGAGACGGAGAAATTAGCTTGAGAGATGTCTTCTAAACGATTGTACTGCTTAGCATCTAAGCTACTTCTTTCTGTAGTATACAGGATTGCGATCTTTGTCAAGGCGTAGCTTGCAATTATTGATAAATATCCCCTAAAATCGTTCTTGTGCAGATAAAAACCTACTTAAGTGACCTAAATACATACCTTCTGCTTCTGTTAAAGAGCTATTGATTTTTATTTTATTACTATTTTTTCCTCTCTGCGGGGCGCCTCTCGCTGTGTGGTGATGGTTCAGCTGGTCTGAACAGTTGTTTGCATTTCAGGATGGATTGCTGTAGTTCATGCAGCCAAAAAAGCCAAGCTGAGATAGCTTTATGGTAAAAAATTGAAGAAGTATTTTAGTGTTAGGCTTCAAGTTCATCAGCTTTGGTGGTAGCATTTTTGTGTCTCAAAGGAGTGTGTGTGTTTGTGGTATAGGAGGAGGAAAAAAGCAGCGTGGAAAAGCGTAGGCAGGATGAGTGGTTCTTGCAAATATATTGTAGGATGAAATTAGTAAGGCTGGAAAGACCACTGAGATTATCTAGTCTAACTCATCACTACCATGCCCAGTAACCCACAAGGTCACCTCTTTGCCTGGAGTAGAAGTCAGATTAGTCTGAAGTTCAGCTTTGTGTCCTTTCCTAATATTGTGGAGTAACTTAAAAGATCAGACTCAGATTTCTATGCCTGTTTTATGCTAGGGGAAGTATTTATTTTGTGTTCCCTGTGCATTTTCACTTCTGTGTATTCCTGAAAGTATGTATGAATGTAGCATGGGAACCTTGATGTCAAAATCAGTTTCTCTGGGGGTCAGAACAGTAAACAGGACTGCTGAAAGCTCTGAGTTAACTGAGAAGGGAGGTTAGTAAGTTGATAGTTCTGCATTCCTTGTGATTGATAGCTACGTAGCATCCTTACATGCATTGCTATTCATATTTAGGACTGTAGTTGGCTACTGAGGCCAGAGGGTGAGTTGTTGATTGTACCATGAGAAGCTGATGTAAGTTCTGAGAGCTGCTAAAGAGAAATACAGAGGAGGATTCCTGGTTCCTCATATTTTTTATTTTTCCTGGAAGGAGGTGGTGAAGCTGTAATATTTAAGTTGGGTTTTTCACCTCATTAACTCAACCTTAAGAAACTGGCCTCAAGCTCACCCTCAGGAAATTTATGGTCTCAATCTATTTGAGGTGGTCTGTGGCTTGGTTCGGTGTTTCAGCTGAAGAAACTGATGCACAGATTTTGATTCTTTATAGCAGAATGAATACCAAATTTAACTTCAATTTGGCCTCTGTGTTCAGGTCTGAGGACAAATAAAAGGATTTACCCATTCCTGTGGTATCTGTCGGTCTGTCATCTTAATATGAGGAATGCCTGGATTGTTCACTATCTCTAGCATTTGGAAGTTTGCTGTCCTCCTGGGGAATGTGAGAAAACAATCACATAGCAGCTGCTGATGCCTTCCTGTGTTTCTGTGCAGGGAGTGTCGTATCTTTTCACATAGAGCACGCATCAGTTATTTCATCAGTTCCCATAGTCTCTTTGGTGACAACTTGAAACTTACTGATATGTTTGAATTTAGAAGTAGTAAGGTTTTATGATAGTAAGGTAAAACACCTGGCTTAGCTTTTTCTCTACACAAAAGCTTATTGGGCAGAGTGCATGCAGTGTAGAGGACTGGTGGTTTTCCTTACCAAATACTTGTCTCCTGGCTCCTCATACTAGGAATTGCTCTGAGATCATCTCACTTGTGAGGGCTGAACAATCAAGTAGAAATAAACTATTTGGGATGGTTTTAAAATCATAAAGAATGTTATACTTGGAATATCTTCGAGTCTTTCCTAAAAATCTGTTCTCCTGATGATCGTTCCCAGAAGCTGTTCTAAGTCCTTAGCAATAGGTTTGTAGAAACACCTTTTACAATTTAGAGTACCGTGCATTTGAACATAGGCTCTGTGCCCAGACACACTGCACAAAATAATGGATCTAACTTCAAGTACAATTAAGCAACCAAGAACCTTTAACAGTAGCAACTTTAAAATAGATTTTGGGTTTTGCTTTTTCAGTGAGTATGTCAGAAAACCCGTAGTTAAAGCAGTTAATAATCTCTTGTTACTTCCTAGTGGTTTGAAAGACAGCTCTGTGGGAAGAATAGCTTCTGTGGAAGGGAGGAAGTAGTGGACTCCATGCTGTTGCTGCTAACGAATCATTCATCTCTAAATGCTATCTTTCTTGTTTATCAGTTATGGCCAGATAGAAAGGATGCAGGAACGGAAACCATTTGATTTCACTGGAAGTTCTAAGTGTTCACATAGAAGCTTTTTTTGGGAGTTGGAATTGTTCTGAAGGAAAACCAACTCTTAATCTGCAGGCTAAGTTTGATAGGTCGAAGCAAGAAGGTAGATGTTAAAGCAAAGTGGTAGAGAAGCCTTAAGTGAGATGCTGCAGTGTGTTTCAAACTTAGTATGTTTGTCCCAATACCCAAATAAAATAGAATTGCCTAAAAAAGCTGCATGTTTAAAAGAAAAACAAAACAAAAATCAGATACAGCTTTTAAAGTGGAAACTGACAGTTTTCCCTTCCTCCTCCCCTCCCTCCCTCCTCCACAACTTGCAGACGTTACTAATTCTGTAAAATTCAAAATACATGAGCTTCTTGTCTTCACCGTTAGGGAAAATAATTATTGCTGACAGAAGTGAAAATAAATGCACTGTGAGAAGCAAATAGCATCTCTAGTGTGCTTGTGTTTTCCATCCATGTCAAAGCTTTTCGCCTCCTAGTTCTTTTAATTGCTAGCATTTTTGCTCTTAAAGCAAGCTTCTGCTTTGTAACAATGGTCTGTGTTTATGTTGTTTAGCACGGGTTGCTTTAAATGACAGCTTTAACGTGTTGTATGATATTCCTAAACTTTCTTAAACTAAAACTTCTATAAAATCATAAATACTGAATTTTACTTAACTTTCAGAAGTGTTCTGTTGTAGTAGTACTATGTATAGCCTATTAAGACCTGTGTAACGTTTGGTATTTATGTGTCCTTTTTTTCCTTTTCCTTTCTTCTCCAGTTCCTCTCTTATCCTGGGGACCTAGCTTCAATTTTAGTATCTGGTACGTTGAACTTAATGGCATTGATGATCCAGATGTGGTCCAACCGTGCCTCAACTGGTACAGCAAGGTAGGCCTGCATTTTAGGTGCCTGTTTGCTTGAGGATTTGTCATCTCAGAAACTTGGGAAGTGAAGCTTCTCTTACTGGAGTTATGTGACCTTTTCATTCCTTGAATATTGGCTGTTGAAACAACAAACACACAAAGTTAAAACTCAAACCACGTGGCTGACTTTGACTTTGAGTCTTTTTGTATCTGTAGCTTCTATAAAAGAAAACAACAAAAACCTGCTAGGTCTCATCACAAGAAAAACTTAAAGGAATGTGGAGTCAAAAGGGGACACTGTGATTAAAATAATGTTTGTAATGGAAATGAAGAAAGTCTTAAAGATTGCACTTATGCCTCTGCTTGCCTTTTGACTGGTCTTTCTTTTACCATACAGTTCAGCTCTTCTGCAGAGCTATATGTGAGTCCAGAGGCATCTGGGTTGACTCTGTAGCTTTTGCTACAGGGTATGGGTTTGTTTAAAGAGAATCCTCTTTAGTGCCTTAACTTGCTGCAGATCTTTGCACTTCTGATGTTTCCCTCCTAATATCATTCTGTTGAATATTCTGAAATTGAAGGGAGCCGACACTGCTGGACTGTGAGATGAGATGATTTATGCCATTTGTCACTTTGATGGACAGAAAGTTCAAGGGTTTCTAAACGTTATTTGTATAAGCTGTACATAATTGAGTACAGCGAATGTTCTGTGGGAGAATGAATTAAAAACCAGAATTAATTTTAATGCTGTTTTTAGTGCATGTAACTTCTCTGTAATTCGGTGTGAGTTTCATGAATTGTTCCAGAAGAAATTCTTCCCAGTTGAATAAGACTGAGCAGAGGAGCATCATCTCTCTGCTTCCAAAATGAAGAAGTCAAAAAGGAGATAAGCAAAAAGGAGAAGGCTGTTGATGGTAATACTGGGACTCCTTCCCCATTGTATGGTGCTGTCAGTTGAATTAGAGCCGTTAGAACAGCCAAAAGGTTTCTTCACTCTAATATCTAATTTGTAAATATTTGCAGCAGCATCACAGGCTTCTTCCTGGAGGATTTCAGAGCAGCACTAATAGTCACAAAAGTAGTTGTAGCTGCTTTAATTGTCAAGTGTTATTTTGGTCATTAAGCTGCTAATTGCTGATGCTCGGTTAATAGAAACTGCTGATGGTTTTCTGTGCTTCTTCCTCCGAACTTTGCACATGGTGATCTCTCTGTCATTTTTCACTAGTTGCAACTATGAAGTTATGATTTTTGTTTTAAATCTTTTCTTTTGGTCTGATGATGACATTGACGTCTGTTTTGTTGTGTCTTATCCCACGGAATTCACGCTTCTCATGCTCTGCATGTATATAGTGACAGCTTCTTCAAGGGGTGCCAGCATTGTTCTTCTAAAGCTTAGAGCCCTAAAGCAACAAGACAGAGACTTAGTCACGACTGTTTGGATCAATTGCCAAGTTTTTGGTGATCACTGTGTGTCAGTGTTCTCTTCTCCCACGGTCTGAAGAGGCTGCTGTTACCAAAGACATGCAGGAGAATATAAGCTGACCCTTACATGGGGAAAGGTAGCAAAGTTATCTGGTTTTTTCATTCAAGGTAGTGTGGGTATTATCCTGCATGTTCTTGGAAGTCTGAAAGATCTGGTAATCTAATAATTGTTCTCTATTGCCTGAGACAAGAATGCAATAGAAAGTGGCCACTCTAAAAAGTGGCAGATTATGGATGGCTATCATTTTTGTTTTTCATAGTGAACAATGTAAAATATTTTTAACTCTAACTGTACATTTCACAGTGTTACCATCTTAGTCTCACGCTCTAGTTAAGTTTTTAACCAAAGCAATTATTCAGATCAAAGCCATTCTTTGATTTGTGATCTTTTTAAACTTGCATGACAGCGTGTAAAGAGGAGCCTCTTATATACTTTTCAGACTCATTTTTTTTTGCATAAAATATTTTTATACTTAGCTTCTGCAGTACTACTATGGTGTCGGTCAAGTACCAGCTTCTATAAAGTGGCCAACCTGCCAATAGTCAATCCATGTTTTATAAGCCAGGTTTATCGATTATGAAAGGTTCAGTAGGAGGACACAGAGTCTGTATGTTTAGTCTAATGGCCAAGTTACGGGAGCTGAAGATGCAGAAGCTTGTTATTAGAGACATACATCTATCCTTTTGCTTGCTGTCCCTTGGAGCAACAGAGAACGTAGGGTGATGATGAATGCAAGTGATCGTTTGCTTAAAGTCAGTGTCTTAAATATCTCTTAAAAAAGGAAGAAAAATCCAGTTGTGCTCTAAAGCTGTGTTGTAGCTCTAATACTCCTTTGCCAGTGGGTTGTGTTCTTATTGGTATGTGTCCTTGGCCATTTTCATGTGGGCTGGGAACTGATTTCCTAAAAATGCATAGTTCTGGTTATTTGCAGCTGTATAATACTGATGGATTAAGACCTAAAAATACAGCACGTGGCCGTGTTTCTTTTTAGCTGTGTTTCAGTTGTAGATTCTTGCTATAGAGTTGGTATTTCACAAGCACTAATTTGTTCCTGAATGTTGGTGTCAGTTTTCAGGCTTTCAGAAAGGTTCTGTTCACTTACATTTCATGCACTGAACTTTAAGCAGTGGCATCAGTTTACGAATAAAATCTTCTATTTGTATTTTGATCGCTTTTGGAGATGCCTAAGTTGGATTTGTTTTTTACCACACTAAATGGTGCGCGTTCAAGATGAAACTCAAGAATTATATATTATTAATGCTTTAGAGCTTGTCTTTGTGGGATCTTCATGAAATAAGTGGTTCTGGATGCCTGAGCTACTTATAAACATACAAATCTGTGTCACTTACGCATATTGTTAGCAGCTTTGAATATGCAGTGGATGACTCGGTACGTTAACTGTGCGAGCTGTAGTTCTTAAATAGAATTTACTACTTCCTCATATTCCTGTACCTCTATTTTTGATGCAGTGTGGGTTTCCTTAGCCTTTCTCACTCTCCCACAGTTGAGTGGGAAACGGACAGCTTTGGCTAATCTGTAGTATGAAGGCAAGGGTTCCACTTTAAGACTTGTGGGGAGTATTTTGAAGGTAAAATTTTGGCATGCGTGTAAATACTTGCTGTCGTTGATCCGAAATCCTTGCAGACTTGCAGGATTTGTGGTTAGCCGTAAGTTCTGCTTTTCCATTACAGCAGTGATGGTCATTACAAGTATTTATATTCTAATGTTTTTTGGATTTTTTTTTTCCTTCTGCTTCTAGAAAAGCTGTGACCTACTTACTCTTCTAAATTATTTTGTTACATAAGAGTCATACAATCAAATTATGTAACGCTGATAGCGACGGCTTTTTCCTGCCCTCTATGCCGTGTAGGCCTCAAACAGCAGGACCAAGCAGATGGGGGAAGTAATGGTCACTTTGGAGATCTGGGACACTGCAGTCTCTTCTTGTGTGCTTATTAAATTGCATTCTTGATATGAAGCAGTGTAAGTTCTATACTGCTGAAAAGTAAACGTCTGCACAGCTTCTAATGTCTTTGATAGGGTTCCTCTGTAAGCTCATAAGCAATTTATGTGCAGTGTTTAAGATCTCATCACCAGACTGATTCATAGGTAGATGTAAAAGCAAAATCTGCATGTCTCATAGATTTTCTTGTGTTCCAGTAGTACCGTGAACAGGAAGCCATTCGCCTTTGCCTAAAGCATTTTCGTCAGCACAACTACACTGAAGCTTTTGAGTCGCTGCAGAAGAAAACCAGGATTGCTCTGGAGCACCCTATGTTGACAGACCTGCATGACAAACTAGTGTTGAAGGGAGACTTTGATGCTTGTGAAGAACTGATAGAAAAAGCTGTGAATGGTAAGAATCAGAGGCGGCTGGGGATATTAAAAACTAAACAAAAAGACTTTGAAATTGTTACTGCTTTCAATATTAATGTATATAACAGTAGAATTGTCTGTTCCGTGTTTTTGGTGTCCCATCGAGTTCTGGATTCTGTATGCATGATGAAAGCTAAAAATTAATTTATGAAATCACATTTGGAGCCTCTCTTCCCCTTGAAGAACTTGATGAATTTAAAATCAGTAAAGATAGGTTCCTCGTGCAAGTGGCTGGCAAGCTGGAGGGTAGGCACAGCTATCAGAAGTAAGCTGGAGTGATGAGCATAGAAAAGCAGCAAGGGAAACAGAAGCGTAGAACTTGTGTTCTCAGTAATGATCTTTATCATGATTTCTGGATAGGACTTTACCAGTTGGTGGGCATTTCAGCAGAACTTCATCTGTATTTGAGTATGCTGTCTTTGTGAAGAAAATACTCCCTGGAGGACGTCTTAAGAGAAGTCATCATGATTGGAAGTAGAGGCTGTCTTCACTTACCGGTTTCTTTGTAACTACTATTAATTTTTTACTTGGAACCTTTCAACTTAGAAGCACTGTGTGTAAACAGCTTTCATCTCCTAAGATTGAGGAGATTTACTTTATGTTGATAGAGCGAGATAGAAGAATTGAGCTTTTGCAGTGAAGTGTCTCCAAAGATCTGTGCAGTGGTTTTGGATTGCAATGTGATAAACAGAGGTGCTCTTGCCTGGTGGGTGTCTTGCTTTTTGACTGCGTGCAGTGCTATTCACGGAAAACCTGCGCTGGCATAAGAGATCCTCGTGTATGTGGAGTTGGAGGCTAAGTGGCCAATTTAATGGGTGTCTGGCGCCAAAAGTTTGTATCGGTGGTTTTGTTTTTGTTTTCTTTTAAATTCTGGGCAAATCAATCATTTTGAAATATCTCTTAGAATAAATAGCAGCATAGATGATTGATCACCTCTTTCTTGGTAAAACCACTGAAGTTGCAGGTGGTTCTTAGAGTATGATAGAAACAATACATTTAAAATCAGTGTTTGTCTTTCGTGAAAATCACAATACCTTTGTGAGAAAGCTGTTCAACACAGCACAATTTTAGGGAGTTTATTCCAACAGGCTGTCAAAAAATGCAGTAAGTGGCTTTCTGTCAGTTGTGACAGGAGACTTCTGAACTATATAAGCAGAACAGCTCGACTGCCTTGTGCTGAGCTCCCTGAGCAGCTACTAGCATTGAGCCTGAGAAAAGCCTGCATTCATCCTTGTCCTTCTGAGTGCTGCTTGTCTTCCTGAGATGTAGTAGTGTTGTTGGCTTGGAAGGGAGTGTAAACAGCTTCCTGCAATGCAGAGGCATTCTTCAACTGGCAGCTTTCTGCTGAATCTAAGAGCATGTGAGGGTTGTAGGAGGAAAGAGCAGTGGGAGGCCGTGGCTGGCTCTTGCTCTGTCATTGCAGTGTTACTCAAAGACGGGAATGTCAGAGGAAGCTTATGAGCCCACCAAACTGAGGCAGTGGGATGCTATATGCTTATGATTATGATCGTGACAAGGGATCAGTCTGTTGCCTTGGCTGTGGCTTCACCTCATCATTGCTTAGAGGTTTTCCTCTTTCCACCTCGTTGCAGACTGTAGTACTTCTTGAATGGAATTTCACTAGAGATCTAGGATGTGCTGAATAAGGTCCCTCAAAAGCTGATCTTTTTCCCCACAGGCACTAATGAATTGAATGTTTGTGGCTTTGTTTTGCCCTGTCACATATTAATTGTTTTTACCACTTAATGCATAGCATACTGAATTTATTGCATCCAGCAGTTTTCCTCTGAGACTACAGCTGAGGAGGTGCTTCTCTGCCTCCCCAATATATCGAGAGCAAAATTGCTGTCTTCAGTGCTCAACTTTACCAGGTGTGGAGGTATGGAAGAAAATTCCAAGTCTTGTATTGTACTGATAGATGGATAATTTGATGTGAATAATCCTCTTTTTCTTGTTCCTGTAATTCTGTCCCTTTTTAGAGGCTGGAGAACTTTTCATCTCTTAAGCAACCTAGAAAAATAGTGTGGTTTGTTTTATCGTTTTGTTTGTTCCTTGTTCCAGCAAGTACAGAAACAAATATTTATAGCAACACACTATGGATAACTTAGCAGGAGATTCTCAGAGCAGTAGTGTGAAGTTTTCTCAGTGTTTCTGAGGGACAGAATAATATGCATGGGTATGTTTATATTGCTTCCTTTTCATCTAGCACCTGGCTAGCTGAAGTTAAATGTCAGTGTATGCATCTCCCATTGCTCCATTGCTTATCCTTAATGATTTTACTCATCTTTAAATGCATTAACCTGCCTTGCCCCTTCCCTTCTGCAATTCTTTTTGCTGTCTTCAGCTTTTGTACCCATTTAAACCTCTATAACCTCCCAGTACCCTTCAGTGAGAAGTGATACCTATCTCAAGATACTGAGGCTGCATCCTGCATTTTCTATAAGCTGGTCAGAACTTTATGTGGGTCAATCCCTACTCAGGATGATGTGTGTCCTGGGCTCTTGCTTGGTGGCACTGGTTTTCATGTTGCCACATGTAAGCCAGGTCAGGGAACTGGTTCAGCTGCAGTGGGGCTAAGTGCTGCTGTAAGAGTTTGTCCATGGTTATAACAGTTGACTGTCATAAGGCAAGTAGTTGAACATGTTTGATACCTCATAGCTGGGTCTTTCCCTTTCTTGCTAATAGATGTTATCAGTCTTCAACACTTTTCCCTACAGTATTGTCTACCTGTGGTCCTCTGCAGTTACCCATCCTTGCTTTGTTCTCAGTGTCTCTGAAGTACTGTTTGAAAAAGGCTTGTTGGCACCCAGCACCTCACTTTCTTGGTAGCTTGGTTGTGCAGTCTCCTGAATTTTGGAGGTATGGGTTTTACATTTGAGCTCTCCACTGCATTTTCTCGTCAAATAGATGTGGATTAACTTCAGTCCTGTGCATGACAAGTAAGTGTAGAGTTAATTGAGATACACAGATTCTTGAATTATCTCTGTTACAGAACAGTTTGCTCTTTGAACAGACTGGACGTGAATATGTGAACTGCTGACCTCTTGCTGATCTGGGAGTTCATAGCCTTAAAGGAACCGACAGAGTGCAGGGAGGTTGACAGCGATACTGCTTGTTCCACGCAGCCTAAGATTTGATTTGTAGACACTAATATTTGCATGGATAGATCTTTAAAAAGCAAAATGTGATACATCTTTTGTAGGCTATTCCCATAGGCTTAGTCATGTAGAAAAAGTGTAGGTGGTCAAGAATTAGTGCTAGCAGAGCTAAACTCTTGTTCTTTTGCATTGCTAATGGTGAACGCTGCCTTCCACCTCACATCACCAGATGATTTCTTTTGAGAGCTCAGTGGCAGGCAGCCACACTTTTCCCGCAGATTCTTTTGACTTGTGCATTAGACTTAGAAAATGGGCAAATGGAAACTCTGGCAGCTGCCTGACTTCCTCTCAAAAATAAAAGGTTCCTTAAATCTCAGCTGGTTCACAGACTTGGTTCAAATGCTTCACATTTGGATTCATTCCTATAGCTTTCAGCCAGCCTATATTATTGAAGGGAAAAAATCTGCTTAGTATTCCTACAGAGAGCATGGGGAGTGCAAATTACTTGGTGAACTTGGTTGCAACTACTGGAGGCACAGAAGGCTGCTTGAAATGGATTGAAGATCTGCTAGGTTTGCTGCATATTAGTATTCCAGGGACCCATTTGTTCCTTCTGGCAAGTCTTCTATCTGTATGCAATACATTGTGTATCTGCTGACATGCTGGCCACATATGATGAATAAGACGGTGATTTACAGCCTGAAGGCTCAAATGTCTCCCAAAACTTGGGGTGTACAGGAACATCTGTGTTCTCCTGGAAGCTGCTGACAAACATAACTTAGCTTTCACTTCAAATATTTTGGGGTTCATGTTTGAGGAAGTACAGACTGGTTTGCTGCTCTGTGTTACACTGGGGTAGATGGAAAAGAGAAGCTTGCTAGGGATCCAAGGCCTATGGTAAGTAGATCACAGAACTGTGGAATCTAGGCGTTGGAAGGAACCCAACCCCAGAAAAACAAACCCCAAACTCCAGAAGTTGTGGACAAAAAGTTGCTTTGAAGTTTTTCATGCCATTAATAGTGAAGTGAGTAGATTTCAGTACTTCTGTCTAGAGGTGTGTGCTGCCTAAAACTGAACTTAATACAACTTTTACTTGTTTCTGATCAGCTTCACAAGGTTAAATATTTTGGTCTGCAGTGTTTGTTTTAATCTGTTCCGGGTAGTGTGTAATTGATGAACAAAATCAAGCCTTTGGATACTGGATGAAATTTACTAGCTTTAACTGTTGTGAAGTTCATGTTGTTAGATCCAAAATGCGTCACAACTTGTTGCAAAGTGTTTGTAAACAGTACAAAATAAAAGTACCATCTTTGGCTGCAGCTCTACAGAGTAAACATGGACATTGAGATGAGAGACCTCAGGGCCTAAGGAAACTACTTGTTTTAAAAGCTTATGCTTCACGCTTTTTCTACAGCAAGCTTGAAATTTATTTTAAACTACTGATTCATTGGAAACAGCTGACAAACATAAGTAGGCCTGGATCTGATCTTCAGTGCCTTGCAGAAACTTTGGAGACTTTTTGGTCAGCAGCTCTATCCTGGCAAAGGGACACAAGGAGTATACTAGAAGTCTGGCATCAGATACAGAATCCACCTAGAAATCCCTTTTTTCTTTCCCTCTTCTCCCTGTGGTGTCAGACAGGTGGTGATTCAGCTCCCAAAACAAGCTGCTTCTGGTTTGCGGTGCAAGTAGAATGAATGTGGAACTGCTCCCAGCAGAAAGAAACATTTCTGGGAAGCAAGCTGGAGTATTTCCAAACCAATGTCCCATGGAAGACAAGAAGCATTATTAAAAGAGGCTGAAAGCACAGCAGGGGAGAAGTATCATATCTTGACAAGTGCAGCCTGTGGGTGTTGAGCATGGGAGAGAGGTTAAATCACCCTTTCAGATCATATGTGGTGTAATTCATCCTCTTGAGCTATTTATGTCCAATTATCTATTGGCTACCATAGGGATAAATACAGTTTTGTTTTTGGTCTTAAAGACCAAAAAATGATAACCAAGAGGCTGAATTCCTATCTAGGTTTGTGGCTAGAGAAATCTGACTCAGTGTGGAATTGCTTACAGTGCGTATGTTTGTTCGGTTGGAAACAGAACAAGCCATTCTACATATGGTGAGCAAACTTCTGACTTTCCTCAATTACTTAATACTGGGAGAGCACTGATGTTTTTGACTGTAAGACAGGTAAGAGTAAAATCTGCCCTGCTTTAACACAGTAATAAGTCTGAAAAACTTGCAGAACAGAGTTGAAGAAAGTTGAAAGCAGTTTACTATTTTAAGACCAAATTCAGTACCTTTCAGGATCCCTTGAGCGCCTTTAGTTTTCCTATTAGATGGTTTCTAAATAGAGTATTCATCTTCTCCCAGGAAGTCCTTGCTGGCTTGGGTTTTAATTAAAACCTGGATTTCAGTCATGACAAAGTACAGGATGCCAGGAAATGCTCTAAAATATCCTCTGAATATTGTGTCGCGCTTACCAAAGATTCTTACCTTTTTTGTAACTAAATAGGTACATGTGCGGTAAAGAATGGTCTGGTTTTTTTTTGTCCCTGTGCCCAGCAAGGGATTTGTTAAAATAAATGGAGGCATTCACAGTCTGTTACGTTCTTACCTCAAAGCCACAATTACTGGGGTTGGAAGAACTGAAAAGTATTACATAGAACTTAGTAATGTCATTTTTCCTTTCTCTGCTGAGGAATGTAAAAGTGATTCCTGAGCTAGGTCTGATTCTAGTGAAGAGCAAAGCTGTTAGGAACGTGATTAAGGATTTCTGAATGCATCCTACACTTGACCGAACAGCCTACGTGCAATGTTCTGTTTTATTACAAAGCCATGTAAGTCTGTCATTGGAATTCTGAGTCTGCTCGTGTTATTATAGCACTGGTCGTGTAAAACTGGCTGTCTGAACTCACATATTTTTTTCCAAGTACTGTATAAATGGAGTACAAATGCTTGTAATAAATTTGTCTTGATAGTGGGGTGATGGGTGGCATATAGGCAGCTGGGTGCTAAAGGAAGCAGTGAGCAGGAGGCTGGCCACTAGCAATCTAGCAGTTTGATATACATGCAGAAACTTAGGGAGTTTTTCTTTATGAAGTCATTTGAAGACTGATACAAGCTTGTCACAGTGCTTGCTAAGCTCTTCTCAGACTGAAGAAGAGCTTCAGAAAATTAAATATTTGTCTGGTAAACTCACGACGTGTAGAACACAATCAGGAACTGACCTCTTGATGCTAAGCAAATTACATCTGGTAGGGGTATAGAGGGAGAGAAGAATGCCCATGGAATGTGGCTAGAGTGCTGCAAGTTACTGCTTAGTTACTGCTTCTTACAGAAATGCTGCAGTTGGCGTATCTGGCCAGTGACCTAATGTTTCTTCTGTTTCTCTTCTTGTTTAAATCTCAGAAGAGAATGTAAGCTATTATTTTGTTTTTCATCCAGTGCTTGGTTGTCCCATGTTGCAGCTTTTAATCTGCTTTATGTTTCTAGGTGAAGCTCCAGAGGTGCTACCTGACGTAGTTTTGAATGACCATGTGTTAAAGTAGTTGAATTTGACATGCATTGGCAACTTATCTTTTGATTAAATAAGGGGGTGGGACTCTGTTCTTAACTAAATACGCCACATTGGAGATTTATAGATGATCGGCATGATCTGGAAGACAGACTTTGTAATTGTTGATTGATCTAGTAATGAGTTTTCTCCTTATTGTAGTGCTTCCACATTAAGTTCATTAGCAATTTTAACAAATTAACTGATGTCTTCATTTTAAATACATTCTTCATATACATCATGGAGTCATTAAGATCATCTAGTCTAACCATCAACTCATCACCACTATGCCCAGTAAGCCATATCCCTCAGTGCCTGCAAAAGACCAACAAAAAGCACATTCTGACTTTCTGGGGTGTGAATGGTACGTCTTAAACACTTGCAGTGCAAGGCCATTGCCATGACAACCTGTCAGAGGTTATCAGGGAGGTAGTGGCGCCCATTACCTCAAGGGATAGTCCTGCTTTGCTGACAAATGGGCGTAACTTTTGGAACAGTATACTGGATTGACTGCTTTAGAAGTTTCTTTTTTTTTTTTGCTGTAGTTGAAATATAAACCTTTTACACAACAGGAGTTTTGTTTTGCAGATGGCTTGTTCAATCAGTATATCAGTCAACAAGAATACAAACCTCGCTGGGGACAGATTATCCCCAAAAGCTCCAAAGGTAAGGATATTTTTGAAGCTACAGCCCTCATACTGCTCGTTCTTTCATGCTCCTTTCTGGATATAGAGCAAGACACTGATGCAAGAAGGCTTTCTGTAGGACAGCTGTTGTGGGGAATGGTATCATCTGTGAAAAATCTGCCATTTGTCTGCAAATCAATGAAATGTAACGTGGTTTCTGATTGAATAAGGAATGCTCCAGGAACACTAGCTGTCACTTCAAGGATAACTAATCATTTCACCAGTAAAACTCAGACTATAAGTTACCTGTAGGACTGTGTTTAGTGGGTGGAGTTGTCTTAAAGGGAAATGTACAGCTAAGAGTGGCAAATAGATGCTTTATCTTAACATGGAGTATTTCAGATTTGAAGTGTATCTTTTCAAATCTTCATCTCTTGTGCAGTAAATCTAAACTGTAGAATCTACCCCCCAAATGTTGACTACAAAGGTAAAAAATGACTGCCATGCAGCAACCGTAGGATTCAAAGTTCCAGTCACCAAACATGGAGCCCCATACCTAAACCTCTTGGGAAGGGTTGTGTATGAATATAAACAGACTCCTCTTCCAGTAGAATATGGGTTATCTTTCTAATATTGCTTCCCTGTCCCGAACGGTTAAGAAATCTGAAGTGGCTGGAAAACTACTTTAATTGGACAGTTGGAATTCCCTTATGTGAGAACAAATAATTGGTGCAAAGCTAACTGTTATATCCATACCATTAGCCCTTTGCTTTCCTCCCTTGGGTACAGTGCTGTGTCGCTTGAGTATCTGTTCTCACTTGTCTGCCTTCAGGCAGCATTGGGTGAGAGATGAAAGGAGAGCAAAAGATTTTCTGTGTTCCCACTACTGGAAAGTTTCAAAGATAGCTCAGACCTCATTTGTGAGAGGACCTGCACGCTTCAGGAACTCTGAGGATCCTTTGGAAAGCTCCTAGAATTGCAGTAGAGTACTGTATTCACTTCAGTTATTTATTGGAGCAGTGAACTGCAGATAACTGCACATTGAATTTTACAGTGTCTGGAAGAATACTAACCAAAGAAACGATGAGTTAAATTGCCCTGCTTTTGTATAATACTTCAACTACTATACGTGAAGTTCTGTCCTTTCTGTTTATAGTCAAATAATAGATGGCATTCTCTCATTCCTCTGTTTGTTTTTTAAAAGGTGATGGGGAAGACAGCCGACCAGGGATGAGAGGAGGCCATCAGATGGTTATAGATGTTCAAACAGGTGAGTAGTTATTGATTAATTATTTTTTTTCTCTCTACTAATTTAGTTACTGAATGAGATTTTTCACATAAGTATTGCAAATATATTCTTTTGACGATGACTTAATTTTAATTTTAGGAGGGAAATTGTACTTTTTTAATAGCTGCATTAAATAATCTGCTTTCTTTGCCTGGAGCATATTCCAATTGCTTCCCCCACTTGCTTCTTCCCTACTAATACCCCTTCAGGCCTTTAACTTCTCGCTACTTCACTAAGAAGCCCAGAACAATTGGTTTGAATAATTTGTGTTTTTCTTCCCCTTTTTGAGCTTATACAAGAGAAGAGAAATCAGGGATGATTATTTCCTTTATCTCTCCTGTATATCATCTGCTTTGGATAGCACTTGAGCGATAAATCTGACCTGCTGGAATATTCCTTGTACTTTGGTTAGAGTGGCTTCTAACTTCTGCTATTTTTTGCACACGAAGTTCCATTTAAGTCTAATTTACTTGATGCTTTTTATGAATAATGCTTTCAATAGCGGTTAAAATGGTTCAACTTTTGTTTTGAAGAGCCCATAAAGAGAAGAAAGGAAGGTACAGCTAACAGCTTTGATGAACTCTGTAATTTTCTGTAGCTTTGTCTTTTATTTAATCAGATTTCTGTGGTGCGTCATTCCTGACTGAAGTGACTGCTCACTTAAGCTTGCCTGCCTGCATCTTTGCTAAATAAATAATTTGTATGAGTAATGGAGCTTTTCTTAGGAAAGAAGAAACCAGATCAGGGTTGTCAGTAGTGGAGAGGAATACAGGGTGGCAGTGAGGGAGTTGGCAAAAAACTGCCATAGCTGTCTCTGTTATGGTCATATGGAGAGGGACTGAAGCATGTGACAGGTTAGTACCTTCATGAGTAATTTGCTAAGTCATAGTGAACAAGCAAAAATGCAGCAGTCACTGCAGCCTTTGGCTTTTACTCAGAATGTAGTTTTTGCTCTAGAGGAAGCACTTGAGTTATTTTGTATATGAAAGCAAACTTTTTTTTGGCGGAAGAGATTTCACTCGTATAAAATGTTGCTGGAGGTTTTCTGGTGTCTGCCTACAAAAGAAGCTGTGAACGCTCCCTAGTGGTCTTAGTGAGTAAGTAGCAGTGTCTGTTTCACAAGCATGCCAAAGAAATGCCAAGCGCGTCAGTCTGGTATTCTGACAGTCTTTTAGACCTTCTGAAAGCAGTAAAATGATGGTAGCACGAGTTTTTGTTTCCGTTTCTGTTGGTTTCCTTAACTCTTATTAAGCATATCATCTCTGCGTTTCATGTAAGTTATCACTCTGCTTCAGTTGAGCAGTATAAAGCACTGATTATTTTTTTTTCTCTCCCCTAATTGCTTAAAACTGGTTGGAGAGCATCAACACAAAAAGAGTCTCAGGGTACGACAAGTGGGTTCCTATGCCATCTTAGTCCCCTTTTGCTGCAGCTCTCCTGCGGTGGCAGGATATGCTCCTTCGGAAAGTTTTTCTGTGGAACATTTAGGAAGTTTGGGAAGTTGCCCTTACTTTTGCTTCCAGACCCATTGAGGCTTGTAAAAGCTTGTATGTTTTTGAGATTAAAAGCTTTGCCATGTAATTTAGCAGAACAATTTACAAACAGGCCAGGGGAAGTTCTTGGTGCTGTTTGTATTCTTAAAACCAGCTGCTGCTGACTGCTCGAGTTTTCTTCTGAACATAGGTAGCATTTAGTGAAACTGTGGGAGTTTGGCCAGTTAGGTCAGGATGTGTTTTACAGCCTGGAATTGGTCTGCCTGGCCAGCCATGAGCAAATCAAGTATTAACAGAAAAAGGAGCAGCAGCACGCTTGCAGACATCATCCATTCCTTACCCACATGCTGAGCTGTTTTCCCAACGATTTTTGAAAGCTGAAGAATAAGTTCTTCTTTGCATCCTTCCTTAGATGGGTGAAGTGCTTATCAAAGATGAATATTTTACTCAACTTCAGTATTTTAGAAACAATCTTGAATACCAAAAACCGGGCTTACATGAATCATGAGAACCTTCCTATTACATAAAAATAGTGGGTTTTGGAAGCAAACTTTAATCACTCATGCCCAGATTTGCTGTAGCTGTGGATATAGCTGCAGCTGGTTCTGCTTTTTTGATTAACCTCAAGGAAATACTAACCAGTTGGTACTGATTATGATAATAAGCATTTATTTTTACTAAGTTTTGTATAACATAGAGCCTGTCAGATGCACATGTGTTAACATCAGGATAGAGTAGGTGAGTTGGTAAGCAGTTGAGCTAGATCTTGAGTTACTGGTAGTGATTTGATCTGCTGAGTCTCTTGTTTATACTCCTAGTTTCAGGTAGGGTATAGTCAAACTTGGTCCAAACTGTCTTTTAGCATGTTTTATTTTCCAATTAGAATAGACTGAAAGTAACTAAAAGAGCAATTATGGCATCTCTGTTGGCATACAGTAACTTGTAGTGGTGTAGCTCACTTCTGTCTGATGTTCATACATTTAATACTGGCAGCAGATGTCTTGGAATAAGTATAGTGTTCTTTGTGCTTTGAAGAACTTGTATAGCATATTGAAATGAAGGCACAGGCATTTTGGGCTGTAGAACTTACCTTCTACATGAAAAATGTTGGTAATCAATAACTCTGACAGCTTTTTCCAGACTTCTGTTTGTATTAGCGCTCCGATTGGAATGATCTGGGTGGCAGAATTAGAAAGTTGTTCTTGGTATGCTTATAGAGAAACATTTACTGTGAGGCATTCCTTGTTATAGTTGGAAACTGCTGTTGCACATGTTAGGACTCTAGACTGTAAGTGAAAACAGAAGGATTATGTTTCCGCTTCTTGTGTAAGGTACTTGTCTTTTGTAGCTCTCTGTATGAGAGACTAGAGAGATTTTTCCTCTCTTTTCTGAGGAAGGAGAAGCGTTAGGGTAGTCAGAACCCAGAATATAGATTAAAAATTCAAACAGAAGCATTCCCAGAACGCCTAAAGTACAAGTAACCCCAAAGCTGCACAAGGGCATTCTTTGTAAAGTGAGCTGAACATTAGCCATGAAAACCTATGATTTATGTAGGTCCTGGTGAAATATTCAAGCATTGAAGTGCAGGCTTATACATAATAATATCGCTTCCCAGATGCATTAAGTGCTGATAGAATGATTGCCCAGTGCAGTTCCGGAAGAGAGCATGTAGACATCTGTTTAGCACTGGTTTCTTGATTAACGTAGCTTTGATGATGACCCCTCAGGACTTTCTGTAGTTCAGTTATGACATGTTTTCAAACAGCAACTTCAGAAGAAAGTGAGGACAACTAAGCAGAGTGCCACATCCAGGTTTGAAGTTTTTAATCTACAGTTCAGGGTAGTCCTGTGTTTTGGATGTCTGGCTTGTAATTCCCTGGGTAAGGTGGGTTTCTTCATCTGCCTTTACAGAGCAGGTACAGTTTGAATTACAGTAAATTATAGTGTAGTCTCTAAAACTACATAACTTGTTTTGGTAACGGAATGATGCTTTTTCTTTAGGATTTGAAAAGAAAATGAGCTAGTACTGAAGTTATTTTATTCAAAAGGCTCTTTGGTAATATATCCTAATTGTTTTCAAGGTTCATCATTATTTCATTTGGATAAAGCCTCCTTATGTTTTCTGTCTCACTTGTTAGCTTTGTCTGTTTCTCCTAACTATGGCAACTGAAATGTATTACAAAGAAAAATATTAGTGAAATGATCTTTATCAGTGTTTGTGCTACCTCTGTTCAGTCTCTGAAGCGAAATTAATTTGTTATTTCGGGTGTATTTTTCTTTGTCTTTCCTTTTGTGGGAAGAAGTTATTTCATTCTGTTAGATAAGTGAAAAGAGATCTGTAGGTTGGAAACAGTGGGTGATTCAAAACAGTGGGCGCAGTATGCTGTAGTATATGTAGAGATGATGAAACTGTGTCAAATGAAACATGGAGCTATGAAAAAGACGAAGCGAGAGCAGCAGACGCGGGGAAAAGGATGCTGTTTTGCCTGGGGAAGACATTGCTATCCATAAGATATTTTATTTAAAGACAGGACTTGTGTATGAGATGAAGAGATCTCTGAAACAAAACACAGATGGCTTCTAAGCTCTGAAATACAAACAGCTGCTGCATCCTGGAGGTTACTCAACTTCATGGTGCTTTCACATTTGAGAAGATGACTTTGTGTGCATTGTATGCCTACCCAGACTAGCTAGAGCCTGAAAAAATTGTAGCCAGCCACCATCTGCACTGAATAGTGATTCAGCAACTGAGTGGTGTTCAAGAAAATTCAACATCTGTCTGTATATTTGTGCTCAGTGTGCTCCTTTACAGAGAACCTGAAGCAGCTTGCAGATAGCTAAAGAAGGATATGCTTGCTGCAGGAGGTGTGAAGAAAACAGGCATTCATTTCGGGGAACAGGATGAAGAGCAAAGGACACACTGCAGCAAGAGAAGTTCTGGTTAGCTACACAGAGGAGGGGGGAAAAAAAAAAAGCACAAAACCAATAAGAGATGATCCAGATATTATGAAGAAACTGTCCTTACTGTTATTCAAAGCACATCTCTACGCAACCTGCTTTGTTACTGAAATTGGCTCTACTGTGGGGGGTTAGGAAGAAGACTGGCAGATTTCTAGAAGTCTTAGATCCAAAAATATTTCATTGATTAGTTTAATAAGTCACCAGAGTCAGAGTGTGTTCACCGTCCTGATAAAACGGGGATTTATCAGCCTGCCCTGTTACGTCCTGATAGGATAACTTGCTGTGCTAGAATCCCATTGAAGACTTCATCATGAGGTGAGAGTTAAGAGAGGTTCAAAAAGCGGACTTTGTGAGCATATCCAAGCATAGACTGAAGTTCCTGCAGGGCTTTGGGGATTTAACAGGGACTGGAAAGAGGGATGCTCTGTGTGCTGCTCTGAGAACAAGGGACTCACAAGGGGGTTGTCAGGACATATGTTAATGTTTTCAGTGCATGTTCTCTGATACTTTGTTGAGGAGTGTTGTGGCACCTTCTAGTCTTTTGGAGAGCAGAAAAAGAATTTGGACGTTACAGAAACACTTTGGAATGAGCGAGCAGTTTAGAAATATTCATAAAGCATGTTTAATGGAAAGTATTGGATTTTTGTTTAACAGTAAATGTGAAGGGGATAAGGATAAGATGCTGGAGGAGGAACTTGATGTCCAGAATGTAGCTGGTAAAAGCTTTGGGTAGATCTAACTGCTTTCATGTTTTTCTTGTTGGTTTGCAGTTAGATCTGAAAAATTCTTCCAGTCTGTCCCTAAAGCAAAATTCTGCTTTACTAAAGCAGTGTCAGTATTGCTGTGTGACATACAGCTATGATGCAAAGGAGGAATCCCTTCCTCTGCTGGAGAACTGTGTCCTGCCTGCATCTTGACTTCCCTAGTGTTACTAAAGTAGGAATAATTATACCAATGCAAGACTGCTGTTTTCCCCTCAGGGTTCACACTGCAGCTGCCTGAAAGCTTGTAGTCTTTTCCCTTTGTCTGACCTTGTCATTGGACATATACTGATGCATTGTTTAGCTGTTGTGGCAATACCAGGGAGTGCTGAAGTTGTACTCTTGGTCTGTCTTCGTGGGTGCTCTCCTTGAGAAAGTAACCCTTCCCTTGAAGTCTGAAATGAAGAATAGACTGGAAGGTGGTGATACCAGCTGTCAAAGAGAGAGAACTGCATCTTTTGTTTTGAAGAAAACAAATGCAACCCCCTCTCTCCCCACCAACTGATTTTCCCTTGTAATTTGGGAGAACGGTTATGAACTTTAGAACTGTGAGAAATGATTTTCCTGACATTACCAGCAGCAGAGGAGTTTAAATACTGAGAAATGTTTCCGTTACTTCTGTAGTATGATTAAAAAATGTTGGGTCATTCTGGGTTTAGAATAGTGATGGAGTATTTATTGCGTCATGACTACAGTTTGATATCAAGATGAAGAAGAAATTTGGTATAGAGTTCATGTATGCACGTGTTATTGCTCTTGCTCAAGGAATCTGGGGATGCTCACAGTTCACACTGTGTGATTCTACCCCTTGTCGGTCCTTATACACCGTTTAGTTCTGTGAGCTTGATTTAGGTGATTTTTAAAATCTGAGTTTTTGTCAAATTCATTCAGATTTGCTATTAAATTTCATCTGAGACAACAAAGCCTTTACAGGCAGGCATGACGTTTTGGCAAGGCCCCAGTAGGATACTTAGCCAGTGCCAAATCTTTTATTTTTCTCAGCTATCAATGAAGCTGTTGTGGTAATGTGGGTTTTGTGAGCTGTGAGAATTTATGCGCACAAAGGGACCTGCTCTTAGCAGGGAACACTGGGAGCCCTGAGTCCAGGAGGAAGGGTAATTAAAGTTAATGAACCAGGGTAACCTTTCCATGGTGATGACCACTATCCTGATGGTAGGTAAGGGTCAGGGACTATTTCCATTTTGTAATCACACATCTAACTCTTCTTTTTAATTGGTGTTGGATTAAAAATTGGCCATTACCTTCATAATAGATCTGGGCTGAAGATTTTAAAGAAGTTTTTATAGGTCTGTGATTCTTCAGTGGCTCGTTCTTGGATTTGGTTTTGTGTTGTGTTATTTCAATCTGAAGATGAAATATCTTTAGAATCCAAGACCAGATAGTGATGTTACTGTAATGGAAGTGGCTCAATCATCTCTTGGTGTCATAACAGAGACTTATTCCTCGTTCCTCTCATGTTGGAAGCTTCATTTAGTTTCATCCGTGAGTCTGATAAGCTTTTGAACTTGCTGTGCTTGGAGTAGTTGTGAATTTAAGGTAATGTGCTCTGAGGATGAGCCTGGAATTCTGGCTTAAACTGTTACGGCTCTACTGACATGCTTTTGTGACATCAGATAAATTATATTATGCAAGCCATTTTCCTTGAAGAGGATTTCTATAATTGAAGCAAGTTTTTCTTTACAAGAGATCAACTAAATAAAAGAGGTTTTTGGCTGATGTCTCAGAAATCTTTGTAGACTGTAAGATTTGCGTCAAGCAGGGAACAAACAGATTTCACTCATAAAGATTAATAATGGCTAATAGTACTGGCTGACAAAGGAAGGGAAACTGATGATGTCTGCCTTGACTTGTGTAAGGCCTTTGACATAGTCCTCCATCCGTCTCTAAATTGGAGAGAGATGGAGTTAAAGGCTGGACAAGTTTGCAAATGACATCAAACTGAGTGATACAGCTGACACAACAGAAAGAAGAGATACCATCCAGAGGGACCTGTATAGGCTTGACCTACAGTATATTTATCACAGGTGTTTTGTATTTGTTAATGTGTTTAAAGGCATTCTTTATTTTTAAATGAAATTAATGTGTTCTTCCTTTTTTTTACTAGAAACTGTTTATTTGTTTGGTGGCTGGGATGGAACTCAAGACCTGGCTGACTTTTGGGCATACAGTGTGAAGGAAAACCAGTGGACTTGTATATCCAGAGATACCGAGAAAGAGGCAAGTTGTACATTCGTAATGTTCATAATATATGAATCATTGTACAGAAAAATACCATGTTTCTGAAGTGCTTTTATATATGAAGAGTGTGCCAAAATTGTGAACAAAAAAGTCAAATTTTCAAAGCATGGAAAATGTTTGAAGTAAGAATAGGAAAATGTGAAATGGATGTGAAATTCAAGTGTTAACGATTACTGGGGTGGAGGTTTATTTCCCAGGAGCAGACTGATCAGGCAAAAGTCAGTTCAGGGAGTAAAACAGAAGTTAAATAATGTGGTAAGATTGAACCAGGTTGCCAAATAAACATCTCAGACCTGATGCTGGTGTTGAGGTTTAGTAAAAGAATTTTTAGCTTCTGTTAAAAATGTGAGGAGAAATGGACAACTAGGAGGTGGAAATATAGAGGACAGAGAGTAACTGCTGGAGGCCGTGTACTCCCAGGAGTTTTCATGGCATTCAAGCCATTTTCCTTGGCCTGTTTTGCTTGCTATTTGACGTATGAAGCCTCTCAAATGAATGTAGATTGGGTTATAGGAGGTAACAAAAAAGAGAGTTCCAACTTTTGACTCATGTAATTCACATGGCATTTCACAGTATATAGGAAAAATTTCCTGTGGTTATTGTGTTCAGAGTTCATTACTTGTTTGTCAGAGCATAACTGAAGTAAATTCACGCACCATTGTCTTACAGGACTGAAATGATTGAGTTTCCACCACTTTCTGGTACCTACATTTGGGAACTGAGTTCCCCGAGTATTTGCAAAAGGCATAAATGTATTTTATTTCTCATTTGAATTTTTCTGTGTTCTTGTCACTTGTTTAACTTATGAACTTCAGAACACTTGAATATTGCTGTTTTTTCCTGGCAGTGGTGTTTAGAGTTTGTAATCAAACAGGACAAATAGCCTTAGTGAAAATCTCACAGTAAGGCTCTTTCCTTAGCCTTCATATCCATTTTTTATGTACAGAGCTCTTAATGTTATTTAAAACATGCGCAATAACGAAACTAATTGTGGTATTCTAGTATCTGTCTTAATAGTGCTGTATAAAGGTTAAAAATTGTCCTTATATTTCGTATCCTTGTGAGTCTTTTTTACTCTTAACCCTTTCATTGCAGCTCTGTACTTCTCACACGTTTAGCAATACAGTGTTGAAACTGGATTTGGTCTTTCAGTGCTGTGGGGTCAGCTTGTGTAGCTTCTGTTTACATCTGGAACAGTGGGTTGCAATGGGGGGAAAAAAAGAAGAGTTCTTACTGTTCACCCACAATTAAGTGGGCTGAGTGAGACGTAATGATGAGGAAATCAGGATTTATCCCTTTTATCAACTTATACCCTAAAAATAAAACTCGACCATCTTGTCCTTTGATCCAGAAAATAAAGAACCCGGTAATATTGAAAACAAGCAATGATTTTAACTGCTGCCTGTTTCACTTTTTTCTTGTTTCGTAGCTACCCAGTGTGTGTGGTTTTATTTTTGGTCTAACTTAGGATGCAGTGTAATAAGGCCTTCCTGTCAGATAGAGTGACTGTGTTTTTCCTGCACAAACCAGTGTGGGCATTTTGGTGTTTCTTTAAGGGGTTCATTTTCTGTGGTGTTTTTTTGTGTTGTTTTGTTTTTTTTGTTTTTTTGCTGGGATTCTTTCTTACCTATTTGAGCTTCTGTAGAGCTTGGGAGGCCTGGCTGGGATGCAGGGCAAGGAACAGTGCCAGAAGCAGCGTATGTTTTCTGAGTTCCTCGTGCCTGACTCTAGCAGGAAGGTAATGCTGGGATGGGAATAAAAGGGTATAGAAAAGAACAGCTCTGGAGGAGATAGATTTTGGAGAAAGTAAAACTAGATTGCGATGGCAGGTCAGGAAATTCAAGTGGAAGTTGGAGGGGTTTGGGGCTGAGAAGAAAGGCAAGGTCAGGGAATTAAAGAAAATTGAAGGTTCAGTTAAATGCATGGAGAACTTTGAAAAAGACACATACTTAATATAAGTGGAGAAGTATATAGAAATGGAGTTCCAGAATGGCTTTATGTTTGGATGTAGTCTGAAGTGGATGTCAGAAGACAGCCTACTGAGGCACAGTCCAGGATTTTGGTAACTTAAAGAAATACATTGAACTGGCTGCCAACACTTGCCAGCAACGGCTTTGTTTTTTTCCTCTTGTTGGGGTTCTGGATGAAGCCTGATTTAGAAATGAAAAGGTCAATCTCAAATGGAGAAGTAACTTAAAAAACAAAGACTCCAGATGTTTCTCTAATAGGAGCATCAACTATTCACAAACAACTTGCTGAAAGGAAATGTCTGTTGACATGGAATTTTTGAAAATATTCAAAATAGATTCCAATATAACTTAATCTTGTTTTTGTGTTATACTGTGCTTGTTCTGCTTCTACTATTTTGTCCCACTTAATTTGTGATGGTGGTTGAATTACCCATTGACTATATATTAAGCTTGGATAAGAGGAGAAGTTGGTACAAGTTGCATATTATCCAACATCATCTTAAGGGTAACACAGAGCAACTCATTCAGTGTAAAGGTACTGATAACTTCTGATGCAATGCCAGATTATCTTCATCCACTTGGCAGTGCAGTACAAAGAATCTGTGGTGACCTTTTCTGTAAATGGAGTTGCTTCTGTTTTTCTAAGTTTGCCAGTGAGTTGGAGAAAGGTCTCTTTGTCACCTGAAGTTGCATTTGTATTCTTAACAGTTCAACTACCAATGCTAATTTTCCACAGTACTCCTTATCTCAGGAAGAAGTTCTTGCAGCAGTAGTGAACTAACTGATTGCATATGCTCTTTAAATATATATATATATATAGGTATCATGAACTAAAGTGTAGTATTATGTTGAGTTTCCACATTACGCACCTCAGCAGTTGGTAGGCAGACCTAAATTGGAACTTCCCAACCATTCTTTCAGCATACGGAGGCAGCAAGGTTCCTTCAGTCCCTGTGAAATCATCCTCATTTATGGTTGCATCCTTCCAAAGGAAATGCACCACTATGAGCTCTGAAATTGACCCACAACTTCTGTCTCCTCTGTGCAACGCTTGAGTATGCAAGAGCTCTGCATTGGTTGGCACAAGGCATGGCCAAAGCATGTGAAGTCTAAGAGTCTTTAAGAACTTGTACCCTGAACTAGTGGAATGTTCTAACAAATGCTGTCTCTAGGGTGTATTAGCAGTAGTAGATTAGAGGACCTTTTCAGGATTTGGGAATAGTTTTAAAATATCAAACCTTGTCATTTCTTGAGTACTAGGCCAGTGTCAAGCAATAGATGAACTTAATGTGAATGTTTTGGTATCTAATATTTTTAGTTTCCAAGCAGTAACTTTCTCATTGGGTATTTTGGTAAAATGAAGTACAGAAGGACAGTTTAGGTGAATAGGCAGCTGTAGGAAGGACTTCATTTGCATTATGTTGATAATTCTGTGGACTTACAGGGTCAGAATGCTGAGAGATGTTCATGCCTCTAATGATTCAATAACTGAGAATAGGGAAGCACTATATTTTGTATGTCCATTGTATTCCTTTGTCCTATTTCTTTACCTCCTATAGGCATCAGAAGAGATGCAAGATGCTCTTGGAAGCAGTATTTTACTGTGCAAAGTGGTAGTTTCTGTTGTGCGTTTGTGTTGATTCATCGTCACTGTGGCTTTATGCTCACGTCAGCCCTTTGAAGGACATGGAAGTTGTGTAAATGGGTCAGGTTTAGGTGACACTATTTCTCAAACTTTTAAGTGTTTCTTGTCAAAGACTCTTCAGAGCAGACAAGGTCTTTCCATGGGTTAATTGGTTAAGAGGATAAATTCTTTCTAAATTCTAGAGGAAATTATAGGTCAACAAGTGTCTACTGTTAGTAGGTTCAAAATGATCTAGAAAATTGGCATACGGTAAGGTGACAATTTGCTGCTAACATTAAATACTTTTCCAGGCTGACAAATGTAGCAAGATCTCATGGTTTGGAGAACCAACCTGAATGTCACCTGCTATTGTATTTCCAGTTAATTTTTTCTATGTTGTATGGATGCTTTGCTTTATGTTTGTTGACATGGATGCGTTTGCCCAAAACTTCCAATGTCATTGACACAGAAGCATTATATTTGTGTTTGTGACACTTACATGATTTTTTATTTTTAAGGTGGGGTGATATTCAAATATATAACCTTATCTACGAGTAGAGGGAATGGTTGCAAGCTGTGGCAGGGGAGATTCAGGCTTGACATTAGGAAATATTACTTCTCAGAAAGGGCGGTCAGGCACTGGAATGGACTGGAATGGAGGTGGTGGAGTCACCGACCATGGGGCTGTTCAAGGCATGATTGGATGTTGTGTTGAGGGACATGGTTTAGTGGGAGCTATTAATAATAGGTGAACGGTTGGACCGGATGGTCTTTTTGGTCTTTTCCAACCTTGGTGATTCTATGATTCTATGATTATCTATGTAAAACTTTTACTCTGTGCTGCTTTTAAGAGTAGGAACTGAAAATCTCTCAAATATTGATCCCTTCCTGCAGATGGTGATGTAATTTGGAAGATGCTTTGAGAAATATGGGGGTTTTTTGTTGTTGTGAGTACAGCAATGTTTATGGAATTGAGATCTAAGACACTGAATCTGCCATGTCTGAGTAGTTCTAGTTGTTAAAAGTTGCTCCGTTGTAAGAGAATTCTGGTACCACAAAAGCTCATAGGGAGAAAGCAGCTGTCCCCAAAAGCCTGCAGCAGAAACTTGGATCTTACAGTTGTACCTCTGTGCCAACTTCTTAAATAGTGTAAATGCCTACAAGAGTAGGGACAAAGGCGGCACGTACTGAAGTGAACACAATGTAATGCATTCTGGGCAGATCCTGAATATTACATGCTACTGTTTTATTCCCCTTCCTGAGTAGTAGTATGATAGTTTAAAACCAGTATTTATTCTTTAAAGTGTTAGAGGATTTCAGATACGTTTGACCAGGTTCTTCAGTGATATCTTACAAAAAAATAAGTTAGAAAATGCTTTTTGCTTTCAGGGTAACTTCTTTATTTATAGTAGCCCATATGCTTCAGAACTTTGCCTTTCTACTCTTGTTTCTTTGTCTTTTAACTGGAATTTTAAAATAGAAAATATGATTTCTATTTTATAAAGCTCTGAGTCTTAAGTTATTCAGTTCCATTGTGAAGTGTACATAGTCGTTGCTTCCAGCATGCAAAAAGTGCAGGAAAACCAGCCAAACTTCAGTTATTCCTAACACCAGATGTTTCAATGTGTGGAGATCCCTTTTGGATATTGAAGCCAGTCTCATAGAGGAAGGAGTACTTAAATGAACACATTATGCACGGTATTCTGAAGGCTGCAAAACTTTGGCAGTCCTGGATCTTGCACGTGCCAGTCTTCAGATTATACATGGACTTCCAAAGCATCGTAAAGCCTTCAGTTGCAAAGGCTTCAGCCTGCAAAGCTAAGAACTGCTTTTATGCCTTGAAGTAATACATCTTCAATAGTTGATCTGTGGCATTTATGTTCTGTTGAAAATCACTGCATCAACTCTAGCTTACAATGGGCGTACTGGCCTGATTCCCTTATCTGGAGTACAGCTTCATTTTACTTTGGCTTTGTTGGACATGTGTTGTACCATTTACTCCCCTGTGAATTACCTTTAAAGCAGTATGCAGAGGCTTGCTAGGGGGGCTGCTGTGCACACATCTTGGGGAAGATAACACCTTTTTGTACTGCTTGAAGTATTACACAACTTTCAGGTAAGGATTTAGTGAAGAATGTTGGTATTTAAAAAAAGCTGATTTATGTACTTCCAGGTTTTACTGACAAAAAAAACCCAGGCACCTGGAACACAACAGTAGGCTGGAATCCTTAGTACCCCATGTTCCCCTCACCCCATTGTGTGGGGAGAATGGCAGGAACAGAGAAGGTAGGGATAGAAGGTGGGAGGAAAGTTTATGCTTGCCAGCAAGGTCAGAGTAGCTTCACACATGAATCAGCATTGCCTTTGGAGTAGTCTCTTGTTTCAGCTAGTCTGTAAAAGGCTTCCGTTACATTAACACTCCTCAAGCTGTGCAAATACAGGAATCCCTAAAGAAATATCAGTTACCCAATGTGGTAGCGCAGGGGAAGTATTTTCATGAGTATCATAGACACTTCTTTAGTTAATTTGTCTGGATAATTACATGTTAGAAAATCTGGTAAGGTTTTGTGAATCTTGCTGCTACGAATGGGTGTATTTCTGCCACCTGACTCTGAAGGCAGTTAAACTTTCTGGACGAACCCTGACTGAATGGGTGTAGCTCATTGATACGTTCAGCTTTCAGACCCTGAAAGAGCTTAGTATGTTTGGTGGGACTTAATTCATGAATTTTCCAGGGCTTGCAGGTGCTGAGGGACCAAGGGAATTTATTCATACTAGGATCAAGGAATTGCCATTGTATTCTTTATTTTATCTTTTGTTTTTTCCTCTGACATCCCATGCAAATTACTGCAAAATCGAAGATGACTTGCTCTTGATAGTGTCATACAGCAAAGACTGTGTGCTACACTTCGTGGTAATTGATGTGATTCGTGCAGCTGGATAATCAAATTATGTTCTGAGAATAGCTGACGAGTGATATAAATAAAAATTTCACAAGCTACATCTTTTCTCATGTGTCACTTAGTTTCAAAGAAGATATGGCCATTTCCACAGTGCTATTTTTTAACATAATATTTCTGTTATATATACGTGTGTGTGTGTGTGTATTATATCTTTTTCTTGGCATGTTCCTATAAAAGCTAATAGAAGAAGCCTACATTGAACTCTACTTAGAATCTGAGAAGGCAATCTCATAAGCCATTGGTGAGCTGGAGGGGAAAAGTTACACAGCCACTTCTATGATGATGTAACACCTCTGGGTCCAAACTATTCCTTTTCTTCTACTTAAAGCTGTCATCACTTTCCATGAAACATCTGAGAGCTTGTGGCTGAAATGCTTAGATCAATATGAAATTTTGAGTTTATCACTATCTTTTCAAAAACAATTATTTCTAGCCCTGCTGTGCCCTCAGGAAGGTTTCAGAACAGGGACGTGTTTCACATCTTTGATTAAACAACTCATAAATTACAAGTTAAAGTATCTTCAGCCTGTTGGTCTGTTTTAAGCCAAATAACTTGCATCTGTAGAGGAATCTTTCTCTTAGCTGGGCTTCTTTGCTAACCATTGTTACTGGTAACCAGAGGACAACGTGAACTTAGCAGTGCATTCGAACATGACCTCATTCAACATCCTGCAATTGTTCATGGGGTTAGTTGAATTCGGCCCATGAAGGACGTTGTCCTGAGGGCCTGTATCTCAGACCTGGTGACAGATTGTTATGTTTCATCAGCGTTACTGAAAGCAAAACTAAGCAGATGATGGGTAACAGACCAACAATTTGCTCATTAAAACTTAATAAGCTGCAGTTTTTACTGTTCATTGCTGCGAGTAGCACTGGTTTTGTGATTAACTTGTTTGTTAGAAGTAGCGCAATGTTAATGCTCTTTTCTTTCAAAGATGTTTTGTGTGAGATCACTCCAGTACTTCACTTATTTGCATTTGTAAGCTGAATCAAGTAGGCTGGAAGATCTATTTTTGTCTGTAAACTGATGCCTAAGCAAGACCTTCACATGTGTTCTTGCAGCCGGCTTCATATAAATGAAAGAACTTTTACCTGTGCTTTGTGTGTTTGAAACTGTGTGGTTTTATTTTTTCTTCCCTCTTTTCATTATTATTCTGCTTGCATGGAAACTCTCTTGATCACTGGATAACTTGGTTTATTGTAACATGATGTTCCACAGTGCTGGAAGGCCTTGATTATGCCTAGGTTGTGAGAGCAAGCCAGGTGAGAACACACTGCTTAGACAAGGCCTGGGAATACGGCTCCTTGCATGTGCAGTGATGCAGATATCAGTATCTAAAGCTGTTTCACACAGTAAGTAAGCTCACGCACACAGCTCTCAAAACGAAGGTATTGGTGCTTTGGAAAGTTCTTGAGTCAACTTAAAGGACATATTTTATTTCCTCGAGTTGCATTAATTGCTGTTCACCAAAAGCCAATAGGTCATGAGCTAGTTCATTATGTTATGAAAATACCCTGACATTAGCTGTTTCTGCAAGCAGGCCTGCTGGGAGACTAATTTTTAACAGATAATTTGATGGGAGGAGAACAGAAGCATCTGTTCATTTTCATAGCATCATCCGTGTGCTGCACAGCATCTCTGCTTATCTGTGTGGTAATGAACCTGCACTGCTCTCTGAAGGATGGAACAGGCAATCTGAGTAAATTCTTACGTAGGGTTGGAGGCGACGACCTGCCCATGGGTCATCCAGTCCTGGCCACTGTGATCATAAAGGTCCATGTTACATATCTGAGCTTAATCGTTCAATTTATAAGTTCATTGAACCATTTTTCCCAAATAGAACGTGGGACCGTTTAATTTTACTTATAAGCAAAGAAAGTCTCTGTAGGGAGTGTTAAGCTCGAGAGTGTGTATTATCAATACCGAGTATCCCAGATGTCGATGCACTTCAGGAATAAAACTTGTTTAATTTTTTTTCTCACCTAAAGTGAGCAATATAGATGAATCAGAACCGTCTACTAAAAGCTGCCTCTGACTTTAGTCTGCTCCGTCATATCCGAGTCAGATTCCCAGAAAGGACTTTGCAACTAAATCTATTTTGTTGCATTGCTATGGGAGGTTACTCGTAAGCAGATTAGGCACAGCTCAAATGCTATGTCAACTGCCTGAGCGAAGGATAGGTTCTTTGTCTTAGCTGAAACTAGATATGTTAATAGCCTGGTATTTGCAAATGCTTGTCAGCAACTTTCTGGTATCCAAGGCTAATATTTATCATAAGACATTCTACTTTGCATGAAAAATGGTGTAGGTGTATGTCTTTCCAACACTGGCCTTGGGGGGCTTTAAGGGTGGTGCTTCTTAGCCAGGTTCTGATCTGCTTAATAGATTTCCTAAAGTATTTATTGGCAGAATATATTTAACTCATACACTCTCCAAGTATCATCTTTATAGCTGGCACAGCAACTGTGGAAGTAAGTTATAATAGCCATTGTATTTCATAAATAGGAAATAGATTATCGTAAGGCTGAATGAAAACGCAAGGCTGCTGACCTACTGTACCTTCATATGATACTTTAAGCTTTTACCTAAGGCAAACTTAAGGAGTAATTGGATGAATTGAATGTATATTGAGCATGCGGAAAATTTACGTATTCATTTATTTAGCTACTCTTGAACTCTTTAAAACATTTGAAATCCTAGTTCCGTGCCTTGCTGCATATTTTTGCCCTCTGTGAAGTTCAAAGGTTATTTTTGCATCTAGTGATAGAGCCGTCAAGTCCTGGACATCAAGTAACACTCATAGCACTGATTTTTGCCATCATATTGAGTAAGGTATCTGGGATGCAAGAGGCTCTTGCACCCTTTATAAGCCCTTGCAGATGGCTCACATCTGTAGCATGTGCATGTTGTGTGATTCAGCACTTGTGGTTAGTTGGTAATTGTAGGAGCATTAAAAGCAGGGCAGCAGCCTCCATTCACTTTATGTTTGGGGTTGATGGGCAGTGCTGGTGCCACGTGTTACCATAAAAAGCACTAGATGTATGCTTTTAATAGATTTCTGTCGTCTTCAGTTATGAGAAACATGAAATGCTTTCTATGAGCAACTAATATGAGGTGGAGATTTTTTGTGTTGCTGTAGCTTCTCTTGCTGAAATTAGAAATTATCTAAAGCAAATCACATCCTTATGAGCTTCTGCTTAGATTAAATTTCTCTGAAGTACGTGTTACCTGAACACTTGGCGCTGATGCACTATTAACAGTCTTAAAGGGCGTGAAGATTTGATTGTGATTCTGCGAACGCAAAGATTTGTATGCATTTCCTTTTATTTTCAAGATCGTGTAGAACTTCATCCTTTATTTTGGGATGATGCTGGTGGAGAAGGAAGAAACGAATTATATTCTGAATCTGCTGAAATGCACTTTGCAACTGGGAAATGAGACCAGTTAATCTCTGCAGTAGTGTGTAGGCAGGAGGGACTATTTGTTGCGTGACAGCCTGCTCTCAGAATGGGAAACAAAGTAGGTTGTTTGTGTCTTTTTATGTCTTCGTCCCAGTTTGCTTTAGGACAAGAGCATTTACCTCATGACGCTTATTTTTGAACTTTATACTGGAGACAATGTTCACATTCCATTCAGTCTTTTAAAGCACCAAGAAGGGAGAATTAGTCAGCTGTTCTTTGTTTTTATTTCCCTGACTCTTGAACAGGGTCCAGGCTCGCTCCTGAGGTTTTTCATCTGGATCAGTCTGAATAAAACACAACTTTCTTATGACTGAAAACCCTTTATTTTCAAAAGGTTATGATAACCAAAAGAAGCCAAGCTCCTCAATTTCTTGTTTTGGAGGTGGGAAGCTGAACCAGCTTCATGGAGTTCTGTTCACATCAAAGGAGGTTTGTAGGACTCTTATTTAAAAGCAAAACAAAAAAAGAAAGCGATCATGGTAGTGCCTTAGCAGAGCAAGCCAGGATGCTGTTGCTAAGATGATGCATGGCGATTCTGGCATAAATAGTTATTAGAGCAGACCCTACCCTAAGGAGTCCCAATCCTTTCTTTCCTATATAGGAACAAATCAATTATTCTAAGGAGGCAGTGTTGTCTCTCGATGCTGTTGTGTTGCTTTTTGAAAACGTTTTGTAAGTTAGTCCTTAAGTGGGATAATTGCTTTCAGCATTTGCAAGTTAAATGAAGAAAGCTCTAATTAGATTTTATAAAGTGGCTTAGCACGTTGGGAAGGCTTTTCATAAGGTATGCTGTGTATTCTTTTGGCGTTGTGCAACTGAATTTTGTGAGGCACTGACAAAACTAAAAGATCCTGTTTGGCCTTGGTTGCTTCTAGACACTTAAGAGATCGAAACCTTGTCTTATCTACTCCTAGCTATATGTGCTCTGTTCTTTTCCCTACATCCTTTGGGTTGTTTATTTCTGTTCTAGAGTCTGGAGCAGTTGCAGTCAAGACTAAGCTGCTCGAGGACTGTATTGTTAAAGTAGGGAACAGAAGCTTGGTATTCTGCACCACTTGAAAATGGTGCCATGGCACAGTGTTTGATGTCTTGATTGTTATTATGCTGTGCTAATTGTGCAGTGGTGCTGGGTGGTAGAGAGCCACTTTGTTCAGGTTAGTCTTAGCTCTGTGGGGGCTCCGGTTGAGTTGTACAGAAGCCAAAGTGCCCAAGTGCTCAAGCTTAGTAATCTTTAGTATTGCTTGGTGTCATGTAGATGTGAAATGCAATACGCTAATGCTTTATTATTGCCACCATAGCGTTGGCATAAACGGAGGGACTAGCCCAAGCAGCTTAACACATTGTTAACCATCTGAATAAGAATTTAGCCTGATCAAAAGCTTCTTTCACATGTGGTTTCTGCAGTGTGCATGCCAGAAACTTCATGGTGAGAACTGGAAAGTGTTCCCAAAGCCAGTGTTTATTCAGATCATTTGGGCACTGTTGCTTGATAAGACTTAGGAGAGCCTATTTTAACTGGCTGTGCTCTGTTTGGAGAGTAATACCTCTGCTAACTCAGTCGATTGGTTCTTAGAATTGTAGAATCATTAAGTTTGGAAAAAAACCTCTAAGACCATCTAGTCCAACCATAGACTCATTGCCACCATGTCCCCAAGCGCAACATCTACTCATGAAGCTTCATTTGCAAAATACATTTATCACATGTGCTAGGAACGTTGGAGATAACAGCAGTGAAAGTAGACCTCAAGGAAGTACTACTTAATTAAAAGTCCTGTGCTGATCTACAATCACTTGTCATTACCACAAGACCAAGTAAGTGCAGGCTGGCTGGAATTTTCTTTGCCTTCTATTCTGCTCAATAAGACTTGACTTTGCTTTATCTTCTCTTAGGTTTATCAGTGTGCAGATGAAACTCTTTATTATCCTCAGATTTTTGGGAATGGTAGGTAGTATGCTTTGTGGACAAGCAGGTACCAAAATTAATACTTTGTATGCTGTCATTTTATTTTTGATGGTAAGGTCCAGATTTTAATGTTACTGTAGATATTTCTAGTGCAACACACTCATCTTGTGACATTAACTAATAGAATCACAAAATCACCAAGGTTGGAAAAGACCTAAAAGATCTTCCAGTCCAACTGTTCACCTGTCACCAGTATCTCCCACTAAACCATGTCCCTCAACACAACATCCAATCACTCCATGAATAGATCAAGGACCAGTCTGCATCTGAGCAGGAGGAGAAGGGGTTGTTCTATTCTCTCTGTTTGATGTCTCTTGCTATAGGTTGAAGAGAGTCATGGCTATTACACTCAGTTTTTTCCACTTGATACTTAATAACAGGGCACATTCTTTGATATTCCTGTAATGAATTCTTTGGTACTCCTGGAATCAGCTCTTATCTGTTTGAATTTGGTGGGTCACTTTCTCCATGACAATTTGGAGTAGTGTGTTCTTTGACTGAGCAACAGGCTCACTATTGTAGCTGTGTAAAGGAGACTTAGGATCAACATTTGTAACCGCCCACAGACTCTTGATTCATTTAACCACACGTGCCTTGAAGTTTTAGTCATTTTTCAGTATCTGCCCATATCTGTCTCTAAAAATGGACTTTGTGTCTCCCACTGAGGTATGTTCATACTACAAGGGTTTTTTTAAGCAAAGTGGGTAGCTCTCATATAAACTGTTGTTTAGTGGACTTATTTACTCCTGTTGGTAATCACACAGCATACACACTTAGTTCCTTATGACCACCTAAGTGGTACAGAGCTGTAACTTCAGTTTTCTTTGTTAAAAGATGATGACCTGGAGGAAGCTTTCTGTGTGACTAAATACAATCCATTCTGTGGCAGGTTCTGTGACTTTAAGTCAAAGGTAAAATTCTTGTGAGCTTGAGGTGAAGTTTCTCTCCCTGCAGTCTGTAGATTAAATGGTCAAACTTAATAGCTTTAAAAAGTCATACATGACTAATGCATAGCTGTTATCTTGATAAACAACACATTTTTCTTGAATTTGTTTTTCATCTTAACATAGTCTTGAGTATTGAAGCTTGTTTTCTGTAGTACCTGTGCTGTTAACTCCGTTGGCTTAAAGCTAGTGTTGCATGTGCTGAGTACCTGATCCTCCTGCATGTATTCAAATTTCATTGAAGATGCATCTCTTCTACAATGCAAAGCAGGTTAAGAAATTAATAAGTTTGCAGATTTATTCTTGAAGGTTCGTAAGACATTATTTAAGCAAATCTGATATTATCTATTGTAGCCCAGAGAGACCATACAGTGTGGTGAGAGTGAGATATTTAAATCAGTGGGTTCATTTAAAAAGAAAATTACAGCGATGTGACAAATGGGAAGGGGTCAGAAAGGGCCAATTTCAGACATGTGGGTCTTAAATTCCCTCTAGGTAGCAGCTGTGCCAAGGCAATAACATGCTCTTTGGCCGAGGAACAGTGGAACATCTTCCAGTGTCCTCCATAACAAGAGATGGACTTTATCTATAGGGGGGGTTGATACAGTTAGATATGTGTATATTTTTTGAAGTAGAGCACTATTTAGTAACATGTGGAACAAATTCTGTTGTTACTTGATATGGCGTGACTTTCCTTAGCTGTAAGACTTAAATGGTGATTTATCATGCATCTTCAGAGTACTTGGGTAGTCTTCCTATACATTTTCTATACATTTTGTCCTCCATACCTTAGTCATGTTACGTGCATCTAACCATTTTTAGTTGACAGTGGAATTTTTCCCACTTCTCCTGTTGCTTTTCAGATTCCCAATACCGTCCTTTGAAACTGTGGACGTTTTCTGTGTGATTTCTATTTCTTATCTTCCCAACTCTTGAGAAGATTCTCAAAGCTGGCTGCACAGCCTTGTTCTGTCACTCTCATTTAAGTTCTTACACAAAGGTGAAATAAATACAGAATTTATCTGTAAGCATAACACTAGTTACTTTCTTCTGTCTGATCTCTTGCCAATAAGGCTTCCCCCATCTTGATTTGGAGTATTTTGGAGTACAGCAACATCCATTTGTGTGCTTCAAGATACGTATAGGAAGGCTTTCAAAACGAGGCTTGACTGAAGTAGAAGGCAGTACTGTCCAGCACTGCATAGTATAATCTAAATGTCATTGAATAAATTACTCTGTGATTTGAAGTTAAGCACCTTGGATGGATAAGGGCATAATAATCTGACAGTCTCTTCTCTCTGAAGATCATAACTCAAGGCAGTTTTGCTTACTGTAAGAAACTTCCCTATAGTTGGAGCTGGAATAACAATATCTGTTATGTGAAGGATGGAGTGCTTTTGTTGCCTTCAAAGACCCATTACAGGATTTGATTGCTTGTGGGAGTGTCTGGTTATGATCTGTTAGAAAACAGTCTATTAATAAAACAGAGACTCATGTAATAGAGCACGTCTTAATCTTCTTCCTAAGTAGTTATTTATAGGCTGTGACATCTTAATTTGCTCTCATGTACATCAGCTTCTGTTATTTTAAAAGATCAGGTAGCTTTCACATGCCTCTGAGCATCAGTTCTGGAGGGAATGGTCTGTTTTAGAAAAAGGCATTATATTAGAAGTTTTACTGTTTTGTTTAGCCAGTATTTTTCTAATGCACAAAGAAGTTACAGAAAGTTCTGTTATATTGATATTTATATATTAATCCTATATTTGACTGGCACAAATTTTCCTGTACATTCAAAGGATTTCCACTCCCTGATGGTATTTATTTGTCCTGAATGAGTTGTGATCTATCCAGAACAGTGTTAAATGTGCTTTACTCTTCATTTTTTGTGGTTGTTTTCTTTATTAGAGTGGGCCCAGTGCCAGATCCTGTCACAAAATGTGCATTGATATTCAACGAAGACAGATCTACACGCTGGGTCGCTACCTGGATTCCTCTGTGAGGAACAGCAAATCTCTGAAAAGTGACTTCTATCGCTATGACATTGACACGAACACATGGATGCTACTGAGTGAAGACACTGCAGCTGATGGGGGTCCAAAGCTGGTGTTCGATCATCAGGTCAGCTACACTGATACTTTAGCACAAGTTCCTTTATATATATATATACACCGTCTAGTTCATATATATATATATATATATATTCATATATATATATATACACACACACACACACACACACACACACACACACACACTTTTTTTTTCCTCAGTGTTTCTGCAATTTCGATCGTAGCCTTTTGCAATTTAGAATTGCTATACCAGGTAACATTGCAACGATGGGGGAAGTTACAATCTGCACTCAGTTAATTTCTAATAACATTGTTGTCTATGCAGTTATTACTAGTATTCCAATGAAATCGAGTCGGATCATAAAAACATTTTAAAACTAATTCATTTTATTTATTAAGACATGCTTTATTAAAGCTGAAAGCACAGTTCATCTGTTTTTAATCAGACTTGCTGAGCTGGGTTTGCAGATCAGCCTACTGAGTACACATTGGGGAACAATTTGCAAAGCTGTGTGTGCTACCTTCAGAAGAATACTGTAAGCAAGACACTGAAATGAGGCCAACAGGATCAGGATTCTTAAAAAGAAAGTCGATTATCTTTTATTTTATGAAATGCTCTTGCTTGGTAGAGATTGAAATCTTACAAGAGTAGCTACTGATCTTTTAGAAAGCTGCACCTCTCCACATATTCAAATTACTCTATTTTTAATCAAGTTGTATATTCAATGGCTTTTGTGTCCTTGAAAAAGACACTTAGTTCTTAGTTGTTTTTATAAAGCATGGCCAAGAGATAATGCATCAGTATTTGTTTTTAAAGTGTCCCAAGAACTTACTGGTGCTGTTTTGTAACCAAAGCTGTTGTCTGCCAGCACAATATGCAGTTCTGCTGACACCATAAATTAGATGTGTTGCCTGCAGAATAAAAGCCAATCAGTCATTCTGTTCTATTAATAACAAATATCAGTCTTCCAGGTGTTGAACAAGAGCAAATGATCAGCTGGCAGGACTACTTTGGGTACCTTGTTTGCCTCCTGAAATTTTCTTGTTTTCCTGCTATCTCTGAGGAAAGAATGTCCTCCCTGAATTCTTTCTCAATCTACAGCTTTCTCTTCTCTCCCTCACTGCGTACTGTGATACCAGATTTTGTTTAACCTTCGTAAAAACGTGCTGCCTGGGAAAAGTTGTATGTAGGCTTTTCTGAGTAGCATCTGTCTTCTTGTGTTTTTCTGTCTCTTTTCCCCTGGTGTTTTGTAGACATCTCCATTGCACTCTGAAAGCGTCACCTGGAGTCAGGGGATTGGTTTGATTTGTACTGATGCATCTTATGTGTGCCATAACTTGAATTCTGGCACTGGGGGTAAACATTTTTCTGCTGCAGTCTCTTCAAGGATTCCTGGCCAGGTTACAGCCCTATTTTATGTTGAAGTAGTGAAGGCAACACTAAATATGTAACTGAGATGGAAGCTGAGTAACAGATCACTGGCTGTTTTCAGAGCAGTTGTTTTATGTTCATTAAACTAGCAGTGACTTTGTTTACTTTTTGGCAGAATTATCTATGGATTCTGGATAAAAAATTATAATTTTTTCCCTAAAATCAGCAATTAGAAGCAGATGAGTGAAGCCCTTTTTTGCTCATGAAATCGTTGAGCTGATATTAGATTCAAGCTCTAAACTAAGGAGCTGTTTTCTAATACCTGTCAACCGTGAAGACATCTGTGTTCTTTTCTGTTCACAAGAGTTTCAGATGTGCCAAGTACTATCTAACTTAATAGATATCACTTGCAGGGGAGGGATGCATAATCAAAAATCCGAGTATGTTCAGATCTTAATGTGCTTTCTTAGAAACTTCTCTTGTTTTTACAGATGTGTATGGATTCTGAAAAACACATGATATATACCTTCGGAGGCAGAATTTTGACCTGTAATGGCAGTGTTGATGACAGCAGAGCCAGCGAACCACAGTTCAGTGGATTGTTTGCTTTTGACTGCCAGTGTCAGACATGGAAACTTCTGAGAGAGGATTCCTGTAATGCTGGACCTGAGGATATCCAGTCCCGAATAGGCCACTGTATGTTGTTCCATTCTGTAAGTATCCACACCGTACTTTGATTCATACTGTCTGACCATAAAGAGAACATCTAGTTTTGATTGTCTTGCAGGCTCTTTAATCTTCCAAATGATGTGTTGTCTCACTTGTTTTTATGTTCAGTGATGTTCTAATGCTTTTTTGTAAGTGCAGGTGGTATTAATTGAGGTCTCAGGCAAAGTTTTCATGACTTAAACTGAATAGAAATTAAAGCAAAAACAAGGTGAATTCTAAATTGGTTCTAATTATATAAGAGCAGTCCACTAGTTGAATTTACTCGGAAGTGTTTTCTGATCAGAGTTAGTAAAGCATTTTGGAATCTTCTGTAGTTACAGAATGTGTTTACTAGACCAGGAATGGTAAACTTGATTAGTGCGGGGCTTACCTGGTGTGCATTCAGAAGCACAGGAGCCCAGCTGCTGCATGTTATCATGATCAGCTGTTAAGTTTGGTTCAGATGGCATTATAGGATCTTAATCCAGGGCCTGATGGGGAGCAGCAGAGTGTTTGATTATAGAGGTTCTGTGGCACTTTACTACTAAGTAGATAAACAGAAAATAAAAATCTTCTGTTCCTTTTCCACTTGTGCTCATCAGCTGTTTATGTGCAGGACATAGGATTTGCAGGATGAAGGTTGTAAAGTGTTGTATATGCACTGAACTACCGTTCTGTGCAGATACTTTCAGTAGAATAACGCAGTACAGAAGGGATTTGTATCAACTATGAAGCTTCAGTGGGTAGATGTGTAATGGCAGCTCTGCACTGAATTTACACGACACTTTCTTAGTGGCAGCAAACAAGTTTTCAGAGTTTTGCTGATGTTGAACTTTGATTTGGGGATGGAAGTAGGAAGGGAACTAATTAATATTGTGGCATTTGCATGTGTTCTGACATTACAATTGAAAACTGACCAGTTTGAAGAGTATTTCCCTTTCAAATGAAAGTTTGGAAATTTCGTAGTGATTGCTATGCTTTTAGAGCTCTCAATTCCATTTTTGCTTTTAGTGACTCTAAAGTTTGATTCTACAAAAAAGAAAATACTGCCACAAAATTCTGCCTTAGTACCAGAGGATTTAACAAGTATATGCCCATGGTAAACTTAAGAACATAGATTTCAACAAGCAGAGTTCATGACAATTTGGGTACTTTGCTGTTTTCTCAGTCTTTTGTAAGAAAAACAATCTGCCTCTTATGGGTTTTCTACTTGATGAGCTTGAAAGAAGTGATAAACCTGGCTTTTTGCATATTTGCCTCTTCTCAGTGTGTTGATACCTGGATCAGTTACTCTTAATTTCTTTGTTTGTGGTTTAAACTGTGAAATTAATATGTAGTGGATTTTTTTTTGACACTATATCACTTAGATTGGAGAAGACCATTAAGATCATCAAGTCCAATCATTGCCTAATACTGCCAAGTCTGCTACTACTAAGCAGTGTCTCTTAGTGCCATGTCCACACATCCCTTAAATACCTCCATGAATGGGGAGGTCCACCAGTGCCCTGAGCAGCCTGTTATAACGACTACCCTGCCCATGAAGAAATTCTTCCTGCCATCCAGTCTGTATTTCTCCTGGTGCAACTCGAGGCTCTTCCCTTGCATCATAGAATCATAGAATTACTCAGGTTGGAAAAGACCTTGAAGATCATCAAGTCCAACCGCAGCCTAACCAGTAGCCTATCTCTTAAAAAACAACCACGAAACAACACCACAACAACAAACCTCTGCTAAATCATATCCCTGAGTACCACATCCAAATGGCTCTTAAACACATCCAGGGATGGCGATTCAACCACCTCCTTGGGGAGCCCATTCCAGTACCTAACCACCCTTTCTGTAAAGAAGTTCTTTCTAATATCCAACCTAAACTTGCCCTGGCGCAACCCTTGAGACTCTTCTATATGAGACTTGAAAAATGAATTGCTGTTTCAAAATTTTGATATAACAGTTTGATTGGGCAGGGCTATAACCATTACTGTGTAAAATTTGCCTGGTTACTCTGGAATGAATATTCTGTTGGATCCAGATTTATAATCTTAGAAAATGTTTTCTAAAACTGCATTTGTTTGGGGTAGAGAAATAGGAACCCTCAGTATAAGGGTGTAGCTCTTGAAACTGAAAAGACGTGACTTCAGGAATGAAAAGGATTAAGAATGGAATCAAGAATTAAGTCATTTTTTCTAAGTCCGCTAATAACAGACTGTTGTGCATAATTCTGTCAATCTTTGTGGATATGGATGTAGTAGATGTTTACCAAATTAAAGGCTTGATTTTAATTTAAAAGAAAAACATGTTACTCTTTCACTCATAAATGTTTCTGTGAAACAGAAATAAAGAACTTGGTTAAGGAATATTTTCTTCTTCCTTTCTAGAAAAATCGCTGTTTATATGTATTTGGTGGTCAGAGATCAAAAACTTACTTGAATGATTTCTTCAGCTACGATGTAGACAGCGACCATGTGGATATCATATCAGATGGTACTAAGAAAGATTCGGGGATGGGTAAGTGTATGACTATAAAGTAAGACCTTCACGTTGGTACAAATGAGAAATATATTGCTAAGTAGATGAATGGCCAACTGCAGAGTCCTGTGGTATCAAGTTAGCATCCTTAGCCAGCCCTGTGTACCCAAGTGAACTCCACAGTATGTAGGTTAAACTTATGCCAGCTCTTTTGTCCTCCTCGTCATTCGATATCTCCGTCTTTTAGCGCAATACAAATAATTGATGCGTGAAACCATATGCCCATCAAACAAACTAAAAGGAAACAAATGAAAAAACCCAGCAAAATTAAACTTAAAAGAGCATTTTTGCAGTTTCAGCTAAGATAAGGGAAAAGCTTAAAAATGATTGTCTGTGGGAACAGGGAAAGGAGAGCTTTTTAACTTCTACGAAGTGAAAGGTGCTGTGAAACAGTAATCATTAGCTTGGTTTGAGATGCAGAAAGGCAGGTAGGATATCGAAAGAAATGGAGCAGAGGGGCAAAGGTTATTTTGCCTTATCAGAGCTGATGAGGAAAATGAGGTTTCTGCTGCACATGAGCTGATGTACTTTATCTAAATTGAGGAAGGGGAGCTAAATCTGCTAGCAGTATGGAGTAAAGCTTCAGTCCTGTTAGGTTCATGAGATTGGAACTGTATACAGAAGTCCTGTTTACCAGAATCCTCTAAAAACACCCAGAAGACACGGCCTTAAAGAATCAATTTTAAGCTTTTTCTCCTCAAACATGACACAAAAGGAAAAGAATGGTCCTTTTGGAAAGAGGATTTCAGCTTGTTCAGCACATTGTTTTCCACTCTTGCAGATATCCTGATTTTTGAGCCTGTGGCTTAGAAGTTGAAATTTGTGTTGTACTGTTTACTGTGATGACAGAATTTATTAATGCTTCTGGTATTATGTGTAATGTAATAACAAGCTTGGTCTGGTGACCAGAATCCCAAGAGGCTGATATTTACCTTAAATCTAGGATTGCCTCCTTAGTTTGATCAGGCTTAATTCTAACAAGAAATTTTACTGAACTTCTGAAGTAAATTATTGATGGTTATGAGTTACTGTTTGCTCATTCAATTTAGGTATGTCAGTGAGGGAGAAGAGTACCCAAGCACTTACTCTCAGGAATGATTTATTTACTTTGTTGCTTCCAAGAAAGAAACAGCTTGTATTGCTGACAGTCTTATTTAATGAAGTGCCTACGTGTTGCCTGATGCTGCTCTATGCATATCCACACACTGTGGTCCTTAGAGCTTTCAAAGTTTTGTTTTGTTCTTTTTTTTCTTATGGTTTTACACTAGCTTTCTTCCATTTTGCTTTTCCAAAACTGCATTTCTTAATAGCCAGAAGCTTTAAAATATGTGGTTGTGAACTATCACTTGTGTTAACTTCCCATTTAAAGTTATTGAGCTTGTCTTAAAGCTAGTAAAGACATTGATCACCACCTCTCAGTGACTATATTATCTGCAAAGTTCAGTTAAGCAAATGAGAATAAAGTATTTAACCTTCCTTCTCATTCCCACAGGCCCCTGAGTGTTGAATGGTAGGCATGGTAAGAAACGAGTCATTGAAAATAATTCATAAGACTTTCAGTTCACGGTTGTTGTATGTGTGAAAAGTAAACAAACAGATTCCAGTGTTTCCTTTGCTTTTGAAAGAAAATGCTAAAATTTTGTGTGTCTTAACAGGAGCAGAGCAAAATGCCTGATACATACAGACAGTAAATATTGATAGCATTATTTTTTGCACCCAAAAAGCAAGTCTCTGTGTTCTTGTTAGGTGACGGTATGTTGGTTTGATCTGCGTGAACTAAGTGATTCAGTGATTGGTTGCTGTGGAGTTTTATGCTGCTTGGTGTGATGAGTCAAGTCGAAGGTGCCTGACCTAAATGTTCCTACAAAGTCCCATGATTGCATTTTGTTCCTGGCTCGCATATGGCATTCAGTTCTATTCTTAGTTGAGCTATTTTTACTTTATCTAAAAACTTAATTGTTCATTTGTTTAAATTTCCAGTGCAGCAGTGAGAAGACTAGAAAACAAAAAATTAATGTAGTAAAACTTGAAGGCATGTCGGTAATATGAAGTAGACACTATACCAAAAAATTACAGTGATGTGTTGGTTTTGCTGCTGTCTGATCTTGTGGATGAGATGTTGATGCTGTTTAGTTGTTCTTTACTCTTTGTGGTACTTTAGGTGTTGGTTGTGGAAAATCAATTCCTTGTGTAGATAATGTGCTTGAGGTAAAGGACTGTAAGCTGTAGCAAGTTTAGACATACTTTATTTATTTGGAAAATATTCAAATTCGACCAAGGTACAGCTTCTGAAAGATTGGTTTGCAAATAGAGCTCTCCAGGATTTGCCTACTAAAAATCTCTTGTTACTGAATCTGCTTTGAGCATAGGTAAGTCTCATGCCTCTTTTTGTCTTCCAGTTGCACTTGCCTCCTCCATGGGGTGAGCACTGGTGCTTCCTCCAGCTCAGTGCATCCAAAACACTAGTGCTTTTTCCCTGTTGTCAGAGGAAGGTGCCAAAATAGAGTTAAACTCTTCATATTGGTTATCTTTCTCCAGTGTGATAAGTGTCACAAGCAAGGAATTCATTTGGTCAGCTGGAGAAATGGCCAAAACGGGACTGAGGAAGGGAGATTTCCGTTGTGATAATGAGTCTAATAAGAACAAAGGCACTAGTGATGAAATTGGAGGCAGTATAGTATGATAGAAGAGCAGAGCCAGTGGTTAAAGAAGAGGTAGGAGCGTGCATGTTGGTGGATGAACCCTTTTAGAGAAGTTATAGACTTGCAATTATTCGTAGGGGGAAAATGAAAACTAAACAGACAGCCCCCAAAAAGTCAAACAAGGCAGAAATCCAAAATAGCACAAGTCTCACAAGCCACACATTTGTCTCAGGCATACGTATGGAGTAGAGATGTCACTGATATCACGTCTTCAAAAGTTTATACTGACAGCTTGCCTGACTTGCTCAGCACACAGTGTATGATTAATCGTGGGCGGTCATTTCAGGTCCAGTGTAGCTGATGGGAGCACTTGTGGTCAAGGTTCCCATGATAATCCTGTTTGGCTCTGACTCAGGTGGTGTGTCAGAGGGAGAATTTCCTGCTGCAGGAGTGCAGAGATCATCCTGTATCCAATGAATAACTAACAAAATCAAACAAGAGCAAGCCCTGTGTATTCTTATAGTTCCTTTTAATTGTGAAGTAGTTCTCAAGGACAAACTGTATATATATATTATATACATATAAATTCTCTGTCAAGTTTCCCCTGCTCTACTTGGGCAGATGCTTGTTGGACATGGGGAATCACACATGTTCCAGAGCTGAGTATTCTTCAATAAGGACCACGGACAGAGACGACGATGTAAAGCAAAAGCAAGGCACTGTTGGAAAACACATTAATCAAAATAAAAAGCATAGTTTGGAGCCAGCTTGGACAATTGATCTGCACATCTCATTTTGATTTGCCTGTTTGACATACCTAACATGTTTTGCCCTGTCTATCTTGCCAGTGGCCAGCATATATTTTAATATGGAAGCACTTTTTTGGTGATGTACGCTCTCTTCATTCTTGCGAGATGCTTATCTGAAGCAGTCTAAAAACACTTAGGTTTGTCTTTGAAGGTGAGGAGGCTCAGTAGTCACCAAATCCTAAGAGTGCCCTGCAGGGAAGACTTAGCAGAATTGCATTTGAATTTACTAAATGTTCTGCTTTCTCCAAGATTTCTCGTTGCTTGAGAGAGAACTTACTGAACATCAGTGTTGCTCATTTGTTATTCTTTTTTCTAATATAACAGCCAAACAGTTCACATGGTCTCCTTGGCTGGCTTCCAAACAGTCTCATCATGAAAAATCCAAGAGAATAATTATTATCTTGCTATGTCAACAGCTGGCCTGAGTGCTATCTCTGTCGCTCTGCTCCAATAAAGTTCAGGAGGGGTGCTGCTTCAGCTTTATGAATTATAAGGAGTATGTAGCAACTTGCTGTCATACCACCTTCCCCTCCCCCCAGTTTTTTCTTGCAGGATTGTTCTGGATTCTGGTGAACAGCAGTAATGTAATGTAGTTTTCTCTACTCTTTTAATCATGGGGTATCATGAGGAGGAGGATGCTTTCATCTCACTTGTAGCAAGATTTGCAGTAGCATGCTCTGAGGTAGTTGTAATTTAGCTGGCACTAAAGTGCTGTATCAATGAACTTGCTTCCCTTAGTAAATCCTTCAGAAGTGATTCGCAAACTAGGAGTTTCATATTACGTTTGCCTATTCTTTGTGTTCAGAGCATGTTTAAAAACTTGCTATAATTTCTTGTCCAGTAAGAAATGGGATTTAATTTCCAAACCTCTGTCTAGTATTATGAAATCCACCTCTATGTGAACTCCAGTTTATTGCTTTGCAAACTCTGCCTCTGTGTGAGAGCTCTGTTTTTCCTCTTGCTTAGATACTGGCAGCAGTCAACGTTGTGCTTGAAACAACTGTAGCTGTTTGTACACGCAAGCCAGAAAATATTCAGCTTGTTGAAATGATCACTGTGATGAAAAAAAAAAAAGTCTTTAGGTAGGGAATATCATAGTATCATAGTATCGTGCGAGTTGGAAGGGACCTTAGAGATCATCGAGTCCAACTCCCGGGATTCGAGCCCTCTAGTGTAGCAGAGCAGCAGTTTTACCCCTTGCGCCACAAGGGGGATTCGAACCCAGGCCCTATATATACTAGTGAGAACGTATCTGTTGCATGATTAGGTGTCGCTCTTCTAGAAGACTGCATTGACGCTGTACATGGTTACTCAGCATTCTAGCAGAGCTTTCTCAAGAATTACGTTGCTTGCTCTGAAAGTAACACTTCCTACTTATTTCCGTGGACACTACAACAGATACAAAGAGCACAATAACACTATCTGATAGAGCAAATTCTTGACTACGAAGCACAGTTTTTCATCATGATCACCACTGTTAGCTGTATATTGGAAGTGACTGTTTCACAGTTGCTATGACAGAGTCATTGCTGAAGGGTACCACCCACTGCCTCACTGTGCTTGTATTCACTGTGTGGTCTCCAGAAATGTTCAGCAAGCATCGAATGAATGTCGATGGGTGTGATTTTTTTTTTTTTCATATGGAGGAATTCAATGGCACCCTTTTGCTTCATATGCACTTCCATGACAGATGCCAATCTGTCAGACTGCCCCTCCGCTGCCATCTGTCAAGCTGCAACAAAGTGTTAAAAGTGTTTGCAGGAAGGTTTAGCATCTACTGACATACCACCAACACGATGGGCTGACAAGATAAGAGGCATTACTTTCAGAGCAGCCCTCATACTGTTTGTTTTGAGTGCAGCCAGTTACGTAAACTCAAGGCCTGGTTAGCTGTTTATTGTTTCAAATACAGAGGCTGTATTTGCTGTATAAGCTTTTTGTTTTTCCTAGATAAAACTAAAATGCCAAGTTTAGGAGAGAGGATTCAGATCCCTTGCTTTTCAATTAGTTATTACCTGTCTGTACTGGAATAGTTATAGACTATGGGGGAAAAAGGTGCAGTAGCACATGAAAAATATTCACTTTCTTCAGGACGTGCTTTTGGTTTTGCATTCTGTTTAGCAGTTTCTTTGCACAGCTTTTCCTCTTCAATCTGTGATGTACTGTCATAGTGATATCATCTTGGCTTCTATGCAGCGGGCCAGTGTCGTGTTCAAAACATCCAGCCCTACGTTGTCAGCTGCTGTTTTGTCCTTCAAGCTGTCTGCCTGCAGCTGATCCGAGTGATAGTGGGGCCAGAGAGGAACTCCAGACTGCATGAAATCAGTGGAGCTTTGCTCCAGAGCTGATTTACATCGACTTCTGCGGAGGAGCACAAGAGTGAGGGAACATCCGCGTAGCTCTTACTGCTTTATGTACTTCTTGGATCCGGTACATTGCAAATACTAGCTCTCCAAGTCCACTGGCAATAGTCTGATTCTCATCCCATGTTGTTTATGATTTTTTTTACTGACTCTTAAAAATATATTATTACTAAAATAATAAACAAACAACCAAAAAAACTTGCACCAATACCAAAAATAACGGAAAAAAAGATCCTGAGCAATCTGTTAGTGAAATAAATTCAATTTAATGTCTTGCATGTGAAATTTAATTTCCGTCCCAAAGTATGTTTTATTAGTTAAATATCACAAGGGTTTACAGCCGTTGTCCCTCTCTAATATGCTGACCTCAATCATTTGAATTATGTCCAGTGCTGACTGCAAGCCGGCTGCACTTGGAAATGATGCTCTCTTACCCCCTAGTGGCAGCGTTTGTCAGTCATGATGGTTTTATGTAGCCCCTTGCGCTGTCAAGGATTGGAGTTTATAGACAAGCGTCTCTGATGTCTCTATTGTAAAATATCACAGCATCTCCCTCTTACTGTGTTGTAGTTTGCCTTATGTCCCTTTTGGTTTATTTTGAGGGCCCTGTTCACCAAATCTATCGTGCTTTTTTTTTTTCTCACATTATATTCCACCTATCTTTCTTATGTCTTGGGCAGAAGGCTAGCTGTCAGCTTCCTATGTCTTGTGTGCTTCATCTCCTTCAGTATAGCATCTGCCTAATTACCTAGGTCAGAGTTGATGCAAGTTGCTCCTCATCATAATTCCCTACTAAATGCAGCTTATATTTTTGGATCTGAATTTTCTGCATTTAGTCTCAAGAGCAGGCCAACATACCACTGTGAGGAGCTTGGAATTACTTGAATTTAGTTTTGATTGCAGTTTACTGCATGTGAATCCTATTTTATTTCCAAGAAATAAAAAACTGTGGAACTTCTCCCTCTTTCATGATATAAATAATAATTTCAGATTCAGGAAATAAAGCATGAGCTAGATACAGAACACATTCAGTGTTTCAGGAGGGGTGAGACTTCCATAGACAACTTTCATATACTTTCGGTATCAGTGATAATATGCTAACCATATTCCTCATGATTATAATAGTTTTCATTTCAGTGAGCCTAGGATATTAATGCTCTGAAGATTTGCATGCTTTTTTTCTAATAACCCAACATGGTCTTGAATGTTAAAAGCAGCAGATAGGGTCGTGAAGGCATTTTCCATCTACATTAGCATTGTTGATCAAATTTAGATGCCTCTCGCTAGAAATATCTCACATGCGCCTTGGATTTAATCCTTTTGGGTCAGTGAATCAGTCCCTGACAATGCAAAAAGACATGCTATATGATATTTTTTAGTCTCCAATTGTCTTTTTTGTTATCAGTTTCCTCATTGGGTGACTTTCACAGTGCTCCTTAAACTGATCTAGAAACTCGCTCATGCTTTGCTTTATTGGTAAACCATAAAGTTGTTCTAGATCTCGCGTTGTTCCCTGCTTTTCTTTTCTCCTTTGCTCTGTACCCGTTTGCTTACAAACTGGATGACCTTTCCTTTGAAACTTCATGGCAAAACGGATGTCAAAATAGACAAGTTTATGGTGTTGAGGGCTTGAAAAGCTCTGCCTCTTTCCATAAAAGCAATAAGCAAGAATTTGGTTAACAGGGCTCTAAAAATGACTTGATGGTATATATTTCAGTTCCTACTTACATTGAAATGAAAGGTAATCATTTTTAAGAGATGTTTGCTTTTCAGTTTTGCTAAACATTTTGGTAACGCTTTTCTGCCGAGGATTTTCAAATTGACATTTTTTACTTTCCTAGTGTACCACATGAAAACAGCAAAGTATGAGATGCAAGTCTATTAGAGAATAGGTTTACAAAACACTTGCTTTGTGTGTTCTTGAAAAGCAATATTAAATGGTGTTATTAGCACAGGTCTTGTTTTCTAGGCCGTGTGTGTGTAGTTAATTGCAGGGAAGAATTTGCAAAATACAAGAGTTCTGAGAATTTTTCATGCCAAAATCTTGATTGAAATCCAGGAACCTTTACCAGCCTTTGTAAACTGACCCAGAAAGAGAAATGAGACAAACAGGATCTGTAAACAAAGATCACGTGTTTTTCACAAATACATTTTGGAAGGATGGTTGCCTAGGGAAACAGGAAATGGGAATTATACAACAAACAAAAAGGACTGCCAAGCAAATTTGCTGACCTTTTTTTTCAGGGAATTATGATGAAAACTGTTGGAATCCTCAATATTTAAATGTACTTCTAAATCTGAAGGTGGAACAGAAGAGTAGCTTAGCAATTATACCACAACCTTACAGGAAATAAAGAAAACTTCCTTGAAATATTTGTCCTAAAGAAAACAATGCAAAACTGAGCTTGTGCGATCATAAGTTTATCTTGATTTATGTATTTATTTATTTATTTGAGCTTCCAAGCTCAATTAAATATTGGGGAATCAATGTTTCCTTTTACATGATGAGATAATGACAGAGTCATTCCATTTTTATCTTGCAAAGATAGTCTAGCTCAGTTGCAATGCAGTTTTATTCTCATTTTTGAGGGCAACAGTTTTTCAAACCTCGTCTATGCTTTTCTCTAGGAAACAGCAGCTCTCAGGATGGTGTTTAACATGCTTCCAGGAATCACAAATAAGGGAACAAGAGAATTTGTACGGGACTTGTTCTTAGTGGAGAAGAAAATCAACTTTTGGGCAGTGTTTCTTCCTCTCATCTCTCTAATGTGACTTTGGAGGGCACGTGAGGAGCGAGTGTTTTACATAGCAACTTCTACATAGCTCCTGTTTAGAGATGCTTCAGTTTTAAGTGGTGGTAAATAACAAGAACGCTGTGGAAAATAGAAAATACTGGATTCACATGGTTATATATGAAAATTGAAGAGGTGAAAGTACTTAAAAACAAGATAGGGATAATAAATAGAAAGGTTGAACTGAAGGTACTCTTCATCCGGAATAACAAGAAGGTAGTTGAATGAAATCTTGTACTTGTACCGTGGATATTAGAATATCTCAGTATTCCCCTCTTAGAAGTTCATAAAGAGAGTAATGCATTTATCTGATGCTTGGATCCTTTCCTGTATCCTTCTTTATTTTAAGCCTTCAACTTCTTTTTTTTTCTTTCTTTCTTTTGTCAGTTCCAATGACAGGTTTCACTCAAAGGGCTACCATTGATCCAGAACTGAATGAAATCCATGTCTTGTCCGGGCTCAGTAAAGATAAGGAGAAGCGGGAAGAGAATGTAAGGAATTCTTTCTGGATTTATGACATTGTGAGAAACAGCTGGTAAGTCAATTAAAGGGGAAAACTTCCAACTTCTACAATGATTTCTTTAGACAGCAGTCTTTAACACAGTCATACTTCCCAAGTATAGCTATACACTGGTAATCCTGAAGACTCGGTTCCTTTCAGGCTCTGTTTCTCAGCCTATTTAGAAAGACTGTAGAAACAAGCCATTTGAAGGGAGGAAGCTGTTCTTCCCTCACTGGAGACGGGTGGGAAATGGTTGAGGAAAAAATAAGACCTTATATGACAGTAACATTTTCCTGATTCCCCACTGGACCCTCCCTGATAGCTCCATGCTATTCCCTCTGGCCTTGTTACTGTCACCAATTCTTGTGAGGAGCTGTAGGTTGCTATGAGGCCTTCCCTCAGCCTTCTATGCTCTGGGCTGAAGAACTTTGGTTTTGGACCTCAGCTGCTCCTTGTACTTCTTGTCCTCTGGGCCCTTTCCTATCTTTGTAGCTCTCCTCTGGATGCTCTCTTAAGAGTTTTATGTCCTTCTTATATTGTGACATCCAAACTGCACCCTGTGGTTGAGCTGAGACCACACAGTGCAGAGCAGTGAAGGACTATCCTTTCCTTCACCTGGCTGGCAGTGCTGGGCCTTATGGACCCCAGGGTATGTTTTCCAGGACACATTTCTGATCTAGATTCAAGCTACTATCAACTAGAATATCTACTTCCCTTTCTATGGGACTGCTCTCCACTCCTCTTATCCTCAGTCTGTGAATATCCAGAGCTGCCCTATCCTAGTTGCAGAATCCAGCACTTGCTGTTGTTAAACTTTATGTACTTGGCAATTCCCCTGTCCAGTTTGTCAAGGTCTCTCTGTAAGACCTTCAGTTGGAAACAAAACAAAACAATAAAGTCATTGTGGGGAAAGAGATTAGTGATTAAAATAGTACTTTTGCTAAAGTTTGTGATCTAGATTTCCCTCATCCCTATTGTATGCAAAATACTATCCTATTAATCAGTACTTAATTGTCATATATTTTAGGTCTTGTGTCTATAAAAATGACCAAGCAGCCAAAGAAAATCCAGGTAAAAGTCTTCAGGAAGAAGAGCCCTGCCCAAGGTTTGCCCATCAACTGGTTTACGATGAGCTGCACAAGGTATGAGAGTCTAAATACATAGACAGTAATTTTATTTTTGTTGTTTATCCAGTGTTAGTTGCTTCTTCAGAGATTGTACAATGAAAATAGTGTCTGTTTGGTGTTAACTGTTTTGGATTACTCAGCTAACACATTGATGTATTTTGAAATGAGCTGTACTTTTCCTTCTTAAGTATAGCTCCTGCAAACAACACAGATTTGTCAAGTGGCAAGCTACTGGCTTCTCTTGTACTTGAGAGCACCTGTAGCTTTGTACATTATCTTCAGGGACTTCAGCTCAAAACCTCTTGGAGTTGTTTCTTTAGTTTAGCTGTTGCATTCATCCCTCCAAATACTCCCATACCATTAACATTTCTATAAGAAATGCTGGGAATGTCATTGTTCTCTCTTGTTGAGAATGTTTTTCGCTTGAGAACTACTTGGCAGGGTGACATGAAATAAAGCTCTGGTGGGAATGGGTGCCCAAGGAAGATGGTCATTATTCATGGACCATCTTCTCCAAGCCCAGAAGCATTGCATTCCAATAAAAAGGAAGGCAGGCAAGAATGCCAGCAGGCCATCATGGATCAACAAGAAGCTTCTGGACTTACTTAAGCTAAAAAAGAAAGTCTATAGGGAGTGGAAGCAGGATCGGGTTACCTGGGGGGACTACAAAGATGTTGGCAGAGGCAAGGATCGGGTTAGGAAAACTAAAACCACGTATAATTAAATCTAGCCAGGGACATAAAGGGAACAAGAAAAAATTCTTCAGATATATGAGTGATAAAAGGAAGGCCAGGGAAGATGCAAACCCTCTCTGTAAGGAGACTGGAGACCTTCTCCGTAGAGCTACTTTTCAGCAGGTCATGACTCAACTTGTACTGATACTTGTGGTTATTCCTTCCCAGGTGCAAGACTTTACACTTGCTTTTGTTAAACCTCATCTGGTTTATTGCTGTCCAGCTCTCTGGTCCGTCCAGACCTTGCTGAATGGTGACACAGCCTTCAGGCATGTCAGCCACTCCTTCCAGCTTTGTATTGTGGAGTATTTACTGAGGGTGGACGCTGTCCCCTCATTGGGGTTGTCAGTGTAGGAACTGAACAAGATCAGACCCAGCACTGACCCCTGGGGAACTCTGCTAGTCTCCAACCAGACTCTCTGCTGCTGATCACCACCCTTTGAGCTCAGCCAGAGCTCAGAAGATGACCAGAGGGCTGGAGCACCTCCCCTACAAGGACAGGTTGGGAGGGCTGGGGCACTTCAGCCTGGAGAAGAGAAGGCTCCCAGGGGACCCAATAGTGTCCTTCCCAGTACCTGAAGGGGGCCTGTAGGAAAGTTGGGAGGGGAAGGTCATGTTGTACTTAAAATTGTTCATAATGTATACATGAGTGATGAGCAGATTTAGGGCTTTGTGTGCGTTAACACAAACCCAAGGATTAGGTTACCGTAACTTTGTTAAGCTCTGAATTTAAATTGTAGTGACAAATTCACATCAACTTTCAAGGATGCGATTAAACTGTTTCTAAAATTGGTTTATTTAGTGTGAAACAGCCTAAACTGGTAGAGATAAATATAATTTATATTTTTAGTTCTATAGTACGCTAATTAAATTTGGAAAAGCTCGCGGATTGAAGGGGAAGTCTAAGGAAGAATAGGTGTAGCTCCTGTATGGCAATATTATTGCTTGACTTCACTGAGCATGTTAATGGTAAATACTGATCTACCCTTAATTGTTTATTTCTAATGTGTAAGGTATGAGTTTGAGAGTAGAATTTTATAAGTTATTGTGAGGGCTGCTAAATTGTGGCAGTTGCTCAGCGTTATCTGAAGAGCTGTTTGATGTGCTTGTTTTGAAGTCTTTATTTTTAGAAACCTCTGTTCAAATGACCTTTCTACATTCCTCTCAATATAAATAAGGAGAGCCTACATCAGTAGGATGTAGAATACATTGTTTTGAGTGATTATTTTTCAAACTGTGGAATTAAATAGCCTATTAAAATTCTTGAAACTCAGTATTCAAAGACCCTTTGTCATGGTTAGTATCAGCGATTTAGAGCTTGAAATATGAAATGATGTGAAGGGGGGGAAAAAAGTGAAGAAATACAGTCCTTTTTGGTCTCTTTCCCCTCTCTCTGTCTAGCCTTGCATTTCAAAGTTGCTGTATTTTGAAATTATCCAAAGGTCTACTCGAGTCTACTTCATTTGAGCTACTTTCAACAGAATGAATTTTGCCTACTACATACAGCATTTCCAGGGTTGGTCCCTCTGCATTACTAGAACTCTTGAACATGATCAACTGTTGAAAACGCTTTTTCTCAACTCTTTAACGTTGTAGTTATACCTTTTTATTTTAAATCCTCCTTTGTGCCCAGGTAGTGCATCAGACACCTTTCAGCTAGGCTGAAAGGTGCACTAAGCATTCTGGTGCACTAAGCATTCTGGTGCACTGAGGATTCTGGTGCACTAAGGATTCTGGTGCACTAAGGATTCTGGTGCACTAAGGATTCTGGTGCACTAAGGATTCTGGTGCACTAAGCATTCTGGTGCACTAAGCATTCTGGTGCACTAAGCATTCTGGTGCACTAAGCATTCTGGTGCACTAAGCATTCTGGTGCACTAAGCATTCTGGTGCACTAAGCATTCTGGTGCACTAAGCATTCTGGTGCACTAAGCATTCTGGTGCACTAAGCATTCTGGTGCACTAAGCATTCTGGTGCACTAAGCATTCTGGTGCACTAAGTCTGCCCTTCCAGAGACAGTGGAAATAAATTCACCTTGCAGAGAAAAATAAGATCTTGGGATCTTCCAGAACATGTAGGGACACAGGTCTGTTGTGTCATCTCTCAAAATTGTGCTGGTCTGGGCTAGTTGTCACTTCATTTTGAGCATCTTTGGGACTTTTCCTCCGTTCTGTTTTCCAAGGGCCCTTGTGTTTGGAGAACATTGTGGTCTTCTCTGCCTTGAGAAGACGACTACTTATCTGAGCTGTAATGCCTTCAGCTCTGTGTCTTCATCAACAGTGCTTTGACTGGAGTTAAGAATATTAGTCCAGAAAGTTCATTTTTTTCTGGGTCTTACTTACAAGCCATAGGTATTTCTTCTTTCAAGAGAGAGTCTGATTGCTGGAGTAATCTCAATTATGTATACGGTCTTCTTGACCTAAATAGAGACCTCTTACTTGGTTACTTACTTAATTGAGGTACCTTAATTTTGCTTGTTCCATGATGGTGATAATTTGGTGTCTTTAAGGACAAGATTTGAAAAGGGGCTTGTAATCCATCAGTTTGAGTATTGTTTGCACTAAGTAATTTGAACAGGGCAACAAGAACTGGATGAGATCCTCTTCTGCTCATGTTATCTACTCAAAGATTTATCATGCTCGTAAGTTCTTCCTAAAGAAAGATATTGCCTGGTCTATGGATGTCTTATTATCTTACATTTTAAGTGCTTTAAGATAACCTCATTTTCTAAGGGATAAAGTGAGGATAATAAAGCTCATAATAAGTTGGAAGAGCTTGTCCAAAATAGAGAGTCAGTGTTTAATGACTATGTATAAACAGTTAAACTTCTTGATCTTCCTCTATAGGTTCATTATTTATTTGGAGGAAATCCTGGCAAGTCCTGCTCTCCAAAGATGAGATTAGATGATTTCTGGTCTCTGAAGCTCTGTCGACCTTCGAAGGAATACCTGCTAAGACACTGCAAATACCTCATAAGGAAGCACAGGTATAGAAACAAAAGATGTTCTGCAATTTTCTTTTCAAAAGTCTAAGTTTTAGCATCTTTAAACATCTCTCTGTATGTGTCCTGTAAATAGTTGTTTCACTTCACCGATTACATGGCGATCTGCAAATTTCCTGTTTATTTATAGTTAAGAAAGAATAGTTTAATATTAAAAGCTGTTGGGCAAATCTAAATGGCAAAACTGTACTCATTTACTTCGCTCTGGTTTTATGATGTTATTCTGAAGCTAAAATAAGTCTTGACTATCGTGTGGGGATTTGTGGAGAATTTTTAGATTTCCTCTTCACTCCGCTGCTCATCAACATGTGTACTGTCACCTCCCAAGGAAATAGAGTATGTTTTTTCAAGCAGTGTGCTAGGAGATAGTGACAGCTCACAAGGATGTTAATGAAGTCTGGGGGCTGAACTCTTTTGCACATGTGAGACTTATCTGTAGTGAGGTCATCAGTGTTTCTCTTTCAGAATCACTTGAAAGATCTCGCTTATGGGGAATTCAGCTGCACTGTGATACTTGCACTCTGGATGTTTCAGAGCTACCTTATATTTGCTACTCAAGCAAACAGCTTTTCAAAATCAAGCTCATGGTGTTGCCTTAAGCAGTAAATTGTAACAGTTAAAAAGTCTTTCAAGGTTCAGCAAATGATTTGAAGCCAATAGAGATATCTTCTTTCTGCATTCTTGATGAGAATACTTTGGTTCTGCCAAGAGTTGGAGGTCAGGGGTCAGTTTTTGCTTTTTTCTTTTAGACTTATGAGGTAGCAAGCAAATTGCTGCATTAGACTTGCTGGGTGAGGCCTTTTGCAGGTTAGCAATGCAATATTGGTGGATACCTAGAAGAACAAATCAAAATCCTGCCAGTAATCTGGGAGGTTTACTAACCACTGTGGTTGTATGCAAATACAGCTGTACTGCCTCCAGAAACAACTCTGGGCTACATGTTTTCACTTGATTAAGTTTCACTCAAAGAAAACATTGCTACATATCATCTGGCAGAAGCTTGGATATTATGCACTGTGTTCCTGTTTCTTGGTGTACATCAGGGAACCAAACATCCCAGCTAGGAACTGGCTGCTATGCTGGAGCTTTCTGGACTGTGGCAATATCATTTGAGAGTATCTGTGTGACTGGTTGGAAGAAGTAATGTTTAATTGCCGAATTGTTTTGTAAATTAGGTAACAGTCATAATCTTTTCTTTCTGGGATTTAAGTGGCTTACATCTTGAGATGAATTGAAAATTCAAGTTACTGATGTCCATTGCTACAGGTCAGGTAGTTTGAAATCTATTCAGTGTGACTTACAAATAAAAGACCTCACATTCTTTTATGACATTTGATATATGGCTGTTAAGTAACTGGGAACGTAGTTTTTAAGGTTCTCATTGCTGGAATCTAGAATTATCTTAGCTGTTTTCATGGGAAGACTTGATAACTCTGCATTAGTGATTTAGGAGGCAACAGAGTACAATACTGCACTCAGCAGATAGATGGTAGGAGGAAAATAGATAATTTTAAACCTCATCATTTTTAGACTTATTTACCCAATTCAGTTCTCTAGGGAAGCAGCTCCTCCTCGAGAGTGCTGAGCCCATCATCTTGTTCTGGCTGTACGTGTTTCTTCAGGAATTTGCAGCAGTTAATGTTTCCCCTTATTAAAAGAAAATGAGAAAATAATGGTGGTGAGGCATAGCCAAATTTTACATTTAAATGCTCTTTCCAAAGGGTGGGTTGTCAAGGTCCTGTAGTCATTGAATCTGAGGACTTTTGTTCCCATTGTTCCTTCTTTTGGTGTCTGTTAGAAGCGGGGATCATTCTTCATCTTTCATTTTAGTCAGGCTTCTGTTAGGTCGGGAATGTAAATATCCTTTACACCCCTCCAAAAAAAACCATGTTTCTTCTGTGTTTCAGTCTGCCTTAACAGCACATATCCTGGCAAATGTGATGTTGAGCTGCCATTAATGCTGTATTGTTTGGAAGTATTTGTCTGAACGTTTTGTAGGCTCTGCTCTATGTAGAAATAGCTGTATTTAGTCCTGAAGAACGTAGTCGCACTTAAGATTTCTATCTCCTCTTTGCAGGTTTGAAGAAAAAGCTCAGACTGATCCCCTTAGTGCACTGAAGTACCTACAGAATGATTTGTATGTAACTGTGGATCACTCAGACCCTGAGGAGACAAAAGAGGTAATGAACAATCCTTGTCCTAGTTATAAAGAAATATGAACTGTGCTTTCACATTCTAGCACAGATCTTAAGTTTCTTAAATTTTGTTTATATTCAGTTTGAAAAGCTCAACTGGAGCGTGATACTTCACTGTATCATATTTTCTCCACACGAAAGATCATACTACATTAGAAACAGCCATTTTACAACTATGTGTCCAGATAAAATAGGGTTTCTGCTTGTAATAGTGAAGACTAAGCCTTTGTTCTATTTCCAGCATACTTGTGTGTATTTTGGGAACTTTAATTGAAATGTAAACTCTCTGAAATGTCATGAGTCTGTGGTTGGTTGTGTGGTGGAGGGGGAATAAAAACACCTATTCACTTTGCATTTTGGCTTGTCAATATCCAAATAGCTTGGGGTTAGAAAGAGGTTTCCTTCTACATTGCTGCAAGCAGATTGCACATATACATTCCTTGCTAACCTTAAAACTCTTATTTCTTCTGCATTTTGAATATTATCTAGTAGACTTGCTCTTTGATTTCTTCCAGGAATTTGCTCCCATTTCCTTTTTTGATTCCTTTACTGCAGTATGTGTCACTTCACAAAATGCATTCAAGAAATAGTGTGAAGTATTAGATAAGTTACAAGAGATATTTCCTGTAGTCTGTGGGGGCTCTGCCGATTATGCCTATTTTAAATGTGATAGCACTTTTACCTTCTTATATGAATCTGTAATAACCAATAACATGAAATAACAATTCCATTGCTTGCTTTTCAAGTTCTCTGCCATCTCACTCCACGGGATGTGAAACTGTCCTGTGCTCTCTACTTTCCCTTTCTGTCTGTGACATATCTGTGTTCTAGAAGTCTGTGAGAGCTATGTGTATGTTTGGCCAGCTTCTCCTAAAGAGGTCTTGCATCCATTGGCCAGGTGTGCCTTTTAACTGCCTGAAGAGAATGTGCCTATGGCATGATCAGTGAGCATCTTTCCTTTTAGTTCATGCAGCTGTCACCAGCAGACTGTATGTTGCATACATATGAAAATAGGGAGTTCCTTAATACTCTACATTTTATGTTCTCATTTCAGTGTGCAGTACTGAATTTGTGCACACTTGTAAGAATTTGTGCATTTGTAAGAATGAAGAATTTACCTAAACGCATGGACTCCTGAGGTTCTGGGGAAAAGCAGTACCTTTATCTTGCAGAGTATAATTGGAATAAAACGTTTAAATAATAATGAAAGAGCATGATAGTATTCTGCATGTTAATGATCATAGAATAATAAAATGAGTTGGAATGGACCTTAAAGGATCATCAAGTTCCAGCTCCTTTGCTGCCAGCAGAGTTGCCAGCTGCTAGATGAAGTGCTGGACCAGATCACACAGAGCCCCCATCCAACATGGCCTTAAACACATCCAGGAAAGGGGAATCCATAACCTCTCTGGACCAGCTCCAGCACCCCACTGCTCTCTCAGTGAAAAACTTCCCTCTGACATCTCATCTAAACCATCCCTCTTTTAGTTTAAAACTATTCCCCCTTGTCCTATCACCATCTACCTGTGTTAAGAGTTGTTTTCCTTCCTGCTTTAAATCTCTCTTTAAACACTGGAAGGCCATAATGAAGTCTTCTGGCAGTCTTCTCTTCTAAGCATATAAGCTCAAATAGAACAAGCCATATAAGTGAATATGTGTTGAACCCTTTCCTTTCTCCACAGGCCTAATGCCTGATGCAAGAAAAATTCAATAGCTGCTGTGTAGGCCTGCTAAATCATTGTGTCCCATTCAGCAGAATGAAAGCTTCGATTCCTGTGGTGTCTGAAAATTATTTAACAAATTCCAGGAGGTTTTTGTTGTTTGTTTGTTTTGCAAATTTTGCTGGTCACAAAGCTTTAATTTGTAAAGCTTTTTACACTAGGATAGATCTGCTGGGTCAGAGGCTTAGAGCCAGCCACTGCACTGGTAGTAACTGGGTGTATTTCCAGTTGACGTCAATTTACCTTCCGGTTATCGCATTGAGTTGGCTTTTTGCTCTGGCATTACATCTTCAAATAGCTCTTGTGCTTTCCAGAGGACTGACGCAGGCTTTTTGGATTCCATATCAAATTGCAAGCAGCAATTTGATTGTTTATCTCAGCACAGACACCTACGTACTCTGTCTTTATTTGTAGTTGTGATATTGAGAGCTGTGTATCTGATTGGTTTGTTCTGTGCGGGCTACAACCAGTGAACACTGTAAGGCTTCTAAGGGTGGCAAATTATAAAGGAATTAGTTTCTCTTTTCTGTGTTGTTCTCCCTCTTTGTAGGACTGCTCTTAATTTTGGAAAGGAGCAAAATGAGTTTTACCCTTGACTTTGTTACAGTTTTAGAGGCTGGTATGGTAGTACAAGAAGAATTTCACTTCAGGGTAAGGCTTTCTTGTTTTATAATAGAAGTAATTTTTTTTCAATCTTCGTTAGGCAAGTCTCTTCAGCTGTTTTGAGATGAATGCCAAAGAAAATAAACAGGCTGTTCTCAAAACTTACTTTGGCATTAGTAACCAATTTTGTTTAAAGTGGCGTGAATGATTGACATTAGGAACATACCTCAGTTTTCCCTTCCTTTGCTGTGAATTTTAGCAGCGTTCATGGGATTGATAGTTTTACTTCCTTTTTTTTATTACTATTATTACACAGTGAAGCTGTAGATGCCTGCTAGCAGGTGGGCATCTCATAGGTGCTTATTTTAATAGCCCCAGGCTGTATGTCAACTATATTACTGCTGTTGCCTGCAATTGCAGGTCTAGTTCTCTTTAAGTGTGTTTCTGCTTGAAATCACTTAAACTTCTTCATTTCAGCATTTCCAGATCAGTGAATCTTTTCTGTGACACTGTGTGCAAGGAGAGTAAATCCCCAGAGCATGTGGAAGTCTATCTGTGCATCCTAGTTCATCAGGAGATGAAAGTTGTGTATAAGACTGACACTGGGAGTTCTTGACTTTGGAAAGAAAAATCTGCCAAAACAAATGTTCTGTTTCATATACAACTAGATGTGCATTTAGTTATATATATATATTTTTTTTTTCCTTAATTGAAGCTTTTTTTCCTAATTTAAGCTTTTAAAGACAGAAGGGTGATGGAAACAGGAATTTAGAACGAATTCCAAGTGCTTTAGTTGTGTATCAAGAAAAAAACGGATGTGACTAAAGCATGAAATCATGAGGGAAACACAATTAGCCTTGTGTGTGATCAGCTGAACACTGGAGTGATCAAACCCAAAACATCACTGCTGCTTTACTTAGCAGTCTGCAGAGGAAACGAAGAGGCTACAAAAAAAATGACCAGTGCTGCCCAAGTAGAACAAGGCCATTTTAGACCATGAGACTGAGATTTTCCTAGCTTGGAAGAAGAAACTTCGGAGAAGAAACTTAAGCTTGATCCCATGCTTGCCCAAACGTAGGTACCAAGTGCAAGTAAAAGCTGAGATCTGTTTTTCTTAGACTATGGTAGGAAAAAAGAAACAAGAACCTGGAGGCCACAGTTTGAGGCCTGACTAATTTGTAGCCTGGGGCTGGAGGCCCCAATTCAAGGCTGCTTTGTACTTTCAATTCTTTAGACATTTTCTTTAAAATAATAAAATAAAAAAATTGCCAGATAAAAGCCATCAGAGCCCAAAAGTATTGTTTAGGTCTACATTTGAGTGAAATTTCTGGGAAAATTTCAGCCCAAATAGGAAAAATAGTTCTTGGAAGGAGCTAAGAAAAGCATGCTTCTGTTCTTCGTGTCCTGCTGTGATTCTTTGTAAAGCCTCCAGCTCTGAGTGCTGCAGGAGCTGAGGTTTTGGAGCCAAGGAGCCTTTGAAGTAAGTGTTCAACCCTCCCAGACTTCAGCTTGTGACAGCTCCATCCTCAAGCAGTGTAGGCCTCTTGTTCCTTCTTTGTGCCTACACTACAAGGTGCCATCCCAACAGAAACAGTTTCTTTGTGCCGTGATCTGAGCACTCAGCTGCAGACCTTCTGGAGGAGGAATTACATCTAACTTGTACGTCCCCTCAGTTATCCCAAACGTACTGATCTTCCTTTTGTGCAGACAGTAGAGGCGTGCAGCAGATACACTAAAACCTATGTGGGTTGTCACACAGTGGAACTGTTGTTTTGCATTAGGTAGAAGCCTAGGTGAAGCATGTAAAACTGATTAAAGAATGGTAACACTGGAAACATGAAGAAGTTGGAAAATACTGGAATTAATATTAGTTATGTGGGCCTAATTAGGCTTTTGCCTGAAAATGGTTGTGAAACCTTCCATTAGATGTCTTATATGCCTATCTCTAAGGAACCCTTGCATTAGTTTAGAAGGAGGATTGGATCTCTGAAGGAGAACTTAATTGTGTAATGAAGTAAACTGTTGTATTTTGCATGGAGGCTTAATTTGGAGTAGATGAAGCCAGCATGCTGAAGGGATAGTCAGAAGAAAATGGGTGGTGGCATGATTAAAGCAGTTGGATGCTTCTGCTGGATCACTGAGATCCGGTCCTGCCTCTGTAACGGAGTTGCTATGTGACATTAAGCAAATCACTTTTCCTAGATGGTCATTAATTGGCTCTTTCATTTTGGTGCTGGATGGGAGAGGTCAGATGTGCAGTCAGCTGAGGGCTTTGCTCAGAAGTATATGAACAAGTAGTTGCATTGGATATATGCTGTGAGTGGTGTGTAAGAGACATGGTCTTCACTTAGCAGTGGTAATCTTATGCTTTGGGGGAAAAAATCAGAGGTCCATTTGGGAAAACATTATATGGTTAGCTGGTATTTCAATGCAAATACAGTGTGCCAGCATAAAGCTTCAGTGCTGTCCATAATTGATGTTGATAATATACCTGCTTGACTTTTCTATCATAAAGTGCTTTCTAAAAGTGAAATGATACATAAAATAACATTTTAAAGCAAAAGTATACACAACTCTCAAGGATAACTCTGCAGCAGTGGCATCGGTGGAGGAGAAAAGATACTCCTTTCCTCAGAGGCTAGAAAGGAACTCATAGCAGCAGAAATTCATCACTTGAAGTACGTAAAGAGTAGAAGAAGAGTTGGTGGAGGGTCTTTCCAACTGATTTTTGCTCTGAGTTCAGTGATTTACTACCTGGATTGTGCTATTTGATCTCTTAAGAGCTGAGCGCCTGCAACCCAGCCCCAGCTGGGGTTTACTTCTTTTCCTGGCGGAGCAGTTGTGGTTACTGGGGGAGGAGGGGGAGCCCCTCAAAGCATGTGACATCTGCATTGTCCCTATAGAGCTGGCTTAGTGTGTCACCAGGCAGCAGGCCAGTAAGGTGCTTGTTTGCAAGAGGAAAATAGCTAGGACGTGGCACTTTCTATCAGAAACAGCATGGATTTGGCCACTGGTTTTATTGGAACTGTTAGAGCTATTTAGACTTGGTGTCTCTGTATGGATGTTACTGGTGCAGGGCCAAGCAAGTCTTACGAGTTTCGCTTGCAGTGAAATACACATGTAGCAATGCAGTCCCTTCTGATTATGTGTAATCAAACCTCTCACTGAGAGTATTTAATCAACCTCATCCTCCTGTTCTGCAGTCTGTCAATTCTGTGTCTTCCCAACTTGTTCTTAAATATCTCTCTCGATCTCTTCCTGTGATAGCCTCCACAAAGATCTGCAAGCTTATTCTGACATGCTGCAGTCCTTACTTTAGACTGCTTGTTTTCTTGATGGCAGATGGAATTTTGCTGAAGGCTTTCTTGTTCTTACACTTAGTTGCAGGTTTACCTTTTTGTAGATGCATTTTACATTTGCAACTCATTGCTCTTTCGTCCTTGGGCATTCTTCTGTGGAGGCTGTGCAACCCTGACTCTTGAAACTGTATTGACAGAGCTTGGTTTTTAAACCACTTGATTTTTCTAGCTCTTTCCCCATATGCTGATAATTGATATTGGGCATTCAAAGTTTGTTGCTATATTGTAGATGAGAATTTGCAAGCCTTGGTAACAGTGGGAGTACTTGATTTACTTGAAGACCTGACTCCTTTTCATTCGTTTTCTGCTGCATTTGTTATCTTTGCAGTGGGCTGACAATGATCTATTACAGCTTGCAAATGTATTTTTGCAGTTCTGTTTTGTACGACTGGTTATTGCTAGGTTTGTTGATTTGCACTTGACCCTCGTGAATCGCATCTTGAGCCATCGCTATAGCCTGGATGGAACAAAAAAGCAGTCTGAAGCCTGTCTGCTGCTGTGCTGGCAGTATGAGCGTGGTGCAAGAGCTGTGGGCTGAATGAACGTGTCCTCTGCTTTCAGGCCAGACCCTGTTCCTCTTCTGTGATTCATGGTTCTGTTTTGATACTGAACCACTCATGGCTACCTCCAGTAAAGTTACTTGGCCTATTTGTTATTCCCTGCTAGCTTAATCTCAGTGATTCCTCACTAACTTACCTTAAGTATTGTATAAAATCAAATGAAGTCCTATGAAAGTCGAGATTAAAAAGAAAATAAGTCTCATGTCCCATCCCTATGGCCTGCTGCCTTACTGTAGAAGAAATCAGATTGATGTGATACAACTTATTGTTAAGTCAGCATTAACTGCTACTTGTCGCCTTCTACATTGTTCCTCTATTTTTATTTTATTTTTCCTTCTTGAAATTGAAACAAAACTAATCAATGTCTAATTTCTGGCATTCTCCCCACTCCTTCCCTTTACATATCTTACCCTTCTTTCTTTGGGCTGTATGGTGTAAAGACATACAGAGAGGACACAGAGCATTGCAAGCCTTTGAGGGGTTAGCTCATTTTTTGAGCTTTGGTTCAACATTAGGAACAGAAAACAGCAGTGGGGGTGGAGAAAGCTAATATTCACTATCTGCCATTATGATATTAAGGGAGAATATGAATGTGTTACTTAATCCACTTTTAATTCTGATATTCCCAAGCATGGAACCTTTCTTAAACTTTAAAAGAACTTGCTTCAAGCGAGCTTGTGGTACGAGCTGTTCTGGCAGTTCAGAAAGGTTATCAAAATGTAAAGCTTTTGGTGTGTTAAAACAGTTCACGCTGCACTGTACCAGTTACCCTTTGGATACTGGTCTAACTCAGACCTCTACAAGAAAACATTTAACTTGTGCAGCCAAGCTGTGTTGTTCACATGAGTTCATTGTCCACTGTTACTCATGTGCATGCAATAGTAGCTCTAAGAATTATGCAGAGAAAACCCAACAACTCTAAAGCTGCTGTTTGTTGGTTGTTGGGTTGTTTTCTTTTTTGCCAGTGCATTTAATAACATTTTGTTTTCTTTCTTCTTCCACCTCCTGTTTTGCAGTTTCAGCTTCTTGCCTCAGCTTTATTTAAGTCTGGCTCGGATTTCACCACTCTCGGTGAGTATTGTGTATCAGAGGAATCGCATGAAGAATGTTCCCTCTCCTAAAGATCATTACTGTTAGTTCCTTCTGTGTGTATTTTCTTATGAGTACTGTGAGCCTTTTTCAGTTTGAAAATGCATAGGCATATGAAAGAGTATAACGACCAGTGCCCAATGCCTTGAGCCCATATTTAACACATCTGTCACCAGTGCTTTTAAATCCATGCCTCTGGGGATCATTTTGTGTCTCTTATTACATCTGATGTGTTACTGTTGCCCAAATAAACAGAAGCTTTGGTCAGGATCTCGTCACGTCACTTTGGAATCTCACAGCACGGCTGCGGCTCTGTTTGCTGGGATAACTGCAATTCCTGGAGTAGTTTGGTTCATTCTGTTCTTTGCAAAATGAGTATTTTGGGCAGGATGTCAAGAGTGAAGAAAGCAGTGGCATGTAGGTCTGAAAACAGGAGGCCTCAGCCAAAGCTGTAATTTGTTTCGCTATTCTATCCAGTTAACTGCTTTAAACAGTTCAGATATTAATCCTGGGCAAGCTATAGGAAGACTATTGGCGTAATTTGCATTCTTGTAACTCTGTTGCCAGCCAGCTGCTGGGCTCTGGCTGGGAGTGAGGATTGCTTTGGTTTTGACGAACCATGTAATTCCCCAGTGGAAGGAAAAAGCCTGCATTATCTGCCCTGCTGGATGAAGAGGCCTTGCTGACTTTGGGGAGTGTTACCTAGTTGATGCTGTTGTTTAAAATACAGTTTTTTAAGGGAAGTAAATGTTAGTTTCAGGGAAGTGTTTTGATTTTGCTTCTCCCCTCTCCTAGTTCTCAGTGCTCTGAAAGATGAGTTTGTTTTTCCCACAGTAACACCACTGCATTTTACAGTACGGTGCTGTATTCAGAGACTGGCTTTACAGTTTGGAGGACACATGCATCAAGTGGTGCTGCTAAAATAAAACAACAACCAACTCCCCCCCCCTCCTTGGTTTGATTAACATGGTTGACTTTGATTAACTGAAAAGTGAATTAAAAAGCATTCCTTCGAGATACCAGTGATTTGAGTAGTACAAAGCAAAGGAAATCGTTGTTTGCCTGCTTTATTGTTCTTGCTGTTGATGGTTTTAAGTATAAGGGTTTGGATAAACAGTGCTGCGGTGGTAAACTAAACCCTCCCCTGTCAGGAGGAGGCACTTCACAAAATGATTTTGCAGAGACCCTGTGCCAGGATGCAGGCTGGGTCTGCAGTGCAGCCCAGCAATTAAAGAGCAGCTCTTGATTTCAGGACTCCTACCATCAGTAGAGCTTGTCTCATGAAAAACTGAGCAGTGTGAGTACCAGTTCTGGCTAAGGCAGTCATGAGATAATGAGGAGGACCCGAGGACAGATGAAATGAGGCACCAAATAAAAATAGCTACATGAATCTTATTTTCTGGGACATCAGAGCAGTCCCCTGAGGACTTTTGCTTCCCTGGTTTCTTCAGGACTGTCCACAAACTTGACAGCTGTTTGCCTACCACTTTTTATGGCGTTTTGATTTCAGTGTTGGCTCGGGGTGACATGAACTCGATTTGCTTACATGCATACAGTAGTGGGATGAGAAGCTGGCAACCTTGTTAGCACGATGCTATAGATGTTAGCTGGGCTTTAGTCAGGGACAAAAACACAGCAGGTAGTTAACTTCAGTTTAGAATGGAAAGTTGGTGTATTCCACAGCTAAACCGAGCATTTAAAGTAGTAAGCACTGACTTGCTTTCCCTTTTTTTCCTCCCCCAGGATTTTCAGATGTTGATCACACTTACGCGCAGAGAACTCAGCTGTTTGACACGTTAGTCAACTTCTTTCCAGACAACATGACCCCTCCTAAAGGCAACTTGGTAGACCTCATCACGCTGTGACGGAGCAATCACTGGACATACGGAAGAGGGGAAAAGCATCCATTTTCAGTATTTTAAGTTGTTTTTTTTACTGCATTGATTGACTGCTGGGATGAAGTTATATAGTAACCCCTAGGTGTTTGAAAGGGGTTTTATACTTGTATGGTGAATCCCTGAAGCTTTTCCCTTGGAGTAGGTTAATAAAAATGTAACTGATGTACTTCTGACTAAATATATATATATTTTTTCTGACACTGAATTTTGAGTTAGCAAACGTAAGGAGAAAAGAGAGGGGAGGAGGAAAAAAAAGTAAAACCCCATCATGGAGTGAACTCTTTTCCCTCTAGAGGAAAACTGAGATTCGTGGGCTGTCTGGAATTAAAGATGATGGGTTTTATTTTGGGTTTCATGGGAAAGGGGGCAGTGGTTCTTTGCTCATTCGTAGCTAGTCATGATATATTGCTTTGTCCTACAAGTCCATCCTCAGCAGCTGAATAACTTGGCAGCAAGACACTGGCGTGTGTTGAGGTAATAGTAATATATGTGTCTTGAGTCTTGTAATCGCAGGGTGTCATGTGAAGGGAGCATGTGTTACAAATTGTCTGTCTTCTCTTCTGAGAACCTGGCTGGCAGCAGTGTCTGATTGCATTTGATATCTGTCTAAACCTAAACGCCTAACTTCCGTTCTTCGGAGCCTTCCTCTTGAACCTGACGGTCACGTGGGAGCCTTGGAGAAACTGTCAGTAAACAGGAGTGCAGGGGTTGTCTGCCCAGGCTCCTTTTCAGGGATCGCTCTGTTTCCAGTGCCATGCTCTCCTGATGAAAAACTCTGCAGGTCCTCACAGCGCACTGACTGCAGAACTGGGTCTTCCACTCGCACACCCAACGTCTGCAACCTGACTCCAGGTTGGGTGTAGGATTTCCGAAGCAGATTGTCTTCGTTTACATACACCTATGCTTCTGTGTGCATTTGTCAGTGTGTAAATGTAAAGAGGTTTGCTCCAAACAGCTTGTCTTCTGTTTGTGTAGTGCAGTTTCTTTACTTCTAAAGGCATTTTAGACCTTGCTCTGAATGTGAAGGGGGCCTTTTTAGCATAAACTCCTTTAAAAAGCAAGCTGATGCATATGTATAGAAAATATATTCTTCTCTGCTAAAAGCCTTCTTTATAAATACGGTAAGGGCTTGGTGCTGCACTATATAAAGTGGAATGAAGGATACTCATACCAAGCATTAGCAGATTTTGCGTTCAGTGTCAGTAAGCATTCAATACAAAACTGGCTGATGTAAATACATATATGCAACTGCAAAGCTTTATGTCCAGAAATGTTCGTGCCAGCAGGGTACCATTGCTGCACTCACTATGGCTACACAGCTCCTGTTGAACTTGATGGAAGTCCTGTGTGTGTGTGTGTGTGTGTGTGTGTGTGTGTGTGCAAAGATGATTTGAACTCTTGAAATAAAGAGTTAGTGAAGTGTCTTTTCCAGAGCTTGAGTTGTCTGCTTGCTTTGATTGCATTGTATTGCCTCTTTAATCATGTTCTTTGTGCAACTTCCGTAGTTCTGCTATGTTAGAAATAAATTTTAAACCTCCATACTAGTGATTAATCACCCAGAAAGGAACAATGTGTTAGAGGTTGTGGGCTTTGCTTTGTCTTCAGGGAGGACTGTATAGATGCGGAGTTTTAAGTAACCTGTAACTTGAGACTGCTTAGAAATTGTATACTTCAGTGGTCAGCAAATCAGATGTCTGTTGAAGAATACGCAGTGCAGTAAATGACAGTTGATGGAATTGTTTCTTTGAAACATGGTATTTTATTTTATTACTTTTTTTCCAGTGACATGGAAAGTTTTTTTTAGGTGACTGCTAGGTTTTATGATTTATGCTATGGTTGCGGTCACTTGAACTAGTTAAAGTAGAGCTTATGCCATAGGAATAGAGATACTGGCGGTGCTAACCTGGGCAGGTTCCTAACTTGAGGTACTGTTTCCATTGAGGTTGAACTGGGCTCATCTCATACAACCAGCTAAAATACTGCAACCCTGCAGTAGTTTTCAGCCTCAGCGTAATCGTGATCCCAAAACTAGATTGAGGAGCTGGGTGAGTAGATGGTGGAAGTTTGGAAATGCTAAAGGCTGCGTGAACAGTGTTGCTGCTGAGCTGGTTTGTATTACGGAAATTCAGTCAAAACTCACTGTCCTCCAGATATACATGCAAAGCCTGGCAGCCTATCTCTCTTTCTGTAGCACAGAATAAATGAATTCCTTGTCTGAATTAGGCAAACATTGCTTCTGTAGGATGGACAATCCCAGCTAACGAGAGCACTTCAGGATGATCAAATATTGGCCTCCCTTTATCCTGAGCCCATCGATTTCAGCTCATAGAGCACAGCTTGTGGATTCCAGCTGGTGATTAACCAGCAGAGAAACTATTTGCTCAGCTTCTGGGTATTTGTTGAGCAGCAGAGGCACCCTGTGGCCAGAGATGTTAATCCACACTGAGGGCTTCTCATGGCTTTGCATAGGGTATTTTCTGGTTCTGTGTCCTCTTTCTTAGCATTGGTAAACACTGCACTACCTGATTTTAAAAAACAACTAATAATTCTGAACAGGGAACTATATATAAAAAAAGGAAAAGGCAGCAAGGGAGCAGGGAGAGTTTGTTGAATGCATTTACATAAAGATCTTCAAAGATACCAGTGGTGTTCCAGGAAAGTGATAGATGTGACTGTTACAGAAATGCTGAGGTACAGCCAGAAAATAAAAGAGCCACCTGAAAATGTTTTGCAACATAAAAGCAATGGGAGAGTTTCTCAAGCCTCCCCTGTACTGCTTGCAGGCTGTAGTAGAGGTCGCTCACTCTGTAGCGTAAAGACAAGCATATTATATTTCCCTTTATCATAATGTAACTTGTTTACACAATCTTCACCTTACAGTAATTTATTTCTAAACTATGTTAACCTGCAGCATTATTTTGTGGGTCACCAAGTTGTTCTTTATGTGAACTTACTCCTATGAAGCAGTGTGATATCCTTGAGGAAATAAAGCCCTTCAGGTTTGATTTTGGCCATTTGGATTAGGCGAAATTAATTGAGTTGTTAATGTTTGAGTTTTATAGCCCCTCGTGGTGGTCACAAGGCAGAAGTCCTTCAGATTTCTTCAAGATGACTTCTGGAAGAGAGCGCTGATATCATAACATGACTTAATCACGTTTTCCCATGTCAAGTGGCAGAAGGACCTGCTTAGACGTTGTTACAAGTGAGGAGAGAATAGCCACCTCCTCACCCTTTTCTAAGCCTTCCATTAATTAGCATTGCTCCTGGGGTGATCTGAAAGCTGTTGCAAAGTGGTCATGGAAAGGAGCTGTAGTTTTTCTCTGTTGACTCTTTCAAAGGTGATGTTTGTAATGTATATGCATCCCTTCCTTATGCTGAGTGCAATGAGGTAGGGCAACTTTTGTCTCAACAGAAGTTCTGTTTGCTCTTTCTCCTGGCACCAATCCCGTAGGTGTAGTTCACACAGTGATACTCAAATCACGTGCATAAACATCTGAGTTTTGGTTTTGTTTGGCCTGAATTGCTTTGGACACACACAGGCTCTAGCTCAAGGGTCAAGAGGAATGAGTTTTCAAAACAAGGGCATGACATTGCTAATTGATACGTGAAGTCCTGGTTGGAAGCATTTTTCACTCTAAAGTATTTGCCTTGTGCAATAGCAGCTGGGTTTGGAATGAGGGAGCTTTCCTAAGGAACACACTGCAGCTTACCTCTATGAAGTCTGTACTGAAATAAGGATGGATAGGCTTAATTGAAATTGCTGAACTTTTTTGGTCATGAATTATTGTAACAGAATCTGAGAATGGCCTGGGTTGGAAGGGATGTAGCCTGAAAATTAAAAGATGGGGGGAGTGTTAGTAGATGACTCGCACCCGCCTATTTGCAGGAATGCAGACCCTTTTCAGAGGCATGGGGCTATGACAAGAGGTCGCAACAGCTTCATCTGTGTTCTTTCATAAGCAGCCACAAGTGTCCAGGTCTCCATTAGCTTTTCCTTCATCCAGAACAGACCCCTTCCAGGCACAGTGATTACCCTGGAAGGGCGTTTTCAGTGGGGTTTTGTGGAACAGCTGTTTTCTGAATCATTTTCCTGACGTGTGTGCAAATTTTTACAAGGGAGTTTCCTTTGTCACAGTGCTGTAGACCAATCTTGCCCTGCTGTGAAAACTTGGCACTTGTGAAATGCTGCGGGCAGTGAGCGATAAATTCAGAGCAGCGCTCTGAAAAACACTCAAATCGTCTTTTTTTTCTTTCCCTTTTCCTTAAATTGGCTTTTCCTGTCATACAGGACTGATATAACTCCGCTTGTTTGAGGTGCAGAAAGGTGGCAGGCAGCAGTAAAGCCACAACTGTCCGTTCTGTTGGTGCCTTCTGTCTTTCAGAATTGAGGAGGTCTTACCGTAGAGCTTGTTGGACTTCAGTGCTCCCTTCATCTCTGTACATGCATTGATTCCGTTGGTGGAGTGTGCTGTGCTGCTTTTGAGGAAAATGACTGAAGTATCACATAACGTTTCTATCCAGAACCTTTCTATTTAGACGTGTGGGGAAAACGCCTTGTGAAGCGTTGATCCCTGGTGAGTGCGCTTGGAATTTCAGCTTGTTAGTTATGGTTGTCTCCAAGTTAAAGGATATTTAGCTGCTGTCAAGAGAAGCCCTGACAGCAAAACTAATTCCTGTGCTTCTCCAGAAGTTCTTGAGCTGTTTTATGGCTGTAATTGTCACAGAAACAGAGGTGGGCTCACTTTAAAACAAATAATTACCACTGTTCTGATGAGAGTCATAGAATCATAGAATTAATCAGGTTGGAAAAGAGCTTAAAGATCATCAAGTCAAACCACAGCCTAACCATAGTACCCTAACTCTAACAACCCTCTGCTAAATCATATCTCTGAGCACCACGTCCAAACGGCTCTTAAGCACATCCAGGGATGGTGACTCAACCAGCTCCTTGGGGAGCCTGTTCCAGTGTTTAACTACCCCTTCTGTAAAGAAGTGTTTCCTAACGTCCAACCTAAAGGAGAAATTCTAAGAAACAGAAGAGAACCAAACAAGGTTGGCCAATTCTTCCAAGTATGTGTGGAAATTTTGAGACGTGTCTTTTTATTGTGTGTGAAAGGAGAACTTGAGAACAGCTACACGACTTGTTCTTGATACAGATGAATTGCAGTACATGAGCTGTAAATATTGTCGAAATGCAAATGTGGTGTTAGCGTATGTAAGTGCCTTTGGGTGTGATGGACATGATCATGATATCCCATCATGGGGATGGTTATGCTAGAAGTATTCAAGTTGTGGCAGCAGTTTCAAGGCAAAATCCCTGTTTTACTTAAAGGTTCCATTATAGTGAGAACTTGAGTGGAAGAATTAGGCTTGCTGTACTGAAGCCATTATAATAATACATGGCTTGGTGCTTGGTTAAATTAATTCCACATGTTTTATTTGTAGGTAATGCATCTAAACCAAGCTTTAGCGTGTCTGTGGGGCCAGCTAGCTACCTGCTTGTCGCCACTTGAAAGTGCTCCATGAGAAATCATTGTGGTTGATGCCAGCAGGAATGCTTTCGGCATTCTGGCAGAGGTCACAGAACTGGATGGATTTCCTGGTTATCCATAAATCCCTTAGTTTTATACGTAAACCTCTGAAGACAGTAGTGGTTGTGGGTTTGTAGATATTGCCATCTGTATGTCTTGAGTCTAGAGGTCTGCAAGGCAGCATCTACTGCAGACATGGATCCTAAAGGTAACACACTGCGGCTGTCTCCTTTGCTTTCATGTATTTGAACTCTTTTTGTCAGCACGATAAACTCCAAATTCTTGCTGTGACCCAAATTGTGCCCTGCTTCTGAATCCTTACAGCCACAGACTTGCAACATCTGTCAGTGTATCACATTAATACCTTGAAATCTTAATTTATACTCGGTAGAGGCAAAGGTACATGTTGTCTCAGCCTCCAGCTGTTTGCTGTAAGGCAGCACAGCCTTTACTGATGACCTGAGAAGTGTAAGTATTTGTGTGCTGTCAGAAATCGGTGTGTGCAGCTCTACCCCAGCACTGCAGTTTGTTCCTGCAAAAACAACGTGGTGAGTGAAGAGCTGAAGATAAGCTCTACCAGGTCAGGTTTTGGTTTTGCTACTATCTGGGAAGGGAAATATCTGAATCACAATGTTTTCTCCTAGAACTACTGTGATAAATCCTTTCCTCCTGTCTGAGCCTTGCTTATTTTGCGTGGCAGCTGGAGTGTGACATCTGTTTGACACAAGGAAAAGATGGTAGTAGCGAGTTCACCTCAATAATTCTTCTAGGCTTCTAGCACTCCTGTAATCCCAAATCCCTAACCAGTGTAGTCAGACAGCAAGTAGCTGGGTTGTCTGATTTATTTCCACAGTGCAGGACAAAGGGACGTGAGAAGTGGACTTGGGATGATGCTGTGATGATCACATGAGTGTGTTTAGGATGCGATGCATGCGTATTTCATGGAAAGACTTGACTCTTAAGTAGCTCAGCTAATGAGAGCAGATTTTCTTCACTCAGCCTGGATTCTCTGGTTCGTTTTCAAACGGGGGTGTGATGCAAGACCAGGTTCTTCTAGTCCTGGGGCTTCACCCTGGGCTTTGTCCCTCTCTGTCTGTTACAATCATCAGAAAGATAAACACATGGGACAAATCTTAAGGAGATTTCCACTCTCCATCTCCAGTTTCTTCAGCAATTGCAGAGAGGCCAACCAGGCTTGAACTAAAACATACTAAAGGTTTTTGCAGCACAATCAGCTGGGGGTCTCATAGACTTAAAGATTGTGAGAACCTAAAAATGCCCTGAGCTTTCCAACCAAAGCTGCTGGAGGAACTGAGGGAATGTTAGCTTACTTTTTAATTCATGTGATGGTGGCAAGGCTAGACCACAACGGTGACTCCTTTGGTTGCGGTCTTCTCTGCTACCCAAAAGACCAGTGGACGTGTTTTTCATCCCAGTGATGAGGAAATACTCATAGTCAGTTTTGGATATTGGCTGATCTTCCTATCTCTGCGTACCCCGCAGTAATAGGCCGTAGTCAAGTTGGATGGCTTGGTTCCCTTTACCAAACACTGCAGAGGTCTCCCATGTTGATAAGAACTCCTGTACTGATATGACTATTAGATTTTTTCTGACCATGGAGGACAGTTGTTGTGCTGTTGCCTTATTTTCCCCTCTTGTCTACCATGGCGATTGGAAAGGCACTCTTAGTAGAGAAAGCCAAACATCTCCTTTCTTCCTCCTCAGTCCTAACCTCCCTTCCTCCCTCTCCCTCCATTTGATGTTTTGATGTGCAAAACACTTCTCACTTCAGAAGCTGCAGTGCTGGGTTGTGGAAAACAAAACAGACCCTGGTTATTAGGAGCTGTGTTTTCTCTTGTCTTCCAGTATCCCCTCCTCCACAGCAGGAAATGAGGGGATGCTGGGGAGACCTTCAGCCAGAGAAAAGAGCTTAATTGCACAAACATGTATGTTATTGGGTGACTTGAGTCTTGGAGGTCCTTAACCTTGCATACTGCCTTGCCTAGGGACAGAAAATCAAAGCCCTTTGGCTCATTCTCAGTTAATGGGTGACCATGTTTCCAGTCTTGGTGGTTATATCCATCTTGTACGTTTAGATGCTGAGGTCAATGTGCTGCATATTAGAAGTATGAAGGGAGTCTTGGTTCAACGTATTCCTGTCGAACTTGGTACTTTGAAAACACTGAAACAAACTACCTCTCTTAAATGCCATGATAGCATAGGAGTGTGGGGTTGGCCACAGCTAAGTTGGCTGAGCTCACACTGTCACCTGGTTGAGGTGCATTTTCAAGCTGTTTTGTTTGTTGGAGAAGAACTGCTGCCTCTCCTTAGCACTGTACAGTGTGGTGGTCTGTTTGTCTGGACCTTTGATGTTTGTTTTCTTGTCCTGTATACTCCGTGGTCCCCCCAAATTGAATATCCTTATGTAGTGCTTGGATTTGTGAGCGTCCACTCCCTACCCAGAACCTGACCTTTTTACTCTGTTTTGGCATCTGACCTGAAGCATTTGCATTCCTGGAGCAACCCTCCCCCCCAGACTCTGTTGTCCCTCTGAATTCCCTTTTTGTTGCAGCTGTGGTATTGGGTACCTGACCCCAGAAGAGTTGAACTGGAGTTTGCAGCTCTGGGCTTGCAAGCATCATCCATGGGAGGGGGGAAAGAGCACCGAACTGCACATGTCTTTCAGTGAGCAACTCAAATGCTGACTGGTCCTGCATTGAGCCCACAAGATACGCATTTACTGTGGTGGTCACAGGCATCGTTCCTGTACTGTAGTCATGCCCCATCCCTGCCTTTTCTTTACAGCTAAACAAATTATCTTTGTTCAGCCTGGAGTGTTAATTTACTTCCTTGGCATAAGTCATCTTTGATTATTTCTGGGTTGATCTGAAAGCCCTGTGCTGTATATAAGCGGGTGAGTGATACGAGGAATTACCTACAAATGTAGTTACGATGTATGTAATGTACATAAGGAGAGAATGTATTTTGTTCCTTTTTTTTTTTTTTTTTTTTTTCTTTTTTTTCTTAATAAAAATGTATATGCTAGCAAGAGTGTATATTTCAGATCTGTTTAACACCGCTTCTTGCTGAGGATGGAGGAACTGTGAGCACGTTGAATGAGCGGTGCGGATACTGTCAGATTGATGGCGCATTCAGTCTGGACAGCAGGCACTGTTCCTGCTGGGTGAGCTTGCCCTGTCCTCTGCACTGCAGAAGAGCTGAGAAAACATCCTGTTCTGTGAAAGCAATGATTAGCTGGATCTGTGCTGCATAAATCCGCTGCGTGCCAGCACTTGCAAGAACTTCTACTGGGGAGGAACACGGCGTTAGAACGCAGATTGATGCAAATTGCTGACTTTCAGTACTTAAATCAAACCAAATTCCTTCTTTTTTTTTTTTTTTTTTTTTTTTAATCCTTGCCTAAGTGGGAACTTATTCCATCCAACCTGGAACAGAATGTGTTGTTTGGGTTGCATGGAAGGAAATGGAAATGCTGCACTGCCCACGTTGCTGCTGCTGCTGCTCTGCCACCTTGGTTGCCCATGCATCTCCTTGACCTTAGAGGCCTGTGTGGGTTGCATGCTGCACACAGATCTGCACTGCTGTGGTTAGTGCTGACTCTGCTAAAGCTGAACAGCCGTAAGAAGAAGGACAGTAGAGGAGAAGACAGAAACTTTTTGTTGTCTTTTTCTCTGTGGCTGGAAATACCCACTTGGAGCAGCCAATTTCTGCCCAATTCACAGTTCAGACAGGGGTGGTTTTTCACGGACAGCTTAGTTTCACTTACCCCATGGCTGTAGCAGGGTAAATTGGCGCTGACTGTGGCCTTACAGAGTCTTTTAGAGACACTTAGGAGCTTGCCCTCACCTTGATCAGCTTAGCATCCCACACCTGTGAGTGTTCACTTAATTAAAGGGAAGGCTTTCATCACTATCATCATTTTTTTAGCATGGTAGAAATAGAAGCTCTTACAGGGCCGGCTATATGAAGGCCTGGGATGGCTTTTCTCCTTCCTTCCCCAAAAGTTTTTACACGCTCTTTCCAACAGAACCATGACAAACCTATGTAGGGTTTTCAACCAAGCTCGTGCACGTTTATGCATGTAACCCATATGGTTCTTGAGCACAAGCTCTGCTTCCCCATTCAATGCATTCTCCACTCAACCAAGAAACGAATCTTTTACATACGAATGTTTATTGACAGAAATACATGATGCTTCCAAAATATATTTGTAGGAAAATGCAAGAATAATCTCTACAATCCAGTTCCTCGTTAAATTCCAGTGTAAATCAGACTCCTGTCCCCACAAGAGATGCTGCTATACAGTACATGAGAGCTCTACAATATTTGCAAGGTTCAATGGATAGCTGCCTTGGGAAATAGGTTCTCCTTCTGCAGCCCGTTGTGGGTTATGTCTTCGGCTGTAGGTAAGTCACAGCATCAACCTGCTCGGTTGGCTCATGGCACTGTGAGTGGGAGATAAAATGGGTCCTAAAGTATTTACACGCTCCTTGCGGATCTGCAAATAGAAAAGTCTCTTGCAAGAACATCCGAACTGCTTAGTTAAAAAGTCTTACCAAAAGGTAAGAGTGATAGTCCTTGTACAGCACAGTGGGTGTTAAAGCTATTCTGGGGAAGAGAAGAGGAGCGAGGGGAAGGAGAGAGGGGCAGGGAGGAAATGCATGGGTAGATCCTTCTTTTTTGGTCTAAACGTTATGGCTACAGTCTATGAAGGGAAGTATTAAGGCTGAAGAAGATGTTGCATTTCCTACCTGATGATTTATTTTTTTTAATTATTTTCTTTTTATTATTATTATTATTTTATTTTTATTTTTTTGCAAAAAAAAAGAATGTTACCAACATAAAAACTTCATTTTATTCTCCCGAGGAAATAGCTCTTTAAATAGGGGAAGGAAAAAATCTACTATAAAATATTAGTGGTTTAAAAATATGGTGTCTGGAAAAATAAATAAATGTACAATTCCTATTCAAATATAAATCACTGTAAGCACTTGCTGAGCAGTTAATATCTCCGCCGGTCTCTGCTCTGTAAGATTTAAGGTTGCTTGATCTCAAGCCTTCGTAGGGTTCTCTGGGTAAGTCTTTGGACCTGATTCATTAAAGCACTTTGGCATCTCTTCTCTGGAAGGGGATCTTAGGCACGTACTGCTTTTATTTTATGCTAAGGACAGAAACATGAGTCCAAAGACCCATCCTGGGCAGCTGGGAAGCAACACGCTTCCAAAAGCATTACAACCAACCAGAGTGGTTCCTTAAGGCTGGTTTGGACACGAAGAGCTGAACGTGCTGCTGCCCACCCCAAGACCAATTTGTCAACGTGAACGTGATGCTGATTCATAGCAGCATGGGGTTATCCGAGCAGCTTAGTCAGATGTTCTCCTGCTATGTGTTGAGTTGCAATCCCCTACCAGACAGGCCTTAAGCTTTTTGTTTTTTAATCTTGTTTTTGTTTTTCAGTTTCCCCCCCTCCAAAATTGCTTCCCCGTAGTGCAGTGCACAGATAAGTGAAGTGTGCGGAATACATTGCTAATGAATAGCAGTAATATTTACATACAAAAATAGATAGGCCTGAACACTTCTCAACTACGTCCTTCAGTGTGGGAGAGAAGGAAAATAGCTGGCCCATGGGAGAAGATGCATCTTCTGCCAGCTTCTGTCCTGGGGCTGAGCAGGCTGCTCTGACCACTCTGTTTGTGAGCAACTCTGATGGACTTAGAGCAGAGTTTTGCCTGTGTTTTCATTTCTCCTCACCTATTTATCTTTGCCCATCTTCTGGGGCAGCCTTGGGAACAGCTCCTCCATTGCACTGACCTGGAGCTCCGGGACCACTGTGGATTGGCTGCACAGCACCTCAATGGGAACATTTCTCCCTCCTTGGAGATCTTCAAACCCACCTGGACGTGGTCCTGGGCAGAGCTCTGGGTGTCCCTGCTGGTGCAGGAATTAGACCAGACGGACCCAGAGGTTTGTTCCAACCTCAGCATGCTGTGATGACGCATGAGATGCCAGGAGATGCCCTCACCCAAGGGACTTCAGGTCCCTTCCACACCAGACTGCCTGCTGTGAAACTCTCCTTCTAGAGCCACTGAGGAACTGTGGCAGGAAGGGGAAAACCACAAGTGGCCTCAGTCCAGACATTTTCTGCTCGTATTTGTTTTCCCTTTGAAGATTTACTGCAAAGGGAGACCTTGACAGGAGACAGAGGTTCAGTACGAGCCTTGCTGGAAGTTTCTTCACAGCTCTTAGCTATTTTAAGTACTTCTGAAGAAGAAAACTTCTAGGATGAAGATGGAGATCACCAACCTCATGGGGAGGAAACACCAAGGGCTGAACGGATGGAAAACTGACTGCAGCCAAGCCACCTGGCTCACAGCACTGCTGCTCTCCTATCGTTTCTGTAGTTAACACAAGAGAACATGACCACAGAATTCCCTGCCAGAACAAATCATAGAATCACAAGGTTGGAAAGGACCTACAAGATCATCTAGTCCAACCATCCTCCCTTTACCATACCTACAGAAAACCACTGAACTATAGCTCCTAGCTCCCTGTCCAGATGCCTCTTGAACACTGCCAGGGATGGCGATGGCTGTACACATCAGCATCAGCCTCAGGAGCAAACGTGTGTGAGCTGCATCACTACCGGAAGGTGATCAGATGCTTCTAAAGGTAAATGCAACTACAGAGCTGGTCTGTGTTACAGCTGGGCTCCTTTACAACCAAAACCACCAACAGCATTCGGTTTGGTCTTCGCCTCATTAAACACTTCCTTGGAGATACAAAATCAAGGAGTGACACCTTGTCCTCTCCCTCTCATTGGAGGTGCTGCAGTATCCTTTTAAGCTCTCCTGGTCTGTAACCAGAACCTGCCCCAGCCCTTTGTGGGGCTGACAAAGGCAGTGTGGGATTTGACCCTGAACACCCCCAATGCAGCCACGCCTGGATGCATGCATTTACTTATGCCACAAAGCATGTGGCCAGCGTGCATTTTTAAAACAGCAGTTGGGTGAGGATGGAAAGCGGATAAGAAAGGAGCAAACGGAGCATTCCAGCTCTTTCTGCTCAGTCCCTTGGCGTTTTGCAAGGGAGCTGTAGGGGAGGACGATGATTAAACAGCATGGGCCAGAGGATTTTTCTAGCTCTATCTGCCAGGTGCCAGCTGGTTATCAGGAGCTGCTCTCCCTCTCCCATCCTAATTTCATTTCTTTTTGCTTTTTGAATCACTTAGAAGCTAGAGGATGCACTCGGATGGGGAACGGGAGGAGATACAGCATCCCTGCTGCTAGGAAGCCTCAAGCATCCCCGCTTGGAGAGAGCAGAGCAGCAAAGCCATCCCTGCTAGGATTGGAAGGCACCCAGGAGCACCCATGGTTGACAGAGCTGTTGGACTGCATGTGGGCACTGTGTAGTGTTGGTGATGTGCCATGGAGGTGTCTTCTCATGTCCTTCTCTTCCATCCTTCACCCCGTGTGGTGGCTGTGAATAGCCCACAAGGGGTTTTTCTGGGGTTTGTTGGGAATTCTGCCTTCTTTTGCAATTGTGTACGTGTATGGGAGGGTTATGTTTGCTTTCTGTTTTTTTAGGGAAAGGGATTTCAGGGGGGTTCCAGGGGGTTGTTTTTTGCTTGCTCAAATCCTGCACCCTATAAATGCGTGTCCTCCTCTTCCTCTAGGTCCTCCTTCATGATGGTGTCGAGAGGAACGATCCAGCTGTCCCCCAACTCCCCGTTAAGGTTCACCTTCTTCTCCTGCATTTCAGAGCCTGTTTCCATCACCTCCAGTGTTGGGTTATCGTGGTAGCCATTCTCCATTGTCTGTAGCTCCTCTGTCAGGCGCTGCTGTGAGGAAAGAAAAGTCAGAAACCCCCATAAGGAAGAGCTTGGCTGTGCCGTATGTGCAGCATTCATCACCTCCCAGCCTCACAAGGCTGCAGCACGTATAGATGTTTATAACTACGTATAGAGAGAGACTCCATGCTGAGTCTGAGGCTGCAATCAGCAAGGTGGGAGCATGGAGCTGGATGGAGACAGAGACTGCTGATGGTGGTAGGAGGAAGGAGCAGCCAGAGATGTGCAGAAAACCTCTCAGTCGTCTGGTCATGGGGTTGTGTCCCCACATCACCCCCTGGGAGGAGGCCAGCACAAGTGGCAGAGCATCCTTGGCTTGCCTCAACTCTGCATCCCTATTCCTGCCTCCCCAGCTCCCCTTCTTCACCCTTATTTCTCTTTAACTGCTTGATTTTCACTCTCCTCTTCACCCCTTGGCAGCTGCCAGCTTGCAGCTTCTGCTGGCCTATTTATTCCAGATCATCATCATCTCCACGCCCTATCCTGGAGCTCCTGTTGGAAACCAGTTTCCATTTATCCATCCATCTCCCATCCCTCTGACAACGCACGCTTGTGGCTGGGCCATCCCCTTGTCCTTGGGGAGTGGTGAATCAGGCAGTGAATCACTCGGTGCTCAGAGCCGTGCTATTCCAAACTGCACTTCAGCCCCACAGAGGCTCTTTTCTTCATCTTGAGCAGCATCCCTTCCTCACCCCAATGCTGCATTCATTGCAGCGACTCATTCAGCCCCATCCCACCCCACAGTGATTTACAGAGGAGCTGCACTCCTACATTGTCCCTTTTTCTAGGGCTCTCTGTTTGCATTCCTGTGAAAATCCTCCTGGCTTTGCAGTTGATTTATTTAACTGCTCCTAACAAATGCTGGGAGCTGGGTGTGGGAGGAAATCCTTGGAAGGGGGAGAAGGAAAAGGATGGAGGCAGCGGAACCGCAGGGCTGGGAGCTAGCAAGGCACTGCAGGAGGGGACGGCGGAGCCAGAGGGATGCTCAGAAGCAGAGGGGTCACTGGAGCCCTCGAGGTGTGGGAGGATGCTGGTACAGCAACCCTGGTATAGAGGGATGCTGGGGCAGCGCTTTCTCCCCCCCGCGGCACAGCAAGTGCAGCAAAGGGGTGGGGGGCTCCCAAGCTTTAGTAGGCTTTAGTCCTGTTAAAAGCTGCCAACCACCACAGAGGGTGGAGAGCTGGAGAGGGGGGGTTGGGGAATGGATGCGGCGCCCGCCCATCTGCTCCCTGCGTTTCATTGCACTCACATTAAAGATCAGGATGGCACGTCCATCATCAAACCCGGGGAGATCAGGGTGGATGTGCTGGTTATTTCCCAGGTGAAACAAGAGTGGGGGCGGGTGGGGGGTTTCAAAAGGGGAAGGGAGAAAAATAAAAGGAAAAAAAAATAAAAATAAAGTAAAATAAGAGAGAAAACAAAACAGAACAAAACTTTCAAGTCATTCTTGAAAAGAAGCAGGAGGAAAACAAACAAAAAGAGGAAGAAAACATCCAAAATCAAACGCAAAATGGAGAAATGCTTCTGACTTCCTAAAGCGCGTTTTGTAACTGAATGAGATCTTTTCCCATGCTCTGAGCAAGAGGCCATCAACGTAGCAAGGAAACAGCATGGCTTGCTTCAGTTTTGCTCCCTATCTCTATGGCCAGTGGCTGCTCGTACCCGTCTCTCAGCTCTGTGTTACTTAAAGACATGCATCCCAGTCACTAAAAATACCCAGTTTCTTTCTGTTCTATGAATACTTTGGGCCAAGAGCATCACGTTGCTGCCTGCTCCTCCAGGGCTGCAGCACGTGGTGTCGATGCCCTTCTGATGTCCTCCCTGGCTCCCAAAGGCATTATTTCACAGAATCGTCTAGGCTGGAAAAGTTCTTCCCAATCATCAACCTGACCTACCAAGTCCCATGGCTAAACCACGTCCCTTTGTGCCACATTCAAGGCTTTGAAGGCAGGATTTGGGCTGAGGAAGCCTTCTTCATCAAAATTACGCCGTGACCCAACGATGTTGCTCTGCTGGCCTGGAGGCAGCAGGGATGGCTGCTGCTCATTGCTGCACCTGTGTGCCACCAGCCTCTCATTCTCCTGATTTTCACTGTGGCTGTTGCTCTGTCAGCACCCCAAAAGCTGCCCCTTTAGAGCATCCACAGCACTCAGGCATCGTTGCACTGTGATGCTGCACTGCAGCACCTTGAGTGATACTCAAAGGTGATGCCAGCACAGCAAGCCAGGACATCATCTCCACCAGCAGAAGTGAAGACCCGCTGGTCTTCATCTCCTAAGGGATAAGCAGGTTTTGGGTTGCTCATCTGACCCAACTCCCATCATACCTGGCTCTTCTTTTGAGAGAATCGTTGGTGACAGCAGCCGTAGATGGCTGCAACGAGCAGCAGGGAGCCGGCCAGGGTGACGATGGTGATAATGAGGGGAGTGCTGAACTGATCCTTGATCTCCTCCTCCATCTCCTGGTTGAGGTAGGTGACGTTGGTGATGCCAAGCTGTCAAGGAAGGGAGTGGGTCAGGCTCCAAGGAGGGTTCCGTGGATGGGAAGGATAGCCACCCCATGCCACCCTTCTGTAAGGACATCCCCCATGTTGATCCTGGGGACCTTCTTACCTTCTCTAACTCATTCCTCTTTTCTTTCAGCTCTTCAAAAACTGTTTCAGGGTCCAGAAGGCCTGGGGGAAGACACAAGTAGAGAGGGAAAGGTTGTGGCACCAACTCCTGCTCAATGGAAGAGGCAGACATAGTTGTGTGGGCAGAGCCAAGCCTTCATGGCTCTCTAAAGGCATCCGAGGAGCTGGGGACCTCTTTGGCAAGGGGACAGCCCTGCAGACCAAAGTTGTTCCTGGAGATCTCTCCAAAGGAGCTATGGGAGAAATGTCCAAGCTTGATCCAGTGAGAAGGGACAACCCAGGGAAAGGAGATTCTCACCCAAACTCTGGTAGACGTCATTGTGCCTCCAGCTGGTATCACAACCGTGTCCCCAACTCTAATCCCACCCGATCCTGCTGGGCAGGACATGAGTTCATACTCACGATGCACAACGGTGTGCACAGCCCAGCGATGGGGATTGGAGGAGGCCAGTGTCACCGTGCACCTGTCCCTCTTGCTGTCGAATGCGTGCCGCCTGCCTGAGCAGAAGAACTCGAAGAAGGACTCGTTGGTGCTGGCATTCTTCCAGTCGTCCTGTAGTGACAACAGGGGGGTCAGCACTGCTGCTCACACATAGCACCCCCAAAGCATCACATCCCTACCCCAGGGCAGCTAGGAATCAAAGCACCATTCAGGAAGAGAAAGATCTTCAAGACCATCAAGTCCAGCCATCAAACCTGACTAAGAGAGTCCCATCACGTTCCTTAGTGCCACATCCACTTCCTTTCTTTCTTGCCTGCTTTCCCAAGCAAACCCATCCCAGTGCGTGAGCACTCTCCACGAAGAGAAATTCTTCCTAATGTCCAATCTAAATCACCCCCCGTGGCACTACTTGAGATCCCAACATAGGATGCTGTGGCCATCCCCCTCCCTATCCGCCTGTTGCCGGCCTTCCCAGGGAACAGGAAAAGTTCAAAAGTTGTTTCTTTACAAAAAGCCGAGCTCTTGGCTGCTGTTCTTTACTGGGGCCCTTATCTGAGAGCCGCAGCTTTTGGTGTTCCAGGAATAGCAGGTCCCCAGGGGAAGTGGGGTGTGGAGGCTGAGGCTGCAACGGGAATGGGATGGGGCTGACATGCCTAAAGGGCATCTGCAGCCCTCTCACCACCTGCATTTCTGCCCTTCGGGGATACCCCATAGTTCAGTTTTGCCTATGGAGACAAAAGAAAGGATTTTGCCTCTGTACAAATGGGACCATCCCTGGAGGGGTGAGCCTGGGGAAGTACTGGAGGGATGAAGGTGAAGGGGTGGATGGATTCCACAGCCCCACTGGGACGATCCTGAGGCTCTCTGCACCTGTCCAATGTCCTCCAACAGTTAGGAGTTCAATGAAGCAGTTGTGAACACTCAGCTGCCTGCGTGCACAGATCCTGCACAGGAGCTGTGCAACAGCATGCATAGCTTCTCCGTGCATGCATGGCTTCTTGCATGCACAGGTCATGCACACACAGCTCCTGTAAGCACTGTTTCTGCAGCTGGGGAAAGCTGCAAGTGTCAGGATGAGGCAGTAGAACTGGGAGAAGAGGACTAAGCTCACTGGAAGTGGTGTTTTGTGTCTCTCTGACACTGGGTTGTGCTCCTACACTACACACATCCTGCAGTTCCCCATTCCCTACACTAGCCTTAAAACCTTCTCCTGCCTCCCTGCTGCTGTCTTCTCTGGGGCTTTTCTCTGTCTTTCCCTTGCACCTGAGCACTCTATCACTATGGGGAGGCTCAAACTCCTGCATTCAAAGGGCGACAAGCACCACGCTGCTGGATGTTAAACCCCTGCATAGGCTGACAGGGAGGGATTTGCCCTTTCCCAGCTCAGAGCATGGCAGGGGGCCATGGCACAGCCATAGGGATGCCCCAGCTCTGCTCTCTCTGTGCTGGAGCCGCTCACATTCCTTGGCCAGAGTTGAGAGGCGCTGCCGAGCAGTGCAGATCCGGTTCCCACACTGGCAGGGACCTAAAACCAACATCCCTGAGTGAGGTAATGGCACTTGTGTCAACAGACCTGTCCCGACAGCTGGGGCATGACCCTGCTTGGAGCCTTAGTGGCTTGGGGACTGCCCTGCTGTCCCCAGCACGGAACTGGAAGATAGATTTGGGGAGGTCTCACAGTGGCTTTTGTGTTCCCAGCATGCTCCAAATCCACTCGCTGGGCACATCCCAGCTTGGGAAAGTGACAGAGTAGTCTGTGACCTCCCTGCAAGGCTGCCATAGGATCGTGTGGTTCAGCTGGAGCTGATCACCATGGAGCTGATCACCACCTCCAGGTCACCTCCAACACTGTCACCTACTCCATCTAATGGATTGAAACGATGAACAGGGCACCCAAGCAGACAATGAAAACCCAGCTGCAGATTTTCTTTGTATACAATAAGACAGTGAAGCACTGGCACAGGTTGCCCAGAGATATGATGGATGCCCCATCCTTGGAGACATTCAGGGTCAGGGTGACTGAGGCTCTGAGCAGCCTGATCAAGCTGCAGGTATCCCTTTTCATTGCAGAGGATTTGGACAAGATGACTTTTAAGGGTCGCTTCCAATTCAAACAGTTCTATAATTGCATGGCACACACGAGCTGAACGTTGGGAATATCACCTACTTAATGCAAGGCATGGAGCTAATGAGTCCCATTAGGAAACTCGTTAAGATCCTGCTGTCATTAAAGGAGGGAGAAAGGGAAATGAAGTGTGGAGCAACCTGGAACAGAACATTCAGCACTGGTTAAAAGCATCACCTGAAGAGGAAGGATGCTGGGAAGCAACCAACCTGTAAAAGACCTTCTGCTCAGTTGCATATTACCAACTGTGTATCTATCTGCTCCCCGTGGCAGTGGGCACAGATCAAGAGCAGTGCCTTCCAACACAGGGTCTGGATTTTGGGTGCTGCTGTGTGGAGCCAAGAGTTGGACTCAGTGGTCACCGTGGGTCTCTTCCAACTTGGGACGTTCTATGATTGCACGATTATTTGGAATTATTTCCGAATTTATTGCAGCTGGAGAAACCACAGCGCAGTGCTGTGATCCCCAGGTTCAGTCCCAACCTTTTGCTATGGTCCCTGCCCAACTGCTGATGCCCCAGGGGCACAGGGGAGGTCTGTAATGCCACCTCTTCTGCCAGGTATGACACATCCCCTACCCCTGCATTGCCCTCACCATGCTTTGCCCTGCCCAGCTCCTCATGAAGCTGAACCTTCAGCACAGTGCACTCCCAGTGCTGGCTTGATCTCAGAGACCAGGAGTTGAGCCATTTCTGGAACACTTCTCCTTATAGCACACATTTTCCTGTTTTCCCACGGGCTGCAAAATGCAAAGGATTCTTTCACTTCGCTGTCAGGCTTTGGCTACAGACTTGTTTACTGGGCCTACAAAGCAGGGAAGCCAGATAGTGCCATTTCTGATATCTGTTCAGCTTGGGAGGCACAAAATGTAGGAGAGCTTTCAGGAATCTGCTGAATGGGAAGTGGACGAGTGGGAGGTGTTTTGCTGAGAAGGATGCTACGGGAGGATGCACCCTTGCAGTCCTTCTGCAGCTGTTTCAAGAAGCAATTAGCATTTAGCACTAACGCTGTTTCTGATGGTTATTACACCCAGAGGAAGGAATGTAGTGCAGCAGACTTGCTGGCTCACCAGCAAGCATGGAGATTGCCATGTTGTGATGTCCACTAACCCCATAGCTTACTGGTGTATCACCACAGAATCATTACAGTTGGAAAGACCAATAAGATCACCTCGTCCGACCATCAACCCACCCCCACCATGCCCACTAACCATGTCCCTCAGTGCCACATCTGCCCTTTTCATGAACACCTCCAGGGATGGGGACTCCACCAACTTCCCTGGGCAGCCTGTGCCAATGCCTCAACACTCCTTCTGAGAAGTGGGGTTTGAGCCACTCTAAAGTCAAAGATAGAACTTCCCTGTTAGCTTCTGAAGGTTCCACCTTCTAGAGCTTCTCATTGCTCTTCTTTGAGACCTGGCTGAGTGAGTCCCTCCCCTTGAACAAGACTACATGGACATCTGCTTTGGCCACATCCCCCACTGGGAGATAAGGCTGGATGTAGGTTTGCATTTACTCTTTTACATCCCAAAAGTGTTTGCATATTTTGAAGCAATTAATTAAAGTCATCTCTGTAGGCTCAAATGCTTAGAGTGCTGCAGGTTATGAGCTGATCTCTGCCAGCAACCCCACCTGCTTGCCCTGCAGAAAAAGCCAAGAGGAACCTGTACTTACACAAGTTTTTGCTTCTTTCAGATTTATGATGGGCCACATCTCTCGTATCTGGTCTTCACAAATCACCTGGAAGGACAGAAGAAAAGCAACCATTAGATCATTGCTGTAGGCCGAAGGACAGTCCAACACTGATACAACTGTGAGACAACCAAAGATCTGATCTGCTTTATCAAAATAAGTCAGACCCTGCATTCCTCTGCTCAACCACTTCTGTGTGATAAGAGTTCTCCTGGGTAACTCTAAGGGTTGCCTGGAGTATATTTGCTAATATGCTTCCCAAAGCAGGTTTAGGATTTGCAGTACAAAGTGGGGATTAGGACGGGCAGGAGGAAGATCCATGCAAGTGAACCATGATGCAGTCCCACCCTACAAATAATGAACATTTAGAAATAGGATCCCTTTCCCTCCCCCCAAGCACTGGGATCTTTCATTATCCTGGCTTGCATTTTTAGACCCCCCTGCCCTTCCCAAGCCATTTTCTGCTTTTATTATCCATGTAGGGTTTATGCTGAATAGCAGTCTTTGCCCTCTTGTCATGTCCAAGTCCACCCCAAGGCAAATCCTGCCCTCCATTACATTCTTCTCTTCCCAAATTTCAGTTCTTCCCTATTCAGCACCCAGAGCTCCTTTCACCTCCGTGTCTCTGGAAAGCTATGTGAAAGAAGGCTTTATCTGCTCTTATTTTGCTACCTCCTGTTTTCCTAAGACAGATCTCTCTCTGAAACAGGCACATGCGATTCCAGCTAACAATTAGTGTGACCTGGGGACAAAATGCAGATCCCTGCTATGAGATCCTACCCAAAAAAGACTGTTTGCACTCATGTGCCTCACCACCGCTCTCCAGGGAACAGCTTGATCATGCTCCCAACTCAACAGAGGCCATTTAGGAAGACTCAGTGCCCTTTTTAGCTGCTATGGACATTAGGAAGTGCCCACCTTTCCGTAGGTCACGTTACCTTATTTTGGAGAGAAATATTCAGGTGTGGCTGGTCAGGCCTCTTGCTTTCCATCTGGTCTCCCAGGGTCGGTGCTGGTGGTGGTTCACTGGTGGGGCTGTGAGCTGTAATGCCAGGTTTGTGTGTCACGGATCTGTCTCCTTGGCTTGTGTGTGCTGGGTCTCCAATATACAACAGAAACAAGCAGCAGTCAGTGAGACAGTAGAAAGGATACAGCTGACACAGCTCTGTTGGCTTATTCTTGTTTTGCTTATTCTCGTGCAATGGGAATAGTGCAAGGAAAACAGCAGCCTCTGACTTCCCAGACCTGTTGAAGGATTTGCATCCTTCTCAACTGATCCTTAAATGGTGACAAAGAGAATCAAAATGCTTCATGGTCATGAAGACCAACCATCGACCCATCCCCACCATGCCCACTGATCCATGCCTCTCAGTACTACATGTCCATGTTTCCTGCCCCATCACTCTTTCTGAGAAGTAATCTTTCCTCACACCCAACCTGAGGTATTCTATATGACGATAGTCATTTCACCTATCCTTGGCTGCTAAAACACTTGAAACATGGCTTGGATAAAGTCAAAAATGAAGGTGTTGCTTTAAGGCCATGACCCATTTGGTGATGCTAGCAGCAAGGAGAAACTGGAGGGCTGAGGGAGGTGGTGTTTTTTGAGTGGTTTCTGTTTTGCAGGTAACAGGAAATTGGGTCAACTATATATTCTCCACAGGAGGATAATGAAGGGTTTCGGTGCCATCTTCTATGTGCAACCAGATGAGCTCAACTTACAATCCCACCTAAGTCCAAAAAGATTCACAAAGCTTTCATGCTCCCACAGTGGGATTGCCTCCCTGTAAATGCTACAGGACAAAATACCAAAGGGAAGTCTGAAGTGTATCTTGTCAGGACATTTGTGGATGAACATAACTCCATAAAGCTCTGGAGGTATAGAAAAAGCATATCAGCAGTGTTCGGCCGGATCCAAAACACCACGCAAATACTATTAAGAAGTCAGCAGCCAGAACCATTGCAACAGCGACGAATATCCCACCAACTGCTCTGAGTTCTTAGAGGTTACAGACTCAGAGTTTAGCCACAAAATCTCCTTAATCACCTAAAGCTTATTCTATGTGCATGCCCACTAAGCTGTCAGCTACGTTAGGGATCTGCTGCATTCAGCATCTGGGGTGCAACTCTACAACGTCACACTTTATTTCTGGACCCATTGCTCCCGTATGCAGTCATTGGAGATTGAGTCAGTGCAGTCAGCTGTGGTTGGGGCACAGCTTGCTCCATCTGAAAGTGTTTCATCACCTGATCCAGGCCTTGAATTTCATTGATTCAATCTCCACTGATGGCAACAGGGACATAATGAACTGGTGGTCATGGAAACAGTTATGCTGGACAGCCCTAAAATGGGACAAGGTGTCAGTAACCCATAATGACAGGGAGGTGGGTGGGGTACCCAAAGGAAAAGATCACCAAAGGGCTCCCCAACACAATAAATCATGGTTTTAATCTTCTGATACCTGCTTTAGGAGTTGTCATGGTGGTTGTGACTGTGGCCTTCCTTGTGCTGCTGGATGGTGAAGACAAAGATGTTTTCATGCTGGTAGAGGACACGGATCCACTATGAGGGGTAGCACATTCCAATTTATGGGCCGGAGAAGTGGGAGAAGGGTGATGCTGTTTGGTGGCAGATGTGGAAGAGGAAACACTGTGGTCCTTGACCACAGGGCTGCTTGCTGAGGCTCCAGAGCTTGATGCAGTGCTGTTCAACTGGTCCAAAGCAGGGCTTCCATCATCTGCTATGTGTGGAGACGTTGAGACAGAAGGCACTAAGCCTACTGAGGTGGATGAAGGGCTGGTCACTTGAGTGGAAGTTGGACTTGCACTGGGTTTGGTGAGTAAGCTTCTTGAGCTGTCTGGAGGGCTCGTCTTCTGCTGCATAGCACTGGAGGTGGTAGCAGAGGTAGTTGATGAGACTGTGGGGCTGGCTGAAGAGCTGACCTGCTGAGGTGCATTGGTTGATGCCACTGAGACACGAGATGGGTCATCTGGTCTGTCTGTGGTCTTGGAGGTTGGAGCTGAGGTGTGTGTCGATGCAGGAGCGGGTGGTGTGCTTCCTTGTGGGCTTGTAGTGCTGATTATGTGGGTGGTGGTGGTTGGTGATGGGGGGATGGATGGTGCTGAAGAGCCATGTGGTTTGCTTGGAGTGACTGTCCCATGAGCTGTGGTGGAGGACATCACAGTGGTGGGAGGTGTGCTTTTTGGTATGCTTGCAGAGATAGTCTCTTGCCCCTTGCTGGTGGTGACTGTAGTAGCGGTGACCTGATTACTTGCTGTTGGACTCACTGTGGTCACATGGGAAGCAGTATCATCATCCTCAGAGCTGACACCTAGGGAGAAGCAGAAAGGTCAATATAAACTCTGACGTAGGGACACTTCACTTGGTTAAGACTAATTTAAACTCTGATGAAGGTGTTTCTGAGGACTCTGAAGGACAGCTTGCCTAACAGAAGACAAGTTTCCAACAGCAACAACATCCTGCAACGTGGAATATTCACTATAAGACCAGATAGAAAATTCGGGTCTGTTTTTCTGTTTGTAATCACAGCAGGAGCTCCATCAATTGCCACAGAGATAATCTTCCCCCATTGCACACAGAACTGTCATTTCTGGGCACTTGCTCAATTTCACCCCAGGAAAGTCTCAACCAATTTTCCACCTTTCAGAAAATGCAGATTCCACTGAGTCACTTCATCAGTGCATCTGTCTGCAGTAAAGAAACCAACTGATTCTGGGGCGTTTCTTCCATTTGACAACAGTACAAAACAGGACTGTTTTTTTTCCCCCATGCCCCTCCTTGTATATTGTTCTCAACTACCCAAAGCAGGAAACTTCCAAGGTTGGATGCTGCTCTCCAGAGACCTGCTTTATTTCTCTGTGTTGCCTTGCTGATAAGACATCTTCTCTTCCATGGCCTGTTTGTTGACACTGGTTATGCTTCCAAGACCTGATGGAAGCTCAAGTTTTTGAGATTCATACCACTGAGAAAATCTAATCTGAACTGACCCTGCCAAGCCAAGCCACCAGGAGCAGCCATTCTGAAAACACCTTTACAGTGTGAGCTGAACAAATCAGCAGTGTGAACCATTTTAGGCAAACCCAGGCTTGTGAGGCAACATTCCCATCACATCTGCAGGTAAAGATCATTTACGGAGAGAAGTCATATTCCCCTTTAGGCTGACAACTGCCTTTAGGAGAAAAAGAAGGAAGGAAGCAGAACACCAGAGGCATGGAGATGTGGCACTGAGGGACATGGTTAGTGTGTATGGTGAGAACATGTTGATGGTTGGATTAGATGATCTTAGGGATCTTTTCCAACCCTTATAATACTAAGCTAGAGGTCAGGCATCCAGTTAGACACAAAATGGATCTATCCCATAAATAAGGTTTTAAAAGCCCGACAGAGGCTTTGATGACAAAGGGAAAAAACACCCATACCCCGAAGATAAAATATCAAAGAGATGTAAATAAAGAAAGGGTCAGAAGGAAGGTGGAGGAAATCTCCCACTAATGCTACTTCCTTTTCATAATGCATCCCTGTCCCAGAAGCAAACGGACACTGGAAGTCCCTTTGTGAAAGATCTCCCATCCCAAACTTGACCTGAAAGTACCATTTCCACACTAACCTCCACAGCCGCTCAGCTGGGCTGCTGCCATACCTTCCACAGCTACCGATGAATGAGACCCTCCTTCCATGGAGGATCCACACCCATATTATCACAGAATCAGAGAATCATTAAGGTTGGAAAAGAGCGCTATGACCACGTAGTCCAACCAATATTGCCCACTAACCATGTCCCCCAGTGCCACATCTACCCTTTCCTTGAGCACCTCCAGGGATGGGGACTCCACCATCTACCAGGGCAGCCTGTGCCAATGCCTCACCATTCTTTCAGAGATAATAATATCCAGCCTGAACTTCCCCTGAAACATCCCCACATCCGTCCTATAGATTTTTGGCTCTTCATCCGTCAGTGAAATTTACCTTTGCTCTCCTGTTGCATTAAACTGTTTTCTCACTGCAGCTACATACGGTGCAGTTTTATTCCCCAGGGCTTAATACCTGCTGTTTGCCCAGGGACTCTGCTTTGAGTCTTTCAGAAGCCTGGCAAATATTAATCCCCAAGTAGAAATAAATACACAACAAGCAGTGAGAGCATGCAGGTCCACAAGGCACAGTCTTCCTTCCACATGCTTTGTATCTCTTTCAGACTTCTGAGCACTATTTATTATCTCTTCCTCCTTGCTTGCTCTAAATATTCGTGTTGGACCCAGGGGTAATGACTGGTAATAAGGCCGTTTTCCTGGGCTAGTGGCTAGTGCTGCCTGTTGACTGTCCTCAGCAAAAGAAATGAATAGGATTTGATTGAAACAGAAGAGAGAAAACCCCTGCAACCACAGGCTGACAGCAACAAAAGGCAGACAGGGCGGGATTATGCTCAGCACCCCTTCAGCATGAAGATTGCTCACAAAAGATCCAGTATGTCCTTCTGCGGGAAAAGAATGATCCTTTCATGCCGTGAGCCCCGGAGATAAAAGGATTTAATGCTTACTAAGAGAGAGAAAGAGGATGGAGGAGAAGTTCTCTGAGCAAGCACACCCCTTAACAGCATGGGGTCCGACCCAGCAGCCTGAAGGAAAGTTCACTTGAGCTTCAGCCGGGGTCCTTCACCTTTGTTGTAAAGAAGGCAGAAGAAATCCTATCTGCCCCTGACCTTCCTGGCTGCATTTGGACAGAGGAAGGATGATTATTTGATTTCACTTTTTTGGACCATCATCAGTTCTTCATTTCAAGGAAAACTATCAAAGCAGAGGAACTATTTGCTATGAGGTTGCACCTCTCCTCTTCTAAATGCCTCTGAAAAAAAAACAACAAACCACAAACATAAAACCTTGCCTTTCTGTGCTGGGCAATAGAAATCTACCTGATGTCTCCCCACAGGAGGAAAGTGCAAGCTTTCCACACATGCATCAATGTGCATGGTGGCCAAACGGCTTAGAGGAAATGAGTACACTGTGAAAACATGATTTCATTTCCGGATACGTATCCCATGACTGTGTTGGTGATCTGGTGTCTCCATGATGGGGACAGTCCCGGAGAGATGAGAACTTTTTATTACTGCTAGCTGTGAAGCTCAGCTTGTTTGTCCCCAAAGGAGATTGGACTCAGATCCCGGAGTGCTTCTGGATGGGGTTGCTGTTGGAATACTTGGTTAGGATGTGAAAAATCACCTAAAATATGAAGGGGAAAGCGTGGAGGTTTGTGCCAACACAACTCTTTGCATGTTCAATTTTTATCAGTCGGAAGCCATTCCCAACCATGCCACAAAGTGATGCACCAATCATATCCATGTCACAGAAGACGACATTCTGCAAGCTTCAGAAGATCATGGAATCACAGCATCACCAAGATCACCAAGTCCAACCCATCACCACCATGCCCGCTAACCATGTCCCTCAGTGCCACATTTGCCCTTTTCTTGAACACCTCCAGGGATGGTGACTCCACCACCTCCCTGGGCAACCTTGCCAATGCCTCACAGCTCTTTATGTTTCCTCATATCCAACCTGAAGAAGCTCGAAGGGAAGCAGCTTGGTTGGAAAGGCCACAAGTTGAAGCACAAAACAAAATAGGAAACACGTCCGTGCAAAACGCAAAGTGAAAGGACATGTCCTGTCCATCCAAAGCCACCACCTCTCCACGCAGCTCCCCTGCTTCAATTAATTCCCTTCCCAACAGCTTCCCGCTTCCTATTTCAGGAACACCTCCCCTGCTCTGACCACCTTTTTGAAATGGCTCAGATTGGCTAGAAATCTATTAATAGTGAGAAAAGGAAGCCTGAAAGAATAACTTAGGAAATGGTGGGTGACACACCCCACGCCGGTGGGCTGAACCCGGCTCAAAGCCTCGCTCCAGCCGGCTCCTGCTCCTCCCAAGGCGGGATGAGAAAGCTGCAGAGACCCAGCAATGAGGGAAGGAGAGGGGATATGAGCCAGGCTTTAGGAAGTTCCTATTTCCCTCCCCTTTTTGCAGCTTTTTCTGATAAAATAGGGGTAATGGGTTGCGTTTGTTGAATGGAGAGATAGGGCTGAGGCTCCTGGGTTGGTCATTGCCAGGGGACATCATGGACCAAAGCCAGCAAGGATGCTCCCGGTCAAAAGGAGGGTTTTAGCCCTGAAATGCAGCCCTGTCTGAGCAGGAACAGTGCGTAGTCACTGCAGGGGACAGGAAATTTGTCACCTCCTTTTAAAACTGCGAGGGTGACCAGATTGGCAGAGTATCACAGTGTAGAGTTATTTATCCTGGAATTCAGCTGGGCTACCGGAGCCAGTGATCACTTCGCCATTAATTTTGCTTGCGTAAAAGCTCTTGGGCTCTTTAACACCTTGTTTAGAGCAAGATGGGATCCAAACAGCATCATCCTCCCAAAATCCCTGCTGGGATTTTGGTGAGGGGTATAGTGAGGATGCTGCTTAGTGTTCATATACTCTTACCCCTGACAAAGATCAACATCATGAGATGTCATGGAGATATTCAAGACCCATCTGGACACATTCCTGTATGACCCACTGTAGGGAAATGAACATTGTTGGACTCCGGTTTAAAACCACCAGGCTTGTTTTCAGCACCTCGACTCTGCTGTGGTGAGGCTTTATTGATAAGACCCTGCAGTTTGGTGCAGATTAGCTCTTGCATGTGAATGACCATGAAATCAAGGCAGTAATACTGACAGACCTCCTTGGTTTTGACCAAGAAATCCACCTGTGTCCTGAGGCATCGTTTGTGTGACACAGGCCCCTGAAATTCAGCTTCTGATGAACTGGCATTTTCTGATGAGAAATATGCCTCATTAACAAATTCCCCATCAGCTTTTTCTGTACGTATTTCAGCCAGCTCAGCTTGTCTGCTGTTTCATTTGGAAGCATGACAAATATTAAAGATCATCCAAAGGCATGAATCCCTGCTGGATGCACTGCTCTTCCCCTGCAGTCCCAACCTCTCTCCTCTTCACTCCCTTGGCCTCTCTAAACATTTCATTTTGGGAGGCAGAAATGCCTTCCTTTGCTGTGCTAATTAACGACTGGCCAATGGATTGGTGGAGCAGAAGGATCTCAGTACTCCACAATCCCCTTTTCTCATAAACACCCTCCTTAAGCAGTCCTTCACACCACACCTGGACCTCTCCTGAGTTTCCCTTTGAGGGAATTGGGTATTGTTGTGAAATTGGGATCAGACAGAGGCATCTACCACCCGAGAGGATCCAACTGGTCCATTCCAGGTAGTGTCATCTGTACGGCCACCTCCGGGCACAGGCAATGGGGTGGACCAAGCTCCGGATCAACCTGTCATGAATACGCATGGCACATTCTATTTAGGAATATGTCTCTGAACATCCTATTTAGGCCATGTGTCTCCACGACTCTTCTCACGGACAGACTGTGGCTATCTAAGAAGTGAAGAGGAAAAAAACAAACAAAAGCAGACAGGAAGACTACTGTGGAAAATGAAAAGCCTTCACACGAGGTTGTCAAGGAGGCAAACAGACACACAGACACACTCTACTCTCTGACATTATCACTGAGCTTGGAAACATCCTCTTTCCACTGGGGTTGCTGGGATTTGGAAGAGGATCTGTTCCACCTCCACACCTTTCCCAGGCTGCAAAATGAAGCAAGGGGCCCTTTGCAGCTTGCACAGAAACGCCTCATTGCTCAGGAAGCTGTAGTGGAGCTGCTGGAGCGGAAACACTGGGAGCAGAAGCCAAAAAAGCTGCATGTCTCAGCCCAGGCGGACGCTCTGAAGCTCAGAGCCACCTTCCTGCCCTTCTCATACCTCCTCTGTGTCATCAGAGTGGAGTCATCCTGTGATGGCCTCGTTTCTTTGAAGCAAGATTTGTGGCAGCGCGATGACCTCCTGTATCAAAGGAGCATCAATCTCCTTCATGCAAAGCTCAGCAGCGGAGTTTTCCACCTGCAGGCAGTGGCTGAAGGACATAAAGCCTGGTATATTTAGCCCTCTGTTTCTACAGAAGTCAATCGAGGCCTTTGGAAGAAACTCAAGTTTTACACTGAGTAATGGGCTACAACAGTAGCTCTGCAGCAGGGTAAAGCCCAGCTACCTTTAGCCCTGAACAGTGGCCATGAATCAAAATGACACTGAAAATCACAAAAATGCCATGTGATCACATAACCTTGTTATACAGAAAACATTCGGGATTCTTCTTGTGTGGTTTCTGAGCTGTAAGTTTCTAAGAAGCCCTTTTATCTCTGATCCAGTTGGTTGGCATCCCTACCTAAAATGGTTTATAACCAAATGATCTTTTGGGTGCCTTGTAACTTAACTTAAGCAATTGGGTTTCTATTCTTTTGATTCTTTCAATTCTATAAGTGCTAAAAAGTCTGAATTGGGGGGAAAAAAACAACAACAAAATAAGTAAACAGATTAAAACCCTACACTTGCCTAAATTTGGGTAGGCATGAGGTCTGCAGGAAGAACCAAGAGCCTCGATACGACTACCAGGTTGGCAATGCCACCTTGACTCCTCTAGAAGAACATCCAACATCACCAGCTCTTTAACCCAGTGAGGGCTAAGGGCTGTGTGAGGACGGCCAGCAGACATTTTTGCTCTTTGAGAGAGAGAAGTTCCTCCCTGTGCTTTCTATCCCAGAAAACTGAATCATCCCTGCCCTGTTTTTCACGGAGGACTACTACAGACAACTTGAGAGGGAGCCAGGACATGAACCAGTGAGGTGAGAACTGATTTTCATTCAGTCTGATGGCTTGTCTACACCGAAGTACTCAGGAAAATTAATCTAAAATTAAAAGAAGGCATGATTTCAGAATAGATTAGTCAAAGTGCACACAACACACCAGGTGGCCACTCTTGTTCAGCTTTAAATCAACCTTCATTCAATTTAGCCAAAATTAAGTGGGTTAAATCAAATTAAAGTCTCCTTAGCCCTGAAAGCCAAAATGCAGTGTGGGGGGGGGGAAGGGAAGATGCAGTTTAAGAATGCTAATTTAGGAGAAATCTGGTGATGGACCACACAGAAGCAAGCCCCCATATGTAACATTTGGCACTAATACCAACCAAACATCAGGGATGGGGTGCACCCTCCCCTCCATCTCCCATGTCAGCAGAGGTGGGCTTTCCTACCCAACTCATTGTCTCGCCTTACTCTCCAGCTGGCTGGGTTCATGTTTGGGTTCATATTGAGCAAGATGAGGTAGGACTTGGCCCTACTACCCTGCTATCTGAAACTGTACCAGCTGGCCAGCACCACTGAAGTGTTTTCTCACCTAATGTCACTGAGGTGCCACGCACTGGTTATGTGTCTGGATTTGCTCAATGAGAAACGGAGGCCATGATGGTCTTCTAAAGTGATGAATACTCTAAAAGTGAGAATGTCCACCTCCAGGAGAGGTTGGAGGCCCAGCATGGAGGAGGTCAAATCTGCAAACTTAAGGATGAGGACAGTGACACTAGAGGATCAAGGAAATCTCAGCTTCGCCACAGGCAGCCCCAATGTAAAGGAAATACAGTGTGGATGGGTGATGGCGAGGTCAGTTTGTGCTGGCACATGGCACCACTGCAGCATCGCAAAGCACTGTCCACACTTCTGTGCACCTCCCTTTCCTCCCCTCCTCCCCTAAGATTTACAGCAGGAATCACCCTCCCAGGACAGCCCCCACTCCCTCCTAGAGGTTTCAAACCTCTGGCAGAGCCTTGCTCTGGGCAGGACTTGGAGGATGCTTGCCCGCCCTGTGGGTGAAAATGGCCAGCGGAAGAGCGATGGGAGGCTGCGATAAGACCCACAGCCTCGCCCTCCTTTGTGCACCCAGTGTTTCTGATGAGTCATGCCATCAGCCCAAATTTACGCCCTCAGCTCTGCTGCACTCCAGCCAGCAGCCTGTTTATTAACCTTTCCAGTTTCAACACGCAACACCCACCACCAAGCTAGGATGGATCCAAAGGTGATGAGCTGGATCCATCTTTGGTCCATCAAGGCTTGAAGTTGGTGAAGTGTGCTGTGATGAGAAGTAGATGAAGATGATGCCAAGTGATGTAGGCAGGCCCCTTCCAGGAGGCACCAGTGATGTCCTCACAGATCCCAGCTTCCCTTGGTGAAAATTTGGTTGATACCCAGTTAAGCACCAGCTCTTCAATGCTTTCAGCTTTCGCTGCATTTTTTGACTGTGCTGGGGATGGGTTCCTCCACAAACACTTCATGGAGTATCTGCAAACCTACACCCACATTAAAGCTGCCAACACACAGAATTGTAGAACGACTTGGGTTGGAAGGGACCCCAAAGATGACCTGGTTCAACCCATTCCACAGACAAGGTTGCAGACTGCTAGACCAAGCTCTAGATCAGGTTGCTCTGGGCCCCATCCAGCCTGGCTGTGGGTGTCTCCCAGTGTTTTTTGTAGAAGAGCTGAGCTGGACGTCAGGATCAGCCCCAGTGTTCAATCCCTGTGTTCAATCCCCTCAATGACCTTGGCAAGCCAGGGTTACGGAACCAGCAGCCTGGAGATTTCCTGTTAGCGTCACAAGGAGGGCTCCACATTTCCTTGTGATCCTTTGTGTGTCCGTGCTATTTCAGGTCCCACCTTTTTTCTTCAGCTCCCACCCATAACTCCTTCTGGGTGGGGTCTTCCCGGATCATTTCAAGCTCTCAGTATACACACGCATATAGGTATGCATGTCCATACATTTGTATAGCTATGCATGCAAGTGGAGCCTTTGGGCAATGGCTGGACACGGCCCTCTTGGCAGGAGGCTTGGGACTATTCTTTAAGTGGGGAGAGTTTAGGAAGGGAAGGACACATCTCACCCTCCCTCCTATTCAAAACTATTTCAAGACTGACTGGCACAGAGTTGCTTTCCCACCAAATGGCTTCAGTGACGATCTGGCTTTAAAGCTGTGTTAATCAGATCAACTTGTATTGTTGGCAAATTCGTAATTGCCTCATTATTTAACTAGCCAGAAGAAATCGGTTTTATATGGAAAAAAGACCATCCGTCCAATAAGAGTGTTGGGACTCAGTTCCCACTTGAAGAACTTCTGTTCTTCAAACTCAACAGCTCCTGCTTTCCCCATCCTTAAAAGAAAACACACGATCACAGGAATCACTGATGAAAGATGTAAATAGTAAGAGATGACCTTTTTCAGTACTTTCCTGATGGGGGATTCTTCTGCACAGCATATCTGTTATGCAGGGCTCTCTTTGCAGCTGTGGACAGCAAAGCAGATGAGCCTTAACCATTTCCCCTCCTGAGAGGAAGGATGCTCTTCTAAGAATGATGCACTGCTCATCCTCGCTCAGCCACAGCTCTCCAAAATAACCCTGGTGACACACTTAATCTATCCCTTCCTTACTTTCCCCATCCCTACACACAAAACCAGGTGGATTTCATATGGATGAGCTGCCCTTCATTTACGAGCCAGTCTAGAACCTTGCTCACCGGGGCCCCAATCTTGGTTGGGTGCCACAGCAATACAAATAATTAATAATACTAATTCCCATGAGAGTCTATTACATTATAGTTCAACTTCCTCCCAAACAATGGTTCCTCTTCCTTGCTTTGTGTGTTCTTCAAAAGAAGCGGCTGCTGTGCTTTAGGGCTGGGACAGCAGTCGAGGTAAACATACACCCAGCGTTCCTGCTCAGCTGGGCCTGGGCAGAAAAGAAACAGATAAATCTGATTTCAGACAATTGCATTGTGGACAGGAAAAAAGAAAACTGAGGCTTTAATGGAAATCACAACCTGGCAGCACTAAACAGTATTTATTCTGAGAAGCCTCTTAGGGCGTGTTTATTTGGTATCTATGGGATGATCTTATTCAGAATGGCAGTAAGAGCAAGAAGAGCCATGGGTTGAGGTGCAGTATCAAAAGCAAGGACACCAAAATATTGTGTGTCCGACAATAACTGGATGGCAATAGAGACTGACCGTCTTAAAATGGTTTGAGCTGGCTGAATGAACTCTGGGTGGAATGACTTGATGGCCTTAGGTCCTCCTTTAAACACGTATCTGGCTCTGAAACATACAGTATGTGTATATATATGCATATATACATACATATATACAACATACATCTGAGATGGTTTGTCCATTGCTAGGAAAAGGAATAGAGGCTTACACAGCAAGTATTGAAGGTGGAGAAAGAAAAATGCTCTCGCTAATAAGTTGGACAACTGTCCAGACTTGATGTTTATGAAAAACAATGTACATTCTGGTCAAGGCAGAGTCTGCAACAGTTTTAATTAGTCAAATCAAATGTGACTTTGTCATAGGAGATGAGACACAACCAGAACCAGCCAGCTGGGTTCTTGGCTGCTGAGTGACATTGTCTTTCCAGCCCAGTGACCTCATTGTTATGAGTCAATAGGGGAACAATGTTGTTCTCCCAGCAAGGAGTGGGATTCCTGTGTGGTTAGAACCAAGCAGAAGAGCATGGGAAGTTGTAGGATGTCACTCGGTCAGGGATTTTACACACAGTTCAAACAGGCTGTGGCATCGCTGTGTGCAGAGACATAGAAGTATGTCATGCAACAGGGTTCATATTTAGCTCCTCAAAAACTCAACATCAGTCCCTAGAAGGTCCAGGTAGTGGGTTTGAGCATGAATAGTTAGGGAAAGAAACACTACATAGCATCTTGCAGAAAGGAGAGCTTGCGGTACCCATACTTCCGGGGCTCTGCATGGAAACCAATCTGCATCTGTGTTAGCTTTGGTGCTCAGGGCTTCAGTGACATCTCCCTGCCACCAAAATTCTTCTCGCTCCTGGCTGCAAAGAGGCATGGCCACGTCTGGCAGTCATGCAGCAGTCAGGTTGTGGCAGGGCAAGGGAAGGGAGCAAAGGAAGCAGGAAGGAAGAAGGAGTTGAACCCCCTCCCTGCTGTTAATCATCCTCCCCTTTTGCTGTCAGGTCTGCAAATGCCATGCTGGTTGCCTACCTTGGAAAGGGCAGAGCAGAGGACACAAAAGGAGGACATGGTGCTGGGCTTGATGATATTATCCAAATTACTCTGTTCCTGGAACTGCAGAGACCAGATCCTGGTTATGGCACTGGAGTGAAGCTCTGACACATAAGCTTGGGTGTTTCCTTGAAGAAAACTGACCTGAAGTCATGATGGAGCTGGAGATGGGAGAAGAAGGCAGGGACTGCAGGTTGGGTCTTTGATGGGACATGCAGAAAACCACCAGTGATGGAGTGATGGATGGGCCCTGAGCTGGGGGATTCAGTGGATACTACTGGTGGTAATCCTGCAGCTTGGGAGCAGGAATGGGAAGAAAGGAGGGACAGCAAATGCAGCCCATGCTGGCCACGTGGTACACCAGAAGAGGGCTGCTGCTAATGGAACAACTCTGTCTGCGAATGATCACTGCCAATTCAAAGCAGTTTTGTTGTAAAAACTACTCTATGAGACACAAGAAAACTAGCAAATTCAATTACAGAAGGGCACAAGAGACAACTGAAAATCCCAACACACTTTAAGGAACCATTTAAGCACCATCGGGTCCTCCAGATGTATCTAGTTATTATTATCAGGGCAAAATAGCCTTTGACTTCTGTCAGGGCAGCTCTCAGAAATCAGGCATTGGACATGTTGATCATGGAGGCAAGGGAGAGCTGAGGCTTCAAAAGCAAACAGTGACTTTTAGCAATGCTTGGTATTGACTGTTGACATTATAAAGTTAATAACTAGCAAGCCTGTCATCTGCTCTCCCAAACAGGAGGAGAACCATGCAGAATCACAGAATCATCAAGACCATAAGATCAAGTTCAACTGTCAACCCATCACAACCATGCCCACTAATCCATGTCCCTAATAGAATCATTAAGGTAAGAAAAGACCTCTAAGAAAAGAAACTGGCTCAAATCCACACCAGCTCCAGCTGTACCCAAAAGGTGATATTTATTGCTATCAAACAAATGCACTCATCTTCCCTCCCTGGAAGCATCCAAGGCCATGATGGATGGGGCTTTGAGCAACCTGGTCTAGAGGGAGGTGTCCCTGCCTATAGCAGGGGGGTTGGAATTAGATGGTCTGAAAGGCCCCTTCCAACCCAAACCATTCTATGACTCTATGAATTGATGCCATCAAGGAGAGCAAACCTCTTTCTCCCAGTCTCACAGGCTTCATGGTATAGACATGAGTTGAACAAGGCCAGGACAACTTGCAGACCTTAAACTTAGGGATATGTAGCAAGGTTCAAGTGGTAACAGATTGCTATGATAAGCCATTCCCTGCCTTCTGAGGGGAAAATATGGGAAAAATACGTGAAATCTGCCCACAGGCAGCTCATAAACATTTGTCCATTACAGGAAAGGATAGTCCCATTGTACAGAACTATGGCAGTCCACAAATGTATTCTCCTGCCAGATCCAAGCAGAGGCAAGTTCTTACTACCCTTGTTGTCTGCTGTGCTCACACCGAACCAAAATCCCTACAGAAACTACCCAAGAACTGCACCTTCCTCACCCCCTTTTACTCAGTAGAGATGGAAACAAAGCCCTGCCCTCTGAGCTGGATTAGCAGGAAACCTCCTGAAAAAGCCAGCTGGGATGGGGGCAGCCCCCAGTGCTCCTGCCAGCACGGAAAGCAGCTTACATCACTACAGATTGGAGCAGCTCCACAAAACACGCTCATGGGAAGACAAAGCGTAGAGCTACCACCCAATTCCTCCAGCTCAAACACAAACACCAAACTGCCAGCACTCTTTTGGCAGGGCTCTTCTAGAGTTATTTCTCATCAAGTTCACAAGCTATGCGTGAATTTGGTAGTTTACAAAACCTGTATCTTAGCTGAGGGCTTTCAACCCACAGCAACCCTGTTCCCGGGGAAGGATCCCGTGGGTGTTTGGAGGTTAGGGCTTGGAAGCACCTCTGTGGTCGCTATGCCAAAAAAATCCTGCAGGCAATTAGGAAAGGAAGCTGGAAAAGCAGAGTGCAATCACCCAGCATCAAATTTTTCCTTCCTCTTCTCATCAAAAAACGCAGCAAGGGCCTCAGCAATCACCAACCAGCTCAGAGCTTGGCATCTTTCAGTCGTGTCGAAAATGCAGCTCCCTGAGTTCCTCCCCACTTTCTTCTCCATGAGCACTGTGATGCAGCTCTGCACACAGCCTGGTGCCTACCGAGCTGCTCACTCTGTGCTCTGAGGTGGAGTTTCTGTGCTTCTATCAGCGACGTGGATGAGCCGCTGTAATCTCCATTTCTAATGGGATCAGAGGAAGGAGAGCCTTGCACCCCTAGGGGCAGGCTGTGCTACCAAAAACCCTTTAAACCCCCCAAAACTTTACTCTGAATAGCTGCCAGCTGCCCATGGCCAGACATTACAGAGCATTACAGGCAATAACTGGGAGGAATACCAACAAAGCAAATGTAGATACCGATGGCTTTGTCTTTGGTCATGCAGCATGCAGTGGTGGATATATTGCCCACCCTTGCCCTCATTAAATATTAACACCACCCAATCTGCTATCAGCCTTCTCCTTGATGGAAAAGCCCACAGAAAAAGCAGTTTAGGGTGAGATGGTAAATTACAGGCTAGATTTTGAGAACTGTTCTGCATGACAGCACTTCAATGGAGTATGGCCATCCTGATGGACTGATACCCCCAGCAGCTTGTGAAGGACTTGGCTTGGAGAAACACTGAGTGAGGGCTGCAAGATCCAGCCCAAGGTGTGAATGATCTTAGTGCGTCCTTTGCCTTGAGCTACCTCCAGCTGTGACACTTCAGGCAATTTTAGCAACCTTAACTGATGTATCTTGGAAGAGATGCCTCCATACAATGGAGGTGATACCCCAATAGCCGCAATGGACACACGCAGAGCAGTGATGGCAGGAGCAGCAACCACAATCATCTTGGTGGCAATGATCAGGCTGAACAGTCACCTAATGAAAACATCCTTTGAGAGTATCCTCCTATGGTGAGAAGCTCAAGACACTGCAATAGCAACATATCATCACATTGTTTTCTTTTTGTGTGCTTGCTGCCTTAAACAGCAATGTTTAATCATCAGGCCTATTGGAGGAAGTGTTCTCATGTGGGATCATCAGAGAGAAGCAAACCTAAATGGGCCAGCTGAGAGGATCTGGACTCCCCACAGAGTAGACACAGTTGTCTACTAATAGGGTTTTACTTCAGAAAGAAGAAGGCGGGTTGAACTTACTACTCCCCGTGCTCCTAAGATCCCCATGATGGCCTTGCAATATGCATGGGTGGAAGCTCACCAGGATCTGTCAGGCTGCATTGCTCTCCTGGACACAAAAATTGGGCCAAGCTGGAGTTGTTCCATGGGAAAGGAAGATCTGCACTGCCATGGACCACCATCCTGACAAGATGAGGTCACTTCCTATTTTCTGAAAGGACGAACGTGTCACCTAGCATCAAACAGGAGATCAAATACATTGCACTAAGTATAAATTCAAATGGAACATCTATGGCACTTGGGGATTTGGGATTTTTCAGCGCTAAAAGAGATGGGATTTGGATGCAAGACACAAACTGGTGAGCCAATTAAACAAAATCAACCCTAACCCTGACCTTCTTCCCTCCCCCCCCAACCCTTTTTTGTTCCAGTGCCCCAGCCTCTCTTCTCTGCATATAATAGAAAGACACGTTCAGTGCTTCCACCAACAGTTCATTCTAAGCTGCGACAGCAACTGGGAACTGGCAGCTGAAAAATAGAATAGCTTTCTCTTCTGTTTTAAACAGTAAAAGTGAGATGTAAGAGAACAACTCCTGTTTATTCAACCCCCCCCCCCCCCAAGGGACAAGAAACAATTCATTTCAGTCACTAACTCCATCTAAGATCGACACTTGAGATTTGCTCAATACGTTTCTTGGTTTCGGTCTCAAAAGTGTGTTGAAAAGTGCTCATGAAATGTGTTAGGGATCCAAGTCTTTGGCTGCCTGACGTATCCTGGAAGAATTTTAAATGCTGGTTCACATCTGTCAGTATAACAGAAATTTCACTCACGAGTAAAGAGTGATTGCCTGCAATGAGCCCCAAATTAGCGCCGTTCATCATTTCCTTGGGAGACCTGAAAGATGTACACATTAAAAATCAAAACAGAGTGCTGGCAGCCTATATGTATATATATATATAGCTGCTTAAACAAATATGTTCATAGTGTGTCTCCCAGGTTAGAAAATACAGCTGAAAGGCAACAGCCGGCTGTAAACTTACACGTTTTACAGTGAGCAACCAAGGGGAATCAACCTTCCATGAGGGATATAGCTATGAATTGGAAATGAAAAGCATGATTAAAATGAAATCATTCCAATGAAGACTTTTTACTTCCTTATTTTAAACCACGTTTGAAATTCCTCATTGTGGCCACATGAATTTAAATCAAAGCACTTCGCAATAAAAGGAAGTTTTGAACCCTTTGTGAGGTTTTAATGAGAAAGAGCACGTTCCTGTATTGAATGTGGTTAATGGGGATTCATTGGTACCTCAAGGAGCTGTCGTAGAAGCTTACAAATAGCACAGATTGAGAGTTTGGAGGGGTTTTTCTTCAGCTGTCTGGGAAAACCTCAAGGAAACAAAACAATGTCCTATACCAGGGTGTTGTAAGAAGCTCAGAACACATTTTTCGATGATATTTTACATGATTATTCAAGATGGGAAAATGTATCACCTGTACCAAAGAGGTCCGCATCTGCATGTGAATTACCCAAGGCTCAGGCAAGCAGCACTGATGATCTCAAGAGCCACTGGGGTATGCTGAGATTAACTCCTGCGTGCTTGAAAATTGAGGTCAAGAGGGTGATTTCTGCCTGCCGGCCTTGCAGCCAATTGGATGTCATGTCTCATTTTGTTTACAGTTTGCCTTGGTTGCCTCTTGGTCAACTCAGGCTTCGCTAGGAGCCCTGTGGCAGCTGCAGGCTCATTCCATTTGTAGCACATTGCATTGCTGCAACCCAACCTTTCATTGCCACGGATGATTTCGGTGTGCTTACGGCATTGCTTTTAGTTGGCATCAATCCACGTGCACTTTGAAAGAGGCATTGCCCTGCAAGAATATGAACACTGTCACAGTGTGCTGAGCCAGATCAGAGAGAACTGATCCATCTGAAAACAAACAAAGTATTATTATAAAAAAAAAGGAAAAAAAAGAAAAAAGAAGAAGAAGAAAAAAAAAAAGAGCAGGGTGGGAGCTGTTTTGTGCATTTACTGTGAGTTATTATGTTCTCCATCTTGCCAAAAGAAACCTGTGGGAACAAACAGATGCAGGCTCTGAAACCAAACCAGGTCACCATCAGCTAGAGAGGGAGAACATGGCCAAAAGATTTCATGAAATAAAATGTTGGGTTGGAAGTGGGGGCAATAGCAATCTCCATTGAAGAGGCTTAATATTAGCTCACCTAGAACATGCTAGAAAACGTTCTTCCCTTGAATGTGCTTTAGGCATCTCTTCTGTTGGTTGATAAGGACAATTATAACTTGCAGAATCATAGAATCGCTTGAGTTGGAAGGGACCTTTAAAGGTCACCTAGTTTGACTCCCTTGCAACGAACAGGGACACCTACAGCTCTATCAGGAGCTCAGAGCCCTGTGCAGCCTGACCCTGGATGTCTCCAGGGATGGGGCACCCACCACCTCTGCAGGCAACCTGTGCCAGTGCCTCACCACCCTTATTGGAACAGGTTGTCCAGAGACATGGGTATAATTGCTTATTTAGAACATGTATATATTCAATAACACTCCTCAGAAGCTCTGAACACACTTGCATGCCACCAGTGACGATGCTAAGCCTCAAACGCAATGAAGTGAGAAGAAAAAATACATGCTTCATACCCATCAAACCTTTCACTTCATGCCGACCCCCCTTTACAAATCACAGAACCTCCTGCAGTTCAGCCGGGAAGGTGACTTTCTAAAATACAACCCATTCAATTATTTTTATAACAACTGATTGAATGTTTTAAAACACCCCCATTGAGTCTATTCAGCTCCTCAATAAGAAAGCTACAGAAGAACTGAGGAACGCAGCACATCTCTTGCTCACGGGTCCACCTCAGCTGCCGGTACAGCTGCAACCATTTGCAATTACCCAGGGAAAAGTTGTATCAATACAGCTGATGCTAATTGGATTTGTGCTGGGGAACGCAGTGCACCGCTTTACCCTTTACTCTGCCCTTTCTCACAGTCGAGGAACACAGTGCCGTGATAAGCAAGGTATAATAGTCACCCTGAAAGCTATCCAGGCAGTATCGTTTAAACTTTCAACTCACTGCATTTGAGATGGAATGCCTTATCTCACCCTCCTGCCTTTCGACTCTGGGGGGGGGGAGGGGGGGGAAAGAATAAAAAAACAACGTTTTTGCTATCACACTTCAAAGAAGGGCTTTTTTCAAACACGGTTTCTCCAAAACCTGCAAACCCTTTCAAATCCCCTCTGTCAGAGTTAGAAATCTGGCATTCTCTCTTGGTTTGTGTTTAGCAGAAACCACTTAGAATAAATGCCTGATAAGCGTGTCTCCTCCTTTCTTACAATAGCCAGCACGCAGATTTAATGTATCGTTAAGTACTACAGCTTAATAACTCTAAGCCAATTTCTATCTCCTTCAGTTAGAATTACTGAAATCAATTAAGGCTGAGAGAGAAAAATTCAGCTTTTGTCATTAATCGCTAAGGCCTTACGCTACCACTGCAAAATGACCTTCTCCTCTCCATCACCATTCCCATGTGCTGGAAGACCAAAGCTGCACACAAGTTGAATTTGCAAAGAAAAGAAGACCTGCTGGATTAATCCAGATTTCATTTTGGGTGCTAAGAACATGAAGCCAACCTCAAGGCAACATCTGCAACAGGAGTAGCTCGGAACACGTTCTGCACTCAGCTTCAAACACAGCCTTGTTTTAAGCCCAAAGACTGTTCTTCCTACCTGCTTTCCGTGTTGCCTTTCGGGTGTACTCCTGACCCAGCACTAAGAAGTTATTACACATCTCCAAAACCACATTTCTGGACGTTTCTAAACAGATATTGTTAAGCAAGATAAGTATTTTTGAGGGCAGATCCCAGATGCTTTGTGTGTAACATAAACCCTGCAGGGCACCATCCATGGACAAATGAATCTCTAGTGTCTAATAGAATCATTATGTTTGGAAAAGACCACAAAGGTCATCCAGTCCAGCCATCAATCCATCCCCACCATGCCCACTAACCATGTCCCTCAGAGTCACATCGCCCTTTTCTTGAACACCTCCAGGGATGGTGACTCTACCACCTCCCTGGGCAGCCTGTGCCAATGCCTCACTACTACTTCTGAGAAGAAATGTTTCCTAACATCCAACCTGAACCTCCCATGGCACAACTTAAGGCCATTCCCTCTTGTTCTATTGCTGTTACTTGGGAGAAGAGACCAACCCTCACCTCGCCACAAGCTCCTTCCATATTGTTGTAGACAAAATAACGTCTCCCCTGAGCCTCCTCTCTTCCAAAGTGGACAATCCCAATTCCCTCAGTCCCTCCCCATATGACCCATGTTCCAGAACATTCACAGCTTTGTTGCGCTTTTTTGGACTCATTCATCCCATTATACATCCAAATTCTCTCCAGAATAAGGGGATGGTAACCCCATCACTATGTTGAGCAGTGGTGCATGGACACAAGCTATGCACAAGTTGAGCTGTGCTGAATGCCACATCACAACCTGGGGAGCACAGTGCATTCAGACACCGCCCTTTTGCATCTGGCTTATTACGGATCAACATCTAAAACCAGATGCTGTACCATAGCTGAAGGCTGCTTCCCATTCATTTGTCCTTCTGCTCTATGTTGGGCATTGAGGCGTTGAGCTGAGTTAATTTTAATAAGTCTTTTGCATTCTCTCTGCCTCCTTGCAATACTTTGTCAGCAGACTGTCACCAGTAAGCACTCCTGGCCTGTGACCAAGAAAGCCACGACACATACATTGTTTATGGGAAGCGATAGGTGTTCTCTGCACGTGGAGCAGCACTTGCTGCAAAGACAATGATTTGCAAAGTAGATACACAAAGAAGACCTGCTCCCTAATAAGCAAATGATCAATGGAGAATCTTGGTGACTTAAGGGTCTGGAGCAACTTCATCTCTTGAAGGACAGAAGGTTTTGTCACAGCAGGGTTAAGGAGGCATCCTGGCATTTGCTGGTTGCCAATGGCTCTCAGCAATTTTCAAAGACCTGAGACTGATCTTGAGACACTCTACGCCTCACGTCCAGCATCAATGCAGCCCGTCATGTAGCTCATGCCAAATATCCCACCTCGAAGCTCTGCGCTACCAGCAGTCGCAGGAAAGCCCTCATTATTTCTAGCGCTTATTTGCAATTCAAAACAGGCAACTAAGTCGAGCTGGGTTTAAACTCTAAAGTATTGTGGTTTTGGATATGGACTAGTCCCACTGCTTAAGCACCTCAAAACTGGAACTGTGCCGTGAGGAGAGCACTTTTCTCCTGTCTCCTTCCATCTTCCTCAGGGACCTCCAGAGCAAAGCACTGCAAGGTTTCTGCCAAGCACTACAGCAGAAATATGTGCAATTAGAGCCATTAAAACTTGACAAAGCTCCCAAAAAAAAAAAAGAAGAATTCAGCATGACAAAGCACCTCAGGATGTGGGATACCATCACACCACACAGTTGAGGGGAAAAGAGCCATTCTTTGGTCAAGCACCAGAAAGCACATAGAAAGGATTCTGCAGGAGGCTGGAGCTGTATCCCCAAACACCACCATGTGGTGGGACCTGCAAGACGTGGAAGCAGAACAGGTCACCAAGGCTGGTTGTCTCACAAGCTGCAATGCTATCTATCTCCCATCAAAGAGTTCCAAGACAGGTTCCTATAGTTCCTATATATATATACAGCTCTGACATGGCTGTGCAACACCTGAGAGGAAAACAACAAACCATGCCCCGAATGCTCCATGATCTCAACCCCAACAGCTCCATCTTATGGGTGCTTAGTACATTTTATAGCACATGAGCTCATCTAAGCACATTCAGCAACAAGATGTACCCTGCCTGGGATCTCATCCTCAGCATACATCACTTCTCACCTTGCAGGAGGGGATTTTCTTTGCAATTCTAAGACCAAAGGCACCGTGTGGTGAAGCCCTGGAAGATACATAGGAATGAGGAGAGAGATCTTGACAAATAGGAGAGCTGAGCAATGTATTTTAACAAGAACAGTCTGGAATGGAGCAATTCTGGATGTACATACAGAATGAGGGACAAGAGAATGAAGACCAGCCCCATGGAAAGGGATCTGGGGGGGTCTGGATTTACAACAGATTGAAACTGAGCCAGCATCATGCCCTGGAGACAGAAGGGCTGACAGTACCTGGGGGACACCAGGCCCAGCACTGCCACTGGCAGAGGAGAGGGATTGTCCCACTCTGCTCTGCACTGTGAGGCACTGGAACTGGTTGCCCAGAGAAGCTGAGGATGCCCCATGTGTTGGCTATGGTGTTGGGAAAGAGATCTTCACAGGGTGATGGGTATGGAACAGGCTGCCCAGGTAACAGCCTTGAGCTGCCAGAGCTCGAGGGGCATTTAGACAGCATTCTCAGACATAAGGTTTGGATTTTGGTTTGTCCTATGTGGAGCCATAGGTTGGACACGATGATCCTTATGGGATCCAAGTGGGGATATTCAGTGTTTCTATGATTCTATGAGTGCAGGTGGCTGGAGAACAACAGCTGTGACTTTTAACACTGGATTTAGTGGGAGGTATCCCTTCTCATGGCAGGAGCTGTGTGGGCCAACAAGTGCATGCAAACAGATTATTGAGGAGGAAGTTGGTAGGGACATGAGAAAACGCTCCAGAGAGCTTGTGAGATTACACATGGCTGCACACAGGGAATGGACCAAACAGGGCCACCTGGATTCCTGCAGAGTTCAAGCCCTTCTGTGATGTTTAGGACTGAAGGTGAGGCAAATGCTTGGTGTTCAGGAAGGAGGATGTTCCATGCCCCTGTTGGTGGGTTTTCACCAGGCTTGGTTGTAACTACTTGAACCATATGTGGAAGGAGCTACTGAAGGCACTGGGACTCTGGGTGCCATGGTGGGTCCTCGGGGATCAGGCAAAGGGCCCACCTGGTGTAGGACTTGCAGTTGAGCAAGAAGGGGGCAAAATACAATACGAATATGAGCAGGTGGGATGGATGCATCCTGCATCTAAATCCTGATAGCAAATCTCTGCTCTAGAAAAGCGATGTAACACCCAGAATAACATAGGGGTTACTGCATGGCCTGAGGGATCCTCACTGACTGGAATTCAATCTCCAAATCCCACATCCCAAAGCATTCCAGAGCTTGCTTGCACCGTGTTGGCTTTCCTATGTATTCTGGAGGGTGCAAGCAGGGATGGAAGAAGCAAGATTTAAAGGGAAATAACAACTGAAGTGCAACCCAAACCTCTCTGCAAATGCCAAGAGCAGATATTTGCAGCCAGTCTCCTGCCACCACCAACATGAGTGATCACCAGTCTCCTCATCACAAGCCTTTAAAGCAATTCTCTGGAATTAAATCAATGTATTGCATGGCTCCAGCTCCTTTCATCCAGGGACCTTCAAGCGCTTTACAAGCCAGCCTTTAATTAAGCCTCCTAAAACAGACCCATGGGGTATCATTACAGAATCTGTTTTGCCACCGGGGAATCAAAGGTATTGCGCTGCTAAAATGGCAGGAGTTGGAAATGAGTTGCAAAAATCCCGTCAAAGTTCTTCCAGCAGTGACTGTATGAGAACACACGTTCTGCTTCAGTGCTGAATCTGAAACAATTCAATTAACCACTTTGTTTTATTTCCCCTCCTGTTGGCACCCACCAATTTCCTGCTTCTGCCCATCTCACCATTAGCATCCGATGAATCAGATGGATTTTAAGAATGCACCTCTTTGACAGCTTGTCTTGGACAAACACGAGCTCCGAGCACCAGGGAACCAGATCAGCTTTTGGGAATGAAGAAGGCTGTTTTGGCAGCAAAACCCGGAGATGAGTTTGTTTAGAGCCAGACAAAGGGTAAGGGCTGCTCTTGTCCTTAGGGCAGGTTTGAGCTTGGGGCTCTTTTTAATCCTCTGAGGATAAAACATATCGTTTTACTCTCCCTGATGCAATTCTGCTCTCCTGTCCCCAGTGGGACAGAAGATCTAATATGGAGGAGGAATAAATAAAATATCCCTGTAGGGCCCCCCACAAGCTGTCTGAATTTCTAGATCTTATGTGCCCCATGTTTTACATGCAGCATCTCTTGTGTGGAGTGGCTGTGCTTTGTCTGAGCGTGATTTTATTCTGATTTATGACCAAAGAGAAATAGAGATCTTTCCAGAATCAGATACAAACCTGGAAGCAGCATTCGTAGATAAATATCGGTACTTCAAAGAGCTGCCCTTAATAACTGAGGTCCAATTCTGCTCTGCCCCAAACACAACGTTGTCATCTTCCTCCTCGCAGCAATAGAAACCATCCCAAAACCCAGCTCCTTGCTCACTCACGAGTTTCACATCCATGTTAAACAGAAAACGCACGCAGGTGACGACGAGCTCCATCCCGGTTACTCCTTTAAGCCACCAAAAAACGTACGGTTTCATTTACAAACTCAACTTCTACTCAATTTGGTGGAACAAGCGGTGAACTTCAGGGGTTGAGTAATGCAGATGGTTGTGACAGATAAGCACTGCTGGGACCAGCAGCAAAACCTGGCCAAACTACCATGCCCAAACCCAAACACCCAGCTGGAAAGGAAGCCTATTTCAACCCCAAAAGAAGAAAATCCCGGTTCCAGCACCCAAGGAACAAAATAAAAGCACCTCTAAGGAGCTTATTTCCAACCTTAGGAGCAGCAACGAATGGCAGGAAACGCTGTTTTTTGAAGGATTTAATCAAATAATTTCCGAGAAATATGTAATAGGATCACTTGAAAGCGCTGCACAAACAGGTCCCTCTACCTTCCCATGGCACCATCCTGGAGCTGAAGGCTGTTTTTGTCCCACCCCCAGCATTTAGCACTCCCTTCTAAAAAAAACAACACAAAACCTTCCCAGAAGCCAAATTGAGCCAAAATCTGGCCAGCGACGGAAAAACTGCATTAACAGCTCCTGCTTCGTGCCAATATTAATGAGGTCTTTTTTACACTGAAAGAAAACTCTCTTGCTTAGCTCAAGTCGGCACCAGGAGGGGATGAGGACTTCCCACCTGCGTGCCCACCACGACCAGATGTTACGAGGTGACACGCATTTCCCCCCTTTGCCATCGCCGTTGGTAACACCCACGAGCAGCAGGACAATAAAACAGGGGCAGGCAGAGATTCCAGCACGACCTCAGCCAATAATTCCCCCTGCAGTTCAGACCCCAGGGCCCTCCCTCCACTCTGCTTTTACCTCCAGAGAGATCCCGAGCTTTTGTTACCTTGAATCAAAGCCTGTGCGGCTCCGCAGAGGCTCTGCTGTTCGACGTGACCCAGGGCAAGATTTCACCTTCTCCTTTATTATTTTACCCCCATTTCTCTCTGAATACAACCAAGAGATCCCCCAGTTCTTCCCTGCTTTTATTCACCTTGAAAAAAACCCGTGCTTTTTACTTCCCTGCTACTTTTCTGTGCAGTTTAAGACCATGACTCCAATAAAACCATCCCTCCCGCAGCCATTCTCGCAGCACCCGAGGCAGCATCCCCACCTCCTCTCCCCAACCACCCCAATCCCTCCCAGCAAAGGGTTTCCACCACCCCACCTGCTTTATCCACCTCCACCACTGACTTTGCCATCATCTCCCCTCGTCTTTTTCCCACCTCTCCATAAACCAAAGGCACGGGCTCAATCCGGACAGCACCGTGCACTCCAGATCACTGCCACGATGCTTCCAACCTAAAGTCCAACCACGATGCCAACCCGAAGTCCAACCATGATGCTGACCCAAAGTCCAACCATGATGCCAACTCAGCATCCAAGCCACAACACCAACCCAAACTCCGACCACACTTGGGACCCCAAAAAAGAGCTGCATGTGGCTCGATGCTCCGTGCTTTCTTTCCCAAACTGCCGCTCCAGAGCCCTACTGAAGGGCTTTGTTGGAGAAGCAGCGCTTTCAGCTCACAGCGTTGCATAAAGGAACAAGCACTGCGGTGCGCTGCCCTACAGATTGGCGCCTGAAGTTGAGCTTCTGTTTGGCTCTTCGGATGGTTTCCTTCACTTAGTTTCTAAAGGAAAGGGCGAATAAAGCCAGATTCACGCATCATCCCCCCCCCCCCCACACACACACAAACACTCTACCCCGAGTGCTTTTGTCCACCTTTCTTCCCCAATTGCTTCTAACTCGCCAATGAGTAAAGAAGAAAGCCGGAGAGGGGAGGGAGGATGCTGGGTGTGCGCAGCCCCGAAAAAAAAACAGCAAAGCAAATGCAAAACAACGAGGCGGCTCCGGGTGCCACTTACCGTGCAGTAGCAGCGGGAGCAGCGGCAGCAGCAGCGGTGCCCGCATGGTGCTCTATGCGGCCGGCCCCGCTCCGGCTCCCGGCTCTCTCCCCACTGGATGCCCGCTGCCCTCCCCCGGCCCCACAACCGCTGCCCCCTCCGCAACCGGGGGAGGTGCGCAGCGTCCCCGACCCGCCTCCGCCTCCGCCCCCTCGGAACCGGGGCTGGGGTTAGAAGTTGGGGGGGGGGAATAGTAAAGCAAAGGGGTGTTTGATAGTGGTGTGTTGTGGGGCTGGGGATGTTACTTGGTACAGAGGGATTTGGGGATGGAGTTTGGGTTTTTGTCCGAGCGGAGCTTTGCGGGGGGGGGGGGGGGGGGGGGGTTGGGATGCGTGAAAAGGGTTGGAATGATTTGGGTTTTTTAGTGGGGTGGGAGTCTGGGGGAATTTTGGAGGTTCTGCTTGAGATAAGAGGTGATTTGGGGGTTAATTGGGGTAAATCTAGAGGAATGTGGGGTTTCTACTCGCATTGGGGGGGTATTCATTGAGAATAGGGGCATTCCAGGCTTTTATTGGGATGGGGGTTTTGGGGGGATGTCTGGGTTTCCTAGCTGCTATGAACGGTGATTCGAGGGGTTCTTTGGGGTAGAGTTTAGGGGGAATTGGACTTTCTACATAGGACTGTATTTGGGGATTTTGCGTAATGGGTGCTTGGGGAGATTTGGGTTTTTTTTACTGGGATGTGTGTTTGGAGTAGGATCTGGGTTTCCCACCTGCCATAAGGGATGATTTGGGGGCTTCTTAGTTTGGAGTGAATTGGGTTTTCCATCTTCACATGAAGGTATTTGGGGTCTTCATCAGAATGGAAGTTTGGGGGGATGGGGGAGGATTTGGGATTCTCACCTTCCACAGGGAGTGATTTGTGGGGTTTGTAGAATTTGAAGGTAGAGTTTGGGTTTGCAGGGTGTGGGATTCTTAGTGGGTGGGGTTGGGGGGCATTCATCAGGATGAGAGCTTTGGGAAGTTTGGGGCTTTTGTTGAGATGAGGTTCGGGGAGAACGTCTGTGTTCCTCACATGCCATAAGACATGGATAGTGGTCCATTGGTGGTTCTTTGGGGTAGAGTTTGGAGGAGATTTGGCTTTCCATCTGGATGTAGGGGATCTGAGATTTTTACTGATATATGGGTTGGAGGGGGGAATTTGGGGCTTTGCACCCACTGTAGGTGGCTAGATGGAGGGTTTGTGAAGTTTGGGGGTGAGGTATGTGTTTTTATCAGAATCGAGGGTTGTTGGTATTGGGATTCCTACTTTCATGCAGGGGGATTTGGAGTATTTATCAGGATAGGAGGATTTATTGGAATGGGGCTCAAGGAGGGATTTGGGGTTGCCATCTGTATGACAGGGAATGTGGGGGTTTCATCCTGATAGAGGGTTGTGGGGGGGATTTAGGGTTATTCATCTGCACGGAGGGGAATGTGGGTTTTTTCTTATGGGTGAAAATTTGCATGTAGGGGTATGGATTTCCTACCTGCATGGAAGGATTTGCCATTTTTATCAGGATGTGATTGGATTTGGGATTTTCACCTGCAAGAAGTTAAAGTGTTGATTTGAGGTTCTCATCTAGATGAGGATTTTAGGGAGGGATTTGCAATTCCCAGCTGCGTGACAGAGATTTGGGAGTTTCAGCATGAAGGGTGGGTTCAGGCTTTTCATATGGATGGGGATTTATTTGGGATCTTCATAGGAATTAGGGCTTTGGGGGTTGTATTTGGAGGAGGGAGTTGGAATGGATTTAAAGTTTTCAACTGAATGGGAGTTTGTAGATTTTCATCTAGGTAGTTTGAGTTGGGATTCTCACCAGGACTTGAGACTGATTTAGGATCCTTACCCAGAGGGAGTTGGATTTTCTCTGTTCAGCTTTGCTGCCCCCACTGTCCATGTCCCTGTGGTGCAAAACTCCCCTGTCCTCTCCTCTTCCCCTCCAGTGACATGTGAAGAGCCTGGAGCAGGAGATGGTGAAGGGAAAAGTCAACACTCCACCACTACAGTGTAAAAAGGACTAAATTATTACCAAATCTTAGCATTTTCGGTGACAAGAAGGAAGAGTACTTACATTTTATTTTCAGGCAAGGAACAGTTAGGAGGAGGCTAAAAATAAGCTCAGAACTTTGCACCAAATCCTCCCCTTTGCACTGGGAGGATTTGAACCCTCCCAGCCTGGACCCAGAAGTGATAAAAGTAGCCCTCACTCCAAAATGGGTTCTCCGAATTTGGTTCTCTTGATGTCTTTGTTTGAAAATGGGCTTTCTTCTTGTTGCAAGGTCACCTTGAGGATGCTTCAGGGGAGGCTTGGGTTAGCTCATTCAGTGCTGCTTTGTACCTAGAAGAGGCTCCTAGTTCTTATTTTGCCAACTGGGTCAATCCCTGGCTTCACCTGCCCTTCACCTCCTCTTGATATGACTGCATTGCACAGTACCTAAAAGCCATGAAACTAGAGGAGCAATAAATGAAAGAAGATATTGATGCGCATTATCAATCTTGCCAATATGAGAGAGGCGGATCTTTCTATCCCTGCAAAATATTTCTCTTTTTTTAATAACAGATCACATTCCCCCTACACACTCTTTAATCAGCCTATTTCCATGTTAACTGCCAAGATGAGGCAGTCTGGGGAAAATGCTGAGCTGCATCAGGATAAAGTTGTCCAAAGGATGGAGAGGAGAAAAGTGGAAGCACCATCCTTGAAGACATTCAAGGTTGGGATGGATTGGGCTCTGAACAACTTGTTCTTGCTGTAGGTGTCCCTGTTCATTGCAGGGGAGTTGGACTAGATGATGTTTAAGAGTTCGTTTCAACTCAAACAATTATAAGATTCTGTGATTCTCTCTTGTTTACTGCACAAGTAGCAATAATACGCTGAAAAAATACCCTTTGGGGCATGTTGTTCTGGGGTAACTGGGAGACTGGCAATGTCACAAAGTCTGTTGGGTCTCCATTTTGGATGAGTACAGTGGCAAGAATATCCAGGAGCAAAGCTCCCTTGGCAGTGACTTAAAAGGACTTCAGGAGCTGTAGGAAAGCAGAATGTTCTGAAAGCTTCTGGCTGCAGTAAGAGCTGGCACATTGAGATCTGTTTAAATATCAGGCTGCCTTCAACAGCCGTTGTACTTATGCTTACGGTCATTTTGAGAGTTAAAGGAAAATAAATGGAACAGGTTGCCCAGAGAGGTTGTGAATGCCCTATCCCTGGAGGTGTTCAGGGCCAGGTTGGATGAGACTCTGAGCAACCTGGTCTAGTGGTTGGCAACCATGCCTGGGGAGGGGGGGTTCAACTTCATAATCTTTGGGGTCCCTTCCAACCCAAGCCATTCTATGATTCTATGATAAATCCATCTGGTTGGTCCCATCAGCAGATCTGAGCTTTTCAGGTCCTTTGAAGGATGAAGGAACATTGCTCCCCAGGCATTTAATATATCTAAATGACTGATCTGGACTGTAGAATTCCTCTCAAATTATCAGAAGAAGGTGCCCTGCAACTTATGCTGCAACAGCAGTACGAACTCTGCTTCTTGGGAACTCAATGTAGAAACACCTCCTTTGCAAAGAGGGTAAAGGAAGGAGCTGCTCTGTTTCTGCTGCTTGGCAGCAGGGTGCAGGGACCTGCCTGCAGCATCTCAAGTCTGCATCTTGCCACTGCTGCAAGGGATGATTACCAAGAAAGTGTCAGATCAAGGCTATGAATCATGAGTAGCTGAAGGAAGAAAGGAAAGGATATTTAGCACGACTGCTTCCAAATCTAGATATCTGTTAGAAGGTGCCTAGGGATCAGCTGGGAGAAAAAAAGTCAGAAAATGACCTAAGCCCTGGACCTGAACACTTCACAGGGTGTCAGAAAATCACTGGTGCTTCAAAGAGACACAAAACCAGTCTTTTACAGTCAAATACATACAGCATTGCTAGGAGGGAGCTTGATTGCAAGCCTCCCTGTTCCAGTGGTTATCCAAAATAGCAAGATCCAGGGGTCAGGAAATTGCACCAAAGCTTTTAGTTTCAGTTCTGAACAAAAAAAAGACATGCCTTGCATAGAAACCCTTTGGAACACAATCTGTGTGTTGACCTGAGAAACAGCAACTGAAAAGATAACATTTTACCCTCATTTTTATTATTAAACATTCTCATGGATCTAACTCAGGTTTCTTATTTTGAGGTTGATGTTATAATGCGCACAGACTTATACACCTGGTTTGTAACAACCTCGTGTCCACTCAATCCCACCGTTAATCCCAATTGGTGATGATATTAATGAGCACCTGTGCCAGTGCTGACACCACGCACCACTAATCTGCATCCTGACATTGAGCCATCATTGGGAAATTCATAAGATGCATTCATGGTCCTTCAGGATCTAGGAAAACCCCATTTATTCTGTCATTTAGGAATAAACTGGACAAATGTAACACAGGAAATACTCTTGTGCTTCACAGCACTGGGATAAATGCCCAGAGAGAGCTCACTATTCTCTCGACCATGTAATTCCTTCTCAGCCACGTTCAGATTTGTCATAACATTTGACTGGCATCTCCAGGCATCCTTACAATATTTACTTCTTTTCACAGAAAATAACCAAGGAAAGGCTATGCAGCATGAAAATCCTTGGGCTGAGGTCCAGCTTAGGAACATTTAAGTTGCCAGTAATCCAATTGTATTTAATGTCATCACCTACCTTCCTTGCGCAACGAGGCACAAAGTAATAAGGTTTGGAATTCAAATCTGGAATTAAGATTGGATGATGAACAGCAGCATGTGGGGCTGATATCTCTGGTGTGAGGAAAAAAAGCCATGAATAACAGCACTGGGACTTCTAGGGACCAGATCACCTGTGGAAAAAATACTGACTGCTCTCCCTCCAGAGCTAGAGATGGTTTGATGCCTTCCTAACAGATAGCCTTCACGAAGTGGGACCATTCACAGAGTGAAGTTTGTAGCTGTATCCAAATTGATGGAAAGAGGATATTCACGAGGGAAAGAAAAAGGAACAACAAACAAAACAGAGGAAAAAAGTTTGTGGTGCACACAGGATGGGGAATGGAGGGGTTTCTTCCTTAGCCTGGACATGACCCATCTATAGGAGCCAAAATACACCTTGCCTTGGGAGAAAGAATTGTCTTGAGTAAGTTAAGAACAGTCCTGGAAACACTCAGAGTGCCATCCATGGCTTCCCAACCTATGTGTGAGAAGTAAAAATACTTCTGTACTTAACATCTTAGACAAAGAATTCCACAGTCTGGTTTGTGCTCCCAGGTCTGAAATAACCTCCTGATCTCAGCTCTGATCCTATACTTAAGGATCAGTAACAGTTCTGCTCCTCCACTGGACTTGGCCACTCAGACAAGTACAATTTCTACTTCTCCTGATTTTATTTTTTAATGAGAAAGAAGTGAGTAATGTCGTTTTCAGGGAGCTCTGACCCTCTAGATGTACATGTTCCAGAAGCTTGCTAGCAACCTCAACCACACATGGGTTCATACATGTAATCATATAGGCACATTTGCATCCAGAGCAGGCACCCACATCTGTGTGTGTGTAGTGAAGCTATAGACCAGTTCATGTTACACTGCAGGGTATAAAATTGCACCCCACAGGCTCCACTTAGACAACTAAACCCCAGCCCTCCTCCAAAGAGCCAGAAGAGCCATTCTTATCAGCCTGAAGGACACAAAGGCACCAGGTCTGTTGAATCACCCTCTAAAACCTACTCGCTGTAATTGAACTTGAGGTTCAGTTCAACATAAACGACCACCCAAAAATAAAACCCTATGTCTGAAAGTGGTGTCCAGATGCCCCTTGAACTCCAGCAGCTTAGGGCTGTGCCATTGTCCTGAGAAGCCTATTCTGTGCCCTTCATTCTCTGGAATGGAACCTTTTCCTAATCCCCAAACTGACCTCCATTGATGCAGCTTCATGCCATTCTCTCAGGTAGCATGCAGATGTGGAGCTGCAACATGTAATGTTGTTGGCAATTGCATGGCAGGTGCCTGGAGGGGCAATGTGGAGAGGCTAAACTCTCCCCATCAGGGCTAAGAAACATTCACATATACATCTGGAGGTTTCACACGCGTCTGCCTTGCATCGTTCTTTGTACATATCTTTCATAATAGTTTTCATTATAAGAAAAGGCAGAGGGATGCAGAAAAGCCACAGGAAAACAAACAGCCCACTGGGAGGGACAGGAAATCAGCTAGACACATTTTCCACTGCTAGAAATAGCCACTGGTGGAAACCTGTCACTCTGCATCTCTCGCTAAATAGGCACCTCTTTCCTCAAGCCCAGAGAGAAGAGCTGTATTACTGCTGCCCCAAAGTCCCTCATTCAGCTTTCCCACACATCCTACAAGGGTCTGCAGGCTAGTGGAGAGCTCCAAAATAGAACTGTGCTGGATTTCTCTCTCTTATTGAATGATGGACCAGCATTACTTCCTTCCAATTGGTGTGGGGGAATTTCTCGGGAGCCCAAACCTGTTGGTGAGATGTATTCAGGATGGTCCTTCAGGCTATGGCATTATTATGCAGCATGTACCTCCAATCCAAAGATCTTCCAGGCTTCCCACTTGTCTCTGCATGTCTCTTCCCATAGGTTTTAACCACATTCTATGCCCTCTTTGAGAAAGTTTTGCCCTAACAGTCTGGAAGTTACTAGGGCAACGTGTGAAGGCCCCACAGGCCAGATCATTGTTCAGGGCTGCAGTTGCCTCAAGGAATTCACTATTTGTTTTATAGATAAAAGCTGCAACTTCCACACATTCTTCTTCAATTTCACTCTCCATTAACTGCATTGCGCTGTCATAACAAAGCTCATTGAATTATTAGAGATGAGGCAAATCATTTGGAGCCTGGAATGAGGAAAGAGATGGGGAAGAGGTTGTTGTATGTGATTCTTCTTTATGGGCCTTTCTCCAGGAAATTTCCATTGATAACATGGAATGTTTAGGACTTGGTTAGGGCTTTGTGGAGGTTACTGAGTATTGCAATGAATTAGGAGTCAGGGAGAGTGGGTTAGTGGCTAGGTTGGGCGAGATAGCCTTGGGAAAGTCCTATGTGTTGTCTTCTGGTCCCATCTTGGACTGTGAGCATTTCAGGGCACGTTCTACTTCCTCTTGCACTTTTTGAGTGTGATTGAAAAATAAAGCGTAAAAGGGGGGTTAAATGGAAACTGAATCATAGAATCATAGAATCGTAGAATCATAGACTAATAGAATCACAGAATCATAGAATCATAGAATGGCCTGGGTTGAAAGGGACCACAATGATCATCTAGTTTCAACCCCCCCCCCACTGTATGCAGGGCTGCCAACCACCAGACCAGGCTGCCCAGAGCCACATCCAGCCTGGCCTTGAATGCCTCCAGGGATGGGGCATCTACAACCTCCTTGGGCAACCTGTTCCAGTGCGTTACCACCCTCTGTGTGAAAATCTTTCTCCTAATCTCTAACCTAAACCTCCCCTTAGTTTAAAACCATTCCCCCTTGTCCTGTCTCTATCCACCCTTAATCTTAATATCTCAGGATCCCTCCACCTCCTTTAATGTCATCAAAAGTCTCATGCTTCCTTATTCCAGTATCAACTGAAGGGGTGATACTCCCAGCTCAGGTTGTGAGTAGATCCTCTTATTCCTGATCCAACCGCTTTTCAATCAAGACAAAGCACCAGCTCTCCTCTTAAAAGGACAACCAAGACTCGGCACCAGCCATGCTCTGTTCCCATTCAGATAAATGGTGTCCCTGGCTGCTGTGGAAAATCCTGCTGCTCAATGTTGTCAAGAGGGATCCATGGGAACATGACTAAGGGATACCCGACGTATTTGAGAGCATGGGGTCAGGTTTTATTGAGTACAGTGATCTGTTAGAGGGGGAAAGTGTCCTAATTATAAGGGGAGAACTGGCATTTACGTCTCATAGACTAACAGGAGAAAAAATGTTTTTCATAGGAGGAATTCAGCTCTTTGTTTGAAACCCCAACTAGGTCAGATGGATCACCTACACCAGCCAGATGAGGGGAATCTCACTCCTCTCAGTTCCAATACTGATGATAATTCATTTTATAACCAGTGATTTCCTCATCCAGTGCCTCAGTTTCCCACTGTAAATTTCATCCCATATCTCAACAAGATTAACAAGACAGTAATGAACTATGAACTATGTGGACTGTCTCCGCGAACAGTCTTAGCATCTATGGAGAGAACTTACTGAGGATATAATAAATGCTATTTCTAAGAACTGGAAGTTTTTACAAGTAAACTCATTTGGTCTCCTCCTTTTGCTTTCATTTCATTTTATTTTGTTTCATATTTTACATGTAATCTGTCTTCGGTACTTAAAAACAAGAATAAAACCAACCTGGAAGCTAATTGAAACACTGCCTCCCTTTTGTTTCCCTACTCCCATGTTTTAGTGAAGATTAATTTAAGGGACATTCATCCATTTAGTGGAAATGAGTCATTCTCATCAGCAGTAATGGGAATTACAGAAGGGCAACTGGTTTCACAAAGAACCTGCCTAAGCCTAAGAAAGGTAAGTACAAATCATAGAGCATTACAGTTTTGTTTGGCATCTTTAATGAACCACACCACCAAACAGCTTTGGTAAGATATTCTGGGTTACCCCTTGGCATGGATCTTAGCAGTAGCTGGTGACTACTGGCTGGGATGGTGTATTTCACAGGCAGAAGAAGAAATTACATCAGTTTTATATTAATGCAACATTGACAAAAGATTGTTAACGATGGAGATACCAGCCCCATCTCCCTGCTGTACAAGTGCAGATGACACAGGAAAATTCATCTTTGCATCACAACCTGTGTCCAAAATACTTTAAGCTAGAAGGGATGAAGCTTTGTATCATGGGCATCACTTGCAACAGAATCCACCACAGTAAGCAGCTGGGAGTTCTCTATGTTTAGATTGCTTATGCAAACAGAAAATAGGGACTGTTTGTACTTTGATTTTAGTGTAGGCAGGAGTCCTTCTGCTGAGACCAGAGTCCCTGTGAAATGCACAGAACTGAGCATCTAGGTACTTTGCCAAGGGCATTTGTGAAGTGTGTGGTAGGGAGAAATGGAAATGAGGCAAGAATAATAGGGAAAATCTCATTCCATTCTGTCTATCACCATTCTTCATGCTCTTCTCCAGGGCAGAATGCACTAGCAACATTAGCACAATCCCAAACTGACACTTTTACAGAATAAAATGTATCTCAGAACCATCTGGAAGATGGGAAGAGAGAAGTCTTGAAGGGGTGAGGCCCTGTCATCATCTCTCAACATGGTGCCTGGACTGATAACCATCAAATGTTGACTACAGGAAAGGTTTATGATGTGTTTCTCAGCTGCAGATGGGCGTTTTAATGGTCTGTATGGGGTTTAACTTTACCTCTGGATCCTCCTGACCAGGACAAGTCAGATAAGAGGTTTTAACCGCAATTGCACCAAGCTTGTACTGAAAGAGGAGGAGAAAATCAGGGCAGGACCCCAAAACTTACGCCTATCTTTGCCTTCAGGAGAGTCCCACATCCAACATATCCTATGCTTACAGTAGGGTGGAAGAGGTGAAAGAAAAAACAAACTCCTTGATTTTTAGGTTATTGCAAGGCTGGGTTTGCTCAGTCCCACCAACACTGGCTGCCCCCTCAGGGATTCCAGCTCACTGTCACCAGAAATACCTGTTTCCATGAGATCTATGATACATTCAAAGGGCTCTTCAAAGTCTTCCAGTAACTTCACCTCACTGTGGTGGAGTCAATGTCGATTCATCTTGAACCACTTCCAAATCTAGCTGGGAAACTGTTGCCAGGAGACCACCTTGTGTGAAAACTTCACCCATTTGAGACCAAGCCAGCACGGAGGGAGTCTGCCCACATCCTCATAGAAGCAAAAAGAAAGGGCCAAATCTTCTTTTAGCCAGATATTGGCAATGAAACGGAGCATACTAGAGGTAAGAAGTGTTATTATTTGTTCTTGTGTTTTGCCTTGCTCTTGGAAAGCTTGAATGGATTCAAAGCTGTCTTTTGCTAAATGCCATACAAACAGGCAATGGAGCTCACCTCTGTCCCAGCACAGGATAAAGGCAAGTCCTCTTGGCTGAGCTAAGGATGCTAATTAGGTACCTGGGGAGCTGGCATTTTGTGTCTGCTCTCAGGCTCTGAAAGGGAGAATTAGCAGTATTCACAGCACTTCACCTTGTTATTTTTGCATCAGATGCTACCCTGCCTTTAACAGCATACACCTCTAAGCTCTCTGCTGCTGTAAGAGGAAGAACTCAGTTTGCAGATCCAGGCTGTGATTTTAGGGGAGTTGCTTCATCCTAAAAATGTCAGTTTTGCATCTACGGTTGAGAAGCCTGAAGATTGGCATTCTGCAACCTCATTCTTTACCATGTGTGTACCTGGCCAACTATGCAGAGTAAGAGACTGCAGGTCCACTAAGACAGTAAATGGGGGAAAGTTAATGGTCAAGATGGAGAGAAAAAGAAGAAAACGAACAAATAAGGTTACAAATTCCCAATAATCTGTGATTTAGCTTCTCCTGGGTAGTATGTGTACCATCCACCTGCAGCAAAGTCATTGCAGTGACATGAGAATTACAACATGGATCTAGCAATGTGGGAGGGTGCACATCACATCCAACAAAGCCCTTCACCCTCAGTTGAAAGGCAACTGGTTCTGCAGCAGAATTTAGAGGTGGAGTGTAGTTCAAGTTGCCAATTTTTTTATGTTATGTTCATCTAGACTGGCAGATGTCTCCCAGCATCCAGATGATACAGGTGCCCTTTTAGAGCAATAGTGGGAATCCATGGGGGATTCTCTGGGTTACCTTCTCAAGCAGGTGCTATACTTCTTGGAAGGACCAGAGAGGCATCCCCTATTCCTGAAGGTGAATAATGTTGCTGCTTTATGTACAGCTTTACACCAGTGAGTTATTTTTATGAAGCAAACCATGCAGTCCTGTACACACACAACAGGTCTGCAGATCTGAAGGCACTGCAGAGAGGGTTTTTCAGGATTCAGATCTGTGCCAAGCACAAGGTAGGGTACAGCAAAGCAGTGCTTCTTCTCCTACCTTGATTAAAACAGAAGTTTACCAAGGAGGCAGCTTTATTCTCTCCTTGCACTGAAGGGAATAGACCAGGAAAAAAGTGTTGCTGGTGTGAAAACTGAAAGTCAAGGGCAAAGCTCAACTGAGGTCTATGTTTTATGCTGTTGATATTAACAATAAAAGGAAATTCCAGGAAGAGCAGGGGGCTGGGCTGGACTTGGTCCAGCAACCTTGCTAGGTCTATAATAAACATGGTGGGAATACCCACTTTATGGGGAGCACTTTGCTGAAATTTCTGGGAGCAGAGGAAGTTCATGTAATGTTGCTGCATCCTGTATGTGAGTGAGCTGTGATCCACTTAAAGAACATCTGCAAAAGATGCAAAAGGACACGTAAAAAATTGGCCACTCTGCAGCAGGTTGAGGGTGATCTATTCACCTGCTGGCAAATGACAAATCCACTCAGAGAAAACCTGCAAGTGCTTCCCAACAAGCAGCCAGAACTAAACTCGCCACCATCAGTGACCATGCTGGAGAGATCCCATGGCTCTGATGGTTGATTTGGCTCATGGATTTGGCATCTGGGAAGAAGGGAATGCTGGCTATGCCTTGACTGATTAACCCATTCCATCATCTGAACTAGGTCTCATGCTTGCTAAGAGGAATTGATGGATCTCAGTCAAAGTGAAGACTTAAGCTTTAGTCAACACACAATTAGTTAAGTTCTGTGTGTCCCACTTTAAAGCCCCAGAATGTGGTTGCATACTAAATTCCATAGATATATGGAGATATTTAGGATCCCGATTCAACAAAGAAATTCTAAGTTTGCTCTGTCCCTATATTTCTAAGGAACAAGGGGCTTGAGCATTGAGAAGACCACTGAATAGCTTTGGTGAAGGCAGGGCTACCCATCCACGTGTGGCAGCCACGCTGGTATTTTGGTTCACAAAGGCAAGAAGGGCACTGCAGCACGCGGAAGAATCAGATAATGTTTCAAAAGTTTCCAACCCTTTGGGCTCAAAGATGTTGACAATGAACTGAATTCCTACCTGGACTCCAGGAATCCCTTTAGTTAATGCACAGGGTTCCATAAGGACCAGTGCAAACTGCCTACAACATGATGGGGCAAAAAAAAATGTGAAACAAGGAATATGAGAATGACTGCTGTTCTGGGAGAGTCTTCCATACAAGATAAGCTTTACCTCATTCAAAATAAATGAAGTCAGTGTATGGTAGCCTTGATAAAGCATCTTTAATGATGCTTTTTTTAAGGTGACAAGAAGAAGAGCTTGATGTTATAACATTGCAGCCCAAATAATGAAAAAAAAAAAAAGAGAACTCCCTTTTATGGTGGAAAACTGTTTGCCCTTGTCCAACTCTGCTTTCTTTGTTTCTCTGATGTATCTACATGTAATGGCATCAGAGAACAGCATTTAGTCCTTCAAGGTGACAGCCTACATGTTGTCCTGAAAGGTTAGGATGAAAGACAGTCTAAAAAGCATTTAATTAATACCTGTTAATACCTGTTTCTCCAGATAGCAAAACAAAACATTGGAGGCCTGGACTCACCTTCAAACTTAGGTGAGCGTGTTTCCAACTTAATTGCCACTGTTGAGTGCTTTACCTTGAATAAATCAGAACCAGAGAACTGATTTTCAGTGATGATTAGCACAAGCTTATCTCTCTTACATATTTTTTGATGGAACGTGTCAGAATCTGAGTCATTTGCTTCCCTGTGGTACCAGGTAAGGTAGAACCAACCATTCCTGCTTGGATGAGATGGTGAGTAATAACTGGAAATAATGACAATGAAAACGGAAGCCTGAAGCTCCCATTTGTTTCCACAGATTTCTCCCTCTTCAAGAGCACTGTTTTTGGCAAGAGGCTTTGTCAACAAGAGATATCTTCCGTGGACCTCAATTCACAGTGCTTGTGAATCTTCAAGGCACAGACAACAGAAGGGCCAGCAAATCCTTCCAACCCAGTCAAAAAGAATGAGAGAAGTGGTGAGGAAGAGGTGCAGGAGGCAGTAAGGAGCTCTCTTGCTCCTCGAGATGCTCTTGACAGGAGGAAATAGTACAAGTCAGCATGTATTTGTGGATAAACGAACTTCTTCCTGCTTCAGTTTCTTGTCTGTCGTTGACCTTCTTGCACTAGCCAAAAGCTGTGCTACTGACACAACACATTGTTCGTTCCATCCTCCCATGCTTAAGAGCAACCACCCCTATATTTAGCACTCACCATTTTGCATTGTGCTGCAACAAACACACGTCCTGCCAGGCACTCCGCGGGTGCTCCAAGGCGGGGCTCGATGATTTTAGGTGGACATTCCCTATTTTTAGCTATCAGATGGCGTGTGGATGTGTTGGTTCATCGTAATTCTTTCCATGTGACAGATCTGGATGTAGTTTATAGCTCTCCATGATGCAAAGACCCATGCATTTCCCCCCCAGGCGTCAGGTGGATGGAGGAGGGGAGAAGGGCTGAGAGCTGTGCTCTGTGTGAAAGCTGGCTAAGGAAGAGACAAGATGAATCCCCCAGAAAGTGTTGTTTTTGAAAGAGTCTAAGGGAATATCTCAATGCTTGAGTCTTGTGCTGCTAGAGCATTTATCTTCTTATGGGATCATTTGGTTTACTAGGGCATATCTTGTGGGATGGTTTTTTCATGGCCAGTAATAAGTTGTTCATCAAGAGTGAAGCTATATGGTCTTTCTGGTCTCTTTTACTGGCATCAATTAAAAAATAATAATAAAAAAGAGATGGCAAGTGGGTCAGATCCAATCTGATTGCATTGACCCAACTCCAGAGAAGATTATCCCACCATTATTATTCATTAACTGCCACGGATTAATCAAAAGTTTAAAGCTAGGGACCAAAGAGCAGGAATGGATGGTTGATTTTCCCAGTAGGGATGTGATGTTTTAGGTTCCAGCCTCTTCTGGGCTTCTTTAGTTCAATCTTTTCTAGCAACAGGGTGAATAATGAAGCCAGAAGAAATTTATGCAGCTTAGCATGAAGAACTGCAGGAGGATGTTCTAGTGTGGAGAGAGTAAGTGGGAAATTGGACAGTTCACATTTGATATTGATAAGTAACTGCACATGGCAAAAAGCAGCTTGGCGATACGTGGGTCCCCAATTATCCATTACCAGGGTGACATCTCTGTATCAGTGGAAAAAAGCATAACAACCATGGCTCTGAGTAAATCTCTGGGGTGCTGACCTCTTTCATGATATACACAATGCTGATCCCCTCACCTCCACTGGATACAATGGGACTGGAAAAGGTAAAAGCACCAGGAACAATCATAGGCTCCAAACAACCTCTGTGTAAGCACTGCCTAGGGAATAGACTGGGACTCCATTGTCTGCAAAAGAGAAAGCAGAGCAGGAGAACAGCTATTGGGCCACAAATCCGGAGTGATAGGGGTGGGAGGAGGCAGGAGAATTCAGTCCTTCCTGTAATTCGGGAGCTGGGAGGCATCTCTTACTGAACAAAAACCAGGCAGACCTCAGGTGTGGCTCTCGCTGCCTTAGGATGCTTTGGAAACCAAAAGAGTGAATAGATAATGATAATTCTATGAAGGATTAGGAAAATTAGAAAAACGTGGTGCTGTGGATATCACCCTTGTGCTGGAGTTTGTGGGGTGTTCGTTTATCACTGCAATTCTCATGGGTCTTCTCTAGGAATATTCCTGTCTTCCTGCTTTCCCTTTTTGCCCACCTCTAGTTAATCATAGGGCACAACATTGACTTGGATCAAGCTTTGCTCCTACCGGCTGTGGTTGTCATCATAGAATCATAGAATCATTTGAGTTCGAAGGTACCCTTAAATGTCATCTAGTCCAACTCCCCTGCAATGAACAGGGACACCTACAGCAAGAACAGGATGCTCAGAGCCCGATCCAGCCTGACCTTGGATGTCTCCACCGACAGGACATTCACCATCTCTCTGGGCAACCTGTTCCAGTGCCTCACAATCTTTACTATAAAAAACATCTTCCTCATATCCATTCTAAACCTCCCCTCTTTCAGTTTGAAACCATTTCCCCTTGTCCTACCACAACAGATTCTGCTGAAGAATCTGTCCCCTTTTTTCTTATAGCCCTGCTTTAGATACTGAAAGCGGCTGTGCCTTGGGGAATGTGACAGTAGCTGGGATCTGACATTGAAATGAAGCAGTGTAGCATCATGTCAAGAAAAGGAGCCAGGGGAGCCCTGACAGACAGTTGTTTTAAAGTGAAGCCAGACAAAAACCTGAAGAGATTCTGTCCCCAGGGCTATAGGGAGAAGATCTGGACAGGCTATTCCTATGGGGATCAAAAGAAGTTGGTGTTATCAAGGAAGATGGTAGCCAGACCTCAGAGTCTGGAAAGAAAACAAACAAACAAACAAACAACAAAAAAAGCAACCACACAACGAAGTGTAGAGCTTTGGGGTTTCGTTTGGAAAGAGATTAGCAAAGGGAGTAAAAAGGCTTTCAGTTCTCCTAGCTCGATCCCTTCTCTGCTGGGGGGTGCAGGAGTCTTTCTGCCCTTGCCCTCCCTGGCAGCTCTGCATCGCTCCCTTTCAGCTCAGCCCCCAGACACAAAGGCAGAAAAATGCCAGGAATTTCCCAGCACCCTCCCCAAAGCCACTTCCATCTCACTTTCTTCCCTTCACCACCTCCTCCGGCTGGGAAAGAGGAATACTAATAAGAAAGCTGGGATCTTCAATAGGCCCCTTGCCTGGTCACTTGGAGGCTGAAAGCTGAAAGGGCTGAACGTGACTAACCATAAGGAATGAGGCTTCTTCACATCCTTGCATGTCTTCGTGTTGCTGCTTTGTTGTGTTTTTCCTCCCCCGGTTTCTCCCCCGTGCTGCTTAGCACTGAAAAATTCCTCTCGGCCCCTTGCTCTGTTTCTTTTCCTTAGTGTCAGGCTGCTGCTATAACCGCTGCTGGGTCATTAGCATGTGAAGGGAGAGGGGAAAACAAAATCTTTATTGGTTACTGGTGGAGCAGGAGCAGCTGTCTGGATGGATACTGGCTTGTGTGTTATCCTCTGTGCCGTTGATCTCTCCCATTGTGTACGTTTTCCTCTGAGAATAGGCCAAACACAGAGGAAAGTCAGAAAGCGAAGTGGGGATGAAAGTCGGAGCAGGTGGGCTGTTCTTCACGGGGGAATAAAAAAATAGATCCTGTTAATTTCGTTTATTTATTTCTTTATTTATCTTGGCATAGAGCTTGGAGTGGATGGAGGGGTGAACAGGGGCTTCTGTGCTGTGTTGAGTGTGGACAGCAGGAATAAAAGGGTAATTTGTAAAGCTGACCTCAGTGGGAGCGAGAGGCACAACACAGAGCCCTTTGATGCAATGAGGCTGGGGGTGAAGGAGACGGTTTGAGTTGAGAGGAGAGAATCGTAGTATCATTTAGGTTGGAAAAGGTGACTAGAATCATCCAGTCCAACCATCCTGAGATGCAGCAACCATGAGTTGGGTTATGTCCAAACTTTGTGCCCCAAAGTAGAGGGACTACAGGCACATCCTTTGCACTCACACCACCTTTCTTCCCTGGGAGAGAAATCTAGTGGAAGACACCAGACTGGAAGGTGGGCTTTGTTTTTATGCTCAGGCTCTCCAAGTCTCTTTGTAAGAAATGGCTTCTGCACAGCCCAGTGCGATGAGCAGCAGAGGTATGCCTGGTGCTGGTGGACAGGCAGGCTCTCACTGCAGTAAATACAGCCTGAGGCTGGACAGTGACTCCAAAGGGACGTGCCACTGGAATGGAAAACAGAATCTATTTGTTATTTGTTATGAGGCTGTGATGGGAACGCCAGTGCCTCTGGGGTGGGTATTCCCTGCAAGCACCACAGCTCAGCCCCTCCTCCCCTCGCTCCAGGTGTTTCCTTTTCTGAGCTCGATAATGAAATCTGTGAGCGTGAGTCAGTTTATATTTAGTTTCCATTGCTGCTGGCAGGGGTCTGCTGGTGCCTAACAGACAGAAGCAAAACACTACTAGTGAGTGTTCACATCCTAAGGTTTAGGTGCTGCTGCCTATGAGGTGGGAAGAGGTGGGATGTGCAGAATGGGACAAGGAAGGACAAAGACAAACATCTCATCATGCCATTAACCTTTCCTTTGAATCAACCCCCTATCAAGCCATGAGATCCAGACTCATGTTTTGGGACTTGTCTCTGGCTATGCAGACTAATCCCATATAATGCCTGGTATTTGTGACCTGCCTCTGCTCCCTTTGTGAAGGAGTTCTTAGCTGGTGCAGGTAATCCTCTGCTTTCCACTCCTCTTGGTTCCAAGCTGATCTCTACTTTGGACTGCATCTCCAGCCACCCACAGTAGGTACGACTCAGCTACCTTATCATATATTTGCTGGGCCATCTGGGTTGTCTCGGTGAGGTATCTGATATGTTTGTAAGCGATCTGTATTCCAAATATCTTAGAACATCTCAGTTGGTAATACAGCTCCATGTTTGGGCAATTGAATTGAGCCCACTGTCTCTGTTAACTATCCAGGAAGCTCACAAAAAACCCCCATGCAAATGTAGGTGTCTTCCTTTTGTTATGAATGGTGTCCATGGCCAAGAGATCCACCTTGTGATGTTCATGACTTACACAGGGCGTTCACATATGACAGGGTTCAGAGAAGAACTGTGCCCTGTTTTGGACAGGGTAGGAAAGATCAACTGCAATACACAGATTGACACTGTTTCCTTTGTGACACCTGAAATTTTCCCCCAAATTTTACTTCAGTTCATAATTCTGCTCATTTTTTTTGCTACTTTACAAAAAAACAATGCTTTTATGCTTCTAAGAAGAGGATCCTTGCTTTTTCTCTTCAGTTATCTGCTTGCTCTTATCTAACTCTCATCTTTTTAGGACCCTCCCTATAGGTTTAATTAGAAACATCATTGAAATTAATGGACATCAGGCAAGAAGCTCTTGGTATTTCTAGAATAGTTGTGACACTGAAAGTCATCTTGAGTGACAAAGATGAATTTACTGGAAATAAGGTTATGTTTCAAACCCTTCTAGAGGCAAGCTAATTCCTCACAGTTACAGTGGATCTTAAAATAAAAGACTGATGGCTCAGGAAGTTTGACACCACTGCTAGGTCAAAATGGAATGTACTTCAAAACTTATTCAGCACGTGTTTGGTTCAATGGTGATGTGATGTCTGCGTGCCTCTTCATTTGCCAAAAGAAGTACTATGTGTTGCCATGTTTATCTGTGCACCTGTATACCTGCAACAAGCTCCTTTTTAAAGGTTATGGTGCTCCATTTGAATAACTGAATGACACCATGTGGGTTTTCATGACCAAACAAAACCTTTCTAAGACCAAATTTTGAATACTGATGTGTTTTCAAGCAAAACAACTACTCTATAAACTCCAGAAGGCTCATCCAACAGCACTGGGGGTGTAATCAACTGGGGAGTTTGAGCAGGAGACCTCCTGTCTCTGCCTGGTAGTAGCTGCCCAGCTTCGAGTTGATGCTTCAGTAGTTGCACAGTGGAACTACTGACATCATCTGACCCTCTGGAGATATCTTACAGATGGTTTCTCCTCCAAAAGACTTGCTGTGTGCATGGAAATCCACCGCTAATATACTACAGCAGGCAACCTGGCGAGCCTATGTTCATACATAACTGTAGTTATGGAACTGAGATATTGGATTGGAACTGAGATATTTAATTTTAAAGTAAGCTTCAACATACCCTTTATTGTTGTGAGTTCTCAGAGCCTTTGATTTTCCCCTTTATTCACAGCTAACAGCTCCTGTGTTACCATCTGTCCTGCAGCCCAAGGGCTGCATTGTTTGTCTGTGGGCTTGAGGGCATTGTATAATGCTAGCTGAGATATATTTTTGGCAAGAGCAGTGACGTTTAAAGGACCATCGTTCTTTATGATTTCTATACTTCCATTAAAAATAAACTTTTGTTTAACCAAGGCATTCACTATACTCTCACATCCTCTTGAGAGCTGGAAAACATAATGAAATGCTTTGTTAAATTAAGCCTTTGTTTTAGTGGATATTAGTGGATAGAAGCTGCTTGAAAGAAACTTCAAACTGAAACGTAATCACTGGAGTTTTCTTCTTGGATACATGGAAAAGATGCTCTTTCTAATATATGAGTACATGAAGAAAACTGGAGTATCCACACAGATTTTTATTAACAAAATCAAATACAAATATGTGAGGAGAAAAATAATTTATAATCATTTATGCATCCCATGTTTGAAAGGAGAATCTCTCAAGTAACTCAGGCAGAGTCACAAAGTAAGAATGAATCTTAGATAGCCGGTATGGCTGAAAAGTGAACTGAGGAGAAAGGTTTGGGGAAGGTTGCTGAAATAACTACAACAGCGTGACAAATGGAGGCAAGTAAGTTCATAGTTCAGAGGAATTAAGACATAACCTTTTTCACACTGCCCTAATATCCTCATGATTTGACACCCTGCCTGAAGGAAAACATTAAGAGGGAAACATGAAGACATCTTCCTGCTGCCAAAGAGGTGAGTGAGGTGAGGTCTTCCAACATGGGTTCTCTTTTCTTCTTTTGGCCACACAAAGAAGGAGGGCCACAAAAAGGTGATGAGTGGAGGTAGGATTTGTTATGTGTTGCGCGATCCAGGTGAGCCACATGCCCTCTTGGCCTTCTCTTGCTTGTAAATTGAGAACAGTGATGTCCAGTCTTGTGGTAAATAGTCTGCTATCCCAGATGCTGCCCTAGAGTTACAGATGCACTAAGTGAGCAAACCTTTGAAACTGCCCTTCTAAGAGACATAGGAAATGATAGATGCCATGAGATCTGTCAGATGGAGAGATTCTGGGGAAAGGGATAAAACCTGGGCTCCATGGGATGAAGAACTTCTGAAGAAGGGGACAAAACCTGGTTGAAAGGAAGAGCAACGCAGCAGCCATTGGAGTGGACATTGGTCACCAAACTCAACCAATCTAAACATCTCTCTTACCTCCTCTCATAAGGATGGAAGTACAACACATCCATACTTGGGGCAAGAAGTAAACCCTGCTGCTGCTTCACAACAAAGGTCCTTTGCAGGAGCGGGTGAAACAGATTTGGGAAGAAGTATTTAAGCCTGGCTCCAGGAGCTGCTGTGCTGCCCTGATACAAGACAGCTAGCTTTGTGCCAATGGATGCAGGAAACTAAGAGGGTGTAATTCAGCACCGTGTTGCTCTGCCAAGCATTGTCACCAAGTGCTGCAGTGACCTGCCCCCTTTGCTGGAACAGGCTGTGAGCTACCAGATGGGGAAAGCTGAGCCCAAGGGTCTTGGTATTTCTTTGTGACTACTCATAAGGCACGTCATTAATCATTATTTCCTTACTAATGCATGCGGCAGGGATTGGATCAACCGCGAGTGCAAGGTGGATGCTAAAAGTGGCCAAAAGTCAGGTTCAGAGCAAGCATCTTCACTTCGTTTGTACAAAGGTAAAGCAAATAGCCACCGGTGTTATGCTTCTTCTGGCAAATAGCACACTGCCTCTGTGTCTTTCCCTCAGAGCCCTGCATCAGTCTAGTGGGGGAAAGTGCTCATAGACTTCTATTTTTCCTAAATGGTTGATCATATCTTCTCCAGTAGTGCAGCAGACACAGTTTTTCCTTCACAAAGGATTCATATTTTGAAATTACTCAGATACACTGTGTATGAATTCAGACTGTTCAGCCTTCAAAAGACACTGAAGAAGACTTGACATAGGATCTAGAGGAGCAGGATATCTGTGATTCGATTGGTCCCCCAGGATCTTCCAGCATTCAGATAAACTTACGACAAGATTGCATTTTTGTTCCTTGTCTCCATAAAGGCTGACTTAGGCAAGTGACAAAAGGGAACTTGTGAGTATTCAAAGTCCCAACTGCTGGAGTCATGTCAATGAGCTGCCATTACCATTTCAAAAAAGAAAGAAGATAAAGAGACCACTTTAGATGCTGTGTTCACAGACTGAATATGGATAAGGCTGTAGCTGTGACAGATCCCAACACTTCTGGGTGAAATCCTGAGGATTCTCTTGTGAAGTTAGTAAATAAATAAATAAAAATTAGCCCGCTTTATGTTCCTTTGGGATGGTGAGTCCAGTTGGTACAACAGCAAAGAGAGGTGGGAGGTGGAGGATTGGCTTCGTGAGGCCAAACACTTCTGTTGTAAGATAGAAACAAACCTGGGATGGAGATCATGCCTCAGAGGTGTGATCTGGCTCGAGAAGTTCTCAAGGAGGTATGAAGGTATGTTCAGTTGATAAGGCTTGGACAAGCAGATAACTCAATATACATACCTGAGCAGAGGACTAACTGTACTTATTTCCTTCCATACTAACAGCCTACCTAGCTGCGAGGAGTGCAATCCTCCTCCTTTCTTATTTTTTTATCAGCATGTTATTCACAGATTTATAACTGTCTTGGATTTGCCTTCGTAATCCTGATGCAAAGCCATCAGACCTGTGGAGTGAATTATTATCTTAATTGGGACACTCTGCTTGGCTCTGCTTCCAATGAGCTGATTCCCTCTATGGCAATAAGAGGAGCACATGTTTGGGGTAAAAAATAAAAGCTGGAACAAATGGATTTGAAAGCCGGGCTGGTTCTCTGTATAGGGATGCCAGTCTCCTTTTGGCACTGTCCTCTGTGGTGTTTTTCCAATCTACTTCAACTCTCTATTTGAAGGCTGAGACAGTCACAGAGCACTGAGCCTGTTTATTTCAGGGATGAGAGGCCTGCTTCGACTTCTGTCTTTCTTGGGGTTGTATGAGACACCGAGCAGATATCAGCAGAGAGAAGAGTGCTTATTTTAAATAGCATCAACACAGATGTGGGTTTGGTACACGTGTACATCACTTGTCCCAGTCAACCTCCACCGAGTCTCTGAGGTTCTTGAATTCTCCTTCCAGTTGCTGAGTTTCAGTGGAAACTTCCTGGTTTCTTTTGTGTTCTCTAGTTTTTGTCTATAACTGTGACTATTGGATCTAGGACATCTGTACATGGGGTTTATAGAGCTCCTGTCAATGCTTTCCATTACTAAAACAGAACAATTTGTTAATTCTTACCTTTTAATCAATTAATGGTCCACAACAATTTCATTCTCCAAATCTTCTCTGAAAGACTACTAAGATATCTCCAATTTCCATGATATCATCTCAATTCAAATACCAGACTAAATGGGTTTAATTCTGGATTGTCCCCACCTCCCTTGAGTATAACTGAAAAAGAAATGAGGTGTTTGGCCTGTAACATTTAAAGAAAGCAATCCAAGATTTTCAGGACAGACCTGCCACGAGACTTTTATTAAATCTACACATTATGCCTTTGTAGGTGAAGTGCAATGCAAAGAAAAGCTAACCAGCTATCTAGGACACACGTGGACATCTAATTGCTCCAGTGGGAATCGTTCAGATGCAGGCACTGTGGAGGAATGCCATGGGAGGGAGCTGGATAAATTACCTTCATGCCAAGGAGCTGAGTCAGTGTGGGGCTGAGATTCACTTGCAGGGGGAACTGGTACACAGTGGAACTGTTTAAATGTAAAATACCATCTGTGTCAATGAAACGGGAGAACATAAATTATGGGGAGTATAAGGAGGGGAGGGAAACTGGCATGTGGCATGGCAGAGCACTGAAAGGCAGATTCCACTCTGAATGTTGACCAGAGCCTCCACAGGGGTTGAATTTTCAGGTGCTGTGATAGGCAGCAGCATCAGGGCCAGGGGAAAGGAAGGAGCTCTGCACTGTGGAAAGAGAAGAGAGAAAACATGAATCTTCATTCTTGTTTAAACTGACCCATATTAGTGGCAGTACACAGGAGCTCCAGACATGGTTCTCCAAGAGAGCATGAGTTAGTCCGACCCTTCCTTCCACCCCAACCCTGTGCAGATGCAGAGCCAGATTCTGCATTTGGCTACATGACAAACCAGGAGCAAAGACTGAGTTACACCATCAGAATCTGGTCCTACACAAATGACAAGCAGCATGGATAGCAGCAACATTCCTTCCTCCATTCTTTCAGCTCAGCTTTCCAGACAGTGCATGTTTGTTATGTGTTACGTTTTGGGCCTGAATCATGGGCTAGATGACAACTTGTGGATGAGAAGGTTGGACTAGAAGATCCTACAGGTCTTTTCCAACCTTAATGATTCCATAATTCTATAAGAACTCTTGCCTGCCATAGTAAGGAAGAGATTGCTGGCCACCACTCAGCAAATCAGTGCTGGATGGGTGGTAAAGCTGTCTATAAAGGCAGCTCAGCTAATAACCTGATGTCTGGGGAAAAAGTTAATATTAACCAAGCATGGAGCCCTGCAAAACATGTTGAGAAAAGCAGCTTTAGCTACAGAGCAAGTGGCTGATACTATCATTAGGTATTCCTTAACTGTGTCTGTTGTACTGTGCAGAAAAGCTACCCTTAAAAGTGAGCGTGCCTGATTGAAAGCACTGCAATAAAAGGTTATAGATGCAGCCTCTTTTTACACTGCCACAAAACCGTGTAGGTCTATTTATATGGAAATCAGTACCCTGTGCTTTCTTTGCCTCAGTATTTACTTGTAAGTTCTTTTCTTAAACCTCCTGGAGCTACCTGCCTCACAGCAAGGATAAAGAGTTGCTACCAAGAGCAGAAGAGAATCAAGTCAGGGAGCGTGAAGGTAAGCTAATGTAAAAGTCCTTGAGACCAGAGAGAACACATCCATGGGAATGAGAGATGGCCAATGTCATTGTGAAGTTTATGAATAACCCTGGCAATGCTGGAAGTTTCATGATGGAAAAAGGCACCTTGTGGAATCATGGAATGTCCCAAATTGGAAGGGGCCAGTAAGGATCATCCAGTCCAAATCCTGGCCCCTTGCACTTGGTTTCTAAATAAATCTCCATATATTTTATTATGGAAATAAAATGGTCCAGGGAACTTTGTGAAGATGTGGTTTAGAACGATCCAGTTGATGTAGGGGAAATGGGAGAGCTCTTGGTAAACTCTTTCGACAAAGGATAAAGAGAATGAAATTGTTGTGGGATGGATTACTAATCGATTAAGAGGTAAGAAACAACAAATTGCTCTGTTTTGATAGTGGAAAGACTTGACAGGCAAGTTTGACTGCAGCAGTTTCCAGTGAGGGTTGTGTTCTTCATTACACTCATAAATTGTTTGGAAAAGATTGACAATACAGAAGCAATAAAGCTCACTGATGATGCAGAATTATTAATGATAATTGTGACTAATATTCCATCAGAAGCTGCAGGAGTATCTCAAGCTCTTGAGACAACGTGCAACAAAGAGACAGGTGAAATAGTGTGTTAGTAAATGCAAAGTAAGGCAGCCCTAAAGGCTTATACACAGAGATAGTCTCTGGGGTAGCAATTTCTTCTCAGAAAAGGGATCTTAACTTCGGAGTGGATAATGTCAGCCAAAAGCTCGAGAGAATTGAATGTTAGGAATTACTGGAAGGGAACAGTGAGCAGAATAGAGAGTAGCAGCATGGAGCTACGTCTATCTGCGGTGTATCCAGAACTTTTGTATGTCATTGTTATAGTTTCTGTTCTAAAACCACATTAGGACTTTGAACAATAGAGGAGGAATGGGGAAGGTGTACTTGCTATTATTCATACCACAGGAACTAGGAAGCACTGAGAAAAATGACTACGAGTCAGATGCGAAAACAAGAGAAAGGAAATATTTCATCACACATGCACTTATTAATGCAATTCCTTATCTCTGAGTCACCAGGGTGGGATTCATCTGACTTAGCTGTAAGAGTGGATTCATATACTTGAACTGGGCACCTTTCATGCTGGGGGCCATTTTGCAGCTGGGGACCAAAGCTCCAATTATGGTCAGCAGGATGATAGCCAGGGGTGGCAGGCATGTGATTCATCTCATCCTCTGTAGACATTTCTGTTAGCAGAGGATGCATCATGCCTTGTCATCCACTGACTGTATTGGCCAGATCCTTAGTTTGTGCAAAAGGGGTCTAGATTTCTGGATAACAACCTTAAGATAGCTGAACCCCCCCAAATGCTGTACTGGTTTGGCAGCGGAATGAGTTTGCCTGCAAAAAGAGCTCACACTGTAGCCTGTAACCATCACTCTGTGAGGAGGATGAAAGGCAGGCTGAATTCTCATTCCCCTGTGATTGCCATGATGACAGATATGTCCAACACCTCAAGCTTCTAGAAAAAAAAAATCAACTTAAAATCACTTCTCCTTCTCCTTTCCTCCCTCAATTCCTTTATTCTTTCCCTTCCCTTCCCTTCCCTTCCCTATTTTCTTTTCTTTTTTTCAGTGGGGTCAACTTAGAACACAACACGCTCCATTCTGTCTGGTTTATAGTCAGATAAGAGCCACAATCTGACTCTGGGTGGTTGAAGGGGGAGATAACTTGTGTCCATGGATGTGTCTGAGAAAAGGATAAATTACCTCCTCTGTGGGCTCTTTGTTGCTCATTGCCCGATTCAGAGCTGTATCTTTGGCACAGCAAACACGTACTTCTAACAGAATGAAATGCTGTACATCACAACAGGACATTGGCTTTCTGACTGGATGGTACACTCGGTACTCACAGCAAATGTCAAGAGAAAATGGATGGAGATATGAAATGCAGAAAAAAGAGGGCCAGTGTTTTTCTGTTGCTTTTGATATTGGTCATAGAAGGGGAGGTGAAAAATTATGCCAAAAGAACAGAAGCATTAATGAGATAAGGAAATCTGGTAGCAGTGCAACCCATCAGATGAGCCCCAAGTATGTGCCTACATGGATGCCCTGCCAAATACAGTAAAGGCTCAGTAAGACTACACATTCAGTTAGTTAATTACTACAGATCGGTTGATGGGTTGATGAGAGAAGTTTTACCCACTTATAACATCATAGCTTGCTATAGTTTCCACACCCTTCCTTGTGTTTTTATTTTTTTTAAATAACTTCCTCCAGAAATAAAATGTTTCTGAACATGGGTCCTCCCAGTAGCCCTGGGAAGGATATGTCCCTGTTAAAGAACATGATTCACCCTAGTGAAAGCTCTTCGTCATCTACCTACGTCCTTGTTAGTCTCCAGTGTTCTTTTAACCAGCTCCTGACAAGAACTTTGATAAGCATGAGGGTCAGTTTATGATGTGTGCTTGAGATTTGGCTTCCCATCATCTCTGCCAAACAAATGGATTTGCACTTACAAGAGCAGATAAAATAGACCTTTCTTTTTAAATGAAAAAATATTCTGTTTTGTTCTGCCTCGTGAATATCTTCACCAGTTACATTGCAAGTGACTTGCAAGTTCTTCTATAGAGGTTAATGAACTTTCAGTCTTAGTATGTCAATCAGAAGTGGACCTTGTGGTGTCTCCCAACATATTCCTTGTGGCACGATTAACTTTAAAGGCCCCTTAGAAAACAGGACTTCTGTCAGTGAACTCAAAGAATGGATAAATTGAACCAGTGTATTAAGTACAAGTACAGAAAGAAAGCTGGAATGGAAAGTCAAGACTTCTTCAGATGATCTTAATTGCTCATTGGCCAGCAGGAGCAACATCAGGACCATCAGGAATTAATGAATTCAGTAGAAAAAAACAATACAGTGTGATCTACTAACAGTAGAAAGTGGAGGTCCACTGGCATGTTTAATTCATCATCTTAAACAAGTCAATGGGAACTAAGAGGCTGATACTGTCCCTGGGAAGAATTTGGGCAATTTCTATGAGTTTTCTCTATGGAGTTCCCCAGGAACCATGTGCTAACTGGCCTGGCACAGATGCTTTTCAAAAATAGACACTTAAAGCTTTGCCTACACTGGGAAGAGTAGATTTTGCCTACACACAGAGAGAAATAAACATGTGGATACCCATATTCTCGGTATCAGCAACACCTACTGTTGTCCTCGTGGCAGTTCAGATTTCAAATGCCCTCTTAAGAACAGAGTGGAGGAGTGGAGGTCACTCAGCTCTGGCCAGGTATGGTCTACTAAGAACACACACACCTTATTATAGGAAGTAATAATTTCCCTGCTGAGCTCTCCTATATTGCTATGAGCCACAGGGAGATATTTCAGAGGGTATAATTCCAAACCTGAACTCAGTTTCTCTGCCAGCTAAGCTGTTCAGCAGGGGTACCATTCTCCAGAAAGGCAAAGTTATGGCATGCTGACAATATCAGCTGGGTCAGCACTGTGCTGTGAGCGAGGATGGAAGAAGCTGAGACATCCAGGTTCTGTCTGGGTTGTCTGTGACCAGACAGCTGCTGCTTGCTCCAGGAAAAGATGCCAAGACAGGTTTAAATATCTTTGCATTTACATGCATGGCTTCAGACTGCATGGGTATGACCTTAAGGTTTTTTACATCTTGGGAACTGCTGAGCTAAGCCCTTTCAGTGGCCCCAGTGCCTGGAATATCCATGTAACTGCCAAGGGAAATCAATAGAAATAGCCAAGTTGTGGAGCCAGCATTCTGTTCAAAATGTTTTTTGCCACTGGGACTTGAGGATGAAAGAGGATCTAAGTATTGAATATGTCACGGCCATGATGAAAGAGTTGTCTTCAGAAGGGGCCACTTTATCAGTGCCTGACTTCATTTCCTCTGGGCATATGTTCTTTTACCAGTCCCCTTGATCAGAAAATCTCTGCCAGTGGACTCTCAGATATCTTCTGATCTGCGTCGTCCTACCGGAAGAGGAGTTGTGATCCATAGGATGGAATTTGGTCTTTATGTAGCAGGGATGGAAACCATTATTTCCTTGGAAAATGACGACTCTGCCTTTCAACCAGCATTGAAAACAGACACTCACTGACTTAAAAAGACTCAGAGGATCTCTTATCAAATATCTTCCAAACTTGTGAAAGGAAGACTGGGAAATGCCAGCCAATTTCCCCTGTTTTTATATTAACTTGTTTGTATTTTTCAACTTCTACTCTACAGTTGGCTTGAATTAATATGCAGCAAGGCTGGTTTTTGCTGTTTTTGTGCATGCGTACTTTCTTTGATTCCCGGAGGTTGCCTCAGACTTGTTTTCTCAGAAAGGATTGAATTGTTTATTGATCTTTGCTATTGTTCTGCATTAGTGTGCTTGTCTGATGCAAGTTCTCATTTCTCGCTTTCCTGCTACTGAGGGTTCAATTAAAAAAAGAAAAAAAGGAAAACCTACCATTTATATTTCCTACGTTGAAGCAAAACAACAGCACTGACACAGGGTTGAACAAAAAAAATGAAAATGGTTCTGATATTACAGATTAAGGCTGATGATGAAAGAAGGAAGGTGCATAACTGTACCCATCCCTACACTGTATTGCAAAGAAGAGGTTGCAAGAATATTGTCTCCTCTCTGCACTACAGCAGCCTTCAACCCAAACCAGTGTGTTCACTGCAACTCTGTGCATCATTTTTCCTAAATCTACACTTCAGATTGACAATGGAGATGTCTCAAACTGAGTGTATGCCATCTCATTCTCCAAGCTAAAGGTCTACACTGGAGCGGATAATGCAGAGTGGGAGGATCAGGTTGCCCAGTGGAAGGAAGGAAAGAGCGTGTAGTCACAACTCTTATGTCCTCTGTTAAGATCATACACTTTTTGGTAAGTCTTGGAGAAGAGGCTGTGTTGCTAACATGGCCCATCTGACTCAATGACCATCTGAATCCAGGGGAAAGCTGAATAGTGGGAGATCAGATGTTCTTGTTAGACTAATTAACATGGTGTTTTCATAGGAAATGTCCAGAAATAGGTACATGACTCTGTGAGAAAAGTATAAATCCCTGAAGAGTGCATATTCTGGGCATCCAGGGATGTGGATGAGGAGGAGGCTGGGATTCTTCTCTAGGAGACATTGATGGGGAATCAAGACACTGGTATAAGACCTCTGTATAGTAAGACCTGCCAACTAGATCAGGCTGTCTAGATACTGAAAGAGCATAATAATAAATGAAACAATAAGCCAGACAAGTGGGAATGATGAAGGAGTGAAGAGAAATGAGGGAGAAGGGGATTAAGAGCAAAATTCTAGAAGTAGCATGTGAAACAATTGGTTTTTACAATCTATAAGTGCTTGAGGTCTTCCTTTTCCTGATGATGATGTAGAGGTCTTCTCTCATCACCACTCTTTCCCCACAAGGGATAGCTTTCTATTTTTTAACAACTTATCCTAATATAGGTTTCTATTCATGGAAACTTCTTCAATCACAAGTAACCCGGAAGGGTTACACCCTCTTAGGCTCTTCCTTTGCTTTTTGGTCCAACACCGCCTATAACTACAATGCAAATGGCTTTCTAGCGATATCAGATCTTTAGAGAGATCTACAAAATGATGAAGAAAGGAGTGTTTCCAACTCCTTATCATCAAGCTCACCCCTCAGTCTTTCACAACAGTTTCTTCATCCACTATAACCTCTTCCTTTGATACTTTTATAGTAGGATGCACTTCTTCATTGGATTTTGTTCTGCCTTCCATTTGAGGGATGAAAGAAAAGAGCTGCCCATAGAAATAAGGCTCAGAAACCCCAACTGCACATCCTTGGTCCTGTTCAATGGGCCAAACAGGCTGAGAGGCTGTAGAAGGGAATCTTACAAGAATGTATCTTTGAGTTTTATTGTCCAGAAAGTGGTCTGTCCTTGTCCCCACAGACAGGAACAGAAACATCTCTGAGAAGTCATAAACCCTTAAGGCAGCTCTGCTTCACCTGGCTTGGGAGGGCGCACACATACGGAGCAATTCTTTCCTCCTAGAAACCAGGAGGGCTCAACTGCACTTGCTAAAACTGTCTGTATAAATCTGAATTATGTGCTATATAAATGACAGTTTCTTTTCTTGGAAAGCCAGGAAATGAAAATCAATCAATCAATCGAATTAAGAAAGAACAATGTCTCCAAATGAAGATACATGGTGTCCAAGGGCAGTGGAGTATTTTGGTCCCCTACTACATGCTCTGAGGAACAAAAGCTCAGGGAAAACAGTGGGATAGACTTCAAGGCTGCTGATAGTAACAAGCCAAAATTTCCAGCCTCTGTTGAGATGCTATGACCCATAAGGATATGTATGGTCACCTAATTCACTGGTAGGTTACAGGCTCAGAGTGGGGATATAAAAATGATGGTCATGCCATTCTGTCTGCCATCTACCAAAGAGCTTTGGGAAACATTTTGTTTACCAGTACAACTGTAGTTGTGGAGTATGGTTGGTTGCTCAGTCATGTACACACATACCATATGCACAAACTCACAAACATGCATACATTGGCACATAGTCTTCACCAGAACCACAGCTTTCTTTTTGGAAATCAGAAGTTGCCTCCTGAAAACTTCCAGTTTGAGAATTAAGCTTTTCTTTCTTGGTTAAAAACATCCCCCTCTCCTCCTACCCAGGATCTCAGTAAAACACACTGAAAAACAAAACAAAACAAAACACTACAACAAAACCTTTTCACCAATAAAACCACCCACAACAAAACATCATTCATTAAAAACTATCCACACGTTTTCAAGGAAAATGTCACTTCACATGCTGGTTTATATTTGACAAAATTCTAGGAAAGAGAAAAAATCAACTCCTCGACTAAAGCTATCCAAAGCTCAAAGCACAAGAGTTTGAAAGCCTGCATGAAACCTACATAGATAAAGGTCACCCAGACCTCCCATGCAGGGAATCAGGTTTCAAGTAAGTATAGGATTTATGGTGCTCTGCACTTTTGTAAGGATTAGGTAAATGTCTTTTCACTCTGCTCCACAGCTTACACAACGCACTGCAGGCTACTGGTGTTTATGTTCTGGTTCGATTTGCAAACTCCAAACCTAAATTGTATTTCTGGTGATTGGTATTGAAGGAACCATTTAAATTTCTAGGGGAAAACAAAACAAAGCAGAAAAAAAAGACACCACAAATGAAAAAAATCCAACACCTGTAAAGGATGATCCACTTATGGACATCCCTGTATTTATCAGCCATTACCAATTGTACCTGTGTAGTGGCTGATTTGCTTTCCTTGCAGCTGTTTCAAGGGCAGCTCTCTGTTCTCCAGTGGTCTATCAGTAACCTTCTCATACCTCAGACTGTGCAATGATGGTTCGATATATCTGCTTTAATACAGCAACCTTCTGGTGTGGTGAAGCATGACAGAAAGGCAGGTTCAGTAAGGGCTGCATGAGAGAAACCATTTAACCATTAAGGTTGGAAAAGACTGATAAGGTCATCTGGTCCAGTGGTCAACTCATCCCCACTATGCCCACTAAACCATATCCCTCACTGCCACATCTGCCCTTTTCTTGTACACCTCCAGGGATGGTAACTCCACCACCTCTCTGGGCAGCCTGTGCCAATGCCTCACCACTCTTATCTAAGAAGAAATTTTTCCTAATATCCAATGTGAACCTCCCCTGGCACAACTTAAGGCCATTTTCTCTCCTTGCAGTATGGGGTGGGTTATGGGGCCATGATGAGCTGTGGAGCTTGTGGTAGTGAAGATACTGAGTACAGGGGATGAGTGCAAGTGATTGCTGGTAAAGTAGGGAATAGTGCACTGCCTTACTAAAACGTTTAGGGAGTGTTGCCTAGCTCACAATCCAGGAGGCTTTAGTTACATGTGAGCTGTGTAAGTGAACTCAAACACACTGGAAGGCTCTTGTATTGGGAAGAAGCTGCAACAAACATGGGATACAGGCATTTTCACAACAGCCTCACACTGTCCTCTGCCCTGTATCTATTCCACGATACATCAGATGAGCCAGACTGCAGCTTGTCCTCCAGAACTGCTAGTTGAGATCCTGGTTGTGCTTTCCCCTCAGCTTTTTATTCATACTTTCCTTTTCCAAGGCTCCTGCAAATCATGGATTTTCCCTGTTAGCCTCGACAAGCAAACCAACTGGAGTGGGAGATCCCAGTGATGACAGGGATGATTTCTGTTCCCTTGTATTTCAGGACTCCACCCCCAACACTTTCTTCTTAGTCACATCCAAGTGTAGCTGAACTTTTGACCATTCTTTATTCTTTTCCTTCAGATTGTTCCCCTCTTCCTCTAGCTTCTCCCCTTCCTAGGAAGGGCTGTTTGGCTTTGGTGGAGCAGCCTGACTCTCTCTGTAGGAGGAAAGCTGACAGAAGAATGACTACAACAGATCTCAAGGGAGGGGCCCCAGTGGGACAAACGTATATAACAAATACTTTCTTCCAGATATTCTCCAGCTTCGAGTTATTTTCAGTGGTCTGTTTAGCTAGGAGCCCCCAAGGGATTCCTCTTCTTAGTACTAGTTTCCTAAGGTGTGAGATTAGTCATTACAAGCCGAGATGCAATCTCTTAAGCATTCATAATTAATAACATTTATTTTTTTTCACTTCATTATAGGATGCTGGAAGGTAGATTCTCTTTATCACATGAGGGGAAGAGGTTTAATTAGGGCTGACACCAAGAGAATGTCCAGGTGATCATTTCTCAGAGATCTAAGCTGTGTTGACACGTGGTTCTTACAATTTCATCTTTAACCTCTGTCCTCATGGAGCCAGCTGGGAGATGAGGCTGGAATTAACCTTTCCCTGATGTAGGACACCCACAGTTACCTGCTTATCTCTTTACAGGGAAGTTTTCTTTTTTTATTATTTATTTTTAATTATAGTGATTTCATGCAGCTGTTGGTATCTTCCTGCTCCTCCTGCTATCACAAGATCAGGGTGTCTTTTCAAGAAGACAGCTGTTTTGTCTCATTCTTTCAATTAATAAGGGTGTGAGCTTCCACTACAAAAGATGTCAGAATTCACACTGGGTTCCAGCCATCTGAATTAGAGGTCTGTAAGGAAAACAAGCTTAACAGCTAAGGGTGTTCATGGTGGAGCTCTATTGGATGTTTCAAAACAATACTAGTAGTGTACTATCCCAAAAGATGGAACACCTTCCTACCAGTTTATCCACACTGACTGTGGCTGTGACATTGGCATTTACAATCCCTGGAATATATATTCTTCTACTATATCCTTCTATAGCCTGTTGAAAAGTACAGGGCGGGTACTGAGGCAATATCTGGACCATATTTTTAAACTCAAAGGACAAATTCACCTTGCATTGCCTGCTAGGGCAAGTGGGAGCAGAATATGATCTGTGCACCCAGACAGCACCAAACGTTTTAGGCAGTGCTCCATGAAAGCTCAGAATAGGGAAAGTGAGTTAGAAATCCCATTGATGATGTTTCCAGCAAATTCTGATGCAATATGTTAGTGTTTGCTGCTCATCTTCATCCATGACTATTTTGTATGTGGTCCTTGGATTCTATTTGTAAAGAAATGAGAATTCAAGGCCAGGCTGGATGCGTCTCTGGGCAGCCTGGCCTAGTGATTGGTGAGCCAGCCCATGGCACTGGGGTGGAAACTAGATGATCACTGAGGTCCTTTTCAACCCAGGCCACTCTATGATTCTATGATGCTATGCTATTTACCCTAGAGTCACTGACACTGTGTTCCATCTAGCAGGGATTCCCTTGGCTAGGTCAACAAGAGCCACCTCTGGGACAGATCATTGAATTACAGAATCATAGAATGGTTTGACCTGGAAAGAACACTTGAAGGTCTTCTAATCCAACTCCCCTGCAATGAGCAGGGGCACCTACAGCTAGGTCAGAGACTGGTTCAGCCCAACCTTGAATGTCCCTAAGGATGGGGTGTCCACCACATCTCTGGGCAGAAATTACCTCCTCTCTGCTCACTAGAAGTTTGCAGTCTTGTTCCTCTTCAGATCTGCCAAAATCAAGTAACATATGCATGTACCATGTCCTCTTGGGGAAAAGTTATGGGAATGATTCTCATTACCTAATAAATAAAAGGAATGACTTTTATACTGTGCAATGGGAACAGTATACAGTGCTTCTAAAACCTTTATTTTCTTTAAGGCTGGTACAATTATGATTACCCTTCTGCAGAGTGGTTTGGAAGATGAGACCTTCACTTTAACACAGGACTTGCTCAAGAGGAGATAACGTGACTGAAAACTCCTCCAGGTCTCCCTTTCTAATGCAATTGGTTTTCAAAAGCTCTCCTCCTCCTCACACACCCTGATGGGGTTAAACACCTCTGAGGAGGCTGAAGGGAGGAATGTTTTTAATCTCCTTGATTTATTAAAATCGTCTAAAGATAGCCAGCTGTAACAGATAAAACTGCTGCCCTCTGCACTTTAGAAAGATCCTCCCCAAACCTGTTCTGCACTGAAAGTATTGGCAGTGGCTTAGTGACCTTTGGGATGTGGTGGTACCTGCCTGTCCATCGATGGCTAAATCCAGCCCTGGCCAACTTTCAGCAGGGCTTCCTTCTGGCTCTCACGTTCCCCCATCACTTTGCTCAAGGAGATTTCATGGTCTCAGTGGGATTAGAATCATAGAATCATAGAATCACCAAGGTTGGAAAAGACCTAAAAGATCATCCAGTCCAACTGTTCACCTATTACTAATAGCTCCAATTAGGCACCGAGCTTGCTGGGAAAACTGCTCCCAAGAGGATTTCAAGCTTTGGGTGATAATGTCAAGAGGAAGGAAGGGAAAAGGTTCTGGTGAAGTGAGACAAAGCAGGGGAAGGATTTTCCCTGAAGGGATTTTGTGCTTTTGGTTTCATATGCCTCAAAATCCTGCAAAGGGCTGGAGAGGAAAAGATGTCTCAGGGAAGGACTAAGGCCTGGATTAAAGCTCTTAAAATTTCTGTCTTCTACCTTTTCCCACTGCTTCTTTATACACATGATCAAATGATTGCATTTGTGGGTGTGCGCTCTTTTGGGGTCTCTTCATGAAGATTTTTCTGTCCTTCCATTCTCTGATACCATCAGCTTTTAATCATCACACAACCATAGAATCACGCTTTGCACTTCCCCTCCCATCTGCACTCCCAGGACCATCAGATGAGCTCTGGCCAACACAGTGCTGCAGAACCCTTTCTTTCAAGCTTTCTGTGGGATAAGCTGAAAGCAGCACCTGGATTCCTACCCCACACCTCCCCTGTGGGTAACAAATAGCTATGTCAGGGCAGAGTGGAGGTGTCTGCCCTCCAGGCCAAGCCAGGGTTGTGCAGGACGTGACAGCTTTGATTTGTGTCTGAGCAGGACTCAACAAAGACAAAAGACAGTCTGAAGAATAATGGAATGGACGTGGCAGGCAGAACCAGCAGCGCTCTTATCAGCTGGGGGAGGCAGAGCAGATCTGAGGAGTGGAACAGACCAGGTACCAGGAACCAGATCTTAGGGTTGCATTCCTTACATACATGGAATTTCCTGCAGTCCCCACTAAGTTCTCTTTGTAAACTGAAAATCTAAAATCTGCAAGGAAAAAAAAAAAAACAAAAACACAAAAAAACAAAAAAAAAGAGCCTTGCTGAAGAAAAAGAAGAAAGTAATTAATTTCCTGTGCTTTATAAATCTATAAAGTAATACAATAAAAAGAAACCCTTCTCCTAAGCTAGAAGGAGTGTATTATTTAAACCCCAAGAGAAGCAATGTTTAATTTAATTTCACAGGTAGGTATTTTGCAGTCTCTCAGGGAGGAAACCCTTTCAAGTACCATCTCTCCAAGTATTTGACATGGTATAATTTATAGTGCCATTGTCCTGAGAGGCCTCTGTGTATTGCACACATGTGGGTACCCACACACACCCAGAGGGAAACCCTCCTGTGAACTTCTGATGTGAACTTCTAATGTCATGACACAAAAGGCAGTGGGCAAAGTGGAGGAGAGGAGAGGTAGAAGTGGCCAAGTCTTCAGTGCGGGTCTGCAGTGAGCCAAGAACAGGATTCCTGATGTCCCATTGCTATATCCTAGCTCTTCTCTCACTATCACAGTGTCGCATCATCTGATTTTATTATTATTATTATTTTTACATGAGTTAAGAGAGTCTCTAGAGGAATGCTGATTTTTCCCTCTCTTTTCACTGAGATTAAGCCTACATTAAAGGCATATACCTTCTCTTGATGGCCTAACAGAATGGCACAACCACACTGACGTTGCACAACCTCTTCCTCTTCCCAATACCACAAAACATCCTTGCTATACAATAAGGGAGAACCACTGGGTGCCATTCACCTTGCATTCAGCTTCTCAGTCTTAATAAAGGTTGTGATGAATGCCAAGAAGGTTCAGTTTGTGTGGACAGAGAGTACTAATAGCCTCACAGGCAACCCAAAACTACTGTCAAAGCCCTGAGCACTGTAGTTGTTCAGTCTTTTCTGGCAGGAGTTTAGCTTCATTAACTCCTCTAGGGCCTGTTCTCAGCTTACTGATGAAGATATTTAAGAATACCTCTTCCAGGGGTCAGTACTAGGACTGATGATCTTTAATATCTTCACCAGTGTAATTGACAGTGGGATCGAGTGCACACTCAGCAAGTCTGTGGATGACACCAAACTGAGTGGTGTGGTTGACATCCCATCCAGGGGTGGGATACCATCCAGAGATACCTAGACAGGCTTGAGCAGTGAGCCCTCATGAGGTTCAACAAAGCAAAGTACAAGGTCTTGCATTCTGGCCCTGGCAACCTTCACCACCAGTACAAGCTGGGGGATGTAAGGATGGACCATAGTGCTGCTGAAGTGGACTGGTGGATGACATGGTTGACATGAGCCAGCAGTGTGCCCTTGCAGTCCAGGAAGCCAACCAGAGAGCTGATGAATGCTCCATCCCTGGAGACATTCAAAGTCAGGGCTGTGAGTGTCCGGGCTTAGCTGTAGGTGTCGTTATCCATTGCAGGTCAGCTGGACGAGGTGACTTCTTAAGATCCCTCTGAACTCAAATGATTCCATGATTCTATTATTCTTAACCCAAAGTGAGCAGAACAGCCTTTTTCCTGTGGTACTCCCCCCAGTCATCAGTCATACCTTCTATACATCACACTGACAGAGATGGACTTGCAGAACTGGTTCCATCCTTCTCTCTTGCCGTCATTGCATTCCTTTCCCTCAGACACCCAGCTCCAGCAGGCTGGGATGAGCCATGATTTCCATCTCCTTTGCATATTAATGAAGGTGGCTGATAAAGGAAGAGACTACGGCACACCGGTGTGCCATTTATCTAAATCTGAATCTCACGTAGCTCCATGGAAAGGCTTGTTTCTCAGGGGCAAGCTGGAGACCAGACAGTGCCCTGCCCTGTTACACAGCCTTGTCATGTGCTCTCAGAGCAGCCTTCACAGGAGCTATGATACTGCTGGCTAATTTGGATCAGAAGAGATAGCCGAGCTCACATCAGTCACTCTTCTGGAGAAGAGGGTGCCAAGGAACTGGGGCTTTACTCCTCAAGGGCATCCACTTAGCTCTGCTAATCCTTTTCCAGTTCAACAGCTGTCCCGTGGCATTTTGCCACCTACGAGGCTGTTGAGTGTGAAAGTTCCTTGCTTTGCAGCTAGCTTTGCATAAGCTACATTATTAGGGTTTCAAAAAGTTATTCCTGGTCCAAGATAAACAAAGAAACCCAAGCTCCCTGTGAGACCAGTCTCCCGAAGGCAGAGACTTGAGAGGGCAGATTAGAAAATAAAAGGAGAAATAAATATATATATCGTGGCCAAACTATGACTAAGGCAAAGATAGGATAACGGCTTTCAGTTCTTTGAAGAACACAAACACCACAACGTGAGAGCAGATACAGTTCAACGAGGTGGATGAGGCTGAGCAGAGAGAAACTTTTGCTGCGGGTAAGGAGAAGATTTGAGGCCACTGTGGAAGTTGTGCGTTATCAGGAGAGAGAAGCAGGAGCCCTGTGGCTGCCATCCATTTAACATGGACAGGCTCATGCATAGGGAACATGCCTGGATGGCGTGGTGATGGCAAGCTGACCTAAAACCAGAAGGGAGAAGACAGTGAAAGGCAAGGGGTTATTCATCTCATGTTCATGCAGCTTTGAAGAGCAAGGTTTTGGTTAACCTGTTACACCCATGTTGTGTCTCATCTCTCTCCCAGCACCTTAACATACAGAACAGACATGGTGGACAACTGTCTTCCTTGTCTCTCGCTATTTTCTTGCTTTGCAGTGATTTTGGCTTTAGCCTTGGGAGGACGTAATGGAGTACGTAACCTTTTCAGGTCTCTTCCCACATTTTGAGGCTGGTGGGCAGAAGGGGAGTGGAATAAATCCTTTATGTGCATTCCTCTGACCATCTGTTATATGAAGATATATGGAGTTGTACATGCATATGGCTGTTCTTTATCCCCAGAGAGTTTCTAAAGCACTGAAAATTAGGTGTGTTCTCTGCTTGGTCTTCATGGAGACAAAGTCATCATGGCCACCCTTCCCCAGCCCACCACCTTTGTGATACATCGGTGTCTCTGCTATAAGGTGGTTCTAATTTTCTTTGTTGATTTAGGGAAATCATCCATGCTGGTACAGCCATTTCAGACATCCTTTTGAGGTCCCATGTCTCTCTCTTACTCCTCCTAAGGTGTAATGTTGAATAGCAACCTGCACTATGCGCATGTCCCACAGGCTTACTAGTCCGTGCTCCAACCAAACCCCAAGAGGCACTGCAGGTGTTGTGACAAATGTTTTTCTGTCCTAGATGGATTGGTTTTTATTCAACAGGGATATGGGGCTGAGAGACCAAGATGGGCTACGAAACTCCAGATAAAGCACATCCACATTTAAAGCAATCTGGTCTCATACGCTTGAGGTATCTGAGTGCCCAGGGTAGAACTGGTGCAGCCAGCCCTGGCAGAGGATCGGGCTTTGTAAAATAGTGATTACATTAAAAAAAAACAATACCAAAACGTCAGTGAGTCCTTAATTAAAAAGTGCAGTGCCTCAGCACTAAAGGAGCACATTATATTTAAATCCTTTGGTGCTTTGCACCAAGAAATTATCCTCCTCTATGTAATATCTGGAGGCCATCTTCATCCAAGGGGGCAGATGAATACTTCTCAAGCAGTTCTGAGGCCAATGTGGCAACACATTTAAATAATGGTTAAAATACAGCCACTAAGAGATCTTCATTTTACCTTTCAGCCCTTCCAAATCAAACGAAGCGAACTTGGCACAGGAAAAAAAGTCTGTGAGACAAACCTCCATGATTCCCATTCTTTAAAGAAAGTCACCTGGGAGCATCTGTAAAAGCTGGCTTCACTGCCAAATTTGTGATCAGGCGTCTGGGAGCAGTTTCAGAGGCAGAAAACCGCAGTGAAAATTGTTTCATAAAGAAATCCAATGTAATGCTATGGAAGAGAGAAGAATTGGTATTGCTACATCTTTCAAATTAATCATGAGCATGTGGGCTTTTTTTTTCATAACGTTTTAGCTGCTGCAATAATTGTGTGTTGTATTGTTGGAATTACCTTGCAGCCGAAGCCCATCTGATTACAGAGGAAAACACAAAAATGTGACATCTTCACCATCAGAGGACATATAGATGTCCTAGGCACGGTCTTTGCTGTGTCTTTAAAATAAGCAGTGGTGAAACGTAAATTAGGAGTAGAGAAGATGCTGTTCTTGTTCTGAGGAACATTGCAGATGGTGCATCTTCCAACAACATGAGAACAAAATTCAACCAAAGGATTTTCCAGTGGCTATCAGTCTGGGCATAAATATTTGCTTGTTAGTTGCCAACCTCCTTAATCCTACAGGAGAGCATGAGTGAATTGTTCATAGGGAAGGAGAAAGGCTGAAAAACTCCAACATGTTTAAGAAGTTGGACTGTCTGTTATCCTCTTGTAATGATTACTGTCTCCTGAGGGCTATTCCTCATGGGAGCATGAAGCAGAGCTACTACTACCCTTTCAGCAAGGCTTGAAGAGGTGTGGAGGTGAAATTCAGTGAAACACAAGATTGATTTGACAGGTTGCCCAGAGAAGCTGTGAATGCCCCATCCCTGGAGGCATTAAAGGCCAGCTTGGATGGAGTCCTGGGCAGCCAGATAGAGTGGCTGGTAACTCTGCTCATGGCAGGGATTTGGAGCTCGATGATCTTTAAGATCCCTTCCAACCCGAGCTATTCTATTATTCTATATGGGGAGACCTCACTAGAGCAAATGTCCTGGAGACATTCAAGTCTAGGCTGGATGGGGTTCTGAGCAACATCATCTAGCTGTAGATGTCCCTGCTCATTGCAGGGGAATTTGACTAGATGATTTTTAAGGATCCCTTCCAACTCAAATGATTCTACAATCCTATGATTCTATGAAGCTGTGATAAACAAGGGGCACTTCAGCTCTCAGCTTGGGGCAGGGAAAAACTGGAGGCAGGGAAACATTTTATCCTCGTTTTTTCTTGTAGTATTGCAAGAACAGGGTTATGCACATTGGGAGAGCAAAAGCTGGGTCCACCTGAGCACTTTCTGCTGCCACACAAATCCTAGAGGAGTCACATCCTCTCCTAGTTGCTGACAGGCTTGTCAATTAGGGGCTGTCTGTTGATGTGAAGCAAAGGCAGCCTAGAATAGATCTTCTGTCACTGCAATAGTATTAGGATTTTTTTTATATACTTCTTCACTAAGTACTTCTCTTGGAAGAGAGCTGCAGCGATTGCCCTCCCTGAGAGCTGCTCTCTGTAGCTTGGGAGAATGCAGTGTAATTCAGACAGCGTGGGAAAATCCTCTGAGCTACCCCAGAGAGACAAGGAGAAGATATCTGGGGGGAGGACGTGGACCTCCCTTTACAGGAGGTCTTTGAGGGCAGGTTACACAAACATCTGTCAGCAGGGCCATGGCAGAGCTGATCCTGCCTTGGGGGGACATAATGGAGTACGTGACCTTTTCAGGTCCCTTCCCACCCTCTGAGGTTATGAGCGAGGCTGGGTGGGGGGAGGAGGGATGTAGAATAAATCCTTTCTGTGCTTTCCTCTGACCTGCAGCTATATGGAGCTATATGGAGAGCTGTGTGTGTGCATACGGATGCATTTGTTGGGTACAGGCAGTGCCAGACTGAATGCTAACATGTAGGCTGAGGCCAGAAACACATGCAGCTCTTCAGAACTCTTCAGTGCTTGCATCTGTCCTGTGTGCCTGCCCATCTTTTCTTTGCTGCATTAACCATGGGTATAGATCTGGAGGGGCAGGGCTGAGACTTTTACAGAGGGAGACTTGAGGCAAGGAGATCCTAATCTGCAGATAAGGAACTAGAGACCTCTGCGCTCCCTTAGCCATGCTGAACAGCCCCAACACTCTCAGCCTGTCCTTATAGAGGAAGTGTTCCACCCCTTGAATCACTTTTATGGCTCTCCTTTGGTCTGTAGCCCCCAGATGCTGTGGAAGCATCAACTAAAAATACCCAAAAGTCTTACAAACTCTTGTGACGTGAGCCTGAGCTGTGTTACATCACTAGGAACAACTTTAGCATACAAGAAACCTGTGCTTGTTTCATGAAATGGAAATTTCCTTTCATTGCGGATCGCGGTGATGGCAGTGAACAGCATCAACTCCTTTTTGTGAGCAGCTCCCACGCCAGCTTCACGCAGGAGTTAGCTGAGGACATTCCCTTGAATGGATGGCATCTGGGCTGTGCCTGTACCCTCACGGGGAAGGAATTTGGGGTGGAGCCTGGAGAAACAATCCCAGCTTCGTAGTGGTGATTAAAATGGCCGTTAGATTACAAGCACCGGATCAGGTCAGATTAAACAATGAGGTCAGATGACGGAAAGGAGCCATCTGTGCATTGCAGCGGGCTGGGATCGCTCTGGGGACAGAGTGTGACCTGATGTCCCACAGCCTGCTGTTGTCAGTGCAGCCGATGCTTCCTCCTTACAGCATCAGGTACCGTTATTGCCTCCAGCGACCCCCCTCCCACCATGCCTGGAAGGAAAAGAAAGCACTGAAATGAAAAGAAGCACTCTGTCCGAATCTAATCAGCTTCAGATAGGGAAATACCCCCTGCTGTGCAAGGGGAGGTCCTGTTCCCAATTCTCTGTCTCCGTTTCCCCTTACCCCTTTGTGAGATGGGGATATAAGGAATGCTGGGATGAAGGCCTGGTGTCACCAGGATGGAGGCTCATTGTGCCCAAGGCATTTGGGGATGGATGGGATGGCTTTTGGGAAGGTTCAGTATGCCATGTTCACAGCAGGGTTGGGAAGCACGCAAAATTGCAGAGGTGGGAAAAGCATCTTCTCCAGAAACTTAAATGTATCACTTAGGTTTATCCATCTTCCCCAGTCCTTATCTTTTGCTACGATTGAGTTCTCCAGCTTCTGTGCCTCAAGAAGTGCTGCAGAGTGTTGACCGTGTGTAGTGGCACTGCGGATGTCCCAGTGTCCCTGTGATGTCTGCATGGGCAGGCAGATATTACACAGGACCCATGGGGCAGAATTTGGGTGCCTGGCAGGATACCTAGTTGACCCCGCTGCACGTCTTTGTAAAAAACTGACTTATTTTGGTATAGAAATGATCATTAATATTAAATTATTTCTTTTTCATTTCTTTCCAGGATGGATTTAGGCCAACTCAGCAAGGAACTGTGGAGAGGCTCAGTGGCTGCAGATGCCGATATAGCGCAATCATTCGCTTCCTCCCCCATCCCCACTATAGTCTAACGTTGATTTCTAAATGTTAGTGACAGCTTAATTCTTTGAGTGTACAATTGGCAGTTTTCTTCTGTCATTAATCATAACGACTCGAGGCTGCTGGCAGGAGCTGATAGAGTGAGGCTGGAGTTTCCCAAGAAGCATCACAGGGGTCCCAAATGCTTTGAATTAGCAAAGAGAGTAAAAATGTTTTTCTAGAGGACAGCCCTGCTTGCAGGGTGCTGAAGGGGTTGATCAGGACTTTCCCTTAGTGATGACCACAGTGTTCTCTGCAAACACATTCTTTCCTCAAGAAGTAACAGCCAGCAAGTAACCAGAGTTAAACAGCAACCACCCCCTGCCCCATCCCCCTGCCCCTTTGGGCTTTCCCATTATCTGCAAGGGGAACGTGTGCTGCTCTTTGCAGCCCAGAGCTCAGTTGCTGTGGGGATTATCGACTAAGAGGTGGACTGGAAAAAGCCCTAATCTCTTTCCTGCCAAACTTTGTGCTTATCTACAAACCGAAAAGGCCATGTTGGGTTGTGTATTTCTTTTTTTTTTTTTTTTTTTTTTTTTTTTTTTTTTTTTTTTTCCTTTTTCAAGACTTTGGTGATTTATGAGTTCCCAGAGTTACTGCTTTTTTTCTTTCTTCATTTGCCACCTCTGTTGGCATGAAGAATGAGCCAGCTTCTCCTAAAAGGAGAACATCTCTCATGAGGTCTGTGTTGCTTCAAGGAATCTTTGGGTCTATAAAAATGACTTCCTACAAATTTAGGAAGTACCTAAAGCAGTACAGCTCCATAGGGCCTTCTCCTTCCAGCACAACCTTGACCAGGGTGCCAGTGTTGGGGAGAGAAAGAAATCGGCTATAATAGAAGAAAAAAGAGTGTCCTGCCTCCTTTTGCAGTGGGAGTCCAGGGACAAAGGAAACTTTGTCTTGCTTGAAATACAAGCATGAAAATGTTTGACTGTCTGTATGATCATAGAATGGCTTGAGTTGGAAGGAGCCTCCAAGGCCATCTATTTCCATTCCCCCTCTCGTGGGCTGGTTTCCCCCACCAGATCAAGTTGCCCAGGACACAACCAACCCAGCCTTCAACACCTACGAGAGTGGGGCATCCACATGGCCTGTCCTTCAGAACATACAGGAATAAGAAAGCAGAGTTGAGAATATCCCACATCTCATGCCTTCCTGGTGAAACTGTCTCCTTGCACGTATTTCACTACTTCCATAGTTCAGGTATCATGATGGAATTTGGTTGGGGGTTAAGCCAGCTTCAGCACATGTCAGAGGTATGGAGAAGATGAGGAAAGACAGAGCATGCCCCTGATGCTAATCTATTTGCCTTGATTCCCTGCAGAACTCTCATTTCTGTCTATCACTTTTGACACATGGCCTATAAAGAAGACCTCATGGACATTGTAAAGATTCCTTCTTGCTCCAGTGCTTAAAAACAGGCACGTTTACTCAGCTATTCTTCACTTTGGAGCGAAGCAGCACTTTGCCCTGGTGAGCATGTTACCACAATTAATTAATCAGTGGTTGGATTAAATGGTCTTAGAGGCCTTTTCCACCCTTAATGATTCAATGACTCTGATTCATAGGATGTGCCTTAGCTGTGCATCACAAAATAAAAGAGCACTCCAAGGGGATGTCCTTCACTCTGGTGTGAGATTTCCACCTCCGCAAGGGACTTAATGCTCTTGTGAGACCACCTTCAAGGTACTGCATATATGTGCAGCGTACATAGCAACCCTAAAGCTCTCAATTGCTCCATTATGTCAGACAAAGCATGAATAAAGGGAAATAGATGGAGAAAACTTTCTTGGAGATTCTTGTTCGGGGATGAAAAAAGAAAGCAGCTGGTTACCAGTACTCTCAGATCAGCCTCTCTTCTTTCCAGCACATATCTTCTCAGCATTTGCTCTATGTCCTGCTGTCCCTGCCTCCCCTTTATAAACACCTTACAAGCACTGAATGCAGGAGAAAATCGCTGGCGAGGCACCAACAACTCATGTTTTAAGAGAAAGGAGTAATCCGTAGGGTAGCTTAGTTTGAACTTTCTGGTGTCTTGCCTGACTCAGTGACATTCCCTCAGATCATTTGATAATGCAGAGGCTTTGGGAACACCTTCCATGACCTTCATGCTGCTCTTTTGAAAGGCTTGAGGTTCTGTTGTCCCCGCACCAAAAGAGCAGCACAGAGGGCTGCTTACAGAAGATTCCCGTGTCCTCTTTGTCAAGTGATGCTACTCAGAGCACAGAGAGAAGTTCCCATTGTGACACTGTAGGCTGAAAGCACTCCTCAGTAGTGTCTCAAACATGAAGGAACAGCGTAAGAATGGGAAGAATACTAAGGAAGACATCTAGAATCTGCACTGTTGGGAAGGCTGATGAATTCCCCTCTGTGTCCTTCATGTTGGCAATAACAATGACTTTGCAATTCTTCCCTATGAATCTAACTTTATCTTCACCCAGAGGGGATAGACCTATCCCAAGTCATGCAACCTAATCAATGTGACGTAGCTTCTGTGAGCACATCAAGGCCTCAAGCGAGCTTCGTAAAAGAGAAACAACAAGGATTTTATGAAATACTGGCTGTGTCCAGAAACCCTCAAGGTATTCCCTCTGCCACAGCACTCATTCAGTTCTCTTTATATTTCACAGAGCTTTTTTCTCCTAAAGGAAAACTCATTACGGTCATATTATCAGACTGACTTTCTTAAAGATCAGTAGCTGTGCTCTTGCACAAAAACTAACACACAACTGCTGCTTGCTTGCAGGAGTGCCATATTGGCTCGTGGGAGACCTCACTGCAGCCTTCCAGTACTTGAAAGGAGCTTACAAGCAGAATGACTGACATTTTACATGGTCTGACAATGATGGGGTAAGAAGGAGCACCTTTAAACTAAAAGAGGGGAAATATAGGATAGATATTCAGAAGAAATTCTTTACTAAGATGGTGGTGAGGCACTGGCATTGGCTGCCTAGAGAAGCTGTGGATGCCCTATCTCTGGAGGCTTTCAAGGCCAGGGCCTTGAAAAGATCAGGACCTGATCTGGTGGGTGGCAACCAGTCCACAAGAGGGAGATTAGAAACAGATGACCTCTGAGGTCCCTTCCAACCTAAGCCATTCTGTGATTTTATATAACAGGGCATTTTCCAGCCTTGAAGAAGGAACTTACAGAGAGAAGTTTACTGTCATAACACTGAAAATAGGCTCAATGTTTACATCTGTGCCTAATAAATATCCTTCCACTTAGATGATGGGTGGGTAAATCCCAAGATGTCATTGTTTGAGGATCAAATGTAATGCCAATATCCAGCTCTCCATCATTCAGCCTTCATTCCTACCTAGGACATAGAATCATAGAATGGCTTAGGTTGGAAGAGACTTTAAAGATCATCTAGTTTCAACCTCTCTGCCATGGGCTACGTTGCCACCCCCCAGACCAGACTGCCCAGGACCCCATCCAACCTGGCCTTGAGCACTGCCAAGGATGGGGGCATCCATTACAAAGCAGGAAGGAAGAAAGCAGGAAGCAGGAAGGAAGATGGAGAAAGCTGGACATCACTCCACATTTTTTGCTACTCAGGTTTTAATCTAGCTGAGCCTCGAGACAGCAGGTAGGAGAGACTTTGACTGCAGTTCCTTCAGTCTGCTTGATCTGTTCCTGGGGTGGCCTGACAATTAACTTCTTTTTTGCCATGCATCATTTTCCCTCAGCATGGTGCTGGGAGGTGATGAATATCACTATAATAAACTGCCAGTTCTCCTTTTGTGTGTTTATCTGCCTGTGGCAGTTGCCTGATGATTCGTTTCTTATTTGGATGGATCAAGCACCACAAGAAACCACACGACAGTTATCTCTGAGTTTTCAGCAACTGGATGCACCCCTATTTCCCCCCTCCTTTGTGCCAATGAAGGAAAAAACACACCGTTCCCTGATCTACAAATTGCTCTGTCAGATACAATGATTTTTATTCCAGCTCTTCATTTGCTTAACATGTTAAGTCTGGTGCCAGATTCACTTCAGCTCTGATACTCAGCCAATTGGTCCTGCTCTAGCAAAGTGGGTGTAAATTGATAATCTTCTTGATTAACTTGCAAAGACAGTCTGTAGGTTTGAGATTCCGGGGAATCAAGCTTAAGGCTTGATTTTCTGCACAAATTCACCTCCCACACAGTGCCAAGTGATGCAGCTGGGACAGCAAGTCTTGCACAGCAAGTTGGGCATTGGTCTTTTTAGATAATATGCTGTGTATGGGTTATGACAAGCATGGGAGGATGCTGCATGTTTTGGTAAATGGAGGCTTGGTTCATGGGAAAAAAGCCTCTCTCAAGAAGTGAAGGAAGATTTCTTCCAGAGGCCAATCATACACACGGAGCATTCTTTTTCACATTCCTTATCGGCACTCCAGGGAGAAATTTGGGATCAGTCTTTAATGAACATTCAGAGAAATAAATTTACTTAATGATGTTCATTGCTATTCCTCCTTTCCCTAGAGATGCTGTCAGTAAGGCATGCATCTTTGGTCAGGGCTGCCAGCTCAGACACATCAGGGTGTAACACTACTATGACCACTGAAAGGAACCATTCTGTCTCTTTCTATACTCCATAAATGAACTGTTTTTTACCTCCACAGGAGTATGAGTGTACAAACCATGGAAAAGCATAGAAGAATGCTAACCAGAGCAAATATTTAACTCACGTGTATGATTCATCCCCTCCAGCAAGAAGTTCTCTCCCCATCCGGTGGTGACTGCATCAAACAGCATCTGATATATCTGCTGCAGCCTCTGGCTAACAAAATCAGCTTCTGTTTATCTGCTGAAGGTAGAATCATAGAACCATTAAGGTTGGAAAAGACCTCTACAACCATCTACTCCAAGTGTCCTTCTACCACCAATGTTGCCCGCTAAGCATGTCCTTCAGTTCCACATCTGCCCTTTGCTTGAATACCTCCAGGGACAGTGACACCACTACCTCCCTGGGCAGTCTGTTCCAATGCATTACCACTCTTTTGGAGAAAGTTTTTCCTAATATCCAACATGAACCTCCCCTGGTGCTTCTTTGGGCCATTCTCTCTTGCCCTAGGTAGTGGCTATGAGATACAGAAGGCTGTTTTGCTCCTGTTGGAGGTGACATGCTCAGGAACACAGCATTGCACACGCTCCTCAGGAGTCATCATGTTAATTATATTCGCATTAACTGGACACTTTCTGTGTTCACAATTTGAGGTGTTGGGGATACTGCAAACATCCTCCTTAAGCAATATTCCCATAGCCTTTTGGGAGATATACGTTGACATTTAATTGTCTCTCTCTATATACACACACACATATATATAAATATATATTGGAGGCATATTCATGCATCTTCTTTTGAAAAATCAATCAATCAAACAAACCAAAAACCAGTCAATATATACCAGAAAAGGGACTTCAACTCAGCCGAAAAGCTTTTTATCCTGTGTCTGGGAGACTGAAAGGGGATTTCTAACGATGGAAGGTGGAAGAGGCTGCCCTCTCGTGGTGTTTAAACCAAACATCCCTTTCTAACAGCTGGCTTTCCCAAGATTAAGGGATTCCCAGGGAGAGAAACCCTGGAGGGGGTTCCCTCAGTCACATTTGTATTCAGACCAGAAGCACTGGGGATTGAAGGGATGAATTGAGAGGATATCCTTTACCCAAATTTAACACAATTGCTCTCTAGGAAAGAAACACGTTTCCAAGCTACTGACTGTCAATACAAGGGAAGGGAAAGGAAGGGAAAGGAAGCGAAAAGAAGAAGAGAAGAGAGATGATGCAGAAGGACTTCCCATGGTGCTGATGGACCATCAGCCTATTGGAGGAGCTCCTCCATGGCTGAACTATCTGAAGTCTATGTAGGCAGAAGAAAGAACTGATAGCAGACACCTGGTTCAACAGCTGAGGGCCAATTGAACATGCATGAAAGCTATGCCTCTGAGTCAATCATCTTATCCCATTAATAGTGAGCAGTTCAAGAGCTTCTTTTGTGTGGTAGTTGACTTCAAGTCAGAATCTTCCACTGAATAGGGAATCTTCAAGTTATACCTGCGCAGAGAACCTTTATAGCTTGATGTCAAGAGACCCCTTAGTAATACAGATCCTTGGTGAGTGACTAGGAGTTTGTTTAAGCTTTGTTAGCTGAAACACTTGAAGGACTGACAGAAAGTAGTGGTGACCTGGTGCTCCAACTTTAAGAAACAGTTTGCTTTTTCATCTCCTTTTCTTAAAGATCTTTCCTGAAATCTCTCCCAGGAAGATCTGTGCTGTACTTCTCCAGTTAGAAATCAGCAATGTGAAGAGACCAGACTCTGAGCAACCTGATCTATCTGTAGGTGTCCCTGTTCACTGTGTTGAAGTTGGACTAGATGACTTTTAAGCGTCCCTTCCTACACAAACAATTCTACAGTATGAGATTTTATTTCTGTACTAGTTACCCAAATATGCTGGTAAAAGATATATTGTACTATCTGTCTTCATTTTATAGAGGACAGAAACCAAGGCAATGGTAAAAAACTTGACCAAAGACTGAGAAAAAAATATGAATGAACCTTGAGGTGACTCTTTAAAGATGTAATGATTGAACTTGATTTCTTTATGTTGCTGAATTTGCTGCGTTCCTTTCTCTAAACATCAGGTACAAAGTCCCAGCACAGGAGATTCTGTGGAATAAAAAACACAAGAAAAACATGGATTAACTTCTCCTATTAGGTGAACCTAGGTTAGCAAACTTTCTAAGTAATTCAGCATAGCAGAACCCATGTGAAAATGCCTCTATCATCTTGGGGAAGTTATCTAAAAAGCCATCTGTTAGAGTGCTCTACACAGTTATGGCACTTGGGAATGTGGCTTAGTGGGCATAGTGGTCATGAGTTGATGACTGGACTAGATGACCTTAGTGTTCTTTTCCAACCTTAATGATTCTGTATGGACCCACAACCAATCTCTTGGTTATATAAACATTCAGCCACATCACGGTGACATTAAAAATGAGCAGTGCTGCGAATGTAGCAATGTTTCAGCAATATTACAAACTCAAAGTAATTCAAGTCATTAAACACAGTGTTTTGTGGGAGGTCTTTTCCCCTTCTACTTATCCAGTCCTGAAGAACTGACCCCGTGGTCTACTGCACCAGATACTGGGAGCCCAACCACTGTCAATGGAACATCACATTCCCTCCACCTCTATTTATTATAAAAGACTTACACATCCATCCTTAACCTTGCACACTATCCACATGTCAGATATTTTCCCTACTAACTACAAAACCTTAACTTACAGCTGTTATTGGGAAAGCCCCTTGCTTAGCCCTGGCTCAGTCTGTCTCTAGTCCTGTGCTTGCAGCATTGAGGCTGGACAAAGGGACTGCATAAAATTGTTCCTGAGCATCAGTGAGGAGAATAATCCCCTTCCATTCAAATCGAGATGATTTTGAGTGTGGTTCAGTCAGCCAAGGCACTTTGCATTGCAGCATGCAGCCAGGTGAGGGCAGGAGAAGCCCGTGCATTCAGTGGATAATGTGTGTGTGTGTGTGTGTGTGTGTGTGTGTTTTTATGGCTGTGAAAGAGGAGGGGGGAAAAGGGAGAACGAAGAAAGTAGCACTGCCTTGAGCTGCCCCTTGTGATAATTATTCCTCTTCTAAAGCTTCAGAGCCAAGAAGGATACCAAAGAAGGGATAAGTGGAAGGAAAACAGATGATGGTGTGGAACACCTCAGGGCTGAGATGATAAAGAGCTGCTGGTATTTTGCACAATAGCAATCTCAGGTCATGGAGAAGAGATTTCCATCAGCCTCAAGAGTCACTCTCCAGAGACCCTGGAATGGGGAAGCTCTACTCATGGACTCACACTGGTGTGGCCGGGAGAGGGGGTGGAGGGGGGGACCACTGCACCCCATCATCTGGTGGAGAGGGATCTCCCTTCAGGCATGTGGATAGGGATGTTAACACAGCATTCTCTGTTTCTGATATAAGGATGCTCCCTTTGTGAGGAAGGTGCAGACCACTATGAGGCCTCCCTTCACCCTCCCCTTCTCTGGAGGGTGACTTCATGCAGGCTCCTCATGAACCACTGCTAAGTGGTCCTACTCAGGTCATCCCAGATGTGAACACTTTGAAATTAGCCTTTAATGCATCTATTGTCAGTGTCTGTCTGAACCCCTTCATTCAGTACCTGCAGTATTTCACAGTGCTGTCAGTCTTATCAGTTAGATTCCTGTTTTCACTATCATCTTCTTTCTGCTTCCTACTCCACTTCTGTTACTACTGTGCCTCATATGGAAGTTATACAGGGGACTTCGTTTTCTGTGTAACGTGCCCCTAAGCACAGATGTGGTGTTCTCAGGAATACAGCTACTACACTTTCTCTTGAGACTACTTAATATTGCTTAGTTCCTGTTGGTTTTCTTGCTGTAAAATAAGCATTACTACTTGTGTATGAAAACCTAATTACCCTGGGGTAGCTGGAATGTTTCTGTCTCCAGGTCATTTACATGGTTCATATAAATCTTGCAAGAATTTTGATGGCCTCTTCAGGTTGGACTGATGGACACAGTTAATTCACAAGATGGGAACAAATCATAGGAGTGATGCAGCTTCCATATTCCCTTCTCTTCTCTTCCCAACATGATGTACAACAGAGGTGCTTATAATTTACTCATGTCCATCATTTTAAGACCGCATGTTCAAGGCTTCTATTTTCTTATGAACCTCTCTATCATAGACTATTTTTTTGACCTTCAAAGTTGGTTTCTTAAACCGACCACATTAGATCATGTTTGTGGGAGTCTCACAGTTCTCTTCTGTGAATATTTTCACCTCAGCAGGAAGGAACAGCATTCTGAATTTCTGACCAAAATGCTTTCTCCCAGTTCCTATGCTGGGACTTGTGTTAATGAAGAAATCGACTCAAATGTTGATTTCCGTTCACCATTCATATTATGTTCTCTTGTTGTAGCATGTTCTATATTAAAAGTATATTTTATGGGCCTCAGCCAGTATTCATCTTCCTTAATTTTACCAACCTAAAAGCACAACAGCTGAGTATTTGCATACTACAAGTTTGCTTCAGAGGAATGAGTTGATTTTTTGAGGGTAGATTGGCTATACATCAGCTGTCCCATTACCTAAAACGGTAAAGTGATATTTGATATTGGCTAGAGAAAACAAGTGTGATATCTTTGTTTGAGTACTTCGTTACATGTGAAGAATTGGGTTTGGATTTGAAACAAACACAAAAGCAAGCAGCAACAGTAAAATAACCATAGCAACACAATATTAAATGGTGTAAATGATCTGCATGAACCAAAAGAGAAGAATATCTGAATGTTTTACCCAGCAGAGATAAGAAATGACTATGATAAAATAGGACACTTGATCTACTGGTTGGGAACCCTGACCATGGAGTATGGTTGGAATGAGATGAACTTTAAGGCCTTTTTCCAATTCAGGCCATTCTGTGATGCTATGATTAAGGGTTTAGTGATATTTAAATGCACAGACTGGCTTTTAGCTGTTGGACAGGGGAAATGTGTTGGGTGCTGCTTTGATCATCAGTTATCAAGGCACATTACTGCTGGGCTGGTGTGAGCACAGGATCGTGAGTGCTGATGCATGGCTCGAACTGGGAAAGAATGAAGACTTGGGGCTCTGACTGATGTGAGAATGAATTCTGGAGTGCCTGGTGTTGATTTTGAGTGGTGGTGTTCTTCTCTGAGACTGCCAAGGATCATGTTCTTGGAGTGATTATGGTCTTTAAGGTTTTTTCCAAACCAAGCCATTGTATGATTCGTTCTATGAAGCACGTTTAAAAATAGATGGCTGTTGGGAGCTCTCTGGGATGATGTTTCTGGATGTCCTGAGAACAAAACTCAGTGGGAAAAAAAAAAATCTGTGTCCAAATCTTTGACTTCAGCAGAGATATTCCCATACTTTACTGTAGGAGCTGTAGGAGCTGTAATATGACTGATTCAAGACACAGCTAGAACAAGGTGTGCTCACAGTGTGCTTCAGTCTGTCTGATGGACATCCCAGCCAACAACCATGTGGCTGAACACGAGGGTACTTTTGAGCTTTCATCCCCATCGTGCTTGAAAATCTACTTACAGTAGAGATTTTCTTCCAGAACTTTCTATCTTGCTGCACCAACAGCTGGAGTTTCAGCGTATGTCCCATCAGCCTGTTGGCAGACCAAGTCTATGTTCTCAGTGGTCTACTGGCAAAGCAGGGAGGACACCTGATTAATCTGAATGTCCTCAATTGGTTAAATCATCTCTATAGCAAGTAGTTTGTTTTCGATGTCAGGCAGATACAACTAACTCTCTCCACCTTGCCCAAGGGAACCAGCTGGCAGTGTCTTTTAAATACACAAGACTGGTCCCTCCTCCTGGATATCTTCTGTTTCAGTAGGGTTTAATCCAGTCACCGCATAATGGGTTAAATCCCAACTGCAGTTCTCTGAAAGGATATTAGGACATAGTTTCTTAGTAGAGGGAACTTTAAGCAATTCCTAAGAAATTCAGCAAGCAAAAATGTAACCAGATCTTTGCAGCTGGCATCTATAGCAAAAGGAGAAACGCATGTGAATGTTTTAGACTGGGGCAGTTGCTCTTTCAAGGGATTTGCCAATGGAGGATAGAGGAGAAAGGGAAGGATAGGGATAAGGTGGATTCTGATCTTGGGAATGAGACCCTGGATATCTTTGTTACAGAGATCCTCTTGTCCTGGCTCAGGCTCTGGGTTTAACACAACGGTGCTGGAGGAGAAGTTCTTGGGATGCGCTATGTGGGAGGTCAGAGAATAGGGACTGAATGTGGGTAGGGACTGAGAGCTGAGCCAGCAGGCAAAGGGCAAACTCCTCAGATTAGAAACAAAGATAGATTTTATTTTATTTTATTAAATTCACTTTAAAAATTGTCTTAGAAAGGAAAAAATTGAGGAACAAAAGAACTCGGAAAGAATGACTTAAATACAAAGCACAAGTCTGCCTCTATTTAGGGCCTGGCTGGAGATGAAACTCAAATGTTTCTGAATTAGAATAGAAACAACAAACTGAAGGACATTGTATTTTGATGGGTTTCATTTTTTCCTTTGATAATTTTTCATTTGTATCCCACAATGACATTTCATTCGGGTCTCTGCCTGACTGCACACTTTATTCTGGAGCTTGATTTCACGCTATTAATGCATACATCAGTGGCTGCCGAGATTCAGTAACTTGGTCCTGCTCCTTAGCAAATAGATATGTCCGTGGTTTGCTCTGCTGTAGATACTTTTACAAGCCATTTCCCCATTGTTCAAACTCATAAGTATTCTTCCAGCATGGCCCTTTTTTTTTTCCTCTATAGGAAAAAACAGCAGCAATGAAACTGAGAGTCAGTAACAACTAACCAATTTGTCTGTAGCATCTTTGGACAATTAAAAATCCCTGCCTGTCTCTGCCTGCTTCTTCTATTTTGAGGCAGAATGGAGAAAACCAAAGATGAGAGGAAATGTACTTGCTGCTCATTGAACTTAATTAAAATCCAGGAACAGGGGAAGGGAATTCAGACAGATTGAAGGTTTTTAACGCTGGATCTTTTTAAAAATAAACAATGGATACTGATGCTAGCTGAGAACAACAGGGATAGAGAGGGTTGAGATGATTTTGCAAAGTCTCTTTAAGCTCTTGTTTTTTTTCTGATCCTATTTGTTGCTGAGACTGGGATAGAAGGTGAAGGTGCTGACTGAAGAGAGGTGGGTTGCCAAAATTTCTGGACCCCAAGTGTTAGCCCTGCCACTGGTCCAGATCATGAGCCAAATGCAAGGTGCCTCAGTTTACCCTCTGCTAAAGTGGAATGCTCCTTCTTAGTGACATAAAGAATTAGGGTCCAAAATTCCATGACCAGTTTTGAAGTGGAGACTCTGAAAAGGAGTGCTTGCTGTACAATGAGTGCACATCTTCCCAAACACAAGAAAGGGCCAAGATTTGCAGGAGATACATTCTCTACTCTTAGATTTCCTTTTCTCTGAAGGTCCAAGAGCATTCTTATGCTCTTATCAGGTTCACATTCTGGTGAAAGGCTAGAGAAGTTGGAGAAATGCTGTTCATTTACTTCTTTAAGAGTCACTGTCTGCATCATGGGAGCAAGCAGCTCCAATTCAAACCTTTTGAAACGCATCACAGTATCACAGTATCACAGTATTGTGCGAGTTGGAAGGGACCTTAGAGATCATCACTGGCCACTTGCTCCTAATTTACTGCGCATAGCTCAGCTCATGAGTTGCATCATCCTGAGGCTCTTCCTATTGCCTCATCTCTGTAAACACCATTTCTGAGGGACCTAGAGGTTTTGTCAAACACAGCTAGTGGAGATTTCTCTGTGCAGTTGGGTGTCTGCCATGCTTTGGCATTCACACCAAGAAAGGCAGAAAATGTTAGTGGGAGAGGAGCAAAGCAGATAAATAACATGTGGGAAAGACCTGGCCCTCTCCGCTGATGCTAATGTTCCCTTCAATGTGTCCCCATAGTTGAAAATATCTCCAGGAACAGCTGCTTCCAGCATTTCCCTTTGAAAACAGTCATGCATCCAACAGACTGTTCAAGCAGCTTTTCCCAGCCACTGAATATTTTTTCCTCCACTCTGTTGTCCATTAACCTGTTAACCCCTTTCATGTTTTCCCAAGTAGTCCCACTTCCTCCTTCCAGCTCACACCCATCCCATGCTCAGATGCCATTATGATGTTCCATTTTGCCAGAAGACCCGTACTTGGCTTATCAACCTTCCTTTGGTTCTGCAGGGTTGACGGTTTGGTTTGAACTCAAGATTTGCTGCTCCAAAATCTCTCTTAGTGAACTGATCTCAAGTCTTTGCTTGTGCACTGTTTCCAATCTCAGGAACAGATTATACACTCTAAAATCATGTTCCTCCCTTAGATACCATAGAAAGAAAGAATCATTAAGTTTGGAAAAGAGTTTTTAAGATCATCTAGTCCAATCCTCAGCCCATCTCCACTATGCCCACTAAACTCTGTTCCTATGTGCTCCATCTACCCATGATAATACTCCTTCCTACAAATACTTCACTCACCCCAAGTGTAAACAACATGATCCCAGTTACAAATGGATAATGCACCAAAACAGGATCTCTTTTGGCTGAAATCATACAGGATAGTGGTTTTGGCCAGTGAGTGGTCTGTCCTGGTCTACGTAGTTCAATATTTGCTATTCACTGACGCTGTGATTTACAGCCTACTGATGTGTGTAGCACAGGTACCTAGCAATCTTCTCTCCAGGGAAAGACTACCTCTACCCAAATAAATGATCATCCAAATAGAACCAACAACCAAGGAAGAAGGGAATTATTTATACATTTGTGTAGAAATGAATCTCCTGGAGTTCTGTAATGAATAGACACATAATATTCTGTACTTCTGTAGCTGAGTAGGCATATGAACACAGGTCCCAGCCTAGTATTGCAATCACGGAGCTTTCCTTTCTCTGTCTGCAGTGCATTAGGAAAAGGTCTTTATGACCTTGAATGATCTTCCAGTGGCTCATTTCTAATCAGTCTGTGTCCTCTTTGTGGGGTGGGGAGAAAGGCAGGTTATTGTTGTTTTTCATCTTATTTTAATTTGTGACTACACTGCTTGTTAGTCTAAAAACAAGTTGAGACAAAGCTGATGTAACCATCTCAGCAATAAAACTTCTCTGCTGAGGCAGACTGAACACTCTATGAAAGTGCAAGCAAGAGTGAAAAACTGGCTGTTTGAGCTGAGCAATTGCTCAGGTTGACTTTCAAAGGCTGCTGAGTCTTATATCCTGAGACTAAAGAGAGTGCACACGGGGACGTATCCCATAGCACCACCTTCCCACCTGCATCTGGAGGCTTTTCTCACTGTTCCGTGGACACAGCTGGGAGACCAGATCCATGTTGTACCACTAATAATATATTGCTTAGGGTAGGAGAAGGCTGCCAAGCTTCCTTCTTGTCAAAGAAGACCCAGTGCTCCCCAAAGAAGTTATTTCCTTATCATGTGGCCTGAGTTGCTTGAGCAGTCCCCCCTGGGAACTCCTTTGTGAAGCTGGACTTCTGGTCTCACGTGGTGGAGAAGAAACGGTGAGGTACTGTGATCTTAGTGAGAGTGGCCACTCAGCAAGGTGTACCGCTAAAGAAGAAGGAATGTTCAGCATCCTTCCCTCTGAAAAACCCCAATGAACCATCAGTGGATAAAAACTAACCCTCAGTATCCACATTTCCAGCCTCTTACAACAACCAAAAAAGATACAAAGTTGAAAGTAAAGGAAGAAAATTAAAAGTCTGATGATATCCACTCTGGAAGCAGCGTCTCTCAGAATACCACAAAGGAGCTGTCATATAGTAGATCCTGTAGCATAACATTTAAGCTCAGGCTTCCCAGGAAATGTCACACCACGGATGATGCTCTAATAGGAACCAGAGTGGGATTTTTCTTTTTCCTTTCTCACAGGGAAACAGTGAATATTTAGGTAGAAAAGTGAAGCAAAGGCTCCAAAACCCTTTTGTAGCAGAGCTGTGAAGGGTGCCAGACACACTCTGTACTGGTGTTGGGATCTTCTCTTTGGTTAGAAGCTTTTGTTCAACCTCTACCTCTGGAACACAGAGTGCACATCATTAATGCATTTGAGTTCTCTCAGACTTATCTTCATTGAACCTCCCAAGGCTCCCTCGCTAAAACCCTTCTGTCTAATGAAGTAATTGGATTAATAGATAAACAGAAAATCAGAATGCATAACTGCCATTCCCAGGTAAATCAGCACAGATAGTCCTAGAATTTAAGGGCTGTTTCTGAAAGACAAGCAGAACTAAATAAAATCTCTTTTGCAGCTTTGTGACAATGTCTGAGATGGGTGTGCAAGGTTACAATTTTCTCCCCATTTGCCTTTTCTATTAGAAATAATTTTGATTTCTCATGTCCTGTTTGTGTGTTCCTCATACTCCTGGGAGATACCACGGGTGACTGGAAAACTGATGGAGCTGTGATACTGAATACTGAGAAGTGTGAGGGGACTAACATTGAAGGATGGAGAATTTTTCTTAGCCTTGGTTTAATTTGCACTCTTCATTTAGCTGGATGTCAATGGAATGCCTCTTGAATGGTTGGGAGGAAAAGCACTTTTGCTATAAACCTAGCAGGCTGGCTCCCTGGCTTAAGGACTGTGTAGGCACAATGATCTGCATTTCACCCTTCAGGGCAATGTTTCCCCAAAGGGGAAAGAGTTGGGTACCATCCTGTTCTTCCTCAGGACCAAAAAGACTAGCAAAAAAACCAAGACTCACATATATATTGCCCAGAGAGGTGGTGGATGCCCTGTCTTTGGAGACATTCAGGGTCAGACTGCTCTGAGCAACCTCATCTAACTGTGGGTGTCCCTGTTCATTGTAGCGAAATTGGACCAGATGACCTGTAGGGAAATTGGACTAGATGACCTTTAAGAGTTCCTTCCAACTCAAATAATTCTATGATTCCATATGAAAACAGTGCTTTAAAATGGAGAAAAAACTACTCGAGGCAGTTTTGATTTTCCTTCCAGATACTGCACTGCTGCTATTTTGGTCTAGTCCAAGAGTCTTTAAATCAGGGGAACTGTTAACGCATTGCCCTTAGTAGACCCTAGGTTCTGCCCTACATAACTGGTAGCTGGACCACCACAGACATTGCCCTCAAACTAACTGAGGAGCACCTATCCGGAGATTTCCAGTGGACAACAAAACAGCCTCCATTACTCCTTTGGGCATTTTAAGAAAATCAGAGTGGCTCAGAGCCTGAATTAGGGAAGACAGCAGCAAAGCTGATTTGCAGATCTTCCTTGTGCTCCCCTGGACTGAAGGCAAGGGATTTGGTCCTTCCAGCTGTCTCCTCATCACCTGCTTTTGCAAAGTCCTCTGAATTAACCGAAGAGCTGATTCCCTCCCACTCCACGTGTCTTGGAACCTCTCCTTCCGCAATCTCTCCTTCTGAACTCACGATGGCAGCAACGTGCTGTGATAGAGAGCAAGAAAACACGAGGTTGTGGCTTCCCACTCCAAGAAATTCTGCCTCTTCCTGGAAGATCCTAAACCAGGCAGACTGCCTGGCACTGCTTGGGAGGCAGCTGAGCCACATCCCACTACAAAGCTGAGGTGAAGACAAGCTCTGACTGGGAGTTTGGATCTTGCTTTCTTGCTTAAAGCAAATCCTTCACCGCACAGAGGTTTTCATAAAGGGACTCCCCACCTCTTTTTAGGGATGTACCCCAGATGATCCAATCTCTTGGTGTTTGTTTTTTGCTGCTAAGCATACGGCACTGGATATGTATAGAAATGTCACTTTTTTGATGCACCAAAAGTGAGGGAGGAGACACCAAAGACTGCACTCGCACCTTTGGTTTGGCAAGGAGAAAATGGTTTCTTGTTTGAAGCAGGAGAGGGCAGCAAAGGCCTGTCTTTCTGTTCTTAATTCAGTTGAACATAGGTCCCTGCATTTTCTGTAGAGTCTGGATAGCAGCTCTCTTTCTGGAAGCAGCTTTGGGCTATACCTCATAGAGTTTCTTCTATCTCTGTCCTACTGATGGCTTCCCATTTTCTATCTCAGTCTGAAGATCAGGAAGTCCTGAACTCTCCCTTATTTGAGGACCTGATGTATATACATCTGTCCAGATGGGAGATGGTGTCAACCCGCCTTAGGAGGAGGGAGAGGAGGAAAAGGACTCTGGAGACTTGGTTTCTGTTCCTGCCTTTGCCATTAACTTAGTACTTGGCCATGAACATACCATAAAACCTTTTCCAGTGTTATGTCCCTTGGAGAATACATAGTCCGAGGTTTGGGAAGGGTGAGGGGGACAAGTTAGCACAAGACAGGAGGGGCTGCTAAAGGAATAAAACTACATAAAATGCTAAAGGAAGTACGCGTACAGATTTACTTCACTCTAATGTGATGTGAATGTTTGTCTGGCCCTGTGCTGTATCAGTTTAAAATATTAGTCTGGTAGAAAGCCAGATGGCTTTCTGGTACTTGGGTTTATTATCTTCCTCTCTAGGTGTATGAACTGGCATGTTGTTGTGTTGCGAAAGAGGCAGACTGAAAGACTGAAAGTGCATGGTATCAGGGCAAGGTCAAAAGGCTTTGAGATCAGTTCTGTTCTGTTCTGTTGGGGCCAGTTTCACGGGGGCAGGATCCTGTTCTGCCAAATCACAGTCTGGCTGCAGGGCTGTTCCTGCTTCAATGGTTAGGCCTTGGGTGTTCAAATGCAAAGACAACCTTACTGCATGTAGGCTGAGTTGTTATTGGAATGACAGCCCTTCCCTTCCTAATAGAGGTGTCACAAACCATCTGTGACCTCCCACACATCAGAACCCTCTTCCAAAAGGCATACAGAGGAATTCTAACTGCTCCTTCTGAAGAAGTCTTAAATCACAGCCAGCACTTGTCACAAACTGGCCATTGATTCCTTGCAGCACTGATACTGTAGATTCATAATTAATGCTTTGTGATCCCAGATGTGAAGGCCCTTTTGCGAGCAAAAGGACTGCTAAACTGCCCCTGAAGATGAGGGATAGAGCCATGGAAGGGATTAGCAGCCAAGCCAGTAATGAGCTCAGAAAAAAATGAGCATAGAAGATGAAAAATATAATCCAAGCCGGGAGTGGAAACCATTTATCTATGAAGTGGTTTTGTTGTTGTTATTGTTGTTTTAAGTAGATGTTTACTTCTGAAGCCACCTGAAGAGCTGGCATTCTTGTTGCTTGCCGTGAAAGCCCGAGACAGACAGACAAGGCGCCTTGACTTCCCAAGGTAGGGTTTGGCCAGGTCATAGTGAAAGATGTGCAGAGTCACAATCTCTATCTGAATGACAGGGCAGTTATTCCTGTTTCTGGACCGGTGGGTCTATCATTTGGAATTCTCCTGCTGAAAAATCCCATTGAATTTTCTTGTTTTCTTAAGGAGCTATAAAAGCACAAAGGCCCGTGGCCACCCCTTCTTCCTGATAATTTCACACCCAGCGCATAGTAGAGCAAGAGCTCACCAGCTGGAAAGGTCTGTCTATAAGAGCTGTTTCATGGCATCTCCATTTTGTCCAGTTCTTTTCCAAAATGCTGCACTGTGAATCTGCCACCCTGCTGTCAGCTCCCATAGTGACATGTCAGATGGGTCATTATCTTTTGGTTTTACTAAGTGGTAACCTTGGTAGTGTGAGGGCTCAGTGGGTCCACAGGGTGATGGGATATTCACTGGGACTTAAGCAGAATATGTAGACACATGCATATGTATATATTTGATGATACAGAATCATAGAATCATTAAGATTGGAAAGGACTCTAAGATCATCTGGTCCGATCATCCACCTATCACCAGTATTTCCCACTAAATTATGTCCCTGAGAACCACATCTAGAAAACTCTCAGTGAGATCTGAGAGAGAGAACTCCAGGACAGATGTTTGCTGGCTCCTACTTAGGGACTGTCTGTCTTTATGTCTTGAAAAAAAGAGAGATTTAAACTACCTGGAACCTACAGGTAGATAAGGAGCCTACTTCAATAGGAAAAAGAAGCCATTATCCATAACAGAGTTAGCTTATGAGGATGAAAAAAGAGCATTTGGAGAAAATATCTGCCCATTAAATATGAAGTTAAGAGCTTGGCTTAGGTTCAGAAGGGGGAAAAAAAAAAGGCTTTTGATTAACCAATAAAGTCAATGGTGATGTTGAGATTATTCAGAGCTTATGGTTTTTATGAAAAAATAAAAGGAAAGGGGAAAAAAAAAAAGTGAAAACAGAAGAAGAGAAGAAAGTAAAGAAAAGATAGTCTGTTTTACATTTGTTGGGACTGCAGTAGATTGTTCTTGCCAGTGTAATAAATGGTAGCTTGCGTGCATCATGCAAGGCTGGTTTTGAAGATGAAAATGTACATCTCTTTGTGTTTTAAAATAGTTAGAAGCATTTTAGATGTGGCAAAGCCACTCAACCCTTCCAGGAAGGGAAGATTGGCTACAACAGTCTTGCTTGCAGTTACCTATCTCATTGCTGCTTCTACTCATAGGAGAAATGGGAGGCCATTCAGCTTAAATACAATGTCCAGATGGACCCACTAGAAAGAATGGGAACAAGAGTGATAGTAGGACTCCCTTACTGCAAGGAAAGGTGGTCAGAGTGGTTTACACATCGAGGAGGAAATTGAAGGAGGCATGACAGCACTTTTCAGTCTATGCAAGGTTAGCATTCAGGGATATACTTTTCTCCATGAGGTAGGGTGTGAAGCACTATGTTAAAACAAAGGGAGATTCAGGTTAAGAACTGGGAGACATTTCCTAATGTGACACTGGGATAGGTGGTCTGAGGGGAAGGGGGGGTCTGGAGGAATCTCACAAGAGATGTAGATGCCCATCAGTGCCCAAGTGGGGCTGCAGGTGGGCACTATGTGGCAACACTCCTTGAGATCTCTCCAAGCCTTAATTCTCACCATAAAAACTGCTGCAGTGCCTGCCCCTCCTCCACTCTGTCACTGAAAATAGTTGCATCTTTCTGGAAAGTGGAAGTAGACAAAATAAACTAGAAATAAAGGCAAACAATTTCAAGTCTGAAACTACCTGTTGGAGTTACCTGCAATAGGAGAGGTACTGTATTCTTCACCCCAGAGGGACAGCGGTAGTCCTCTCATAACAAATGGATGAAGAAGGAAGTTCTGGAGAGATCAGTGCAGTTTGTGCATGAAGCACTGACTGTCTTCTTGCTGCGAGTGATGCAGGAGCTCAGATCAGAGTGATCTAAAAGATCCTTTCCGGCCTTGAATTGCTCTCCCACTGATTTCTTCATCTCTTGTGGCTGAGTTTGCCAATGCCAGAGTTTGTCTTCATTTTGAAGACCTCCATCACACAGAACTGGACTCTGGCTGTGCACATTGCCGATAGGACTTGGTTTTCACTAATAGACACTACTAATACGACATCTTAGAGTGAAGGATTCCCTTGCCTACTGCTTTAGCTGATGGGATATCAACTTTGAGCTCCCTCATTTCAACATTATTTTTTGTCTGAGGCTGGAAATCCATTAGGACTCTTGCGAGGTTACTTTCTGCGAGGATCCTCTAAGACTCCAGCAAGGCCATAGTTAAAACTTTAGATACCAGAGCAGATCGAATGAGAAACTTACCACATCTCAGTGAGCAGACCATGGTAGAGTAGACTATGGATGCTCAACCTTTTGTCTTGCCTGTGCATTGACTTGAGGAAGAATTTTCTTTGGTGGCACAGTACATATAAAATACATAATATAGTTACTGTATGTAAGTAGTAACATTATATATATATACATAAATTTAATTAAAACATAAAATAGAGGGCAACAAAAATGTGAAACCAGCAGGTCGGACAGAGTAGTCCAAGGACAAGATCCTCCTGTTTCCAGTATGACCATTCACTCCCAGCCATCTGCTTAACACTGCTGAGGGTTTTCATGCTTTACCCTGTGGGCTGGATGCTGCATCCTGCTCTCAGTGCTCATAGTCTCTCTCTAATCTCTGTCTGCCTTCCCAGCAGTTCCCTCCAGTCATCAGCAAAAGCAGGGGCTGCGTGTGCTGCTAGGATAATTAGAGTGCTGCAGGGTGCTTAGTATGCATGCGGTGGCTGTGCTACTGCTCAGGGAAAAAAAAGAAGGAAAAAAAAAAGCAACTGCAAAAAGCCCAGTTGCCCAAGCAAGAAAAAGCACTTTTTACAGCAGGATTCTTTGCTTTCCCAGGAAAACTAAAGCTCTACAAAAAAGCCCTTCTCCTGGCTGCCATGAGGAAACACAATTTTAGAGGGTTTACAAGCGCTGTTTGACCCCACAATATGACAGTGTCATCGTCTGATGGCTGCACAGAGAATGGCTTCTGCTCTCTACCCCTGTCCTTCTTCAGTAGGAGATACTGTGGAACCAATGGAGCAGGGGGTGGCAAGATCTGTGCTTCCTTCAAAAGGAAGGACTGTGCTGAAGTCTGGTAGAACTAAGAACTACTAGACTTGATGTTTAGATCCAGTTGTGTTATGCAGACCTGATGCCCTCTTGGTGTCTTCCATCCTACTTGTGAGAGGAACTGGCTCTGCCATCTCTGGCATGGATAGAGGGAAGGCTGATGCTGCATCCAGACACAGTACCTGGAAAATAAAGGGAGAAATTGTTCCCTATGACTTCATCACTCCTCAGAAAATATCAAGGGAATTTGTCTCTGATTCACTCTGCTCCATGACAAGAAATGCAGGAGAGGGCAAGTAGGTTTCTACCCAGGAACCATCTCCAAACAGATGTGAAGCAGGAAGCTGGAAGCCCTTGTTTAGGAAAGAAACAATGACAATTGCTGATCAACAAGAGGAAAATGCCACTTTCCTACTAACAGGTTGCCCAAAAATATGGTGGATGCCCCATTCCTGGAGACATTGAACAGGAACTGTCTTGGGCTGTGTATGTGTAGGTCACTCCTGAAGTAATGCCTCCTGTTTATTTCCATGGAAACAGTAACAGATACAAAGAACATCCACCTCAGATGCTGTGGGCTATCATTGTAAAATAGGAGGTCTTTTTAAGTATATGATATAGTTGGCGTATGTAAATTAATTAACAAAACTTATTTTAATTGTAATGCTTTTAATTAAGACATACAAAAAAGCACCAAAACCATAAATCTAGTAGGATAGTTGACTTTAGGTTTGTGAAACCAATGCATCAGCCTGGTTCGATGGAGGAGGCTGCAATTCTCAGTGAGCTCTCAAGGTGTTCAGTAGAGATTTTTGATGAAATTGCACTCTTTCCATGCTTCATCCTTGAAAACAGTTGTTCACAAATACACGTACTGCCAAAAAGTGATGACATGGATAAAGTGTGACTGTGAAGTGAGGGACGTCTTTCTCTCGTAAAAGTCTGGCAAAGAGACATGAACGTTTTTTTTTTTTTTTTTGAGTTGAATATCAGATTGCAGCTCTATATATTCCCTTTGAAAGATGTATTTAGTTTCAGCCCAAAGAGGGCCCACTGCTCACTGCTGTTCAGTCAGTGCTGAGGGACTGGCCAGGCCACTCGGCAGGAAGAGCTGCCACCATGATGACATGGGATGTGTAGGGCCATATGCAGCACCTGGCTTGCAGGTTGGACATGTCTAACCTAAACAATGTGGCTAATGAAGAGGTGGTGACAGAGCAGGACTCACACCAGGGCCAGGTAAGGACCTTAACCATAGGGCCATTTTCTGAAGTGCTCTGCTGCTGATGTACTCTTTCTACCTGGGTCAACATACACAGTGTGAAACATGCTTGAGTGCAATCATGAAAAACCACTGCAACATTTACCGCTGTTCTCATCATCTCACTACATCCTGGGGAACCTCAGGCTCCCTGAGGATCGTCAAGGGTACTCAGGGAAGGAGACTGGAGTCACTGTCCCTGGAGGTGTTCAAGAGTAGATATGGCACTGAGGAATGTGGTTAGAGGGCATGGTGGGGATGGGTTGATGGTTGGACTGGATCACCTTAGTGGTCTTTTTCAACCTTAATGATTCTGTGATTCAAAAGACTTTATGCCATTGTCTGGTATGATGCACCCACTGGAGCTCTTTTCATGTTACCTACCAATGATCACCTTTTTCTGGCCATTGGCAGCTGTTGGACAGAATCCAAAGGAGGACCACAAAGATGATTAGAGGGCTGGAGCACTTCCCTTATGAAGACAGGCTGAAGGAGCTTGGGCTTGTTCAGTCTGGAGAAGAGAAGGCTGCAGGGTGACCTCATTGCAGGCTTCCAGTACCTAAAGGGAATCTCTGAACAAAAGAGAAGCCAACTCTTTGAAAGCGTAGATAATGACAGAACAAGGGAAATGGTTTTAAGTTGAAGGATGAAAGACTTAGGTTGGATATCAGGGGGAATTTCTTTATTATGAGAGTGGTGCGCTGCTGGAACAGCTGACCAGAGAGGTTGTGGATGCCCCGTCCATCCCTGGAGGTGTTCAAGACCAGGGTGGATAGGGCCCTGGGCAGCCTGGTCTGGTATTAAATGTGGAGGTTGGTGGCCCTGCCTGTGGCTGAAGGAATGGAGCTTCATGATCCTTGAGGTCCCTTCCAACCTAAGCCATTCTAGCAGATTTCACAATTATTCTGTATGATAACCTGTGCATGTGAGATGGAGTCCACTGAGGCAATACTGATGGCTGTACAGGTATTAGCAGATATGCCAACTTGCCTCTGTACAAAAGATGCTGTTCTTTTCCCCAGAACATCCTCCAGTGTTTCACAGCCTGTCTGTGAGGCCATTTTCCCTAATGTCAGCAACAAGTTCTGCAAATTAAACCAACTAAGCAAGTTAACTTTCTTGGACAGCCTCAGGGACAAGTGAAACAAATTGTCCTCCTTCGAACTGCACAAAGTACTGAGAAACACTGAGATGTTCTTATTCATACCTTGGAAAATCTTTTGCTTTCATGTTGCCGAGTTTCAACCTCTGAGTGCCCTACATTCATGCTCCAAATTCTCTCTTTAGAATTTCTGGCTATTGTGTCATGACTGTTTGGAGGAGTGTAAGCAGAGCATAGAAAAGAGCGTGGATCTAAACAGAGAAAATTCACATAAGGAGCCTGGGCAGGCCCGCCTTCATGTAAAAGGCTGGAGAAAGCTTGGAGATAACACCATAGAGCTGTAATGGATTTCCTGGGTTTTTCCACTCCATGTAAGGTTTTTTAAAGCGCATTAAGGTGACAGAGGTGGTGTGAATCTGGAGCAACCAGACCTTGTCCTTGGAGAAAGTTTTCTATGAAATTTGTGCAGGCAGAAAGGGCAGAGTCTTTATCAGGAAGACAAGTTGTCGAGCGCTGAATGGAAATACTCCTTTTGGCATTCAGTGAAGGTTCTCCTTTACTTTGTAAAGCATGACCGTGTTGCCAGGTGGCAATGGTTGAAACACAAATGAGAAGCTCAGTGTCCCTGGACTGGTGATGCTGTAATGGCAACCCATGAGAGTCTGGATCCCATGCATGATGAATATAAGCAAGCTGGCAGGGCGCTGTGCACAGCAGTGTGATTTTGAGTATTTATTGGTGTTTGGCATCATTCTCTGCCTTCGCTCCTGCTCTGCTTTTGGAGTTTGTGGTCTCTGGTTGGGTAACACAGTGTGAGTCTCTCAGCCTTGCAATGACGCCACTGAGTAAAATTCTTCTTCCAAAGTGATTTGATCTGATCTCATTCCCTCACTGCTTTTTCTTTCTTTTTTTTATTCTTTGTGCCTCTTGACTTCATCCACTGAAGCAATCAGTAATTATCTCTCCGGGCAGAATTCAAAGCAAGTGGAAGGAGGGAGGGAGGGAAAAATATTTTTTCTGAATAAACTCTATTTTCCTGAACAAAACATCCTTAAGTGTCTGGAAATGTTGACTCTGAATGCAGACACATTTGGCATGCTTTCAAGGGAGTGCCTAACTGGGGATGGAGCAGCAGGCTACCGTGTGCTTCAGCATTACAGATGGCTGATGAAAACAGCTAGCGCTTCTGCAGACTTATCAATATTTAATATCCTGAGACAAAAAGTTCCTTTGGTGAATCCTTTGTGAAAAGGGAGTCTCTTGGCTTTAGCTAAGCCCGTGGGCTGACTGTTTTGCTAGGAACCTTCTAACTCCTGCACGGTGATGTCGGATTTTATTCCAGCTCACCACGCCAGACAAGTCTTTAGAAACAATCAGATATTTCTTTCCTCCACCAGAAACCCCTATACTGTGCAACTGGTCTCAGTTCACTCTGCAGACCTTCCTTTTTGGGGTTGTTGCTCATTTCTAACTAGATTCCTGCAGCTTGGTCACTCTTCCTTTAAAACCAGGTAGCATTTGGAGCTGTAGCCTTTCTGAACACCCAAGTCCTTGATCTTGGGAAAGCAGAAGCCTTTCCAATCTAATAACTCCTCCAAACTTCCTCATAAATGCTCCTTTAATAGCAGCCAGCATCTCCCATGGTTTACTGCTGAAAATTAACTTAATTCTTAACAGATGTAAAGAGATGGATTTGGGGTGTCTGGTTCTTGTCCTGGGGAAGAACTTTTTAACCCTTTCTCTGCAGACGTACAGAGGTCTCAGAGCACCTTGAAGCAGATCCTCCTGATGTCCATGTGGCATTACCATAGAATGAATTGTGTGGATTTTGTCGCAAGTCTCCAATGGAAGGAAAGAAATGGGACTTCATAGATCCATAGCTCTGTAGAAGATGAATGTTCCCAGAGATGACTCCAAAGTGATTACTATGGACAAGCATTGTGGGTGGCAGAAGAGCCCATTCTTGCACAGTGCTGCTGCAGAGCCTCAGCCCATCAGATGGACAGCTAACAAGACACATGCTGATAGAGTATTGGGGACCTTGATGGAACCTAATGGAGAGGAGATCTAAAAGAAGCTAACAACAAACACCACATCTGCTAATAAATACAGTTTCATGACTCAGTGACTGCTGTGCCAACAGCTTCTGTGCTGAAGCAGAGCTGATGATCCCCGTGCACGAAGGGAGCATGGGCAGACTGCGACAGACTGTGAAGAGACTGCAAAATCTTTTCAATCAAGTTTTCCTCATGTCCTTCTCTCCACCAAGTACTGAGTCATCATGGATCATTCAACAGGGGTATTTCAGTCAATCAGCATGTTTTCAATGGGGTTTCCTCAAGCTGAGTGTCGTATGGAACATGTGGAAGAGTAGATAAGGCTGTGACTGGGGAATTAGGAGACTGTGGATTCTTTTTTTCTTGTTCCTTTCTTTCTATCTTAGCTCAAGATGTTTTAATACCAGTGGCACTTCAGTAATTATGATGATAGCTGTGATGAGGGCTTGGGCTCTGGCCTGATATCAAAGTTTGGATGTGAGAGCACCTGTGTTCCTACTGACATGTTCAGGAAATTAGTACATCTATGTGGAACATGCTATTAAGCCATCTGTTACAGAGTGTGTTTTGATAGAAAAGCAGTGACTGATTGTTCTGGTAAAAATAGGAAGATTTCTGAGTGCAGGACTCGGAAAGTTCTTAACAGGAGATATTTACCCTCCTTCACTGTTGAAAAGCAAATTTTTAGTTTGAGCAAGTTGTCCAGGCTCCCCAGAGTAGGTAGTGGAGAGACAAATGTGTTCTCAGGGGAGATTGTGTCGTACATGTCTCAGATACCTCTGTCTAGGTGGGCTAATAACCTTCTGGAAATGTTTTTCTTTATCCATCCAGTATCAAGAGACCCCGTTACTAGAGTTCAGCCTGGAAACCTCCCTTTCTAAATGCTAGCATTAGGTGGCTTTATTGAGAGAATAGGCCTTCCTCCAAAGAGGATTAGGGGCTTCAGTGCTGGAGACTGCAAGACAATGGCTAACTATGCAGGTTGTTAACTCTGGAGCCTACTGAGAGAGAAGGCAGTCAGAAGATGAGATTCTGAGTAAATTTCTTTCAGCTTTCCTATCTGATTCATATCCTGGTGTTGTCCTGATTCCAGCTGGGGCTGAAAAATGTGAAGTAATTGCCCTTCCTAAGAATGGCTGATGTGGCTGAAACCAGAACACACTCAGCTTTGGGGCTTCATATTTCCCCTTTTCTCTGCCCTCCACAGTCCCTCTTGCAGAGGAGTGTTTTGAAATCAGTGCTGAAAAACTCCTTTCTCTTCCACTACCGTAATCCACCCCAACTCGAACAAGTACGAGCATACCCACACGTGTGACAAGAACCCGCAGTGATCCTTATTGCTGTTGTTTTGATGCTGAACAAAAGGCCTGGCTCCCACCCCCATTCTTTCTGTATCACCTTCAGGAATCTGTGTCAGGGATCAATGCTGCAGATGTTGACTTAGGCATGATGCTAGCAGGAGACTTTTAAGACGTTTCGGATACAACAACAAAGAACAGATGTCAATTCATAGGGAGGAAAGAGAGATGTTTTGATCTGGGTTTTTGGAAATGAATTTTCATGCAACCTTTATTTCCAATTTTATAGTTTTTCTTTTCCCTGGAATGCATATTAAATGCTGATAGCCTGTTATCCTTGACCTTTAGAGCTTGTGAATTTGAAAATCCAATTCCCTGTGAAAAGCAATGCATACAATATGGACTTTGAAGAAAATGCCAGTGTGTGTGTTATTTTATTTTTGGCCCTGTAAGGCATTATTACCAGCAGAAAAAGTCATGAGCACGACTTGGGTGGAATACAGTCAACATGAAGAGGTTTCTCTGACTCCTTGTAAGCTATGATTTTGTTCCCTCAGTGGGGAGGAGGAAACATAAAGACAGTGGGATAGATAATTCACTTCCTCCTTTCTCAGCACTCCAGTTATTGTGCTCCTTAACTCCCATAGTGCTACCAGAAGGGTACAACATGTCTAAAGATGTGCCATAGTGTCCTGGTGGGATTTTCCTTAAATGCTACCAGATGATGCTGGGAGTATCATGAACATCTTTTCCTCCTGATGACTTGAAAGCATTCTGATGGCATCCTTTGGTTGTGCTGGGAACACCCCTTGGAATCTGCTTTCCAGATGTCTTGTAGATAGCTACAAAGGAGTTCTTCTCCAGCTGAGCTAGGAACATCCCTTAGGAGTTTTCTTCCAGATCTTATGGAGATAGAATTATATTGCTCCAGATGGCATTTACAATCCAGCCAAACAATGGCAGTGCTTAATCTGTCAGTTATGTTCTATCTCTTGCCCTTAGCCACAGGACAAGAGCTTTTGGCCTTAAGTTGTGCCAGAGGAGGTTCAGGTTGGATATTAGGAGAAATTGCTTCTCAGAAAGAGTGGTGAGGCACAGGCTGCCTGGGGTGGTGATGGAGTCACTGTCCCTGGAAGTGTTCAAGGAAAGGGCAGATGTGGCACTGAGAGACATGGTTAGTGGGCACGGTGAGGATCGGTTGAGAGTTGGACTTGATGATTTTAGTGAACTTTCCCAACTTTAATGATTCAGTGGCAAACTTCTTGGAACTGGATTCTCTTTTAATTTTACGACAGCCAACCTTTATATGAAATGAAAAGGCTGAAAAATCATATGGACTTAAAATCCCCAAAGCCAGCAGCCTTTTCACTCACTTTGCAGGCAGCTACGCTATCTCAAATAAGAAAGTTCCTGAGTCCCTACTTGCACCTTGGGCCCTGCTGCCATGCCCAGGTTTGGGCAGGGAGTCTGTAGTAAAGCAGGAAGAAAACCATATCTGTCAAAGCACAGGATGGGGCTGTGATCACAGGACATCTCACCCCTGGCTGTGCTGCCTGTGAGTGGCATGAAACAAAACTTAGGGCTCTGTGGATCTCTTGCCTTCTCTCATTCCCATGGTGGCAAGCCACTCGCTGTTTGCTTTCAGACAGTGAGCTGCATGGTGGTTGGTGCACACAGATACGCTGTACCATGCACGGATTTTCTGATATTTTCTTCCCCTTTGTATTTTTTTTTCCATTCCTTTCCTTCTAATTTAGAGCTCTAGATTAAATTCAACTTAATTAGAAGGATTATACATCTTATAAACTTAATATTTAATATTCAAGCATAGGCTTTTATTAAAGGTGTCCTAGGAGGAATGGTAATGTGATATTGCACAATAAATAGTTGGGTGAGAAAGACTGTGATACAGGAACTCCTGGAGCAAGGGAGAGGTAAAGGGGATGTGGATGCTTGGGTAGCATCTCTAGTGGCTGCTCAAACTGCTGCTGTCATCTCTTTGTCGTTTGCAGAGTGATCAATCCAAACTCAAGGGGAATTTTCCTCTAATACACATTGGAGAAAGATTTGAGAAAGGCTGCTGGGGAGGGGAGGGCATGAGGAAGGACAGGAAGATCCTTGCAAAGAGAGGAAACTGATGTAGAGTCCTGTCTGAAAGCCATGCATAGGAGTTGACAACAGCTTACTTCCTAAATGCTGTCGTGGATGTCCTGGATGCAGTTGAGGTTTTTTATTACAGTAAAAATCCACGCCTCCTTCTGCCCTTGGGGCAAGAGACAGGGCTCAGATGTGATGTGTCAAGAAGGCTCTGCTTTTTGTGCAGACACTTTGGATAAAGAGGTAAGGTGAAATTCATCTCTTTAAAAGTCTACAATGTGGGTGTCTTGTGAGCTGGCGTCTATGTTCCCACTGTAGACAACAGAGGTCTAATTAATATCAGCAGGATTTAAGATATGAGTCACTGGGCCACACGTAGGTGTTTGCTCTAGAATGAGGCAACTTGCACTGTAAATCCTGCATGTTGCACAGACAAGGTCTCCATGGACCATGGGAGATCAAAGGCTATGTTTGTCTTGGTGAACAAAATGAGACCAGAGATTGCCCTTTAGCCTTGAGGACAAATGGACCAGTCTGATTCATGCTTGATAATTTCTGTTAGAGTGCTAGCAAGTCCATCCCTCTGTGTCAGGGAGCTTAGCAATTAAATACTGTGGGCAGTATGGGCTCATGCTTGTTAGCATACCAAGTCCCAGTTCATTTCCTAGGAGGGATGAATCACTGCCCTAACACCAGTGTCTGCACAGAAGGCATTTGGATGAGTCTTACTTCTCGCCTTGGCAAAAGATCTGTTGCAGAAGGGGATCTTTTTGTCATCACTAGGAGTTGTGCAACCTACCTGGGTGTCAGAACAGAGCTAAATCAAAGTATGGCTGGGTAAATAGTGCTGGTGAGATGCAGTGGTCTGTTGGTAGATAATTTTAGAATGGGGTATCAAGGCAGGGAAAAAAGATACCAGCATGCAATTCATAGGATCATAGATTCATTTAAATTAGAAGGGACACTTAAAGGCCATCTACTCCAACTCCTCTGCAATGAACACTTGAAGTTAGATCATGTTGTTCACAGCCTGGTCCACATTCATGGAACAGGGAGACCCGAGGATTGTATGGAAGCATATAGTAGAATGATGGGAGCTGAGTGATGAAGAATGAGTTTTGGTGTATATGTATACAGCCTAGTACATAATTGAGCCCATTGTGGACCATGGGTCAGTTGAGACAGAGAAACATCCAACTGATGGTTTTTATAACTGGCAGGCATTTTGGTTGAAAACTATGGTTTTAAATAATAATGAGAAGAGCTGACATCTCCTCTGGAGAGTGAATTCAATCCATGTTCCTATTGCACTTCACAACTATGCTTTCAGGGACCAGACTCTTACCATGCTAAGTCCTTTCCTTCTCAGAAGGAGACGGATTTTCTCAGTTGGTTTTCCCCAACCAGACTGAATCACATTCAACACTACCTTTATGAGTTTCTATTAGGGACTTAGTTCAGTGAGCATGGTAGCAAGGGGTTGGTGTTTAGTCTGTATGTCTACGGTCTTTTACAACCTTAATGATTCTGTAATTCTATATTCAAAAATGCTTCCTGGGGGATGATTGTGCCCAGATTCAGGCGTCCTTGCCCATCATGAGTTTTCATCTTAACTCCCAATCAATGCATGTGATTTTTAATTGACCGACACCAGTGGCTGCACAGGCTGCAGACAAATCTTCTGCTTACAGTAGTATCAAACCAGACTTCAGGGCTGGTGCAAAGCAACACCCCAGTGAGTCTGTCTTTGACAAGAAGGGAATTAAGATGCCTTATAAATATGCAATTTTAGGCCCCCTGGATTTATGAAATGGAGCTGGCAAATAGCTGGAGCTATCTCTGCTTGTTCTGGTCAGCAAACAGTGCAGCTTGTCCACAGACGGTCCCCCATGCCTGATATTTGTAATTACAAGCAGAGATTATGCAGAAAGTAGATGGAATCAGCTATGAACACCTAGCAGATAGCAGGAGAGCTTAGGCACTGGCTGGTTCTTCACTGCTGGAGGCAGAGATAACACTAAGATATGTGATCAGGCCAGGAGTTCATGTGTTGAACCTACGGGAATCCTGATAGTGGCATTAAAATTGAGGGGAAGGAAAAAGGGAGAAACATGTGATCAACATTTTTGATGCATGCCCAGGGCTAACACAGAGTGTTAATGAATACTGGTGTAGCAGAAAATCTTTCTCAGTGCCCTCTGTACTGGGACAGTCTCACATTAAAGCAAGATTTAACTCTATAGTACAGCTAGAATGGAGCCTTTAGAGGGATGCTGCAAGAAGATAGGGGGAGGGAGAACTCCCATTTTTGGATCTTTTTTCCCACATGTTGTGGTGATAAGGGGTCATGTAGCAGCCTGAGTTGGGTGCTCGGTGCCAATATCTCCGCCAACTACCAGCTTCTGTCTTTGTGACAAGCAGTATTTCCATCATCCCCTTGAGGAGCATAATAAGGTACCTGTCCTTCCTCACACCCTGCAAATAAAGCAAGGCCAAATCCCTATGGTAGCTGTATTGGAACAAGCTGTTTAGGAAGGTGATGGAATCACCATCCCTGGAGGTGTATCATTGAATTCCTCCATGTGAAAAATATAGCATCCATTGATATTCAATTGACACTTGATGAATGTTTATAGAGACCAAACAGTGGATGTGAGCACAGTGAGGTGGTGGGTGGTACATTTCAGCAACGTTGTTGTCATAGTAGCTGTGAAACCATGGGTCACATCCACTGGTGCAGGTTTTTGTGAGAGCAGCATGCATGCTGTTGTTCATCTCTGATGAAAATGTATGTAATGGTGGTGACTATGCTGAAAAACTGTTTTGTAGCTGCAAACGTGCTCTGTCAGTGTTATTGTGCTTTTTAGATTTGTTGTAGTTCCCACAGAAATAGATAGGAGGCATTACTTTTGGAGCAACCTACATACCTCATGGGTACACTTCCTCCTGCAGATAGCAGAAAATACCCCTTTCCCCTTCTTGTCTCTTTTTCCATTGCAGTGGATTAGAAATTGGTGAAAGAAAAATGAGGAAAAAAAAAAGGGGGGGGGAAGACATTGTTTGGTTGTTTGGGTCCAAACTGCAGTTTTCTGCATCATCTCTTTTTATGAATGCATCCAAACAAGAGAACAGGAGCTGATGATTCAGTAATGTGCAGGGCTGGGAGACAATGGGGAAAGAAAAACAACAAAGCAAAGAGTGTTTTAATAACCGTTAATTGAAGCTGTAATTAAACCTTGGTTTCTGTTTGGAAAATAAGACTCTCATTTTGTGTGCATGGCCCTGCTTCCCACTACAACTCCACCCATGTTTTCTTGTGGGCAATTACTGAGCATGCTGTGAGCTGATTAGCAAATGCAGGTGTGAAAGGCACTGTCTCCTGGAGAGGAAAAAGGGGGAGAAGAAGGTCTGAGAAGCTTATTGCCAAAGGTAGAACCAGTGCTATGCAAGAGAAAAGAAGGAACCTGCAGACAAGCATAGGGCAAACCTGATCCTTCTTTGGTACTTGATAGGGATGAGGGAAGGCTGCAGAAAGGAGAAGGTCATGGGGGTGCATACCTGATCTCAGTGATTTCAGGCAGTGTGTTACTTTGGAGGGATTCAACCTCTGTGGAAAGGCTGAGTGTCAGCACAGGAGTTGTTCTCGTATGTCCAAGCATATCCTTGTCCTCTTGCCCATCATACCAATGGGCTCTGGCCTTGTACTGTATGAGTAGACCTTCAACATTGCTTGTGAGGGTGCTGGTGGCAATGGTCAAAGCTCTGCCAGGGACTCTGCTGGCACATGTACTTGTATGAGCTTAACCCCAGCAGTGGATACTTCTATAAGGGGATAAGGAGCTCACAAGAAGCAGAAGCTCCAGATCACATGGAGAACCATATCAGCAGTAGACTAACACATACATGTGGCCAGAAGCAGGAATAAGGTCTCTCCACTAACAGTCTTTCTTAAAGACAGAGAGGAGAATACAGCATTTCACTTGGAACTGCTGTTTTCCACCGATTGCTTCTCTTCCCCCTGCTCTCCCAGGTTAATGAAATTCAAGGAACAATGGAGGAAAACTCCTCTGCAGCTGGACCAGGTGTTCTGTGAGACTAACCCAGTGTTTCACCCTCTCAGAATCCGCTTGCGGGGATCATTTCTTCTTGTTTATTAAATATGGCAGTAATATTACTGTGGCCATTGCCTCAGTTCCTGTCACCTCCTTGCTTTAATTCTACCCACTAATTGACAGGAGCTAAGTGCAGGTGCTGCTCCCAGTCTCTGCTAGACTATGGCCAGGCAGGAGGGCTGCATTTGACCTTCATTTAAATTCCAGAAGCACCACTCACTTAGCAGTATCTCCTGTCATCAATAAACCAGTGCAAACAGAGATAAGCCAGATAAAACTAAAGTAGGTCACTTCTGCAGCACAATGACATCCATATCGGGTTATTCCTTACACAGCCCTAGATGTTAACTCTCCTATCACGGCATTTCTTTTCTCTTCTTCTTTTTGTTTAAAGTTGCTGGGGATTAAGGCAGGATGATCAGGATGGTTCCTCACTGCAAGAAAGACACTGAGGTTTTGGAGCATGTCCAGAGAAGGGCAGCAAAGCTGTGGAGGGTCTGGAGCTCAGAAGGAAGGAAGGCTAAGGGAACTGGGATTGTTCAGTCTGGAGAAGAGAAGGCTCTGGAAAGATCACTCTCTACAACTGCCTGAAAGGAGGTTGTAGTGAGGTGGAGTTCAGCCTCCTCTTGTAGGTAAGAGCAACAGGATGAGAGGTGACAGCCTTAAGTTACGCCAGGGGAAGTTCATGTTGGCTACTGAAAGAGCAGTGAGGCATTGGCACAGGCTGCTCAGAGAGGTGGTAGAGTCACTGTACTTGGAGATGCTCAAGAAATGTGGAGATGTGGCACTGAGAGATGTGGTTTAGTGGACATAGTGGGGATGGACTGATGGTTGGACTGGATGACCTTAGTCATCTTTTCCAACCGTAGTGATTCCATGATATGAAGCTCTCCTCAAAACTCTATCATGCATCAGACTGAGGGTATCAGGGGATTGTTCTGCAGCTGTACACTGGATGAGTTCATAGAGGGTTTGGGTATGGTCATAGATTCTCTATATTCTGTGCTGCTTTTCTACCAATTAAGATCTTAAAAAAACATATGCAGGTGGTGGAGGAAAGCTTCCTTAGCTCCTCTCAAGGACAATTCCCTTAATGTTGGATAACCTTCAAGCCTTCATGTTGAATTAGAGCCACAAACTACATCTGGTAGCAAGAGAAGTCTTCAGTCCCAGTTGCCTGTTTTATCACTGGCTTCTTCACTGAGAACCCCTAAGACATGCAGACCTAATTTTTAGTGAGTTCTTTTTAGAGAAAGTCTTCCATTTTGCTGTGTCAGTCACTGCGTCAACCATCTTTGCCAGTTTATCCAGGGTTGTGCTCTTAATGAGCTTGCAGGCTTTTAGGTCTGGTTAAGAGCAAGCTGGAATAAAATAATTTCTGCCAAAACAATGTAAAAATACACATGTGTGTATAATAGATATTTTAAATATTTGTAGGAAGTCCCAAAGGTAAGAAAGAATTGGAAAGAAAACTGACTACTTTGCCCATTTACCCAGCCCCTCTCACCTCCATGAACTGAATTAGCGCACATCACTCACTACAAGGTAAGGGGAAGAAGCCAGCATGTTCCTGTGGGATGGTCTGAGCAAGGTATGGGAAGCCCTGAAGCTGCTGCATGAGAAGATGCCTTGTTCATTGAGGGGCTGACCCTGCAGAGAAAGGGATGAAGAGGGAAACTTCAGCTATTGGTTTCTTAAACCTTTCCCTCCATGACACTGGTGTTGTGCACATCATGTGTCCAGTAGACCAGACATATGGGTGAGGAGGAAGGACTGTTATGGATCAATCATCTGAGTTTCAAAGGCAGGGGAAGAGCAGGAAGGCTCTGGTCCTTGCCTCTGAGAGCTAGTATGGGGTTTTCTCCCCCACTTTCCAGCAGAGGTTAGTTCTGACACTCCCTTAAGAATGGGATTGATCTTAGCACAGATGAACTTCTTGCACTGGCTTATTTTCCCCCCATAAAAGCCATCCTAATTTCTGTACCATTTTCTTTTCTTTTTTTCTTTTTTTTTTTTTTTTCTTTTTCTTGAACTGCTTATCTTCCCATTGCATGTCGCCCTCCCAGCTGTCCTTGCATCCAATATAATTTGTGAAACTCAGAACAGAATCTTCCTGTTTTTGTGTGTGTAAAGTCTCTCTTTCACTTAGATGGACTCCTGGGCTGGCAGAAATGCTACAGCCAAAGGCATATAAGAGAGATGTGGTTGGCTTTGCATCTCAGTCCCTTTGCTTCCTTGGCTTGGTGACTAGGCAACCAGCTGTACAGGAATTAGTTGTCTGACCAGCTGTCTGGAGCCTCTGTTGAAGCTCCATATCTGTTTGCTAGTGGAGGTCAAGTGACTTGTGCAGGGAGCTGGGACATGAATCCTCCCGTGGTATTACATGCCAAATCCTGACCATCAAATCTCAATCTCATGGCTCAAATCCTTGCCACTGGATCTTCATCCAGGCCTGCTGCTCTCATCACATTTACCATAATGGAACATCCCAGGAGGCAGCAGGAAGCCTTGTCCTTCCATATCCTATGTTTGGTGCTATTTCATCTGTTTCATTTCTCTCCAATGTTGTTTGGGAAGCAGGCTTTGCTGGCAGCCCTCAGCAAGGCATGTGCCCGGTCTGGCAACAAAGCCTCCTCCGGAAGCTCTCCCATTTTCCTTGTATGTTAATATGACCCTAATGGCCTCATTAGTTTTAATTTGTTTGGCCACAAGACTTAGATGAGACCTATTCCAGTGATAATGCCAGACCTGGAGAGAGTAAACAGTGACTAATTAATGCAGTTAAAATTATTACCGAGGGTGGTTGTTGAGGAAGAGGCTGGTGCTGGAAGGCACAATTTCATGCACCTGGCTACAGCCATTGCTTCACAACTTTTTTCCTACAGAAACTCAGAGATGGCGAACAGCATCTGCAAACTACCCTGGAGGGAGGTCAAAGAAATGTCTCAGAAGTGTCTGGCACAGGGACAACACATCAGTTAGCACAGTGAGTACAGAAACGTAAGGGTAGATCCAAGGGAGGCTGACAGAGGGCAATGTCTCGCTGCCCGATTTCACAAGGGTTCAGAGCAGTCAGTTCAATTGGCTCTGAGGGCAGCAAACTGCACAAGCCAGTGCCAGATGGCATCATCTGTGTCAGCATGAACAGAGGGAATTTGCACCTTCAGGTGCAAACATAGGTGAGGATGAAGGAGTCCCAAAGGGGATGAAGTGCTGCATATGCCAATGCATGTTTTTAACTTTAAACATTATTTCCAGTGGAAAAAATCACGTCAGATGACTGTTTATATCTCTGCTCTGCTACAGTCCTCAGAGACCTTCCTTTTGGATAAAAGACTGAAAAACAGCTAAGTTAAAATTTTGTCTAATGAAAGTGGAGAAAACAGAGCACAGAGTGGATGTCCCGAGGTCCCAGAAGGGTCAAAAAAGAAGGAAAGCTCCCCAAAACACTTATAGCCAATCCTGGCTGCTTATTCTTACAACAGAGGAAAGAAACATCCTTCCCTTAGTCCCATGGTGTCCTGCCCATCAACACTTAAAATATGGGTACATGTGAAACCTCCTTCCTCATGGTATCTGTTCCCAAAACACCACAATTACTGAACAACTTAACTGTATCACCGAACATCGTCTCACCCTTGGCTCCACTTCTGAGCTCCTATTCACTGATTTCATCTGATGTTAAATGCTTTGCTTTCACAAGTGGAGAACAAGCCCCTGTGAGGCACTTCAGGGAAATTCCTTTCCTCTCCAGGAAGCAACAGTCGCCAGTGCCAGGCGAGAAGCAGAGCATTCCTCTGTGCCTGTGTGCATGCATTTCAACTGTGTGTTCTGCATTGCCTCATTCATGGCTGGCTGCAATAAACAATGTATATTTAGCATAGAGCGTGCTCATCTGGCAAGGGCATCTCTGAGTCATAGGAGGAAAGGGTTGAGTACCACTGAGTAAGGCTTTTCCTCCACATCTTTTTTCAGGAGATGGGGAAAAGATAGACTTCACGCACCAGAATTTGTCAATGTGTCTTCCAATGAAGATACTGTCAGTTAAGTACAGGTCAGAGATTTTTTTTGCCAGTTCGGGCTCAGGAATGTTATGGATTACCGTTCACTTAGGCATGGATGCAGCTTGAGCTTATGAAAGAAATAAAGAGTTTGAGCATACATATGAATGTGCAAGCATTTGTATAGATTCAAGCTCTTCTTCTTTTGTCTTAGCTGTATTAAGGGTGGAAGGGGTGGGCAGTTATCAGTTTGGACATCAGAACAAATGCTGACTGTGGCTCTTCAGCTACATGTCTAGAAAGCCCCATAGATGTGTGCTATAGTGCCCTGTTCTCTTTGCTGTTCAGATGGAGCATCTAACAACAGCACATGGCACTTTCCTTCCAACCTTTGAGTCTCCTTGTACACCTGGACCTCCTAAAAGATGTTTGTTCAGGTATTTATGTCAGCATAACACCATATGGCCACTGCACGTCCTAAGTAGATGTCTCCAGGCATACACCCAGGCCTGAGATGTTGGATTTCCCCCTTACTTCCATCTTGATCCCTGAGTTTGCAATATCTGACAACCAGCAGTGTCAAGAAAATCAGACAGGTCATCACCAGACTCCTCATCATTTTACACTTCAAATGCACTCTTAAGTTACCTATCCTTTCTGTCTTCTTTTCTGTACTATCAAAACAAGATATGCCTCATTTGAGCAGTACAAAAGTATCCCCAAACATCATAGAATGATAGAATCATCAAAGTTGGAAAGACCAATAAGATCATCTAGTCCAACCCTCAACCCATCCCCACTAAATCATGTCCTTCAGTGCCACATCTACACATTTCTTGAACACCTCCAGTGATGGTGTTTCTACCACCTCCCTGGGCAGCCTGTGCCAATCCCTCACCACTCCTTATGAGAAGAAATTTTTCCTAATATCCAACCTGAACCTCCCCTGGCTCAACTTAAGGCCATTCCCTCTCATACTAAATACCCTTGATACCCAAGATACACTTGTTCAGTGCCCAAGAGTTGATGCCTAGTTGGATACCATTACAGTCTTTATCCCAACTACTTTCAAGGATAGAAATAAGAATTCTTGCAGAGACAACAGTAGCCTTTGCTCTCATTAGGTTGTAGTTACCTTCGTTAGCTGTCTGACACATGGCATGGAGTAGATCAACCCGTGCTGTGTACACATCAACTAACACAGGCCTGGTGGATTGATTACAGCCCATAATCCTGGGGAGATGAACACCTAAAAAGACACTGAAGCTGAATTCATCTGAGATGGTTGTCTAGACTCCTGCTTTAGTCAGAGAAAAACAGGTGCTTTCAGAACACGATTAATCTCATTCAAAAGTAGACATCTCAAATAGGTCAGATGACTCATGCCCTGGCAGGGCTTATTTCTCTCTACAGACTATAAAGGGAGGAGAAGGTGACCAGCTTGGTGGCAGACGGTCAGTGTGGTAGACATCTAACATTAGAAAAGATGAATCTCTTCATGTGAGGCAAATCAAAGTACTGGACGTTGCACTCTACAAGAAGGGGGCTAAAATGGTCCTGACAGTCAAAGCTACTCAAAAGGGTTGTGGAGGGAGGCATATTGAGCCACAGAACAAGATCTTTTAATGTACATGTTTCCTGGCAATTATAGTACCAAGAACTGTAGTTTCAGTGTAGAAGGGAGGAAAACTGAGGAAGAAAGTGAAACAGAGTAGACCATGATGGAGGCTGCATAGTGCTCTAAAAAAGGCAGGCATTCTCCATCTCCACTATGACTGTCAGAGAGGAGCAAAGGGAGGGACAGAACTGCCGTGTTATAGGGAGCAAGATGGAAATAATCCGAGATTGCCAATCCAGCTTTTTCCTCCATGTTCGGTGCTTCTACTGTCCTTTCAGTACCAGTCCATGTGCTGTAATAAAGAGCTATACTAGGACACCAGAAAGGAGGGACTATGACCTTCCTTTTTGGTCCTATTTAACAACTGGACCACTCTTTCTGGGGACACAAACTCACATCTGGGACACCAAAACGTACTGACCACATTGGTTGTCTCTGAAAAAACACAGATCAGGGTACATTTGGCATCTGAGTCTCCTTATGACTGCTTTATTGGAGAATGGGTGGGTCACCATAAGGTCTTGAAATGTCCATACTCTCTCCCTGTACTTCCAAGAGTCTTTTCCATGTAAGAAGCTTTCCTGTCTGTTTGGAACTGACCTATCTGCAGACAAACCAGTTTGTGGTTCAACTATGGGGCTTTTCCATGATCCCCAGCTTGGAAGCATGCAGCCACTCCTGCTGGACAGGATCTCAGCTCAGCTGTGCTTATCATGCAGGAGTGCAGTGAGATGTTTTTGGGCCAGGTCTGTTCCAACAGAAAACCACGGCTACTGCCAAGAAATCAGTTCTAGCAGCTTACTGGACCATATGGGAGCCTTCTGGAGTGTCTCTGAGGAATATCCTTGGACTTTTGGCTTCAGAGGATTGCAATTCCTTACATCCTCTGGAAGTCAGTGAGAATTCATAGGAAGGAGGCTGGGGGTTGGACCCCTCTGTGTGTACTCGGGGCTAGAAAATTCAGTGTGAACCACCAAAATCAGGGGTTTCGTGTAGCATTTTAATAGATACATGTTTTACTCTAAATTCCTTCCAGCTGATATTGGGTTTTAGAATCTCATTTTCTCAGTGATAGGAAAAGATATGGGGGAGATCTTCCCTGTTAGCTTGTGGGGTTATTGAGTGGGATGGCTCTGCCCCAAGAATACTCCTATTTCTCTTAGTGCTTGGCAGAGGAACAAGGAAGAATATCGTCTCTTTTCAACACCTGAGCATCCTTCCCCACAGAAGCCCAGCCCTGCTGTTGTCCGGGCACATTTCCCTTTTGGAATCAGATCTGTTTGCCTCCCAGGAGCCTCCTTCTCCCAGGAGGAAGCCCATCCTTTTCAGCAGAATCATTGACTAGTTAAAAATACCTTTTTATTTTTTAATATGTTTTTAAATGTTTAAATTCATCGTACTTGGACAGTAATTGCAATTCATACTGAGCAGTCATCATGTCAGCTGTCACAATAACAAACTGCTTAATAGATGTACACTGATGGGCTGTTGCCAGAGCTCCGGAGAGACAAAGGCTTTGGCTCCAAGGGAGATGTCATTCTTTGCTTGACAAGATCTAAGCAGTCAGAAGAGCTGGCTGCTCCTAATGTACAAGTATGCCCAGAACTTCCCTTGGGCCTTTCTCTGCTCCTTCCTGACGTACAACCCAAGTTCCAACTTTTTTCCAATGACACGATCCACAAATGCTGCTATTTTCTCTCTCCTTTCCACTCCATCTCCCTCATGTCTTGTTGCTCCTTTTTATTTTCTTACAACCGAAGGTGAACATGAGTTCAAGACACTGTGTGTGTGTGTGTGTGTGTGTGTGTGTGTGCTGAGCTGGAAACACTGACTGTTCCCAAGAGGATGTGTCCACCTCATGGTGTCTCCTTTAGACACTGGCAATGTTGCACTGTGAACCTAAAGTTCCCTTTCTACCTTCCCGTGTTTGAGGGATGCTGGGAACAACTTTTCCACTGGGAAAGGAGGTTGTGGAAAAAGGAAGGGATTAAAGATTAGAGAGTGCTCAACTCATGTTAGAATTGTCATTCAAACTAATTACCTGAACTAACCAGCCCTGCAGGTGAGATTTCAGCTGAGGAAGTTGTGAGGATTAATATACAGAAAATTAGCTGCCAGTGGAAATGTTAAAATTGGAAGTGAATCTTGCTGCTGAGGCCAAGGATGTGCCCACTCCTTGTGATCTGAAGTGCACTGTGGAGTTACCTCATCCAAAGGTAGAATAGTAGAATCACTGAGGTTGGGAAAGGTCTTTAAGATCATCTAGAGCAACCGTCAGCCCATCCCCACCCTTCCCACTAACCATGTCCCTCAGTGCCACATATACATGTTCCTTGAACATCTCCAGGGACAGTGACTCCACCACCTCCCTGGGCAGCCTGTGCCAGTGCCTCACTGCTCTTTCAGAGTAGAATTTTTTCCTAATATCCAAGATATGTGTTCCACTCCCCAGCATCAAGACCAATCCTAATGACCAAAGTATCTCCCAACAGCGTGCTCAGCATCTCTTTACTATCCTGCATTGCACCATGTAGAATGGCTGTGAAGAAGCCCTTAAATGGAAACCTATGGTGCGTAACATAGACATCTGAGGACACACACTTCAAGGGCTGGTGTAACTCACCACACTGTGCCACTGTATTTGGACCATCACAGTGTGTGTAGAAGGTCTTGGAGGTTTTACATGAAATGATTAGAATTAGAGAGTGCTCAGTAGAAATGTGTGGTTGAGATTTGTGGCAGAGTGAGAGGGATCTGTCCAGTCATTACATCAACAGCATCAGTTCTATACAGCAACATGCAGACAGGACCCAAGGAACTACTCCCTCCAGGGCTTGTGAGCACCCTGACCAGGAGTACAGTCCATATCCTGTACATGCACTGTCTGCTTATCTAGTCCTTATGTAAGGGAAGGAATTCTAAGCATGTCTGAGATCCTTTAGCAGATCCAAAGACAGGGGGCAAAGTTCTTTGTGATGTCTGTTGACTATGGAAGAATACACATCCTATATCCCAAGTGTTACTGGGACTGGCTGCACTGGGGAAAGAATTGGATCAAGTTAGGCAAGTTAGAAAAAACAAGCAGGAAAAGGGAGGAAAAGGAATATTTAATGCCTTTCTACAAGGTCTGAGATGTGCCACTCTCAAGCAAGCCATCTGAATGCTGCTGTCCCCCTGCAGCCTTAGCTACTGGAGCCACGGACCTGTGCAAGCAAGAGTTGTAAGTCCTTTATTAAGATGTGGTCCTAGGGCTTGAGTGTCTTTGACAGGTCTTCATTCAGGGAACACACAGCAGCTGCTTGGTTCTGCCTGGATGCACAACGGAGATGGCTGGAGGAGAGATGTCCCCTGTCACACCTGAAGGGACATGCTAGGCATCACACACTTGTTCTTACAGCTGTTCTCCTGCCTTCCCTCTTTTCCTCTTTACATGGGGAAAAATTTTGCAAAGTACGGCACACAGTGGAAAATGACATTTGCTGACCTTAAACTGGTTATCATGTCATCAGGGCATGGAAGAAAGGAGCCTGTACCTTCAAAGCAGGGCTGCAAAGGTCAACGGGGAAACAAAAAATGAAAGTGCTTGTTGGAACTGCAAGACATGAAGTGGTTGCTTTCTTCAAATACTTCAGCTAATGAACAGGAATGTTGTTGTTTTGTTTGAAAATTGGCCCCAGAGAGGTATTTTCTGCAGCAACACCAGTCAGTGCATTGGAGGTGTTCCTATGTTTACCCATAAGTCTTGGAGTCCTAGCAAGATGCATCCCGGAGTCCTGAGGGAATTGGCTGATGTAGTCACCATGCCACTCTCTATGATATTTGAAAAGTCATGGCAATCAGGTGAAGTTCCTGGTGATTGGATAAAAGGAAACATCACATCCATTTTTAAAAAGGGGTAAAAAAGATGATCCTGAGAACTACCGACCTGTCAGACTCACCTCTATGCTGGGGAAGATCATGGAACAGATCCTCCTGGAAGTGAAGCTAAGGCACATGGAAGGCAGGGAGGTGATATGGGGAACTGATTTAGCTTAGATATATGTTATGTGGTTGATGCACCAACAACAGCGCCATTGGCAACCTGATCCAGCTGTGGTGTCCCTGCTCACTGCAGTAGAGTTGGACTGGATGGCCTTAAGAGATCCCTTCCAACTCCAAGGATACTGTGAGTCCATGATGCTAGGAGCTTGTCTCCCTCCCAAGGGCTGCTGAAGGCTGGGGAAGCTCGAGTGAGTACCTCAGTTTAAGACTGCCATTGAGGTTTCAGCGAGGAGCAGATGCTGCCCTCCCTCTGCAGCTGGGAAGCTGAGACATACAAGTTAAGTGACTTTATCCAAGTTTCAGAGTGGAGTCAGGAATAGAAGCAGTGTCCCTTGGCCCTTTTGGGGATGAATCATCCTTGTAAATCCTTTTGCCTTGACTGATCTAGTAAATATAGGGTGTGAGAAAGGGTGATTAAGTGACTTATCTGAAGTCACATGTGGCATTTATGGGATTTGGACACAATCCTAGACCGGCTCCACTTCTTTAACCACTATGCTTTCCCTTCTGTAGCTGTGACCCTGCAAGCGTACAAACACCATCATGTATTACAGCAGCGGAAAATAAATTCACAGCCAGCCTGGAAAATCAACTCCCCAAGGAAATGCAAGATTAATCCCATATGGGAAAAGATGCAATCTAAAGCAGACTGTTAATTAATTATTATTATCTTAACCAACCCAAGTATGGAGCCGGGGACACAAGTAAGGTTACAATTTTTGACAGATGCAGATTGATTTCTTAGAGCATCCACACCAGACAGAGCTGCTAATCCCTTTCACAAAGGTAAAACTGTTAATCTGATTTGCATGCCTGGCTGGTTGCTTTTGTCCTGCCGATTAGTTTAGAAGTCACTAGCTGGTGACGAATAAATGAGAAGTTCTGACTGGGCTTCATCCTGAAATGAATTTTAGATTGGCTTCAGAAACCATCTCCCTGGGGCCACTCTCTGCCACCCGAACTGAAAGAGGAAGGAGTTGGGTGGAGCTGGTGGGGGGGTGAGGAAAGAAATGAGACAAAAAGGCAGCTATTAATTAAAGTCCAGGAGCACATCTGAAGGAACTGACAGGTGGTAGCCGACTTTAGTACCTTGTAAGTCAACTCATTAAACACCAGCCTTTGCTCGCATCTGTAATATTTGCAAAGAGAATGGTTGAGTTTTTTCTCCAGGGAAAGCTGACCTGCTCTGCATTATGTTTAAAACATACAGTGGTGTTCAAACTGAGACTGCAATCCACGTCTGCTAAGCCGAAAGGCAAAGTTGGGTCTGCTAAAGAATGCAGTCTGTTATGACCAAGTGCAGTCCTTTGTCTTCGGTTCTTTCCTTTTGCTGGTGGAAGTTGGTGTTTCTTATTTCGCCTTTCAGCCCCAGGCAAATCATTGTATGTAAGGAGTTATTGAGTTTCAGGTTATCTTTGAAAATTATTGAATTCACAGTGGAGGATAAGTTGGCTGAACAATCGTGGGCCAGTGATTCAGCAATAGGGGGGTCTTTTTTTGAGAGCTGGCGTTGGTGTTTCTACTACAATTAAAGGCATCACAGTTAGATTCCCTGCATTTAGTTCCCAAGAAGTTTTTGCAGGGTTGTATCTAATATCTTTGCTTTCTTTGTTATTTCACTGTCTTCTCACCTGCCTTTTCCTACCTACCTTAGTGCTTCTGTTTCTGCTAAATCTGAACATCTCTCCAAGTGTTTAACATTTCAGTTGTTCTTTCCAATAAATAAAAGTTTCTGATTGTATGTCCAGGATGGATAGCTGTGACACAGTACCTCTATTCCAGTAAACTGAACTGTTCTGAGATGTGGGTCTCAGTACTAGGTAATTTAAAATGTTGGCATGGGCCAAACACCATTTGTAGTAGCAGATTTGGATGAGAACACCCTAATTTGGAAGCTAGAAGAGTGGCAGTATGAACATGCTCAGTTAACAGGACCCTATGGATTTGACACCATGGTAGAGAGAGGCATGGGAGAATAGGTCAGAACAGACAGGGTGGTCAGCAGCAGTGTGGCTGCAATCTATCCCTGAGAAGCTACACACATGTACCTTCAGGCCAAACCTCCCCATCAACCAAGTGGAGGGTTTGCACTTAGGAGGATTTGGGCATAGGCAGTGATATAACAAATTCTGAGAGACTGAAGACAGGTGGATCCTTTGGAAGCCAAACCTCAATGAAAAGGAAGCACATTTGTGTCTACAGTACCTTTCAATATAGGAGAAACCTTGCAGACATCACTGAAATGTAGCTTTTGAATGAGGCCAAATCATGTTAACACTTGGAGTTTCAGCCTGGCCCAGTCCTCGTGCAGCTGAAATTCTGGCAGCCTGGAAAGGTCCAAATGTCTTAATAGATCTGTCCAAGACTCTGCTGGAGGTTGATTGCAGAGCTGAAAATAGAACCGAGTCAAAATCTCAAGCCATGGACTTTCCTTCCTCTCCTATGCAGATCCAAAGGTGATGTCTTGTGTGATACAGCAATTAATCCTGGCTACTGCAGAGAGTTTGATGGCTGCAGTTGGTGACACCTAGTTACCCAGAAATGCTATCAGCTCTATAACACAATTTACAATAAGTCATCATTAATTAATGCTAAGTTATGAAGCGCTTCTAGATAAAGTGACACACCAGATTGATATCAGTGCAAGAAGAGTTCATTATGGGTAATGTTACGACAATACAAGACGGAGGAATTAATGATGAATTTCAGTGTTAAGTATCATGTTTCCCATGCTTTAATGCATAGTCTCAGAGGAGGAGGGTGCTTGGAGAGGAACTGGAAAAAGGCAGAATCATCATAGCTTGCATTTAAAAAAAATGCATATTCTTTGATTTGTTTGTATGTCCATGCACACACAGTATCTTTACACAGTCTCACTCTCACGCTCTTGAACCCTCAGTCAGTGAAAGGGAGGATCACAACTTGAGAAGAAGGGTAAAATGAAGTGAAATAAGTCCAGTGTGGCTCAACCGTGTTGGTAGCAGTTCAGTGATGAGTTTGGTTACTCCTTGACTCTATAACATCCCCACTGTTCCTCAAAAGCCACAGTCAGAGAACATCAGACTTCAAGTAAAACTTGTACTACGTCAGAGTAGCCATATTGACATTCATATTGATTCATATTGACTAATGAATTATTGCAAGATGCACATAGACAAATGACTACACTTAAAAACACTGAGCTTCTCTTATACTGTAAAGAAGAGTATCCTGGAGAAATTAGTCCTAGGGGTAAAACATCCCCAAATGTTTGTGGGGATACCATGCATTTTATTTTAAGGAGGGGAGATTTTGGAAAGGCCAATATAGAAATCTGTTTAAACTGAGCTTACCTCTATATCTGTTCCCCTAAAACCGCAAACCTGCATCCAGATTCTCTCTAGGTCTTCCACAACAGGCTACAAAGCCAAGCCAGAGCAATTCCCTCAGCTAATCAATGTACAAAGTGCTGCTGTGGTTCTGATCTCAGTCAAAGCAACACACGCTCTCCTCATCACAAAGGCTTGTGAGATCAAAACCAGAAATTCAATAATAAGCACACTCCACTCCTTGTGTAGCTGCACTTCCAAAACAAAGCAACATTGATACTGAAGTGCCTGATGCTGGCGGTCCCACTGAGTAACAAATATGCTTGCATCCTGGGAGCAGGCCTTAAAAATAATAATATAAACCCGATATGAGGGGTACTGATAAAAACAGATAGGAAGGGAGTTAGGTTGTAATGGACAGGTGCTCAGATGCCTCACTTGAATGGGATTTTTCTCAGCAGTGAAAAACATAACCTAATACTTCCTCTATGCCCAAGGATGCAAAAGGCACAGCTGCCGCAATCACAGGCCTGAACTGAGACTAAAATCTCTGAGACAAATTACTATAATGATCCATCTCTTAGGAGGAAAGCTTGAAAAAGAAAAATATTTTCCTCTGAGTTGTTCCAAATCTGATTAGGTACGAAGAAAGCTCTTCTCACAAATTATCTGAAAGAATAAGAGGGAACAAAAGATCTCCAGACATAAGAGAGAAAAAGGAAAAGAGCATTTATTGCACAGGTGTTTGTGGTAGAAATTGCTGAATTCAAGACTGGAAGTTCCGTCAGTACATGGGTGGGAATAGTAGGACTGGATGGGCACCTAGCTCCACTCCATGTGACTTGGGATGAGTTTTCTTGAGCAGCTCAGAAGGCCAACTGTACCTAGGGTTGCATCAAGAGAAGTGTGACCAGCAGGTTGAGGGAGGTGATTCTGCCTTTGTGAGACCCCACTTGGAGTACTGCATCCAGTTCTCAGGACCTCAACATAAGGAGGACATTGAGCTGTTGGAACAGGTCCACAGGAGGGCCACAAAGATGATCAGAAGTCTGGAGCACCTCCTGTAAGAGCTGGGGCTCTTCAGCCTGGGCAATCAATCTGGCCATCAGAGGGTTCAGATTGTGTTGCCTCTCTCCCTGTTAGGTATTCTGAGCACCACACTAATGGCTCTAACCACCAACATCCCATTATCAAATTCAGGTGTTCTCTGACTCACTCATATTCCAGCATCCTCCCATTCTTGTAGTGTACCTCCATAATTCATAAGCAAGCCCCCATCCTGTGGATAATAACAGCCCTGAAGGTGCTGTACATTACAGTAGGTGATTTTTGTACTGATCCCTGATACCTAGAGGTTTTCTCAAGTATAAGGTCTCATACTCCTATTCTTATAACATTTTTAAATTCTAATCCCATTTCAACAGGTTTCAGGAGGTGGTTCTGCCTTTGCTATGCAAGCATGTTTGAATGTACCTGTGTGCTACTTCAGCTTGCCTACAGCAAATTGAAATGTATTAAGACTGGAAACTCAGTGATATGTCAGGTAATGAATTTCCCAGGTATATTTGCCAAAGTGGTATAAAAATTCTTTTATTTCTTTGGCTCTGCCTCCTCCCCCCGCCACACACACAGACCCTTTTCCTTGGCATTCAATATCCTCTTGCTTTTGTGTTAAGAAGTCAGAAGCACTAATAAATCACATTGCTTATCTTTCTATTCCTTATGGCCTTGTGCCTCTACCCAAGTGTGTCTTTTTGGAGGATAGACTGAAACTCTACCGTCCCTTCTAAGGAGCATTTTTGGTCCATTTCCACATCAGTAACCTTCTTTCCATCAATGATCTGTCACTGTCTGACATTCCAACTGATGACAGACTTAAATCTCTTGTTCTGTATTGTCTCTGAGAGCTCCATCCTTCCACTGTATGAGCACCTCCTTTGGTGAAGACCTACATACTGCATTTTCCTGCACATCTCCATATCAGTGCAGACACCCACATCCAAATTTGCACACCACCACAATGGCGATGAGCTGGAGATTAAAGTCATTAACTGCACACAACCAAGTGATTATTAGCACAGTTGTGAAGCGCATCCTACCCTGCAGTAATTCTTCATTCCCTCCAGGGTGTAATGCCCTTTTGTTTCCCAGGATAAGTTCCTAATGATGTTAAGGGGCATCCGAAGAACACGGTGGCACCAGGGTGAGCTCCTTAATGAGATTAGCTGAGTTTTAATTTAGATGAAAAGCAGGCAAGGAGGGAAACAAGGCATGTTATTATTTAGCATTACAGAAGATAGGTTTAGGAAACAGAGGCACAGATGCAGCAAGCTGAGGGATGGGCTGGGGACCCTGTGTAGGGAATCACAGGAATGTCCCATGAGTCAGTCTTCTATACTCCTATTCTGCTAACCATCATATTATTAATCCCACCATCAGTTTGAGATGAAGATAGGAGGGAATTTTGGCTTTCTCCTCTATGGATAAAGCTGTCATTTGACTTAGTTTCCCCCAGGAAGTTTCTAAGGGTGAAGATGGTCTATTTGCCCAGCGTGATGTAGTTTGAACCTGAGGATCGAGGTGCATGTTCATGTGTGGGTAGCAACCACTTTTTGCTAGAGGTCTTTCTTGATATGAGGGCCCTAAGGGTAATCCTGATCTCTGTGTGTTGACTCAAGCTGTCATTTGATACCTCATGCTCTGTCCTGTCACCATGCCACCACCTCCTCTGAGGGTCATGGAGCCCTCTCAACATTGACATGACATTGGTGTGATGACGTGTTATAGAAGAAACCAAATCAGTTCTTCTCCAGCTGGGACGCAGGGTTTATAGTTCAGTCCTGCCTTTAGAGAAGAATACCAGGCATTGCTTTCAGTGCCCACATTCAGCATGAATATGGTGAATGGAGGTTTCAGTGGAATGACAGCTCTTGGAAGGTGTAGTGGTGCTCTGAAGACATCAGCTACATTACTTTATCCACATACAACCTGTGGATGAACTATTGTTTATATTACATCTCAAGACACACAGTCTGAGTCACACAAACCCCAAAGGGAGTTGCATGGAACAATGCCCATTGCCTTAGCATGGGCCAGACTTGCACTATATGGAAGAATTTAACTTAAGTCTGTCTGAGCAAAGAGGAACCCAAAGATCTGTTCTTTCACACAGACCCAGAATGGTTTTGTTAAATCTCATTATCCTTTTTTCTCTTCAGCACTGAAAGTTTTGACACTGGGGCAGAAGTCAAAGCTCTGTTAAATTATCTATCACATCTGAGAGATTTCTGCAATTTCTGCATAGACCCTGGTATCTGAAGCAAAGCAAAGGAAATAAATGCTCTGCAGATGAAGAGCGGAACATCTGACAGACCTACCAGAATCAAGACCTTTAAAAAATGCAGAAGAGAGCATTTTAAGCAGAATTTCACCTGCAAATGAAGGATGTCAGCAGAAAATGGAAAACAGTCAGGAGAAGGTTTGATTACCTATACTTGCTAGTTGCGAAACACGTGATATTTGTAATGGTTTTCACTTAGATCAGAAGAGCCTAGCTACAAAACATGAAATAGAAATGCAAAGTGAAAACTGAGAGTGAAAGATGAGAGGTTGCCTCTTTTTCCTGCCATGAGACAAAGAAGAAAAGGAAGATGTGGAAAAACCAGTGATTTGATTCACATCTAAATGGTTCTAGAGTCAGTGCAATCCATCCTAATTCTGCACAAGTAGTAGTATGAAAACAGGCAGCGTCTAAGAAAGATGCATACGTGCACAGAAGTGTGGTTGACGACCATCTCCACCCCACTTCAGCTTGCACTTTTTGATGGGCAACGGGCTGCCTCAGCTGCTGGTGCTAGAGGGATTATTCCTTTTTGCACCTGTCAGTTTCCATAGTACTTACCCTGGAACTAATCTAATTCCTTTACCCCAGAGATTACTCAGAGGACTAGCAGCGCTCAGGTGACTAGAACTAAACTGTCACTAAAAGGAAAAAACTGGCCATCCACAAAGAAAGCAAAGGAGATACTGAAACCATATACTCATCCGTGTCTTACATATTCCCCACCATTCCGCTTGGCTGCAAATCTCATGTACTGTGCTGTGGCAGCCCTTGGGATGGAAACAGCTAGAAGTTTTGATGCACTTTGCAGTCAGATTAACAACAGCAGCTGCTTGAATTACAGTACCTGTGTCTGGATATGGGAAGACAATGAGGTCCTACCAGCTCTGTACCCTTTGACTCAAGAGGCAATGGAAGCCACAGCATCACTATGATAATTCTGAACTGCAGAGATAGAAGAAGCCTGCCTTGGGATCGACATTAATTTTAAATAAGCTTCTGTTTCTTTCTTTCTCATTTTGCAGACACTGATATTTTCATGCCTGAATTCTTTCCTTCTAGAGCCATCTATTTCAAGGGAGTAGGACTATGGGAAGGAGGACTCTGTTTTCTGGGAGATTTCTGCTTCTGTTTTCAGGAAACAGAGGGAGTCATAAAAGGTGTGTCAGATATCAGGGGTCAGTATGGATTGATGCTTAAAGGCTTGAAATGCCTTTGTACCTGTGCTTCTTAATGCTACCTGTATGAATACAATGATTTTGGTCTTTGCTCATTTTGTCTCTCTACTACAGTATTTCTTGCATGGAATAATGAATGTCACTCCTCTGTGAGGCAAGCTGTACCAACAAGGAAGTGAAATCCCAAGGAGGTTTAGCAGTGTTTCTGACATCCCTCAAAATCCCTGCAAATCTCAGTGCTGATGTTGCTGGCAGATGGGAAAAGCCATAAAGGATTTGTCTGCATTGATAGCAGAGATGGGAATAGCACATGGCCTGCGATTTAACCCCAGAATCATCCATCTGCAGGGTGGCAGGGCTAAACATACACTGTAGCATGAGTTTTTCTCACATCTGGACACAGAACCAACCCCCTATATAATGGAGACCTTCCACCAGCACAGCTGCTTAAATCTCAAATCAACCCTCAGCTGGGAAATGTTTGCTGTTTCCTATTTCACTTCCTGTAGTTGTTCCTGCAGGTCTAAAATTAAATAAGAACCTTGTGGTCTCTTGAGGACATGGTGGGTCCTGGCTGTTCACCTGTCTGCAAGTGTGATTTGGAGTTAGGAATGAAGAACTGTTGGGGAAAAAGCTTGGTGCATGTAAGTATCTGTTGGGTTGAATAGTCAAGAGGAAAGATGGGGTCCTGTGATTTATGGCCTGAGAGTCTAAGTGCATGGTGGCTATATTCCCTGGTGCAGGGAAGATTTCAGATCCCAGATTGGTTGGACCTGATGGTCTTGGTGTTTTTTCCCAACCTTAATGATTCTATGATTCTTTCCCCATCTGCAGTATCACTGCATTTTGTGGCTGTTCAAGCAGAATCACCAGCTAAAGGCCAGACAGTCCTACTGATTTTGATGAACCTTGGTCAGAAGTATGAGGGATCTGCCCACAGATGGAGAAGCTAGAGTGGTTTAAGAAGCAGTACCTGCCATTGGATGCAGATGCCTCTCAGACAAAGTGAAGCTAACATGTTGGCCTCAGTTTGTGACAGACAGATGTAAAACAGGGTCACTACAGCCCCTAAAGAACTATGCTCCTGGTAGTGGTTAAAGCCATGTCATGGAGAAGCCACGTTCACCTCTGCAATGAATTCAGATTTGTGGTTTATGAAGGTGCCTTACTTCAATGACACAAACTAAGCTGAAAACCAAAACAGCTGTGATGATATAATTTGCTTTGCTACAAGTGATGTAAAGTTTTCCTTTATCCAGGAGGTTTGGAGTGAAGATATGGCTCTGTAGAGAAAATTCTTGTGTTGCTGATGTGCCTTCTCTGTCAGTAATAATGTTCTCAACAATGGTCTCATTAATCTAGTTAAACCTTTTGCCTCAAAAAGCTCCTTCACCATCTCCCCCTGCACGCAGAGACCCTCTTAGGGGTGGACACAGGATTTTCCCCACTTCTCTTTTTTGCAGCTCCTCTGAGATGTGTCCCCAGTTGGGAAATATGGCTGGCTACAATGTGGGGTAGATGTGAGACAACATGAGACTGCACAGATCTGGAGGCTTAATGTCTCACTATGAGGAAGGAACCATAACACTGAATAAAACCCAAACCTCTGAGCATTAAATGGATTATGAAGGTAGACTGTGATGTGAGAATAACTGGATTTCTCTGTAAAGTGATTATTGCCACAGTAACTTGTAGGACACGCTTTCACTGAGAGCTCATTTTGACATCTTTTATGGTCAAAGGCCTTTGACTGTCACTCAGTCATACAGACCCTTAACAGAGGAGGATAACACGGTTAATAACAGTGCTCTTATGGAGTGCTTATGCCACAGCAAAATGAGTCCTGCTATTGCTTTAGTCAGGCTGGGAAATCAGTAACTGCCTCTAGTATCATTGCAGTTGCAGCAGCATGAATGAGATTGAGTGTGAATCCAGGTTAGATCCCATCCTGAGCAAAGCACCAAGTAACACCTCAGTGCCATCCCAACTCTTGGATGAATAAACCCTGGTGACCAATCAGTTTTAAAGTAAGATAGATGTGATTCCAGCAGAGTCATGTTTATTGGCTTGGACAAAACTCAGAATGAGCATCAGGGGTTGGGAAGTCCTGGAAGAGTCAGATGGGCATTTCCTAAGGCCAGGGAGAAATTTGTCTTTGTCATCAAATGAAGGGGAGCACATTCAACTTGACCACTCAGTCCTAAAATATACCTCCTAGAAGACAAAGCATCTTTAGAATCATGCATGAGTGGGAAGGAGCAGGGACCACAGTGTGTATGAGGGATCGTTTGAGAAATTCCCAGGGCAGCAATACAGATGCTGTCTTTATCCTGCCTTCCATAATCAGCTCTTCTATCATAAAGTGATGGTAAAGGCTCAGCAATGGAGTCAATGGACCAGACCCATTTCACAGAGGTAGATGGAGCCTACCAGGTTCTGCTCTTCAGGAGCATGATTGCCACACAGTGCTGTGGCAGGAATGATGTATTGGAAGAGGTTGCCCAGAGAAGTGGTGGAATTACTGCCCCTTGAATTGTTCAAGAGAAGAGTAAATGTGGCCCTGAGGGACATGGCTTAGTGGGCATGGTGGGATGGGCTGACAGTCAGACTTGGTGATCTCAATGGTCTTTTCAAACTGTAATGATTCTTCTGTGAGGGGTGTTCATATCCACACATCTAACTGATTGCTGGCAGTGCTGGCCTATAAGATTGAACTGAAGTGAGGAGAAAAGTTAGGCACAACTTTGTAGTCTAATCATCTCTTGATATATCCATCCTAGGTATACATAGTACCTTTTTTCTTGAAAACTTCCAGGAACTGTGACTTTCTTCTGCGTACTGCAAGACTTGTTATTTTATCCCAGAGTTCCCTGTGGTTTGGGGATAGTCCTTGCATGAAAGGAATTAAAACAACAACAAAAGTCAAACCCACATTGATTCGTAGGATATCTCCATGATCCAGGCCCCTGGCTTTGACCTTCATAGTCTCTAATTTTACTTTTGTCTACTAATGAAAACTCAGGGTGCCAATGAAGTAGGCACACAGAATTGCTGTGAATCTTCATTTAGTTGTTTTTTACTGTTGAGGAGTCTCACCCTCCTTAAGGTGGAGGAGTTGGTAACTGGCCCATTTGCTCAGTTGACAGCAGATCGATCCCTCATGCTGGGTCACCAGGAAAAGCCAATCACGACCACCTGATGCAGTTTGAAAAAATGAATTTTGTCTGAAGAGCACTTCTGCGATATGAAGCAATGGAAGAAAAGGATAAAGACAGCAGGGAGAAGGATGCTTCCATCAAAGATACCTACATAACCACTCTGCTTTAATAGCACTAATTGGTGTTTGACTTTAGTCAGATCAGAAAGATAGAGATTAATGAACAAGCTCTAGAAAGAATGGTCCTCATTGGAGCTCCTTGGTGGAGAGAGACAGGGAAAGCACGAAGGTTAAAAGTCTAATGACAAGCATCCTTAATTATTGCTCTTCCTCTGCTCCCTCTAGAAAATATTTCTCTACTCTAAATTGTCTTAAAACCACTCTAACACGACTGAAACATTTATAGATATAATTCAGCTCAACTAACATTAAAGAATGTAATGGGATTTCGGGAAAGAAGATCAAGCACAGTAAGCTTTTTAACCATCAGATGTCATTTCGAGCCGTATAGCGGGACAAATGGTGCATGAATTTGGGTAAACAATGGAGATAAAGCTGACATGTGAGGTGGAGCAGAAGTTCACCTGTCTGCAGGAGTGTGTGGTTTCCCTGCAGACTCTCCTCCGCAGTGAGTGGAAAACTCCTCTGTAACAATAATAGAAACTCTGCCTACAGTCCCATGGAAAAAGTCAACCCAGTTTACTGGAACAAAATTAAGAGCTGCTGGAGATGCTGATATCTCTGTCCCAGGCCAGTGGCTCTCTTTGTTGGTAGCTATTGATGCATACTGGAGTCTTGCTTCATCTTTTCCACAGCAGTCTGGGCTCCCTGGCATCTCCAAAGTGACACAGAGGTTAGCTGCAGAAAATGGCTTAAAAGCACAATTAGCTTTTTGTAACAATAGCCTCTTTATTCTTCATTATGAAAAGACCTGAAAGGGAATTTGTTTTCCGAGATAGATGTGAAATGAAGCCCTATCGGAACAAGTAACCTTGCATGCCAGATACAATAGCTGATATCTACCCATCACCTCCTCCCCTGCCCTCCCCAGGCAGCGCACAGCAGCTCGTGAAAAGCATGTTTTTGTCTGCTCCCCTACTTATCAATCATGCTCATTAATAATATTTTCATTTCTGGTGAAAGTAATAAAATAATAAATGTGCCTGCACAGCTCCTGCATTGCTTGGAGCTGAGCTTCCTCCCATCTCTCAGGCAGGAAGGTTGCTGCAGTGGGCTGAATTTGTGCCCATTGTGTAGAGGCTCTTTGAGTGGCCACATTCAGATAATATCACTCTCTCCCTTCATTGATCTTCCTTAGTCCAGAGCCAGTTCATAATCAGTCAAAGGGACTTTCCCTAATAACACAGACTTTCCCTAATAACACAGACTTCGAGTCCCAAACCCACACAATAGACATATTTATGCATTTACATCACTTGAGCAGATGCTGATGGCCAAGCTCATACTTTGGCTCAATTTCCATGTAGCAGATGTGAATGGAGACACCTGAGACAGCTCCTTCTGTCCTTGGGGGCTCCAGATCCAGATCTGCTTCTGAACACTGCTGCTCAAGTCTGTTTGCACTTTCCTATTGACACACGTGAGGATTATGCCATGTCCCATCCAGTGACATTCAAGGTCAGGCTGGAGCTGGCTCTGAGCACCTGATCTAGCTGCAGATGTCTCTGTTCATTGCAAGGCATTTGGACTAGATGGCCTTTAAAGGTCCCTTGCAATTCAAACGTATCTATGATTCTATGATGCAGTTGCTCTTCATACTATACAAGTGCTTTGCTTTTTTCAGTCCTTTTTGGAAAGTCCCAAATAATTCCCAAATGATGCCAATCAGGAAAAGCCAATAGCAGAAAGATAGAAGACTCTTAGCTATAAAGTATAGTGAGGGAGACTTTAGGCTCCAAAGCTGGATGCAGGGTGCTGTATGAGGAGTAATCAGACTGTGACTGCATCATGGAAGGTGTTATCCAAGCAATTAAGTTAGGTTGAAGCCTGAGGAGATTTCTTTTCCCCAAGGTTTCTCAGAAAGGTAGTAGCAGGAATGAGATTTGAAGAGAGCTTTCTGAATTTTCACAACAACCCTTCCTGATAAGAATTTGTGAGCATGGTGGCAATGGGTTAATGGTTGGACTAGAAGATCATAGGGGTCTTTTCTAACCTTAATGATTCTATGATATGTTACCTGAAAAAAAAAAGCCATCCACCAGAATCAGGGAAAGCAGAAGTGACAGCAGATGACTCATCTTCGTGAATCTTCCAATTAACACATTCAGTAGGATTCAAAGGGCAAGATGTGGTTCCTTTCCTCTGGTTAAGAAGCATTACTGCATCCCAGATTGATTAGTAGAAAGGTCCAGGATAAAACAAATCGATTGTATTGGACAAATTCATAAGGAAAGCAAATAAGAAGACAGCAATCATAGCGCCATATCATACATGAAATCTTCATAGGACAGAACAGAACATAAAACATTACATTAGGTCTTTGTTTTAAGGGGACCCATTTCTCTTAGAGGGCAGGAAAGGGTCACACCTTTTTGACTGCAGTATTCTAGAAGCAGCTGATTGCGGATTCCCTGCTGTCCAAAGGCCTCTTAGAAATATGACCTGAGCCTGATAGTCAGAAAAAATGATGGTTGTGCAGACTAGGCTGGCCCCCCAAAAATAAGCTCACTCCTCATAGATAGTTCAAACTAGATAGTTAGAACTAGATGGTCTTTGAGGTCTCTTCTAACTCAAGCCATTCTATTTTTCCTTGTGTCTATGACAGGGAAGTTGCACTGGGAGCTGCAGCTGGATGTCCAAGTGCATCTGGGTCACAGATAGAGCTCTACAGCTGAGGAAAGCCCAAGGCTTGTGCAATAAGGCTGGGGGCAGGCTGATGGGGAGCAGCTTTTGCACACCTCTACCATCCAAGTGCTGTTCAAGATAATCCATACTGTTTGCTTTCAAGTGGGCTTGTTGAAACTTTCCTTGACTTAGGTCAGCTAAGCAAAGGCACGATGAATTCTTGAGCTTGGCTCAGGGAATGCACAGGTCAGAGGCTGTTCCCAATAGTCAGGGTGGGCAAGGCTGCCCTATTCTGGTATGAAGAAAGTTCAGTTGTGTGGAAGAGAGCTCTGCCCCTGGGCCAGGAGGTGATTTCCAGTCAGCTTAATTTGGTAGCGCAGATGTAGTCTGATAACACTCACTAGCCCTAGGAAGTCAGGGTATACAGTAATCATATCATGCTGCCTGCATGACTACATAGCTCAAATGACTGCTGGCATTGCAGGGTCTGTATTACTATACATAGGAGGAGTTATTAAATCCCTGCAAAGCCCATGGGTGCTCAGGTCCATCTCCTTTCACAGGCAGAGAAATAATTCCCCATTCCCCTCTGCAGGTAATTATTTGCCTGCTTATACTCCTTCTACACACATGTGTATATGAGATTTGAATGTAGCATAAGCTATTAGATTTCTTGATGACTGTGCACGTATAACCAGCAAGAATGTACTGACTGTGGCTGAACCCCAGGCTGGTTTCCATCTTCTCCAGAGGCAGCAGCTCTCCCAAGACACAGGAGCAGCCTCAGGGTGAGAGGTGATGAATGCAGGAGTACCTCTGAGCTGGTTGTCACTACCCAGATGGGTAAAAACAGATTCAGGAGCTTAAATGAGAGGAGGGATCTTGGAGAAGGATGGAGGAGAGGATAGACAGGGCAGAGAAAGGCAGGGATGAAGGATGAGGAATAACAGACACATCTCATTCAGCAGAGGCTGTGACTGTTCTAAGGCAGTATTCCTACAAAAAGGCACATTTGGGACTCTGATTTAATATTTGCTGCTGCTTCACCGAATCTTCCTTATACCTAATGTAATCTAAACAAAATTAGCAAAGATATGTGTATTTGCCCACATGACATGATGAGATATAGCTATACACACAAAAAATCTGACCCCTCTGTTCCCTTTTTAAAGATCACAGTGGATCCTTGCACAGGGAGGTGGCAGATGCTCCATCTCTGGAGACATTCAAAGTCAGACTGGACAGGGCTCTGAACACCTGATCTAGCTGCTCATGTCCCTGTTCATTGCAGAGGAGTTAGATTAGCTGACCTTTATAAGTCCTTTCCAACTCAAACAATTCCACAATTCTATTCTCAGCCCACAGATTTTACCCTTTTTTCCTGTTCCCTCTCCCATTCCACTAGTAGGGAGTGAATAATCAGCTACGTGTTTCTGGACTACCTGCCCAACACCATCTTGGTTTCTAGACTGGAGTCTGCTTGTATGAAACAAGAAGGCTCCATCAACATTTTCTCTATCTGTAACAGGACAAAGAAAACTACTGTCATACTCAGGGTCTTGGAAGCAAATCGACAGGGTTTGTTATAAATCTGCTGTGTGACAGTTGAAATATTGCGGATAATGTCCATCTCTGAAGAAAACAGAACATAATGTCTGTCCCGGGACCTAAAAGGCTGCTTACAGGACTTCCCCTTGCTCCAGCAAAGGCCTTATCCTGGCAAAGTGGAAGATGCTCTGTTGAAAGCTTGTGATAACGACCTCTACTGTTCTTTCTATTACTGTTATTTCTGTTTGCTGGCTCCAAAGTGAGCACTCACTCAGTTTTGGGACCAACATTTCCTGGATGTTTTTCTGTTTTCCTCTTGTCTCCCAAGTACCAGCCCATCAGAATCATAGAATTGTAGAATAACTTGACATGGAAGGGACTTCAAGGGGTCATCTAGTTCCAACACCTTCTGTGGGTAGGGTTGCCAACCACCAGATAAGGCACTAAATCAGCTTGTTCAGGACCAAATCCAACATAGAATTACAGTGTCATATAGCGGCTTGAGTTGGAGGGACCTTTCTAATTCCAAACCCCCCACTATTGGAAGGGACACCTCCCACCAGACCAGGCTGATCACAGCCCCATCCAGCCTGGCCTTGAATGCTTCCAGGGAGGGGGCATCCACAACCTTGCTGGGCAAGTAGTTCCAGTGTCTCACCGCCTTCACAGTAAAGAATTTCTTCCTAATACATAGTTTAAACCTATCCTCTTCCAGTTTAAAACCATTCAATATGGCCTTGAACACCCCTGGGATGGACCATCCACAAATTCTCTGGGCACAAATGATTGATAAGACACGTGAATCAGAAGGGTTTTTCCTGGGGATAGCAGGAAGAGGAGCAAGCCTGAAGTTTTCAACCAAAAAAAAAGCATTCGAGACAAACACAAATTGTCCCAGCTGCTCCCACCATCGTTCTGCAAAGAGTGGTGGTGACATTTCTCATAAGGTTACCCAGCCTGCAGTTTCACAAGCACAATGAAAAAACTCGCTGGGCTTCCTCCTGTTATAACAACATATGGTGGTGGGAGGGTGATTGACTGGTACAATGTGATTTTCGATAAAATGTCTTCAAGCCAGAAAAGTTCCAGGTGACTAGAAGTAAGTAATCATTGTGCCAATCTTTCAGCAAAAAAAGGGTCACATGCTGAGTATGGCAACTTGAGGGAATAAGGCAGCTTTTTATAGCCAGCAATATCTCTTCTGACAGTGCTAGTGAACTGCTTCAAACCACACTTGGCTGGAAATGCACGAAGATGAATAGCTTTGTCTTTCAATACGTATTACCAGGAGCGCTAAGAAGAATGAGAAATGGGTTGTAAAGTAAGCAATAGCTAAAACTCCTCCTTGCTCCTGACCTTATTGTAAAGAAATGCTAGCAGTGTGGGAAGAAAATTGAGGAAGTGAAAGGAGTTTGCCTCAGGGAGGAAGGGAAATCCGTTCCAAAGGGAAACCTGGAAGTTTTTTTTTGTCTCGGTGATTAGATATGATGAGCTGAATATCACCATCCAGGCTGACACTTGCTTCATCATTCACTCCTGTTTAATTTATGTTCTGGAGGTCGATTGAGACCTTGACTGAAGCTGGGTGCATGATGTGATAGATAGTGCTTGTTGCTGTAGGAAGTGACAGCCAGAGAGAGCCGTGAAGAAATAAGGCAGGCACAGGAGGACTTTTATCCCCTTTTTCCAACCCATCCAAGTTACAGTGAGAAACTGTAGGAACTGACCACAGATCTTATGTCCCTGTTCACTGCAGAAGTGTTGGGCTAGATGACATTTAAGGCTCCCTTCCAACTCAAACAATTCTATGATTCTATGACCTTCTGCACCCTAGCAATCCAACCTATTGGGGGTTGTTTCATCTTAAGAATAGAATTGTAGAATCTTAGAATCATTAAGGTTGGAAAAGACCACTAAGATCATCTAGTCCAACCATCAACCCATCACCACCATGGATGGATACTCTTCTGCTGCTCAAAGTGTAAACCAGTCCATCAAGGTAAGAGAAGAGAAGGGAAGAGAGGGGATACTGTGCTCTGCATCTGGGAATCAGATTTATATGGCACCTCAACTTCTGATTCACAGTAAATCGCACAACTTTGGTCTTCTGCTTATATTTGTTTGACTAGATAAAATGTCACATTTGGAGAGATTCTGCAAGTGAGACTGGAGGCTTGTTTACTGTCAGCAGGGAAGCTTTGCTTTGATTTTCCTTTAATGAAACTTCAGGACTGGAAGATGGGGATGCTTTCCTGGTGAAGGACAGTCCTCTCATAGTCTGGAGTTCAGACTAATGGATGATTTATTCAGAATTTTGAGAGAATTGTGGATTCTTTGCAGTTCTGGGGAACTGGTGGGAAAAGAATGAGAAAAAATCTTGTTTAAACTGCGATGGTTTCTTTCTGAGAAAGTGCACATTCTGATATGTCTTACTAAATGTGACACTGTAAGGGCTGGACAGCATGAGAACTGACCAATGTCCTCCTGCAGGTCAAGATCCCAGCCTGGCACCTCTCTAGAAGTTAGAGCTGAGCTCCTCCATGACATCTGTCATCTCAGGATGTGTCAGACCTGCCCTTTGCTGTACCTCAGCCTTGATACCAGTGCACTTCCATAAAGCCTTCCTTTTGCTGGGTCCCTCAATAGGCCTCTTTTCTTCATTAAAGTCTTTGTCTCTTCATTGTTTTCTGAGAAAGGTTCAAGAGAAAGCAATCCTAGCAGAAGAATATGTGCATTACTGATGCACAGTATGCACTAATTATTATCTTCATGGAAGCAGACTGACTCACCGACTCACCGTGCTATGGCTCAGCCTGCTAATAGGGGAAAAAAATATCTTTGGTGATGCTGTTTACCAGATTGAGTAACAAGAGAAATAAATAAATAGATTAAAACCACTCCCAGATAACAGTTGTGTTCCTTATACTGCTGCTGTCAGAGCACATCATCACTAAGTGTCTCCAGGCCCTACCAGCTCCTCAAGCAAATCTTTCCATTCTGCCTTGCCTGAGAGTGAATCTGCTCATCTCTGACCCTGTCACCCAAGCATCTGGCAGGAATTATGAACTCTCAATCTTCTTGCATTAAACCTGGGGTTATTGGTTGTTTGGGTTTTGTTATTCTTTGTTTTTCCCCAGGGGGAAGAAGGGAGCAGGGTTATATATAAAGAAGTGACAACCAGATGTTTGGCACTTCCATTCCAGCTCAGGCTTTTCCCAGATGGGGAAATAATCACTGATATAGTGCCCTTCCTCAGTCTCCAAAACCAGCTCTGTGTAGCTGTGGGTCTGCTTGCTGTTTTTCTGCAGGTGCATCCCAGATGAGCCCTTTCTTTGCAGAAGTCCCATTCTGGAGCAAGGGAGGAAAAATGCATATGTGAGTTGATTGTCATGGACACTGAGACCCTTTCATGATAAGGCACAAGGGCCAACTCTGTGGATTTCATTTAGAGGCTGAAGGACCCAGGGGAAAAGGAATCTCTTAGTTCCTGTTTTACCAAATCCCACCTAGGGATGGAGCCTTAAGACCTAAGAGAATGAGTGAAACCCCATTTGGGACAGGAAGGAATGTTAAGTGATGACTAATCTTCTCTCCTTAGATGGGATTCCTTCCTGATTCACTGTAACTCAGAAGGTCAAACCTGAACATTTTCCACTAATGCTTCTTTTGCCAGGACAAGGAGAAGAGGTGATCTTCTCTCCCAGACAGAGAAGTTGTCACAGCACCAGGCTTTGGACAACACTCTCAGACATAGGGTTTGGATTTTAGGTGGTCCTGTTGCCAGGGTTGGATTCAGTGATCCATATGGGTCCCTTCCGACTTGGGATAGTCTATGATTCTATGTTTCTATGTGGACAAATCATTTCAAGTCACTTCATGACTTTGGTCAGATTTTATCTCAAACTAAGGCCTTAGGCAATGGTTCAAATTTTTTTTATCCTTGATTATCTGAATCACGTGCAACTGAAGTTTCCTTTGAGGTCCCAGTACTAAAAATGATTTCTACTGCACATCAGCAATGTCTGGGTGGACATTTGAAGAGTTAATTGTATATTTTCCTCTGGCATAATTCTGTTTACTCCTTTTTAGTTTGATATACAAGGATGCCTAGAAGGCATAAGGGACTCTAAGATCTTCTTTAAACCTTTAATTCTTGGAGATCACTACAATCAAGGATACCTTAAATCCCCCTTTACTCCTTGGCAAAAGGATGATGAATAGATAAGAAGCAGCAGCATGATGCCGCAATAATACTGCTCCAGATATCTGCCATTTAATTTCTGCTGAAGGGAAGAGACTGTGAAACAAAAATGAGGTGGGAGGAGAGGTGGGCACTTGGCTAATGTAAAAGAGCAAGAAGATGCAGCTGAATCACACACTTCTCAACAAAAACAAGTAGACCAGTGATACTAGAACCAGCAGAGCTGGGATTTTAGCAGGACCGCATGACTTCATTTGGGGTCAATTAAACGACTTTAATATGCCTCTCCTCTCCCTGATTCCTTCTCTTTAAAACTTTTCTTGAAGATGCTTTGAGTCTCAGTGACATTTGGTTAAAACTTGAAGGCATAGATGTTTTCTATAACACTGACTGCCTGGGCTCAAAATATAATGTTTGTTTTTTTTTTTTTTTAAAAGACCATTATTATTTAATTACTTTGCACAAACACAGCGATGGAGCTGTTCCTTTAAGATCAGAGTTATGGGCAAGTGTCTTTACATGCTTCCTGAAGCCTCTTTATTCAGCATCCTGGAGCCCTCCAACCCACAAAAATTGTGTCTGCAGTGGTAGGTGTGTCTCTCAGTTGTGTCTTGGTTGGTTTTTGTGTGGCTGGTCATTAGGAAGAGAGGGTGAGTCTCATGGGCATCACACAGAACTGGGTAAAGTGAGCTGTCAGCATATTTGTCTGACACAGTCTAGGAGCTCAAGAAGCTCGGTGCTGATCTACTGTTTTGTCTGATAAAATACCGGAGTTCAAACGCAGCTAATTGCAAAATAAATCAGTAAGGAAACCCAACAGAAGAGTTTGGCTAATTGTGATTCCTTGTTTTTTTTTTTTTCCTGTCTTACAATGTGAAATCTGGTTCTCCCAGGGGTGAGGAATGGCTTGCTGCAGCAAAATTAGTGTGATGCTGAATATAAAGCTCAAATCAACACTGTCTACCTGTCTATCTCATTAACAACTTTCCTTTCCACAGTTTTGGTGAAGCGAGAAATGATCTTTCAAATTAAGCATCTCCGAAGTCTATTACAGAAAGTCTTTGTATTTCAAAAGTATCTCAGCTTTACAGCAAAGAGTTTTTTTCCTTCCTCAGTCTTCTGTTTCCTGTTCATCACAAAATGAGCGTTGTCTTCACTTTCCACATCATTTCTCCTGGGCTCATTTTTATTGTATCAGTTATTTTCTTTTCCAGAAACTTCCCCATACTGCTTCCCATGTGGGAAATAGCTAAGCAAGCAAGCAAACAAACAAATTACACAACAGTGAAATTTAAGTCTGCTAATCTAGAACGTTTCCAGAGATTATGTTTAAAAATGTAAGTGTTAACAAAAACAGACTCATCCTATCTTTCCAATGACTTGATCTTTCAGATAGAGGAGCAGCCATCTTGGTGGCCCTTTCTTTAGTCCTCTAGTATTCAATCAAAGCGGGAAGCAGGCACAGATGTTTTTACCAGTACCTATTGCCTTCTATTACCATCAATCTCATTTCCAGTTGCTTTAATGGTACCTGAGGAATTACACAGAATTTAGTCAACTACATTTGTAGGATCATTGAGTTTATTATGTTCAGCTGAGAGGTGCCATTTTGGTGAGTGATGGACTGGAATCCAAATATGGGTGGATAAGCTTTACAAGTACTATTCTTCTACAGAGAAACAAGTCATTTTCCCTTAAAAATGGGTGCCTCAGTGAAGATCATGCAGATTTATCCAATTTTTGGCAATAATGTAAATGTTATGGAATGGATTAATGGCTTGCAGTGGTGATTTTAGGCACAGTTTGTGGTGATGTTTTTCCACTGGAAATAAGGATACTTTGTGTTTTATCTGGTTGCCTACATACAAGCTACTCATCACATGTTCTAGCTTATGAAGTGCTCCAACGTAGGATTCATTGCTCCACTCTCAAATGCATATTTAGCCAATCTTCTGCTAATAAACTGGAGGTATTTATTGTTTCCTAGCTGCTAACTTCCTGAATAGAAAGTGTAATACCAACAAGCAACACAGAAAGAAAAGGTGAAATATCTTTTCTCAAGAAAACTGGCAGGGATTTGGTCAATGGACTTGATGGAGCCAAAATATTTCACCCAAGAACTTAAGGGATTAGAACAAGCTGTGCAAACACTGTACTCTTTCTCCCAAACTAGGGATTTTAATTACTGTGGTCCATGGACTGTGGGCCTTTTTTTTCTGAGCCATGTAAGGAACTGTATCCACTAATACCTTTTATTCCCACAAATTTCTAACTATCCTATCAGTTGTTTCATTTTCTAGAGGTCTGCTACAGCTGAAGACATTTTCCAGCCATTATCATGCTCTCAAGCCACAAGCTTAAAGGCAAGAGATGATACAGAAGCAGAGCAGCATGAGGATATTTACCTCCTGTGTTGGTACTGGAGATCTTACAGTAAGCATCTATTAGTGGTGCAGCAAGACATTGTATGATAACTACTTTGAGCCCCTGCTGCAACACTGTAAATAAATGCTAATTATTGTTTTGCCAGCACATCTTTGTCAGAAGTCTTGCACATGAGATAAGATGTATTTCACTTTCTGCTTAGTACAAAGTGAAATAAAATGATCTTCTTTTACACTCAGTGGTCAAAGCTGAAAAGAAGATATCCTCAAGTGAAATCAAGACAGATGTTGCATGTGTGAGATGTCTGAGAAGTTCTCACATGCCATGCAGGTGTTTACCAACCTTCTGGACCAAACGTGTGAGATAAGTGTTAGGTGAGACTGTGTTAGCTGCTGTTCAGAAACACAGCAAAAGAGGTGTACAACTGTGATATTGTGTTGAATTGGTCAGGAAAAAGAAAGGCTATGTATGGAGGGGAAAGAAGAATCACTTTTTTCCTTTTGCTGATGGAGAGCCGAGGTTTAGCTTTCTAAGCCTTTGGTGAAACCTGAGGTTGTATTCTCAAAGCATCTCAGCCTCCATCACACTTTGAGATAAGGCTTCTCAGCCATAAAACACAAAGTTATTTGTGAAATTTGTGTTGAAGAGATTTGCTCAAGGATAAATGTCTTTCTTCGGGGACTCTAGCACCAAATCCTTTAGAATCCTTTCAGACCCTAAGAGCTCTGCTTCTGTAGCAATATCCACAAAACAAAGGAGAATGCCACAATTTGGGCTGCCGATTTGATATCATTAGAATTCTAAATTACAAGTCTCCCATAGCATCTGGTCATTTCCCAGGTCCACCATTGGGCCAGATCTAGGCTGGAAATGACGTATTCTGTAAGGGTTTGGTTTTACACCATACATTAAGCCCAACCCTAAAGAAAAGCATGGCACTAAAGCTCCATTAACTACAAGGAACAGTGATTAGTTTTTTGCTTTTCCAACTGAGAAAAGGTCCATTCTTGAGTAGAGTTAAAGAAGATTCACAGCATTGGCATGAGCACTTCCTGATGGAGCTAACTTTAGTCCACAGTGGGTTTCCAGGGTTGATCCTTGCTTATCTGCCATGTTTTGATGGTATAGCTGATGGCTGCCTACTTGCCTACATTTCCATTTATTGCCTTCTTCTAGCACAGACCCAGTTCCTATTCTCAGAACAGAAAGAATTGTGATCTGGCTCTGAGAACTCATGTCAGAAGTTATAATATTTTGCATTTGATAATAAACTTTGAAAAACTTCCCAGTCCCAGTCTTGTGCTCTTATTTCATTTTCACACTCCACAATAAACAAATGATGGAATAGGAGGAAACAGCAGCCCCTGGGGTGGTTTAGAAACCTTTAGCCAGGAGGAAAGGTTAATGGAGTCGAGTTAATGGAGTTGAATTTATTCTTAATAGAAGGGAGTTTGAGGTGGTTTGGCAGAAATCTTAAGCCTTAGGAAGGAAATGGATGATAGTGGATAGTTGTTGTAAAGCCATGGTTAAAAGAACTCAGGACACAATTTACAAATTAGATAATTTGAGTGATGTGATATATCAGGCAAAGGAAATAAGACTCAAACAATGCGTCGGTAGTCAACTCAAGATTTTATACATACAAATGATAACAACCCTCTTAATTTTCTAGTTGGTCTATTCAGTAAAATCAACAAAGACTGACCTTGATAATTCACATAGATGAGTGAATATGTTTGGAAGGAAGTTCTGTGAGCTAGACCAGAGGATGCCTTTATGCTGCTCAATGAGGACCAGATAGAAGTATTCTGCTTTAGGATGAGCACATCCAGACTGGCCCCTCTTCAGAAGCTACAACACTGGCTCCAAAGCAGCGTGCACTGTCTGGAAACGTGATATTGGTTGAACAAGGTACAGCTTCTGTGTGGCATTTTCTTATACTGAGCCCATCACTTGGGCTTGCCTTGACAGAACAGGAAGCTTCTGTCTGCTGGTTCCCATAGGCTGTGGTCCATGCAACCAGCCAGTACTAAAAGGGATTGAAAGCCCTTCATAGTCCGTGGTATCTCAGCTTGGTGCTCAAGATGGAAAAAGGTACTATATCTTAATATTTCTAGGAGAAAGAGAAATGATGTCTTTACTGTGGCTTAGCTAATTTTATTTTTTTTCTTTTTTTTCTTTTCACCCCCCAGGTAAATAGGGAGAATGCAGTATGGCTCAATACATAGACAGCATTGGCTTGAGAATCTTTGCAGAGAGTTTGGGTGGGAGGGCCTGTATAAGCACAAAATATTTTCTCAACATCGTTAATGAATTTGTAACTTCTGGCATCTTTTTTAATGTAACCTCCATTCAATCAATTTGCAATTAACTCCAGGCCTGACACTTATGGCTGTTTGAGCAAGCAATACATCTATGTGCTAGAAACCAGTCTGCTTGATAGAAACTGCGTGAAAAATTGCCACTTGTTGAAAGATAATACAGGAGAATGTCTGCACCTTTTAATGAATTGGACTGGGCCGTACTGTGTTGAAGGAAAATTGAGTTCTGTCTCAAGGACCTCATTATTCAAATGTACACTTTCACGATCCCTGGTGGTTCTGTGGAGAAGTCTCCCAGTGGAGTGCATTAACAGTTTCTTCAGTATTTAATGTGAGCACTGTGGGTCTGAAATAGGGTCTGGTGGCACAACTGTGCTTCAACACACACTGCTGTCTAGGTAATCTCAAAAGAGGATGCTAAGCTTTGAACGTTAAATTGGCTCTTAATTAAGATAACTTAAAGAAATGGAAGGACTCTCAACTGCTCTTGCCACTCATGCCATGATTAAAACCCTGCATCTGGGGCTGAATAACCCCACATAACGCTGTGGGCTGGTGCCAGCTTGCTGAGGAGTAATTTCACAGAAAATGAGAGGGGGTTTTAGCAGATGAACAAGTTGCACAGTCAGCAGTGAATCCTTGTGGGAAACTGCATACAAGGTGGGGCATGTTAGGGTACAGTAGAGTTAGGCAGACTAACCTTAACCCAAGAGCCAGTAGGTTTAGATAAGAGATTAATCTCCACGTACCAGAACTTGTAGGGCCCCTTCTGAAGTTCTGTGTGCAGTTCTGGGATTCCAAGGACAAGAAAGATGTGAGCACACTGTATTGAGTCCAGCAAAGGGCCACCAAGATGTTCAGGATCCTGGAGAAAATGATGGACAAGGAGAAGCTGTGTATTTTGACTGTAGTAAGTCAGGAGTTGCGAAGATGAATATTTTCTTGAGAAAGTTACACAACCCCTGAGCTGGTACTTTTGGCTGGCAATCCTGACAGTAGTGGGGTTGGAGTTTGATGGTCTTTGAGGTCCCTTCCAACCAAGGCCATTCTATGATTCTATGGTTGAGAGGTAATAACCTCCAGCAGAGAGTGAGTAAAGAAATCATTTCTGGAGGGAATAATCTTTGAATCTAGGGGAAGACTGTTCTCTACAAACTTAGATATCTCATTTTTGTCACTCTCCTAAACCAGGCCTGGTTATTGCCTGGGGCTTTTTTCTGAGTCACAGCCTACACATTGCCTTGGTGACAAGCATACCACATAATGTCTGCCATACAAAACACACAGATTGGTAGCATAGGCAGTGCAGGAATGCAGGAAGATTCTGGGTACGTAGCTCAGCCATTAGACATGATCTCGAAGCTTGCAACAGCCTGCCACTGCAGAAGAAAGAGACAGACGTTTAACTATCATACTTAAAACAGTTACTCCACAAATGATATGAGCATCAGATGGGCCAATCAAAGGGTCAATCAAAGCTGTTTTCTTTGTGTTTGGAAGACCTTGATTGACTTTTCTTCTGTGAGTTTATCTAATTGCATTTTATTTATTTATTTATTGCAGTTTCTTAGCATCTCAGTTTATTTGTGTGCTGTGTGGAGGGCCTCCCTTTCTGTTCAGCATGATAACATCACAGGGAGCCCCCCAGTTATGGCATTATGAGAGTTCATGAACCAGTGCCTTCTGCTTACCTTATTCCTGCTGGTCCAGCAACACTCAAGAGATGACCGGAGTGTGATCCAGATATCAATACTAATCTGGAGTTATATAGCCGAGAGATAATATGAACAGCCAAAACATTCTGGAACCAATGAGTAAATGCAGGACAAAATGTATCCCTTGAAGTTAAAGAAAGCTACAGCTGTGCCCCTGTATTAGCTCCTTCTCAAGTGACTTCACACTACCTCTCTTGGCATGGCTGTTTCAGGATCCTGCTTCTCTGATGCTCACAAACTACCTATTTTCCTGTGTTTATTCTTCTTTTATTTCTGTAACTCTCCCTGCCCCTCCATAGATGGTCCTTATAGACTACTCAGAGTATTGTGGCACTGACCACACTTGATTTGAAGTGATTATTTCCTTGCTAAAAAATGGTAACACCTTGTTTTCATTCGTACTATTTGGCCTCCAGAGTTGTTATCTCCCCAGCGCTGGTGATACTTGTAAGAAGTGACTGCGTTTGGCTTTGGGGCAGATCAGAAGACAAGCGCATAAGGAGCCATGGACAATGCAGGAGTAACAAGAGAAAAAAGGCTCATGAACCTACATCTGAGGTTTGCTTGTGAGAAGAGACACAAGGATAGGAGGCCTTCTCAACACCATTCTAACTGTGATAAAGACTGGGAGCTGAGATACACTGCAAATTACACAGGCATAACATTCATTGCAGGAGATCTGGACTAAATGACCTTGAAAATGTCCTTCCAAGTCAAGCAATTCTGGGATTCTATGACTCTATGATTCCTCTTGACCTCTTTGTTTCTGCTGGTGTTTATTATGCATGGCAAGGAACTTGCCAGCTTCTATCTGTAGCATGAGTGAATGCATCTGCTGAGTGATTCTTGCATTCTGTGCATCCCATGTCTTCAAAGGGAGTGCATAACGATGGGCCACCATTCAGCTCATTGTGAGTTTGTTACATAGTGGGAGCTGTTACTATGAAATTACCAAATAAAACATACATTTTCATTCCCTAAAGCAATAAAACTTATTGGAGTTCCTTTCCCTGGGACAATTACTATGAGATAATGCAGAACTTCTGATTGATTTCAGTGGCTGTAAAAAAAATAAAATAAAATAAAATAAAAGAGTATTCAACAAGACATGAGTGTATGCCTTGGCTCCGATCACTTCATTGTCTCACAGGATAATAAAATTATCAAATTAGCTTTAAAACGTTGAAAGTCCCATTTTTCAGCCTGTTTGACAGGTTGCTCCTTGAATAATGCTGTTATGATGAGGTGCACAGGACTGTATGATCTTTTATTGCTTTTGGTCTAGACACCAAAGGACACTATGAAATCTCCTCCTCTTGTCTCTGTAGTGAAATGATCATATTGCCAGTGTCCAGGCTAATCATATGATAAAGAACAGAGCTTTAGGATTTTTTTTTCCCCTTCTGCACACCCAAAACATAAACACAACCGTATGTTCAAGTTTGCATTTGCAGAAATGCAGCATAAGTGGCTTATTGGGTTATGTAGCTCATCTGTTTCCCATTACCACTCTGCAGCAAATTACATTATTTCCAAAGAGCAATGCTGGTATAGGCAAGCCTAATAGCCCTATTTCCTGGGGATATGAGATGGAGGTCCTGAAACTTATCCCGAGCTGCTCCAAGGTCCAGTTTCTCAGATACTCTGCTCTTGAATGCCCTTGGTGATGTTAGAGAAAGCGAAGTTCTATGAGAATTTGTTTCAACGCATTTAATACTTCAGGAAACTGGTGGTACTTAGGGACACGGTTTAGCAGGCAGTAGTGGTGGTTGGTGGATGGTTGGACGAGATGATGGCTGGGCTCCCCAAGGAGGTGGTTGAATCACCATCCCTGGATGTGTTTAAGAGCCGTTTGGATGTGGTACTCAGGGATATGATTTAGCAGAGGTTTGTTGTTGTGATGTTGTTTCGTGGTTGTTTTTTTAAGAGATAGGCTACTGGTTAGGCTGCGGTTGGACTTGATGATCTTCAAGGTCTTTTCCAACCTGAGTAATTCTATGACTCTATGATTCTATGATCTTAGAGGTCTTTTCCAACGCTGGTGATTTTACAGTACTTTGATTTCTGAAGGTCTCCCCACTCCCTTCATGATTCACAGAAACAGGACATCAGTGCTCCTAATTTATTCACTTCAGTCATGTACCCAATGGCTGATTCCTTGCATGGATGGAGACATATATAAGGGCTATTTTTCTCTATGCAAGGATTACCTTACTGCCATTTGCTGGGAAGTGAATGCCAGACTTTCAGGCGCGAGAGCAATAGCTTCAGCAATCCCAGTCTGAATAGCTCATGACTCTCCTTGAGGGCAACAGCAAACTCTGGCCTTGTGTAGGTCATACACAGCAGGGTGTTAATTAACTTATCTATGGATCATCAAACAGAGCCAGTGGGCAGTTTTCTCATAAATCTGCTGTTTCAGTGCCTGTCCAGAGCTGACTGTGATAGTCTGGGTAGTACTCTCCTTTCCTGAAAATGGAAACAGGGAGCAAAACTGAGCATCCTCTACATCCTCCCAAAGGATCCATCATTACATCAGATATGGACACTCCTGCCATGATTTCAGCCACAAGGCTGTCAAATTTCCTTTGCAAAAGAGTCCAACGGAAAACTCGCACACTGCAACTTCTGCATTTACCTTGACACTGCACAAGCCACAGCCCCTGCTTCATGCAGAGCAGTGGTATCTATTACCACCTCTTTGCCATCTTGGTTGCTGCTTTCTCCAAGCCTTTCTGCTCATCAGAGCAGACAGGTTGTTTAGTGTCCCCCTTTGCCCCCCAAGCCTGCACTTCTCTGAAAGCCATTACCCAGAATGCTTGTGCTCCTTGAAGTAGCACTCAACAAGCTGTGCTATGTTTTTTTCCCCTCCAGGGTTTGTTTGTTTGTTTGTTTGTTTGTTTTACAGCAGTTCTTGCAGGAAGAAGTAATTTAGCTAGAATTAAAACATCTGGCTATTGTGCTCCCTGGGCAAGTCAGCATTAAAATAAGAGGCAAATGTACCATCTGACTGCCTCCATCACATGAATGGTAGAATGTGCCCTGTGGCTCCACCCAAGCACGAGGTGAAACCTGTCATTTACAGACAGCTGCATGGGCTGTGCAGCGTGACCAGGTTTATGGGTTGGAGGCTGGAGATGCACACAGCTTGCAAAGGGAAATTGCTATGTTACCTTGCTTCTCTTCAGTTCATTATTATACAATGGTAATATGGAGTTTAACAGAGATCTGCTCCGCTCCAGGGTCCTGATGTAAAGGAAAAGTGGTGTCTGTATTCTGGGTCCACCAGCCTATCTACCTGTCTACCCACTGGCTTTATTTCTGTAGTTCAGCTGCATGGGTAGACTGTCTGAAGAAGGTGGTCTTGCATCACACCGTGATGCTGACAAGGATATAGCAGATAATTCTCTTTTCTGCATCTTCCAGGAACTTCTTTCTCACATTGTGTTGGAAACCCAGACCTGGAACAGTCCCACACTGCCTCATTATCATCTCCTGAGGTTTTCCAGCTTCAGTCAGATGGGAGAGGACACAACATCACTTTCCAGTGACAGCAAGACAACTTCCTCTACCTGCGTTGAACAACACTTTCCCTGTCACTGAAGTACAGTCTGCACAGATTACCCACAACCAACTCTCAATAATAGTGTTGCCTCTACTGTAATTGTCAAGTAGAGCTTTTCAGTGCTCTCTTATTTATCAGTCAGACAGATGCTGGAAGGCTTAGAATCACAGAATCACTGAAGTTGGAAAAGACCTCTAATATCATTTAGTCCAACCATCAAACCTTTACCACAGTATCCATTAAACCATATCACTCAGTACCACATTTCCACCATTCTTGAACACCTCCAGAGATGGTGACTCTACCACCTCCCTGGGCAGGCTGTTCCCATACAGATCTGATGTACTATCATTAATGCTTATGGTGAAGTATGTCTAACATCCTTGGGTCAATGGGACACTTGTGAATGGTATTTTGAATGGAAAACACGGTCATAAGAGGCATGCAGCCACAAGAAAAAGCAGAGATTCACTGATGATCTACATGGATGGTGACCTCTTGGTGTCACAAAATATTTGCTACAGAAGCAGCCATGGACTTACAGTTGCTGTGCTGGAAGTATCTACATAGGCAATGGCACCACAGCTACTCATCTCCTAAGTTTTCCCTGTGTTATATTTTCCTTTCTTGGTGACTGGTCCTCTCTTTCTGATATTCTTCCTTGCCCTGACAGCTCTCCCATTTTTCCTAACGTCTCAGGTGAGCATTCAGTTGACCACAAATCTTGTGCTCAACTTGTGAATGAAGTTCTAAGTTCAGTTTTCACTGTTACATTGTATTGAAGAGACACTTTGACTCAGTCTGGGCCAGAAATCTGTCCTGAGAGAGACATGGTCTCTGGTAAATGATAATGAAAAAGCAGGAACACAAGCTCTGTAGAAGAGTTTTGGTCTCAGAATAGTGCTGTCTCTGTTAGTTTCTGCTGTGTATATGGATGGCTGTGAAAAAGCTCTAGCTGCCCCTTTTGATGACCTAATGTAGTATCTTCATTGGAGAGAAAGCAGGATTGATATAGTATAGAAATTCATACTGAAATAATATAGAACTTTTCAAGAGTCAGATGTCAGCATCTTGCCCAGGCAGTTTGTGGATGCCCCTTCCCTGGCATTCAAGGCCAGGCTGGATGGGGCTTTGAGGAGCACAGTCTAGAGGAGAGTTGTCTCTTCCTATAGCAGGGGGTTGGAAGCAGATGGTCTTAAAGGTCCCTTCCAACCCACATCATTCTATGATTCTGTGATTCTATGATCTTCACCTGCGGCCCAAGAACATGTCCATTCAGTACACATTGTAGGGAATGGAACTGTGATGTCACATCGACTGCTGACCTGTGGAGTAACCTTGAACAAATCACTACACCCCTCTGCTCCTTCTCTCTCCTCCCACCACTTACTTTGACTGTTTAGACAAGAAACTTTCTATTCCAGTATCTGCACACAGTGTTTATCACGTTGGCACATCCTCAGGCTACTGGAATACAAATAATAAAGAGCAATAATAACTGGTTGCCAGTCAGCAGAGAATCAACTTCTCTGTCTCTAAATCGTTTGGAAATTGTTTTTCTCTTGCTTTGAATACTGTGCTGGGAATATGTAAAATGAAGACTTGGTTTTTCTGTTGTTGTGTTTTTTTGTTTTTTGTTTTTGTTTTTTTTTAATTATTATTATTTTTATTTTATATATATATATATTATTTTGGCTAGCAGCAAAAATACCCTTTATCAGCACTCCAAAATATGATTAATGCTAATCCTGACCTTTCAAAAGTTCCATGTCATGCAGCTGATGATGCTTCTGTGTTGTAAATAATCAAACAGAAGGTGTTTCTATCCACAATGAAGTGTTCTTTATTAATGAATGATTTCCTTACCAGGAACTCCAAAAATTCCTTTGCACTCTCTTTTTTTTCAGCCCTGGAGATACTTAATCATTTGGAGTGGATTGAAGGCATTAATATATTTATGAATTTCAGAGCTTTCCCTCCCCCCTAAAGTTGGAACACAAACTCTATTAGCTTATTAGAACAGGTCAGAGATCATTTTTTACCTTACCGTTGCCAATACCTGGGCTATCAAGTAAATTAATAACTCAAATCAATCAACATTTTGATGCCTAGCTTCGGCTGTTTCTGAGTCTCTCTGCAACAAGGGAAGAATAAATATTACAAAATGTGAAATAGTAAAGACAAGAGTTGTCCGACTTCCATAAAGAAAAGTATAGAGTAAGTGTCTGGGCTTGAGATATCTAGGGACCTGAACCTGGAATTACCAGGATGGTGACAAACTTCTCATACACTTCTTCTGTGAGAAAACTGTATCTCAGAACACCCTTCCAATCTGAGTGTATGTATACTAAAAGATTTCATAGAATCATAGAATCTTTTGAGTTGGAAGGGACCTTTAAGGTCATCTAGCCCAACTCCCCCAAAATGAACAGAGATATTTACAGCTGGGTCAGGTTCACAGACTAATACATACATTTAGGGCACCTTTAGAGTGCAGTTCATATGGGGACACCCAACACAAGGGTTGTGTTCTGCTGGGATATCAGTGCTCCTTGCACAGGGATGAGTGCTGACCACTTTGACAGACTCCACCATGTGAATTAGTATCAGTGAAAGAACAGGAATCAGAGAACAAAACTCTGAAGCTCCCTACAGATCCCATTTGCTCTTGGCTATTAGTTGCATTTTCACATCAGTTTTATGGATTGTTTACTGATAGATAAAAAAAGGAGAGAACAAGAGACAGAACTGTGTTTGTGTCTGCTCCTTTGTTAGAGTGCAATAAGTCCAACAGTGGTCTTACTCAGTGTGCCACGTTACCACTTATCCATGTGCAGAGAATTAAGTTTTCCTGTCTACACAACAGAGTTGCCTCAAGCCATAGTCTGAGCAGCACTGGCAGAGCACTCCCATAGGAGTGGCTGGCTGCATGCAGCGAGGTCCCCTTCCTTCTCCCTAATGCTTGCTGGCAATAAAACAATCTGAGAGTTGTATCAGTAATAGCAGAGGTGGTGTCTGCACTGTGAAGTGTCTTAAATACTGTTCATCACTCTCTAGATAAAATTGCCTCCCACGACTGATGATAGTAAAAAGCTGGGCTAACTTTTGGAACTCTGAAGCTTATTGAGCCATAAATGTGACACCAAGGGACATGGTTTAGTGGGCACAGTGGTGATCGGTTGATGGTTGGACTAAGTGATCTTAGTGGTCTTTTCCACTGTCAATGACTCTATGTTTCTATTATTTAAGTTAAATGTTTGTTTTAGGCTAAAATAAATGATAACTAACCAGACAAGAGACTGGGAGACACTGCAAAAGCAGAGTAGAAAAGACAAGCCATGGAAACTGGTGGGAACACAGTCTCTTTGGTGAGAAATGGTAAAAAGAGGTTCACAGACAAAAAAAAGGGAAGTCCTTGTCTGTGTCAGTATAAGGAGGACAGAAGCAATGTGTTTGTTTGCTGAATTGTAGTCAACGCTATAACAGTGTTTGGCCCATTGCCCCAGAAAACAGCTAGAATATGAAGATTTGTTGCATCCTTCAAAGGGTTTCAAGTCAAGGTCAGAGGTTTGTGGCCTTCTGGAGATCATGCAGGGCAAGGTGCTTAATAGACAGAAACATTAGGGTCACTGGAAGTTCTGTGCAATTCATTTACAGAAGCACTGATTTCAGATTACCAAAACCTTCTGCTGCCAAAGATTCATTAAGGCCGGTGAGATTCGCAGATTCGGGGTACAAAAGAACTGTAGCATATATTTCTTATTTATCATTATTATGGCTTTCGAGTAATTCAAGCCACTTATCTCCAATCACATTTCTACTGACGATTTGCATTATCTGTGATGGGGATGTCTCAGGCCATTAGTGACTAACACTCTGAATAATTAAGCTCTGAAAACCTAACTGCAGGATTTATGATTATTAGTAGTAGTAGCAATTTTGCATTCTGTTGTATTAATTCCATTTGGTATTAGTCTGTTTTCTAGAAGAACAATGATCATTCATATAAAACCATTTCAGTGCAAAATGCTTTTCATCATGTGATTTAACAGACCATAAAATGTCTTATGTTGCTTTTTAGATTTTCAGCCCAGTGTCAATGTTACGATGACATTAATACCTTCCTTGCATCCCCTCGGAATACTTATCTGAAGCTACAACACTGTTCTTCTTCCCATTTCTTTCTCACTTGTCCTTTGTGTCCTTTCTTTATCTTGCTCCTTTTATGCATAACAATTTTTGCACTAGAGGTGCAGGGCTGTCATACAGTCACTGTAGTCCTCTTTAATCTAGAACCCATTAAAAGAGTCCCTGTCCCTACACAGGTCCCTCTGGAGATGTACTACAGTATTCATATAACACATCTGCTGAGTCTAAATGTCTTACTGAAGCATCCCAGAATCTTCCTTCCAAACTATCAAAATCAACTAGAGGGATGTTGCTGTTATCTATATCCCAGGAAGAAGGCCAAGAACTGCCAAACAATGGTCTGTGCTTTAAACTGTTGTCATGGGCCATGAGACCGCTTTGGTGTAGTCTAGCTGGTGCTCCCCAGCAGTCTTTGGTGATGTTTCACTGGTAGTCCAAACTGGAGACCATTCCCATTTGATGTCTTGAATAAAGCCACCATAGCTGTGCTGCGTTGCTTGTCTTGAAGCCAGTGAGGAGATCAAAAGCTGTTTCATTTGCTAGTGTTAAGTGTAGCTTTGTTTGTCTGCTTGCTTGTCAGAATAGGTTGTTTTATTGTGTCCCACTGGCTTATAAGGTCTAGCTTACATGGCTTTGTTCTGTGTTCACAGACATTGACTCTAATGTTTGTAAATATAATAAATAATGTTGGTAAAGTATTGTGGGTGCCATGAAATGCTGTACAACTGTTTGGAGATGTGACTGCCATTGTCTGTGGACAAAGGACACCTGAGTCCTCTCTTGACACAATACCCCATAGGAAAGTGGTCAAGTGGTCATCTTCCGTCATCACCCCAAATAAATCTCAGCTGGTGAGAGACAACAAGAGGGAAAGTGTTAGGCCAAATCATCAAGAAAGCTTCCCCAGGAAAGGTTGAATTTAGGGACAGAGCTGAATTTTTAGACAATATCTCATGCTAGCAAGCTCCCTCTTTCTTCAGTCCTATTTCCTTCCCTTCCCTTCCCTTCCCTTCCCTTCCCTTCCCTTCCCTTCCCTTCCCTTCCCTTCCCTTCCCTTCCCTTCCCTTCCCTTCCCTTCCCTTCCCTTCCCTTCCCTTCCCTTCCCTTCCCTTCCCTTCCCTTTCATCTAATTGTAAAGGAGGTGAAGACCAGATTTGTTCCATGGCTTAATTTTAAAAATGGTCACTTGCATTTGCCATTCACCTCACAAATCATTGACTTTCCATTGCCTTCTGCATTCCCTGCGCTCCAGTAAACTTTGCTCATTTGTCTGCAACTTGCTAAAAAAACATTTTTCCCCCACAACAAAATGCTGTTGTCAAAAACTTCAAATCATCTCATCCATCAAGTGATGTTTGTGTGTGTATATATAAGTGCGCGTGTGCAGGAAGGTAAGTGTACAGCTGAGAGATTGATTCTCTCACAGTGTAGCTCCAAGGTTATCTGGACTCTATGAGATCTGTTTGGTCATACATTGAAAACAAACACAAAATACAATACCCAATTCTCCAGAAAACCTACATATATTTCCCTTCCCTTCCCTTCCCTTCCCTTCCCTTCCCTTCCCTTCCCTTCCCTTCCCTTCCCTTCCCTTCCCTTCCCTTCCCTTCCCTTCCCTTCCCTTCCCTTCCCTTCCCTTCCCTTCCCTTCCCTTCCCTTCCCTTCCCTTCCCTTCCCTTCCCTTCCCTTCCCTTCCCTTCCCTTCCCTTCCCTTCCCTTCCCTTCCCTTCCCTTCCCTTCCCTTCCTTTCCCTTCCCTTCCCTTCCCTTTCTTCTTCCTCTCCCCCTTCCCTTCTTCCTCTTCTCTTCACAATTGTCTTCAATTGAAAATTTAATCAATGCCTTTTCAAACTACAAGTTTTGTATGTGAAAGTCTGCATGTCATGCCTCTATTTTGAGAGCTGAATTTGTTGGTGAAAGAAGTGAATGCTGCATTTCCAAGGGACTATTTTATCTTAAAAGCCAAGGAATGAAACCAGAATTAATTTTCAGAGATGCAACAGCCAAACTGCTTTAACCAAACTACTTTTCCTCCTGGCATGTTCAGTTCCTAACCTTGGATGCTCTTGCCCACAGCTAGTGGAAAAAGAGGATGAAAGTGCTTGGAAAGGAGACTGCTATATCAGCAAGGCAGAAAGATGAGGAGTATGTTGTGGACCAATAGGAAGGTGAAGGTAAATGAACTCAAAAGGGGCTTTAGAAGTTGCTGAGACATGGACAGAAGCTTGTAGTATCTCTGAGGTCTTGTTATTTGCCTGGGGTCTTGATCACAGTAAACCAGCTAGGGGATGAATATGCTGTGATCAGGACAGGTAGCCAATCTGGAATGCTCATCCCAGGACTAAAAAAGGGCTATTGGTCCTATTCCCTGGCAGTCTACGGCAACAGAGAGAAGTTGATGTACTTTACTGCTCTGGAGTTTCCCTGGTGGTTCCTCTAACTTCGAGCTTTTGAGAGGATGTGGCTTTTTGGGAAATCTGTTCTTCTGGCTGCATGTAATTATCCTCTTGCCCTCCTCTCTCCAGTTCCTCTTACAGCACTTGTCTGTCCCATGATCTACTACCATGTATTTCCAAAAGCTGTAGGCACACCTGATGTTTGCAGGATAAATGTACCTCCAGGATGGGCTAGATTTCCATTACAAAAAGAAAAAGGAATAATAAAAAGTGATGTGTGAGCCTTTACCTCTTCGATTTTCTCATTCTTGAATGTTTAGTTGACAATGCTTCACTGGTACAAATGCTAAACCTTTATTATTCTTTAGTATATCTTTATTATTACCCCTCATCACCTTTTGGAAATGGAAATAACTGTTGTGCCCTTGTAGAATGACCTTTACACTGGAGGACTGGCAAGGTCAATTCCATTTTACTTGGAAAAATATAATTCTAGATCTAAGCTCTTTTCAAAACAGCAGCTCTCCCCTTCACAGTCTGTTTGTTTAAATCATAATCATTTATTTGGAAGAGGAAATGTAGGTTTTTATTTAATTTTATAATCACATCATCCTATCATCCTAAAAAATGAGTAGGTTGGGGGTATTTTTGGTTCTCATTTCCTTTGAGTATTTACTTTGAGCTGGCCAGGCCTGGAGAATTTCAGCCAAAAGGTGATGAAAGAGTGAAAATGGAAAAACAAAACTGAAATGTTTAAATAACATCAAATCTAGCTGTCACCAAGAGCCAGCTTTGCTCTTGTTCACTATGGAAGAAATGAAGAGGGGGATTCTGTCTAGGAATATGACCCTATTTTTTATGGGATAATGGGTGCATTTATGAAAACTTCTGATTATATAGAAGTTTCATCAGTTTGATTTCAGAGAACTAATGGCTTGTGATTCAATAATGAAATTTGATGGAAATGAATGGTTTTGCCTAGGGAAATATGTTCATGTTTTCACTTGTTTCTGATGCAATTATGTAAGTGAGAAGTAGTCTAATGGTGGTCCTGTTCTTGTCTTTACTTCTATCAAATATTGCAATTTTCCTGCTAAAGCCCTACTACTTTATTGAAAATGCCTCTTTCCACTGAAGAACATTTGCAAATATAAAACAATTTCAACATAGACTGTGGAAAAAAACAAAAATAGTAATTTGCATCATAAGAATGTTTAGATTTCTGGTCTAAATTTCATTTAGCTTTAGTAAATGCAATTCCCAAGTTTAGCCTTCACATCATCAACTCACCTGCTGTTCTTTTTGCAGCATCTGCTCTGCCATAACACCTGCCAGGATGATTTGCCTCCACCCCAGTAAACTTATTTATTGGTGATTATTTATTATCAGCTCTGATTTAAAACTTGTTGGAAATGATGTGAATTTGGGTGGTGAGACACATGAGCAGGGTGCCCAAATAGGCCAATGGATGCACTAACACTGAACGTGTTCAAGGTCAGTTTGGATAGGGCATTGGGCAATGTAAACTGGCGGAAAATATCCCTGCCCACATCATGGGGTTGGAACAAATGACCATTAAGGTCCCTTCCAACGCAGGCCACTCTAAAATTCTATGAATTTATGAACATTTCTGTGGATCAGACTTTGGAGCAAGTACTGACTCTTACAGGTATTCAAGGAAGCAGTCTGCAGAATAGAATTTGTCTTAGGGAGTGCCTAGCTCTTGCAAGGGTTGCTTACATCCATTTCAGACCCATGAGAGAAAGATCTTGGCTCAGAAAATGGGTAAGTGAATCAGACCCTGTGTTAATTTTTGCAAGTGCTGAGTGCCAGAAAAGGAAGGAAAAGGCACACTGCAACACCTTCTGGGTGCAAAAGCCAACGTGAGGTATGCCCCTGTGTTCTAGATGTTCAGTTGTCCTCTCCTCTGCTTTGAGGTCTGAACTGCTGCTGTCCTTAATGATTTCATTTGCAAAAATGGAGTGGGATGCTTCTGCTGCAAGTCACATGGGCAGAGGGGAGAGGGTGGGAGGGATAACAAAATAATCACTGCAACACACTGATTTATTTCTCTGTCTTTTGGCCTCGATAACTTTGGTATCTCTGCACAGCATCTGCTACTGAGCTGAGTTTCAGCCTGTTTTAATCTGCTGTGGCATGCTAGACCCTCTGAGCACCAAGGAGAAGTCATGAGAGGTCTCATGTCTTAGGGTTTCTCCCCAGCCTTGAAGTGTCCAAACATCCTGCATCAGTGTCTCCAGCCGCATGTTCTGGGGAGAGGAGCTGGTGCAGATTTCACTTGGAAATTTGTTTCTGCAGTCTGATATTCAAGTTAGATATTAGGAAAATATTATTATCAGAAAAGAAGTGGTGAGATATTGGAACAGGCTGCCCGGGTAGGTGGTAGGGTCACCATCTCTTGAAGTGTTCAAAAAATGTGGAGATACAGCACTGAGGGATATGGTTAGTGAGCATGGTGGGGATGGGTTGACTGTTGGGTGAAATGAACTTCATGGTCTTTTTCAACCTTAACGATTCTGTGATTCGATGGATCTATATCAAAACTTATACCTGGAAATATTTTGCCAGCTGAGGTGTGGGAAAGAGCAGAAGGAGCAGTGAAATTTACCAAGCAGCAAGGATGGCATCTTCATACTACCATCCTTCCCCAAACCCTTTTGACAGTAATGTACTTTTCCTCCACGCTTCACTGCACACTTACTATTTCCTGCATTTTTTAAATTGTTCCAGTTATTATAAAGAGCTGGAAGAGTTTGATTCTGATCCCCTATAAAACTGATTTTCTTTTTTAAATTCTTTCAGGATATAAAATCGTTTCCCAGTCACAGACTGGCTGAGGATGGAGGGACCTCTGGAGCTCATTAGATCCAACTCTGCTCCAATAGGGTGCCCAGGACCACATTTATCCAGCCTGTGAAGACTCCAAGGATGAAGACGCCATCACCTTCCTGGAAAACCCGTGATTTTTAAAGGAAAGAGGGATGTGAGACTTAACAATTCATGCTGAAACACCTTCAGCATCGTCCGCCACTCATGTGTGCAGGATTTGGCACTGGAAATGTCTTTAATTTCCCAGGTGTGAAATACCATTTTCAGCCAACTCAACATGTACTTTTCTTCCAGAACTTGACCTCCAAGCAAATAAACCACAGTAGCATGCAGCAGCTCAAATCTTTAAATTCAGGCAGCAGGTGGGACATACTGGATTTATTTCTCTTTTCCAGGGTAGGTGTTCTTTAAATTCCTATGACAGCTATTTGATTTCCCTCCCTAGCATCATGAGTTGTTTTTATTATTATTATCATTAATTTGTTTCTTCTTGCTTTAGTGGTGGAAGATAATAGTAGTTTCACAGGAATGTACCAGCCCTGGCAATGCTGTGGCCATGCCACAGCAAGCAGCAACATTCTGTAAAGACTATGATATGAAGGATAAGGAGACACATACACAGCTGCAATCTACACTCCACTGAGGTCCTACAGGCAGCTGGGAGCTCTCAACAGGTGCAAGCAAAGGGAGCTTTTCCTTGCAATGTTCCCATATCATATTTAATTTCATAGAATCATAGAACTGTTCAAGTTGCTGGGGACCACTGAAGGTTATCTAGTCTATCTCCCTGCAGTGAACAGGAACACCCATAGCTAGATCAGGGTGCTCAAGGTCTGCTCCAGCCTGACCTTGGGTGTCTCCATGGACAGGACATTCACCTCCTCTCTTGGCAGTTTATATACCTATTTGTCTTTTAAAACTAAACACGGTCCAATAGGCTACACTTCAGTTTATGACACACTGCTGCTGAAGAGGACAGTTCTCACCTGCTTCCCAGACTGTTTCCAATGAGACTCTGACCTCTTCCTTGCACTGGGATAAAACATTCACACAGCTGCAGCGAGTTTGGTCAGTAATGGGCCCAACCATAAAAAAATAATAATAAAAAAAAGGCTCCACCCTCATCTCCCTGGATGAGTTCCCTAAAGAAAGGCCTTGGTTCGAGATCAAGTTACTGAGTTATTGTTATTATTACTGCTAAAACTGCCACTTTTATTTTTAGTATCGTTATTGCTACTCTTTCTATCTGGCTTTCAGTGAGTACGTTTATGAGTGTTCCATTTTCTACAAAGGCATATATAAGGCTAATTCTGCTCCTGGAAACAGTGGTTTTAGATACAATTCAGTGAAACATACAGATGAAGAAGGCTTATGTCATTTTCTCCCTCATAATATCTTTACTCCAACAGGAAGAGCAAGTTGGATCTAATTCCCTTTATTAGCACTGAATTGGGTTGCTAGATTGCGTCTCTCTCTAGCAGATCATTGTAATGTCTAGAGGAGTCTGGTGCTTTCCCTGGGGAAGACAACTCCACTTAAAATGGGAGTTACAAGCATTTCAGTACTGAATATGTTTTTTTGAAACTTGCCGTCTGCAGTCTTGCTGCAGTGCTGTTATATCCTAATTCCATCTGTCAAAGCTCAGGAGATTTGAGGTGACGAGTTTGGCATTGCAAAACAGCACTGAGAAAAGAATTCCAGGTCCAAAAGAAAATTAGGGAATCTGAAGCTGTCATCACTGGAAATAATGCTTGCTGCTCTAATGGAAAAAAAGGGACTGCTGAAATCCTGTCCTTAAAAACATGAGCAGCAGTTACTGGAAGTGCACTGCTTTTCTGTCTTAAGATACTTGTCTCACACGTCTTCTGTAGATCCGTGCTTTCCTCTTACCACAAAATATTAGATTCCTTTTTCCTTTGCTGTTCTGGCATAATCCTTGTTAGACTAATTGCAGCGCACATACTCCCATATTCCACCTCAAAAACCTTTTCTTTCTGATTCACCATGTGCAGAACAGCTCAGATCACTTCAGCTAAGGCTTTCTGCCTTGTTTTACTTGTTCATGCTGAAATGAGTCAATGATATCCTGAGAACTTTTAGGTCTTGTGTTTGATGCCCTTCCAGGTTATTTCCCAGTTTCCTTTAGCTTGGCTACCCAAACTGTCCTAGTGGCAACTGTAAACTCTTTAGTTCCTCTGTTCTTCATCTTTGAATCATAGAATCATTAAGGTTGGAAAGACTACTAAGATCATCATGTCCATTGGTCAACCCATCCTCACCATGCCCGCTAACTACATAGAATCATAGAATCATAGAATTACTCAGGTTGGAAAAGACCTTGAAGATCATCAAGTCCAACCGCAGCCTAACCAGTAGCCTATCTCTTAAAAAACAACCACAAAAATACCACAACAACAAACCTCTGCTAAATCATATCCCTGAGTACCACATCCAAGCGGCTCTTAAACACATCCAGGGATGGCGATTCAACCACCTCCTTGGGGAGCCCACATCCCTCAGTGCCACATCTGCCCTTTTCTTGAACACCTCCAGGGCCAACGACTCCACCACCTCCCTGAGCAGCCTGTTCTAAAACCTATTCCTATGTAAAGCACACTAAACATCCAATTTTTCCAAGTTCAGGAAGGCCAAACTTATCTTTCTTTGTAATAAATTTAGCTCTTTTCACCTGTCCATGAGCAGATTCTGATCTCAGTAGATGTTTATTAGTACTCATATCTATTCTCTAGCCAGTCTGGGTAAATGGTGTCCAAACAATATGTTGTTTCCAGATGGTTCCCACTCTAGGGCTGGTGACGAAAAATGGACATTCCCTAAATACAATCATAGAATTGTAGATTGGTCTGGGTTGAAAAGCACAACAATGATCATTCAGCTCCAACACCCCTATGTGCAGGGTCACCAATCATCAGCCCAGTCTGCCAGAGCCACATCCAGCCTGGCCTTGAATGCCTCCAGGGGTGGAGCATCCACAACCTCCTTGGGCAACCTGTTCCAGAGTGTCACCAACAAGCATCCTTTTGTGGGAATATTCCCAAATATCAAGCAACAAGAGACATGAATGGTGTCACCCTGAACAGCTTTGAGGGGTTCAGAGAAGCATTTGTGAAAGCAGCAAACCTCATTGCACATGCTTCAGTTTTCCTGCTGTTCATCTCCTGCTCCTCCTCCAGAGAGCAGCCATTCACCACCACTCTCCTTCCTCTCACTGGGGAATTTGGAGGGAGGTGCAGGGATGTAGTATCAAACCTTGGGCACAAGGATGAGCACCTGGAGATGAGCTATATCCCAGGCACAATCTGGGCCATGAGGGAATTGTGGCCAGAATCCGGATGTTTGTTGTGTCCCTCAACATATAGGTATTAGGATCCAACTATTGGAGAAGGTTTAATTTTAAATACAAAGTGGATTTGCTTCTTGCTCTGCTTTGCTAATTTGTGTCTCTTGCAGGACCTTGAAGAAAACTCAAGTGTCCCTCTGGAATGCCTGAGCAGAACTTCTGAAGGCTCCCCCAGGTTACAGGGGAATAATCTGCCTCCACAGCTATCACCTCAGCTTGGTGCTCTCAAACATGTTTTAAGGGACTTCAAAGCTTCCCACAAAGCATCGGAGGGCACACAGTGAAATGACAACATGTAATTACCTCGTGGAAATGTGTCGCTTGCCATCCCCACAGGGGACAGACAGAGTTAGGCAGTTTGGTTGGCTGTGATGCTCCACCTCTCCCTGCACATCACCTTGTCTGATGCTTCAGGGAAAAAAAGATACCACTTAGGCAGGGGCATGGGGAATTCTGTTTGTAAACAACATGTAAAACCTTCAAGGGTGATGGAAATAGAATGGGATAAGAATTCTAGGCTCCTCTGCAAAAGAGAACATTCATTGGAGTAATCACAGGCGCAGAAAAACAGGCTGCCAGTTTATAAAGGAGCCACTTTCAATCACTGGGAGAAAGAAAGAGATTGTAGGACTGTATTTGCACCCGGCTTTAGGTCACAGGCAGAAAGCTCAGCAAGCAGGGAAAAGTTGAATCAGTGATCCAGGCACACTCTGGACTCTACTATTCCTTCATCTTTCCAGCCCTCCTCTTCACTTGCAACCCAGCTGGAAGGCGGGAGAGAACCATAATCCAAGGTGCCTCCTCTAAGTTATCCCTCAAGCTGCAGCTGAAGTCCCTGCTGCAGAATCTCTTGCCCTAGAGGATGCTGCATGATGGACAGATGAATTATTTGAATTTTCACTTGGTTAGCATGTTATCTACATCTGCATGATCTCTGCTTTGCCTGCCAGTTCTTTGTAAAGATCTACACAAATAATTTCAGTCTCTGGTTTATTGTTTAAGGCATGTACCTGATCTCCCTAGCATTCAGGTGGAGTGAATTGTCCCAGCTCCATCGATTTTAGAATTAGAGTGTCAAGGAACCAGCCCATGCCTTATTGAAATCAATACCAATGATTAGAACCACACAGAAACTGTTCATAAGCTGTTATCTTGGTATCAACTCAAGTTAACTGGCAATGACAGTAAGTTCCATTGAATCACATGGGCCATTAAATTTAGACATTCAAACCTGGGGCTGATATTCAAGCCAAGCATAATGGGGAGAGAAGCCCTATTGCTTGTGGTGCCAGATCAGGGTCTGACTCCTCATGTCTTGGGGTGAGCATTATGGCTTACAGTAATTGTGTGGGGTTTCCCTTTGTGCCACTTATTAGCTAACTTGTTTTGTGGCTTTCCTTTTTTAATTGAGCGTAGCTGGAGGACAGCTGAAAAAAGCCACTCACCTATCTCACCAGTGCCTTCATCTGAACCTCTGCATCCCCGGGGCAGGCAGAATAACATTGCACACCAATAAAATCATCATATACTCAGCTTGAAAGCAATAAGACAAAATCAAACTGTCTGCAATAACAAAGACTGAGTCTTTTGATGGCGAGGAAGGAAGGAGGTTGTCATTATGCACATTTTATTACTGCAGCTTTCAAATGTGATAGTGATGGGAATTTGTTCCCTATTATGCTCGTCCTGAAGTCCATTATGCTGTACCTGAAGGGTACAGAGAGGGAAGGAGAAAGTTTTTAGCTGCTTTGGGTGTTCCTTCATTCTGGATGTGCTGTAGTTGGCAGGCAGAAGGGTTAAAGTGCACAAGAGGATATAATGGTGCCATGCCAAGCATGACAAGTGCTGGAGAGCTGAAGAAGTTAACCCAAACTGCTGGGACTGCATGCCTATTTGCTTCTACCTCTCCTCAGCTGCACAAGAGAATGTGTTTGCTTAAAGCAAAATTGTTTATTGATTAATAATCCTTTTAAACTTCACTGCTTCAGGTGATTAGGAATGGGCGGCAATCTGAGCTAGAATGGTTCAGATCCTGGCTCTGGCACACATGGAATTAAAGCTCAGATGGTAGGTTAAGTAAGAACATTAAGTTTGTGGCAAGGGGGAGTTAAGGGCACATGGGCAGCTCATGGGAGAATCTCACACACAAAGCTGAGGAAGGAAAGGATTATAGGGAGAGTTCAATAATGGTGCTCAGCTGAAGGGCAATAATGGGTGAAAGTGTTGGCATTTGAACACTTGTGATTATGTCCCTGTGCCCCTCATCTGTACACACCTCCAATTCACTCTTCACACTGGTAGTTTTAAAGCATAACTATGCAGAACTGTATAGCATAACAGCAGAACTGTAAAATACGTAGGTTGCTCCAAAAGTAATGTCTCCTATTAATTCCCATGGAAACTACAACAGATACAAAGAGTCCGGTAGCACTATTTGAAAGAGAAAATTCTCAGCTACAAAACACTATTTTTCAACACAATCACCACCATTAGTTGTGCATTTTCACCAGCAGTGTACAAGAGCCTGCATGCTGCACTCATAAAAATTGGCACCAGTGGAACAGACCTGCTCTTTCAACATTTGCTATGGTTGGTGGTGTCATTGCTGAAACACAACACTCAGCACCTCACTATGCTCACATCCACATCAAGTGTCAATGAATATCAGTGGGTGTAACATTTTCCTCATGGGGGATTCAATGGCATACATTTGTTTCTTACACACTTCTATGTCAGATGCTGTACTGTCAGACTGCACCTCTGCTGCCATCTGTCATATAGCAGCAAAATGTAACAGAATATTGGCAGGAAGGTTCAGCATCTACAGAAATACCACCAACATCCACCTCTGATATTGTGGGCCAACATCATAAAATGGGAGGCATTTTTTTTGGAGCAGCCCTCATCACTTAGGTGGCAAATGACTTCTGATGATTATCTGGTCCAATCCCTCAGTTCTAAGCAAGGAAAGCCTCAAAATCAGATGCAATGTCAGCATAGACCAGGTGGATCTGAGTCATACGCCTGTATCCAACACGTGAGGCCTGATAGGGAAGTACCTCTAAGAAGTAGATTTCTTCCTATAGCACAGGAGCAGGTTTTACTGCAGTTTTCCTTCCATCTCTCCAGCTGTCAACATGGACTCTAAAGGAAGAGGTGTCTTTGAGCAATCAAAGTGAAACAAGTTTTAAAGGGCCTGTACAGCTGAACATCATCACGGAGAATTAGGCCGACTAAAATTAGTCCTTTCTCATGCATCGCAAGTCAAGCTTATTTCTTACAGGAAGCAGCAGGAAGATGTCTTCTATGGAGAAAAAGGAGAGGAGAAAAAGAATTACTTTTGTCCTCCATGTACCATCAGGCAGTGATAAGCTGCAGCTAAAGTGGCAGGCTGCACTTTATGGGGATGAACTATTATTCAGATAAGATGGGAGGCAAAAGATCTTAGCTGGGGTAGAGGAAAAAAAAGACTGGTTTAAGGTTATTACGCAGGAAGCGCCCTGCTGCACGAAATCTATGGGAAATTGCATATTCTGTCACATTTACTTATTGAATCCCAATTTCATCCTAGTATGAGGAAAAAATACATCAACCTCCCTTGTAGCTCTTATTAGATTTCACAACCTTTCAATATTAAAATGCCAGCTCTGGTAACAGTGTTTCTCTCTTCAATTTTTCTCTCTTCCCCCTCCTCCCCCTGGTAACACTGCAGCATTGGAGGTGTGGTGCATAAACCCTGATCTGGAGATGCTCTGAACACAGGTCCCATAGAATGAGTTGGAGTTACCAGCTCTGTGCACACAGATCCCTCTAACTTTCTCCTCAGACACCAGTCTCTATTATGTCTTGACAGTCTTGATGGGCCCATTCCCCTGCTGCTGATCTTCCAAATCAGGATTGCACCCTCTCCCTTGCTCTCTCCTGCCAAAATACCTGGGTTTGCTCAGACTGGGAAGAACTTAACAGTTATCAGTTTACCCCATTTTCTCCTTGCCTTTGGACTTTTACTTCCAACAACATCCTTAATGCATTTCTATAGAATTATAGACTCATAAAGGTTGGAAAATCTACTACAGCCATCTAATCCAAACACCATCCAGTCACCACTGTGCCCACTAACCATGTGCCTCAGTGTCACCTCTTTGTGTTTCTTGAACATCTGAAGGAATGGTGACTTGACCACCTTCCCAGGCAGCCTGTTCCAATGCCTCCCCACTTCTTCTGAGAGCATTTTTTTTCCTAATATCCAGGCTGAACCTCCACTGACACAATTTAAGGCCATTCCCTGTCATCTTATCGCTGTTACCCAGGAGAAGAGACTGAGCCTCACCTCACTACAACCTCTTTTCGTGTTGCTTTATAGAGAGTGATAAGGTCTTCCCCAAGCCTCCTATTCTTCAAATTAAACAATCCTGTTTGAGTCTGTTGATCTGCTTTGAGAAGAGAGCAGAGCAGAGCAGAGCAGAGCAGAGCAGAGCAGAGAAGAGAAGAGAAGAGAAGAGAAGAGAAGAGAAGAGAAGAGAAGAGAAGAGAAGAGAAGAGAAGAGAAGAGAAGAGAAGAGAAGAGAAGAGAAGAGAAGAGAAGAGAAGAGAAGAGTTGTTTTACAGCTCAAAACCTGCACCCAAATTGCTGCTCTTTTAGCTTGAAGACTGAGACTCTTCCATTGACATGAAGCTGAAGAATAATTCTTGCTTCTAGCTAGAAGGAACATGAGCTCAGATAGGACCTGAAATTTCAGGTCTGTTTGAATGCAGTAAGACATACTCCTAATAGACACCATCAGTGTTACCAAGATCTCCCCAAAACTCTCTTCATCGAATCATTTGAGCTGGAAGTGACCTTTAAAGGTGATTTAGTCCAACTCCCCAGCAGTGAACATGGACAACTACAGCTAGATCAGGTTGCTCAGAGCCCTTCCAGCCTGGCCTTGTATGTTCCATGAATTAGGTATCCACCACCACTCTGGACAACCTGCTCCAGTGCCTCAGCACCCTTACCATAAAAGCTTTTTCCTTATATCCAACATAAATCTCTCTTCTTATAGTTTGAAAGCATTTCCCTGTAGTCCTATCACAACAGACCATGCTAAAGAGTCTGTCATCCTCTTCCTCATAGACTCCATTTAGAGTATATAGAAAGGTGGTTTTTGGGTCACCCTGGAGCTTTCTTTTCTTCAGGCTGAACATCCCCAGTTCTTGCTGTCCTTTTAACCTTCTCCAGTCCATCTCTATGATTAATTTCTTCCATCCTCCTTCAAGTGAGAGAAGACAAACCCTGCACCAGTTATGTCCAGAAGCATAGCTTTGATGGCTTCAGTCTTGCAAATCTTCCCTTGTTATGCAGGCAGAGAGAACGGCTGTTTAGTGTTTCAGGGATGGGCTGAGAGGGTTGTGCTATGAAGTTATCAATCTCTCTCTAATGCACAGCATGCCATAACTGCTGCAGGGCAAAAATGTGCTGCTTCCTCTGGTTTTAAAAATATTCTCTTCTGTCTGTAAACAGATCAAGGGAAACAAATGGCTTCCCCCAGTTTCACGTTTTAAGAGAAACCCAGATATCACATAAGAAGGGGAGGAGAAAGCAGCTTTAAGTTAAAGGAGTGGCTTTCTGCCCCTCTCTCTGGAGAAGGGACCTTGCATATTTAGCATGAGCAGTTTGCACATGATGCTTTACTGATCTGTCTAGCTCTAGGGATGAAGCAAGACCATGCTGAGCCCTGGTCAGCCCAGGAAAAATGCTGACTATCTGATCTGAATTCATAACAGGAAAAATAAATCCCATGTCTCCATAGTATGAGCACAAGAGCCAGCAAAGGGAAGGAATGTGGGGTGCCTGAGGGCTCAGTGGAGATAAAAGCTGCAGCTAATTATTCAAACAAAATATCGGCATGTTTGAATCAGCGAAAGCTGGAAATTTGAAGGCAACAACCTCTCCTGTGATGTCCCTGTGCCTCAGATACTGTCCTTGTCTCTAGGCAGAAAAGGCAGTAATGGGAAATGTCCAAGTGAAAATGGCCAGGACTCAGAGAAGATTTTCAACTGAGCAGCTCATTTCTCTAAATAGATTTAAAGATCTCTCCTTTCTTTTAGAGAGGGGTAAGAAACATTGCACCATCCTGAAAATCTAAGTCAAATCTGCTGGGGATTGCTTCATTAATTAACCCACTTCTTGGCAAGTTCTCATTCAAATCAAAAACTCTGTCAGGTGAGATAGAGGCAGAGATATTGCACGTGTTGTTTTACAGCTGAACAGTCCAGTATTCCCTCAGTGGTCTCAGATTAACAACATTAAATATAAAAATAAAATAAAAAGATAAAAGTACTATATATCCTCCTTCCTTTGATGCACTCCTGAATAAAAATAACAGTGCTGAAGCAGCACTTTCCATCCTTAAATCCCTCTGTGCTTCTTTCCAGAGGAAAGTTAATGCCATTGCTCTACAAAGAAGTGGGGAAGGAGCTAGTGCTTTTCATAAGGGTGTTGCCACCCCATTGCATAGCCCTGTTTACTGAGGCCACTGGAGGCACCAGTCCAGAGGGTTTCTGTGGGACTTATCAATTTTTATACCTTCCTCTTATTCTCTCTAGTTTACAGAGAACAGAGTCCATCCTGCAGGCCAGATATGCCCGACCTTTGCTAAGGTTCCTCTTCTTTATCCGACTGAACTCCTGCAGCACTGTTCCTCATCAGGAATGGAGCAAAAAATCCAAGTGAAGCAAATGAAGTCAAAGTTTCATAAAACAAGGCCTTCACTCTTCTTTATTTCCTTTTTGAGATCATGTATTACCAAAACTTCTCATGTATTATGTAGCAACTTGATAATCCATGTGATAACCAGACAGTAGGGCTCAAACCGTTTGCTTCCCATCTCCTTCCCTTATGGGCTGTCAGGTGGTTGCATTCCCTTGTTCAACATGACCTGTTAGTGAAGATGCTGTGAATTTGAGAATGTTGGAAAGTACAAAGCTTTCAAATTCTTTAATGGGATCAAAGAAGTCAATTTGTGGGTAATTCATTGCATATATAGGACAGAATATCCACTGTACTGTGTCATGTTTTTTGTTTTGTTTTGTTTTATTCAATGCCCGGAGCTGAATAAGGAATGCAAATGCATATTGTTCCTGCTCTGTGTATGGTAACAATTGTTCTGCTTGCTGTAACAACCTTGGTGAGCCAAGACTGCCCACAGAGGGGTGCAAACTCCATCTCTCAGTGCAATGGAACAATATTTGTAAGCCCATCCTGGATGACATGTAGCTATTGTTAGAAGTCTGAATCTAGCCTTTCTTATGAAGAAAAATGTTAAACAATGAGCAGAATATCTCCTGTTTACATTAACAGAAATAGAATCAAGGCCACCATGCTATTTCCAGAAACTTAGAACAAATCATACTTAACACTGGAGTCTGCTAATGGCTGTATACTGTAATTCACAGCAAGTCTGCTGAATAATTTTCATGGCATTAAAGATTTTTGCAAGCAGAAATATGGCTAAAATAACACTAGATCAATACATTTGAAATATAAGGCCATTCAGTTGCTAAAGAGGTCTATTTAGTTTCTTTGACAGGCAATGATCCTAGGTAAAATCAGGTGGTTTTTACTTGTCAGCATTAATACATTGCATGTTGAGAACCTCTCAGCTCGGGAACAGGAGTGCTGTTCTTGACAGGAAAGTCAAGAAAGGACCGTCCCGTACATGCTGAAAATTCATGACATGAAGATCTGCAATAGCCAAATCACCTAACTTTGTGGCAATTCTTCATTTCGGCAGGTGTTTAATTTAAACCAAGCTGGAGGGAGACTCTGGTGGGAGTGTGGAAGTGTCATAGAACAGAAAATAGATGGTTATCAGCTCATTTGCTGATGGCCTGGAAAACAAAGAGTGAAGAATGACTTTCCAGCATTGGTCAGTCTGGGTTGATAGAAAACTATTTTTTTTTTTCAGGGAGAAGATAAAACACCTGTGTAGAAAAATTTAAGGAAGGGTAAAGAAGAGCAAAGGAGGCAGAACTACTCTCATCTCTGTCCTCTTTAAAAGGTTTTTGAACAAGTATTTTTTGAGCGACGAAGAAAAAATACATTTCATCTTCTTTGCTTCAGCCTGGTTGAGAAATTAAAACTACCTGTTTTCCTTATGAAAAATAATAGAAGAATCTTTTCTTGAAGAGAAATCCCCCGGTCAAGACAATTTACACTGATGGTCAAAATGGATGCGGAGTTCAGTTTGACACAGTTTTTGTGGTCACATGGCCTTTCCCAGTGATTTTGTTGGACATCACTAAAAGAGCTCAAACAAGGTCAAGAACTTGGCTGGGATACCCCACAGGATCAAGCAGTCAACTTTGAAATATCCTTATCTTCCAACCACCTGCATGATTTGTTATTCTAACCCTTGCTAGAGCAAACCTATTTGTTTACATCCCTCTGCATCAACTGTAGAATAGAGTGAAAAGAAGGCACTCAGCGAGGTGTCCAGGTACTAAACTCCAAACTGATGAAAGGAAACGTGTCCTCACAAAATAATCTGTAGCTGTTGTTTCCAGAAGGCAGCAGCATGGAGGCCTGAACCTCCAAGTTTCTTCAAAGCCTTGTGCATCTCTGTGGGGAGCGAGGCCATCCAGAAAAGAGATTAGAAAACCTGACACAGTCTCTGTTCTCAGAGTGCCAGACAATTTTCAGCTAATGAGCTTTAGGAAGAGTTTTATTCTCTTGGAAAACTGTTTCATGAGCATCAACTCCGAAGTCTTCCTGTCATGTAGATGAAAATACCCAGCCAAAAGTGTCTTGCAAAAAGATGTAATTGGCAAAGTAACCTGGTGTGGTGGATGGATCAGAGGCTTGGCAGTTACAGATCTGCTGTCATCAGATCCCTTGACTTCTCCTTGACCAGTAAGCATTCTTTATTTTTTATTTTATTCTTCTTATTATATTTTATTCTTTACTATGTTTGAGTGTTTTGGGCCATATTCTCTCAGGGGAAAATTTCCCTGAAGGGTTTCTTCTCTGCTCTCCTGTACACGTGGAGATATATGTGAGCCAGGAGTGGACCTGTTAGCCATGCTGATGGCTGAGTAAAATTTGGGTTCAGTACCATCATCACAGATGATAGTTATAGTGCTTTCTCCCTTTTAAACTGAACATCTTCTAATATCGGTATGTGAGAAAAACAAATCAGCGCATCAGCTCTTGTTTTCAGAGTTAAAAATGAGAGGGGAAACGAAAGCTTTCTGGGGCACAGTGTTCTCAGTGTTCTGAATGTTCAGCATTTTGTTGTCGTTGTTGGTGGTCGTTTGTTTGTTTTTGGTCAAAATTTGAAAATGTTGTCAAAAAATTTGCAAATTCCCCACCTGTTCTGTTTATACATGAAAACACTGTTAGTCCCTTCTCCTTTTGGAGTGATTTTTAATGTATAGCAGGAAAGCACAGTGTTGACAGCTCTCCAGTTTTCTCACCAGTCTCATTATACGTTTTTCTAAGCTAAGGCCACCTATGCCAAAATACAGGATGATTACTTTTTGTGTGTGTGTGTGTGTGTGAAAATATGCATGAAAAAGTGTCTATATTTTTCCTTTTTTGTTTTAGTCAAGAATTTTCAAGCACATAAAGCAACTCTATTTAGAGATCCACCACCTTCACAAGGATCACAAGATTATTCTTCCATCTTCTGTTTGAAGAAGGAAGCCAGTATATTTCTGACAAGAAGGGGAAAGGCCTAGAAATGCCATTTCCAGCTGGCCAAAACTTGGATTAGATCTACTTACCTATCTATTTTTCGGAAGGGACTGGCCCTATAGCTTCTGTCTTTTGAACATGGAAATAATCAATGAGAAAGAAGCAAAGAAGTTTCCTGTGATAGGAAAATGATATGAAGGTTGCCTCAGTAATTCCTCCCAGGAAAAGTTGGGAATTTTGTCTGTTTGAAGCTGTGGTAGAAAAGAAATTAACTTAAAAAACAAATAAATCAGAACAATGGCAAGTTCTCTGATCTATGTTGGACTTGATGATCTCCAGAGATCCCTTCCAACCCCTACAATGTGATTCTGTGATTCTATGTCTACCTTGGATGAGCATTTTCACTGCTCCATTCCTAAAAGTGCTTCTTTCTGTTTACACCCGAAGGCTAAATGGAAAAGGCAAGCTCTTCAGGTACCCAACAGGAGAGATAATAGAGATGTAGACTTCTGGAATTATGGCCTTAATTCAAATGGAATCTTGTGCTAGGGATTCCTGTCCTTTAAAGACTCAGACCTTGGTCCACAGGAAATACAGAGTTATAATGGAGTTCTCATAGTTGAACTGGGAATACAGGAGTTGGAGTCTCTTTTAGAAAGTCCAGGCTAGCTTAATTATTGCACAGTTGACGATGCAATTCATCACGTTTTATTGCTGAGTTCTTTGAGTTCCAGCTGGTGATTTCATTTTGTTAACAACCACACAATATCTTTAGCCTGGGCTGAAATATTTTATTCTGTTTTCCCTAATGTTTCCACAAGTTGCTGTCTTTCCAGGCACAATTTCTCCACTTCATATATCATTGCCTAATTCTCTCCAGTCCTTGGATCTCTTTCTCCTTCTCCCAACACACCCTCTTCCATCTCCTCTCAGAGCATTGCCTGCATTCTTCCAACTATATATTCCTTTTCTCTCCTGCTTGGAGCCCCAGGCATATATGCTCTATCTACAAATAGCATGCTTCCATAAGGATGACTTGACTGCAACCCCATTAAAAAAACAACCACCAAACCTAAAAAGAGGCCAGTGTGTATGAAGACAACAGTCCACAGGATCCCCATATGACTGCCTAAAAAGTTGTATACCGTTAAAGAGCTTATATTGCAAGATTTGCTCACTTTATACAAAGCTTGCATTCTACTTGGGTAGCAGTTATGGCTTTCAAGTCCAATTTCCTTGAAAGCTAAGGCAAGGTTGGGTCTGCCTGTTTTGATTGACCCCATATAACAAGAGGAACTGTGAAATTTAGATCCAAAATTTGAAGCTGGTTTAGTTCGGCTTTTATGATTCATGCCTTTGCTGTGCTAGTCTTGACAGATTAGGAGAATTACACACCCATGCTTCTCTTATTTACACGGTTGAGTTGGTTTGTGATCTCCTGTAGAGTTCATTTCAAACCCCTCCCCGCCCCCCCCCCCCTTGTGCTTGGTGAAGGAAGAAACTTCAGTAACCATCAGCTGTGGCATTGATCCTTCAGAGAAATTAACCAACTGAACTGAGACTTACTGTGAAATCAGTGATGCTCAGCAGTTGCTAACTTCATTTGCAGCTCACCAGTGTTAATGCATTTAAAGTATTGATCCTTCCGAGTGTGTTTTGCAGCTCGGGCTCCCTTTTGGCATTGCTAACACAAAGGCAGCTCTCTCCAAAGCCAGGATGAGCAAGCAAAACCCTTCGACCCCAAAAACAAACTCATTATTCAAAATGCTTGTCAGCTTGCTGCTGCAATTGAATTGATTGGCAAAAAAACAACTGTGGCAGATAAAAACCAGATTATTTCAGAGAATGGGAAAATAGCAGGCAAAAGGAAGCATCCTGCCATCTGAGGGGAACAACTCCTCCCCCCCTTTCACTACCATTTCTTACCATGTTATTGCATTATTGTATTATTGTGAGGATTTTGATTATATATAGCACACAGGATCCATGAGGAATACTGAAGGCTGTGGTTGTGGTTGGAACAGTTTACAATTTGGGCTTGTGTTGCCCAGCAAAACCACAGGATTTATCTAGTACTGATGCCAAACAATTTTGGAAGGATATTACCACTTAACTTCATGGGCTCCTAAAGCAAAGGCTGGACTTTGAGTTGATGACTGAAACAAACTAGCGTACTTTTCTTTCTTTTTCAGCAGTAAATGAGCCTTCATATGTAATCAATGGCTGAAAACAAGGGAGCTGCTGCTTGAAGACCTCTCTCTGTGTAGCTCTGTTTGTACTTTCCATCATGTGCTTCCTGGGCTTTGCAGTGAGCTTGCTTACACCGTGCTTTCCCTTGCCCAATTTAAATGTTCCTGCAGTGTGTTCATGGTGAATTAAGCTACTCTATAGGAAAGTGCACTGTAAACTGTTTACCTTCTTCAGCTCTTCCCCTTTTCTATAGGTTGCAAGCTCACTGCAGTTTGTCTTTCTTTTTGGAAAATATCATGCACATAATGGAGATGCTGCTTAGAAGACTTGACTTCTCCCTCATACTATTCCATACTATTCCAGCTGTACTGTTTCACCAACTCCTACAAGTGACCCAAAGACTTCTCTGCCTTGAGCTATTTAATTGCTTTTAATTCTCTTACCTCTGTATATACCCTCTGCATGCCAAAGCTTCAGTCCTTAGCAATGATTGCATTCCGTTTACGATCTCTGCCTTCAGATGTCACATCTGGGAGTCTGCAGTGGCACCCATCTCGTTCTTTGAAACATGGAGGTATCTTATACTGACCTTCATTAGCACTGCGACAGATTCCAGCCATCCTGCTTGTTAGTTTATTACTTAGCTGCTTGTCAGCCACTCTTTGCAGCTCACCCACCATTACTCCTGATACAGAGATGCAATAATTAGGTACCTCGTTTTTCAGGCATCCTTAATTTTGCTTTAACAACACAAGCCAAGCCAGCGTGAAAACTCATTGGCTGCCAAGCTATTTGAAGAGCTCTTCTTATTTTCAGTGACATGGAATAGCTTGGGAGGGTTGAAGAGGTGAATCTGTGGCTGAGAGCTCCCTTTAACAGAGGCACAGAGGAGACACAATGCTTCCCTCCAACATGTAATGTCTACTGGTCTCTATGAAGCACGTAGCGCAGTTGCACAACTTATCTGTCAAGAGCCAGCGATGAGCTATAATGTGGCATCTCTAAGCTGTATCTCTTAAATAAGGAGAGACATTGTGGACAGGCTCCAGGATAGACTTTTCTTCTTATTCTTCTGATTGTGCAAAAAATCACTGACTTCTGTTTGTTTGCTTGTTTTTGTCTTGAGAACTTGTGATATTCACAGAAACTCGGATATGAAACTTCGGTCTGCATAATACTAAGGTTTTCCTCTTCTTTTCCTCTCTTTTTGCTTATGTCCTCTATGCACTGCTGCATAGATACACTGGGCACATCTTCAGGTACTTCATAGTAGGGCTCTAAAACCTAACTCAGGATTGGACATGTGGGATGAGTAAAGCAGACCTGCAAAAGCTCCTTGGAGAAAGGAGAGAAGGGCTTCTCCTGCTCATTTTCCCTCCTCTTTGGAGAATGACGCTGGCTAGTGCCCACCATCCTAAGAGGGCTAACAAAGCCCTATTCCCTCAACACCTTTTCAACCTTTCTTGCTGATTTCCTTTCTCACTGTTATCAGACTCTCACCACACCTGACCTTTAGAGGGACAGGAGGTTACTCTGCGTCAAGGTTGCGACTGCTTCTGAGCATCAGCAGAACACGAAGAGAAAACTCAATTGAAACTACACTGCGTGCGTGCTCATCTGTTTTAGATACTAAGAGAACAAGACTAATTTATTATGAAACAGAAGTTAGCTTTACATTTTCATAATTAGGGAGGATGTTAATGTTGCATGATTGGAAAATGTCACCCTGCAGAACTAATTTGCCAATGGGGCCTAATTGAAGTTCAGCATCATCCGCAGCTCCCCCAGTGATAACTTCCTCACGAGGTGCTGCAGTAATGCAGAGAGTGGTTTGGTTAGTAGAAAGTAATTTATCACCTGGTTTCCTAGCAGGTAGGGGGATTTGAGTAGAAATGGACAAAAAGAAGTGATACCAACACCCAGAGCACTCAAGAAAGGGGAACAAAGCACTCCACATAACCACAAATAACAGGGTTAATTATCCCTTCAGTGTTGCAGAAAACAATAAATTTCTCAGGCACTCTGTCCTGAGGAGTTGCTAGAGACAGTTGGATTGGGCGAGTCACTGTATCACAACACAGTGTCACAAAGGTATGGATGGGTCTGCCCTTATCTAAAGCACACTTGGGATTGCTTCGTGCTCTGAATATAGAAAAGACTGAGAGAGGTAAAAACATGAAAAAGAAAAAGAAAAAGAAAAAGAAAAAGAAAAAGAAAAAGAAAAAGAAAAAGAAAAAGAAAAAGAAAAAGAAAAAGAAAAAGAAAAAGAAAAAGAAAAAGAAAAAGAAAAAGAAAAAGAAAAAGAAAAAGAAAAAGAAAAAGAAAAAGAAAAAGAAAAAGAAAAAGAAAAAGAAAAAGAAAAAGAAAAAGAAAAAGAAAAAGAAAAAGAAGGCACACACAAAATGCTGCAAGATCCAATCATCTCCTCTTCTTTGCTGACCACTCATTGTGTTTCTATGGCAAAGACACAAATTTTATTCCAGTATAAAACAGTACTAGCACCATTTGCCCAGACTTCAAGCTAGGACTGACCTGTCAGACGTCCCAGGGGTTGTTAGCAGCATCAGTCTCTACAGTTGTATCAATTTTGCTGCAGATCTTTCCGTGCTTGCTGACCATGTTATGCCTCTTGTGTATTTTGAAGACACTGCCCAGGTGTGCTTGGGCAGGTGAGATCCTGCCTGCTCAAAGCAGGAGGGGACTACAGATCCATAGGCAACCCTAGCCAGACAAGTCAGGTAGTCGCAGTCTATGTGACTGAATCCAAAGTCCATGACAGTTAGGATACGACACTGCACAGAGTAAATGGGCAATATTTAGCCCCTTTCAGAGATAGCTCAGTACAGCTGCACAATTTGCTCCTCCTAACTTGCTATTTCCAGAAGTGTCTGTAGGCACATGCATTATGCATGGGGACAAGGCATGGACTCATGTTTCACCCCTAGTATTCTCCCTTCCTCCAGTCTTTTAAGACATGGAGACTTCCAGGACTAAATGTCTTCTCTATGAATTTAACAACACTCACTGTTTTTTTTTCCTTTGAAATTCTCTGCTCTTGCCTGAGCCTTTATTAACTTGAAGCATCAGCTTATACCCTGCAGCAAGTAGTTCCATAGCCTAATTACACTGTCTCTGGGACTACTGGAGAAGTCCATGAGCAACCATTACCCGCTCATTTATTCCAGGATCCCAGAGAGCTTTAGAAACCAGAACTGAAAGGATGGACTTGGTTGGCTCTGGGACTTCTGGGCACAGTCAAGAAGAAAAGGATCTTGGTTCCATCCAGGCTTCCTACAGCTAAATCTCTTTGAGGGAGGGGATGTAAATTAGATTCCCCAGTACCCTCAAATGTCTACCCCTGTTTGGTCCATTGGGTGATGGAAAAAAAAGGCTGTGATCTCTCACTCTATCCTTCTGATCTCAGGTCCACTCCCCCATCCTGGCAATGGGACATCCCACCTGCTGGGGAGTATTCCAACAGTCTCATGAGTCCTTTCAGACCTTCAGCTGCAGGTGATTCCACACCAACCCAGCCCTGGGGTGAATCTCTGGGGTTTTCAGGGGACTTTGCATGCCGTGATTTACTGGCTGACATAAACACACACTGAGATTTAATGTCACACCCTAACAAACACATGCATGCACCCATTTCATTATGTGGCTCCCTCCAAACCCCAGGCATATTTAATGCCTTGCTCCATACAAGAAGATATAGCACATGTCTTATGCCTAGATGCTTTCTGAGAGATTTAGCATACACGTAAGCAGAGTTATAATGAAACACACACACACTGCCTCAGTTTAATGTCCCAGTGCCACCCAATGGGGAAATCACACCAGCACTGTAAAGCCCACTACACTACATTACAAGAGAATTAATTCACTGGAGGAAACTATAATCTGATTTCAGCTTTACAAGCCAGCATTATTATTCTTTTTCTTTTCTTTCATGCTTAAACTGATTCGCTGTCATTCTTTGTCTCTCTCCATCTCCAGCCTGGATATCTTTCAGTGCAGCCTTTCTCCATTTTATTTTCCGCCTACTAATATTCAATTTCATTTTAAAGCCTGTCCACCCTCCTTCTCTCTAACCCCCCTTCCCCTTCTCCTCCTCCCCTGAAAATCCCCCCCAGTGGCACTGCTTTATTCCTGATTTCCTCCCCGTGAATCCTCCTGCATTTCTTCATTATCAGCATGCCAGATTGGAATTCGACAAGAAAGTAGAATTGACTGCTTTACAGCCTAAGAAGGATTTGTTACCCTGATATAAAGGACATTTTCATCTTCCTGTAACTGGAATACAGTCAAATATTCCCATCAGCTAACCAAAACTCTGGGCTTCAGGATTTCTCTGTTGCAAATTGCTTCTTGGTTCAGCACAGCTCTCAGAGACTACACATCATGATGATATTCGGACAACAGAGTGCAGGGGAAACATGGGAGATGAAGTCCCAGGACTTGCTGGAGTAAGAGGTCTTCGAGCATAAATCAGTCTCATCACTGGTCATTCTCAGGGTACTGTTTGCCATCTGAATCACCCAAGGAACACCAGCAAACTTCAGCCCATGGCCCATTCCCAAACTGCTACGTCCATCTGAGGAAGAGATAGGTAAATATCCTTTTGTTTTGGAGACCTGAGTCTTCACCCTGGTCACAAGGTAAAAGATCTACTCCAGGTTTGGAGAAGTTAATTGATTAATACAGCAAAACGGTGCAGCTGTTTTCTGTACAACAGCACAGGTTTCCACAATGAGAGTCACTGGCCTTCGAATTCTTGAGCCGTAAAATCCCTCTGTTTAATGTAATGACATGTTGACTGATTTATCAGATCCAATTTATCCACAGGACCCACACCAGGAAGTGCTCCATTTCAAACCATAAACCTCTGAAACTGAAAGGAGAGCAGTGGGGCTGGTAACACAGATAGAGAATACAGGCAAAGACGGTTGGCATTTCTTTATAGATAGAAGGTCTTAGTCAGGACTCACAGGCACTCAACCCCTTTGGACTACAGAGCCACCAAATTGAAGTGGTAGGTTCCTCGCAGATCAAGGTGCACAGATTCTTCTTTGCACCCCCAGGCAAAACCCAAGCATCTTTTGGTCTGCCTGAAGTCCTGACCCCATTGACATCTTATGAAAAGGAGCCTCTTGGTCTAACTAAACTCTGGATAGCAGTGGGTTTCCTTTGCCTGAAATATCTGTCTCATTCTCGTGAAATGAGTCAGAAAAGAGAAGCTCTTAGCTGACCTTCCTCATTTTATGTATATCCTCTTGTTTGTGCCTTTCCCCCCCTATTTCTGATTTACCAAAGTATAATTTCATAGCCTTTATTTACAGAAGAGATTTACCAGAAAGTTAATCCTTCTTGTTACTCTTCCCTGAAAGCTCTCCTGTGTCCTCCTGAGGACATGATGACCTTTCAAGTAAATCATGTCTGCAGTGATCTGGATGACTGCAGTGCAGGATGCTGAGTAGAGCTGGGGTCTCTACCAAGGTAACCCTCCAGATCTCTCCTTGACTCATGAGGTCAGTACAGTCACAGAGAAGTCCATTTTGTTGTTGTTGTTCTCTTATTTTGGGACTATTCATCTGCCTAGGATGTTCTAAAGCAGCCCCTGGGAGGGCCTAAGGTGCGCATAAGCTATGACCTTGTACTGGATATGCATCACAAAGGAATAAAGGAGTGAATATGCTTTATCCAAAGGATCATGCAGGAGTGAGAGCAAATGGGCATAAGCTCATTGTGGACCTTCAGCTCACAAAGTGGGGAAGCGGCAACAATACTATTTTTTTACCTCTTCTATATACGCCGTGTTCTACAGAGGATGTTCTGAACTTCTTGGTATAAGGATATGAGTGTGGGATGTGACTGGATGTGAAGTTTATATAGGAAACAAATTAGTAAGACCAGCTTGAGGATGCTACAATTGTCTCAGTCCTAAAGAGGACCTCCTCCACCTCCTGTGTTCCTCCTTTTAAGGCAGATTCTTCACTATCATGAGACAAGCTTGACACTTGATTTCACACCCTCAGCAAACCCAGAGATAGCAATTAGTCATGGGTGCTCTTCTGCCTGGCATTCTCATCCAAAAACTCTCCACTCAGCCCCTCAAAAAGCTGAGGGACAGACTCTGACAGTGTAATTCCCCCTATGCTCTCTATTCTTTTTCTTTAAGTAAGATTTCTTTCTTTCAATGGAGCTGATTTGGCTTAAGCTGAAAAGTGAGCTAAAGAGGCTAGAAGATACTGTGCAGAGAGATCAAAGGGAGTTAAAAATAAGTAAGAGAAAGGAGAGAAATGCATGGGGAAGAGAGGTGAGCAGAATGAAATGGGGAGCCAGGGCGAGAGCATAAGACATCACTCATGTAAAAGGTAAAGACTGTAGAAACTGTTATTCTTCGTGTGATTTTCTCCTAATCAGAGCACAGAAGCAATAAGCAGAGGAATATTTCCCCCCTAGTTGCATTAAAATGCCAATCATTTTCTGACTGAAGCTACTAATTTCAGAGTCATTAGGGGAGAGATTGCCAAGGCACATTTGACTGAATTACTTTTCTGAGGCCAGCTCTCAAAAACTACGGGGTGAGGACATCTTTTGTATACTCTTTACAGGGGCCACGAGAATGCACATCTCCACTCTCATCCAGCAGATTCCATCACGGAGGCCTTCTGAAACAACAGCAAAGCATAGGCTTTCAGCCCATAGTAGCATGGGGTAATTAAGAAGAGATTTGCAAATCCTGCAAATTCATGACTCCTTATCAGTGCCTTGCACTTCCACCAGAATTTCAAGGCTCATTCCTTCATTTCTTGGTTCCCAGAGGAGCTTTGTTCTGTAGTAGGAGTTACCATCGCTTTGTTGCACTGTCTGCATGTCCAGCAAAGGAAAGAAAGAGGCCAGGAGATGGGAAATCCCAGCAGAGATACCAGTACTTACATACTAGCTTTACATAAAAGGAAGGAGCATTGCAGGGAATTTGACTTTACAAGAAATGTGGATGCTATCATGTTGATTCAGAAACAACCCACAGGCAATGTTTTAGGGCCAGGATTCAGGAGTGATACAGAGGGAGATGCAGAAAAGACCTCTAAGTTCATTGCACTGAGGTAGAGTCAGTCCTCTAGTCCCACCAAGATGAAGTTTGGCTTGTGATATCCATACTTGAAATCCCATTCAACAAATGACTTGTTCTCCGTGAAACCTATGGCAAGCTCACACTCCACTATTCCATAATCCATTTCAGAACATCATAAGAAATCCATCTACCCATTAAAACCAAATATGTACATATACACACACATAAAAAACCAAACAAAGCAACAACAACAACAAAAAAATCCACAACAACAAAACAAAAGCAAAACAAACAAACCCCAAACCAACACAAAGCCCCCAAAACTAAACAATTCAAACCATGTCACACACAGGGAGAATCAAGAAGTTTCACATCCCTATTTCCTCACCACCTACCAACTCAAACAGACCCAAAAAGCTGGTTGAATTCTGATGGACCTGGCACCTGTACTCATGAGCGAGATACTCCAGGAGCAACTGAAGTGAAGGTGAGACAGTGTCGGACCCATTTAAAGCAGTGCTTTTAATTTCTCAGCTGGGGGGCTTGGGGGAGAAATAGAAAGCAACAGCTGTTTTATTAAACCATTGAGGGTTCCTTAAGTGAAAACCCAACAGATTAGTCATGGAGAAAATTAAGACAAGGTCTTCCTGCTTCTTCCATTTAGCAGGAAACACAGATCAGTACCCTTGCTTTCCACCATGGGACTATAATCAGCTGGATGCATCTTCAAGCTCCTGAGCACTTCTCTGTTATCTTTGACTTACCCAGTACCTGCAAATCCATCCTATAGCTTCGACAAGGCCTGCTGGCACAGGAACAGACATTAATATGGTTTGGGGGACATTTTATATGTTTTAAGTCTCCCCTGAGCATCTGCAGCTCAGCACCAGCACTCTGGGGGATGAGCTATGTACGGGTAGTGCTTCTGGCCACTGGTTTGAACTGGTGCCATTTCTAGCCCTGCTTCAGAGTCCAGTCAGGTCTCTAACTCCACTGGCTCTAGTTCACCCTCTTTCCCTTTCTGCTCTGCCTTGGCAGCTTATTTTATTTTATTTTATTTTGCAATATTTGACACAGTGAGGAGAAATCTGGTGGAGGCTGATCCCCAAATGGACCTTCACCAGTTAAACCCAAGTAATTCGGTTGGCTTTCAGTCAGATCAATTGCCAGCTTAGAGTGATCAAGTAGCTAAGGTATTTACTGGTGGAGAGGATGTGGTGTGGACGTGTCAGGAGCCTTACTGGGGTTAAGCTGCCTTACATCTGCTGCTGCACCCCTGACCCATAAGGATCATTACACTGTCATTGGAGGAAATTAAGTTGGTTGGATGTGATTTGTTCCTGGGAAATTGAGGCCGGATGCTACTTATCCCCTGGTTATATTTGAGGTGCTAAGAGACAAGATTGCTTGGCTATTTGTTCCAAGAATTTTCTGAGCATTGAAGTCAAGCTGATTTGTCCCTAATTCCCCAGACTCTCCTTTCTTTTTACTCTTTTTCAGGAAGATGATGTATTTGCTAGGTGGTAATAGCTTTGCATTTCTACCATGGTTCAAATGACAGAGGGCTGTTCTGCAGCGCTGAAGGTCCTTCCTTCCCCATGGGATGTGGGAAAGAAAGGGCAGATTATTGTGATTACGGTTCCTATGTTGTAAAATTAACCAGGGGAAGCTTGCAACAAGCTAAGAAGCCGTGCTTGGTATAGTTTCACTGTGACTTTTACAGATACACTGACAGAAAACATAACGTCTGCTTGCGTTTACATCAAACCAACCTGTTATTAAGGAAAGATGCTCCAGCAGGGTAGATGGGAAATAAAAATAAGCAGAAGCTCTTCATGTGCTTTCCTTTCTTTTAAACCCAAGTATCACTTCTGTTGAGATTGTAATTACTTTTATTCTTTAATAAAGAACTGCGCATTGTTCTCTCTGTGTGCTCGCATTGTTATGACAGTGAAAATACAATTGGGGTATACACTGCTAATTTCACATCGAGGGCTGCATTGCGGGGAATTAAAAATAATAAAGATGGGGGAACCTTGTGTTCTCTGTTGTGGCAGCAAATAATAGCAAGCAGAATTCAGTTTGCTGGCTCGGCTGTCTCTTGTTTCCTGCCTTAAGAGAGCAAACAGGGCGCAGAACAAAGCCTGAGCTGAATATTGCATGGGGTACGCTCTGTTGACCAAAATTCAAGGGTTGCTGTGTGTGAATGGCACAAAACAATAGAGATTTTAATTGCAAACATTGATCATGTCCTTTGGTCTCCAGCATGGGTTGCTATGGCTTCCTCGCTCAGAAGGTTTGCTAGCTGCAACTTTGCAAATATTTTTCAGAGGCTTTTGTCATGTGACCTTATCAAAATGATGGGGAGCTTTCTGTTTTCATTCCCCCTTTCTCCAAACACTGAGCAACCCATTCTTTTTCCTTTTCCCTTTTTAAGGTTGCGACAAAATCCTGGTAGCCAGGAAGCTGCTGCTATTCCTCAGGCCACAGTTTCACTCTCACACGAGCAAACTGCAGGAAAATAGAACTCCTATATCCTTAGGCTAAAGAATTCAGCACGCTCTGACTTTTTTCCTCTGCTTAAGGATTCAGAATGGGTAGCTAGAGGTAGCAAAAGGTCTGTGTTGTGGCCTTACCATAGATCAGCTAGCTGGGAGCTCTCCTGGGAAGCCTGCAGAGACATTACATCTACCTCTCAGAAAATCTCTGTAAATACCAGGCTGCAGAGCTAACGGAGGAACTGCAGCCTCTTGCGAGCCTTTTTCCAAGTGTGGCTTTGAATGAAGGCAGCTAATGAGTAGCTTTGGGTCTGTCAAACGCACTGTGAGAATGAGCCAGAGAAAGCAAAAAACAACAAGCCAAAGCCAGTCCTCTGATACTGAAGCCAGCCATCACAACAGTAACGTGACTGAGCCATCTTGTCTTCCAGTCATAGCCACTGTGTCTGTGCCAACTTTTGGGAATGCCTTTGGCCTCGGATGTCCCCTGTGCTGCATCTTAGGGAAATGTTTGGAGTGCTGCATCCAGATCTGCAGCACCCACCACAAAAAGATGTGGGTCCAGAAGAGGTCACACAGAGATGCTCAGAGGACTGGAAAACCTTTCCTAGGAGAAAAGAACAAGAGAGATGGGCTTAATCAGCCCAGAGAAGGCTCTGTGGAGACCTCACTACACCCTTCCAGTCCCTGAAAGGAAGTTTATAAACAGGATGGAAAGTAACATTTTACATGGCCTGATGCTAATAGGACAAGAGGGAACAGTTTCAAACTAAGAGAGAGGAGAACTAGGTTAGATGTTAGGAAAAATGTCTTTACTCTGCAGGTGGTGAGGCACTGAAAGAGGCAGAGAAGAACGAAGCCAACAAATGTGCGTGAGATCTCCCAGCATTACTGTGTGTGCCGCTATACAGTTATTCTGCACCAGGCGCTGAAACTCCCTGGGGTCTTCACTGCCACCCTGGAGATGCAGGTTGTTTTGATTACCTGTACTGCAAGATGGCCTCTAGAAAGGGGAAACCACAAATTTTCTGCAGGGAACCTATTTCTAACAAAATCTAAAAGGGTTTTCTAATAGCAGTTCTAGGGTTTTATAGTCATTCATTGTGTGCAGGTATAAGTTTTGGCCGGGAGATGCTGTTTCTTACCAATATTTTCAAGATTCCAGACTTTCAGGGACAATTCCACAGAGTAACACAGGCTTCCTGTAAACATCTGAAACCCTGCTTCAGCTTGATTCATTGCCCAACATGTCCTAGTGATTTCCATGGGCTGGCTCCAACAGCTCCTCCTGCATCACTTCCCTGAGCTACCTGAGGAGCTGAGCTCACCATCACCTTTTCTCTAACAAACAAGGAATTCAGACTGGCTGTCATCTGGGCTGACTTTCTTGAAGAACCGTGAACTCATCAAAAAGTTTGTCATGTTCCCAAACCCAATCCAGCTTTATAAAGAAGGTTTCTGCCTTGCAAATTCCTATGGACAGCAGCCTTGCTTAACCATTCCTATCCCAGCAAAGCACTAAATGGACTTGCTTTGCTGCAGTAAACCTGCTAATGGCTTTTTATTATGTTTGTTCTAATGCTGGCATAATTTTCCCCAAATTTATTTCAAGTTTGCTCGAAAACCTCATTTGCCTAATTGTAATAATAGAGCAACATCACATGCAGATGTCTTCCTTCTTACTCTAACTGAATTTATTTTCAATTGACAGTCATACAGTGTTTGTTTTTCAGGGAGGAGATTTATAGGCAGGTGTTCAAGAAAAGATGTGTACGTCAGGTGGCATCTGGCTGCTGTTAAAAAAAAAAACTAGCATGTTTGAGCATAAGCAATAGACACAATCCATTACCCTAATCTAGATGTGCATATCTATAATGACAGACCACAAAAGGGAGGGATGTGGGAGCTGGGGAAGAGCTGGAAGGAGAACATACTGTCCAAAGGGCTGTGTTATAGGTAGAAAACTTGAAAAAGGAGGGAAGTGCAGAAAAAGATCCTTCCCCACTGGTAATCAGGCTATAAATGGGGTCTAGGACCAGTCCCACAGCTGATTTGGCTTCACCTGTGCTCCCAGGGCTGACCCAGTCCTTGCCTCAGGTGATCAATAGAGGTTCAGGCCATGACTCAACAGTTGCCATACAGAGGAG